>NC_138656.1:101847098-102447098 GCF_964273445.1 Streptopelia decaocto | reverse complement strand
TTCTTATTTGAGGCTGGTGTTCATTCAAGTCTTACTCAGTTTGTACACACACAGTTTCAAGAAAGTGATTTTATGTTTGTGGGTATATTAGTGGTAGCTTTTTGTTCCTATAATTGACAGTGCAAGCTAGCGTTCAATGACTGAACTGTTATTAATAACTCTCATTATTAATAACTATTATTGATAACTATTCATAACTGGTCAGGTTTCAATGACATAGGATTCAGATTTGTTATAGAAAAATACGGGCATGGTAGAACTGCTATGAAAGCATGATCTAGTGAGATAATATTTCATAAAATCTCATAAAAATACTGTAACCATACAGTGGGAGCAGCTGTGGCTGTTGAGACTCAGAAACACCAGGAAGTCCTATTGGTTCCTGAGGAATACCTGTTCATGATACTATTTAGAATGCTGTTAATTACAAAAACAAGCATCTAATCAGTTATGTGTTCATCTTCTACTCTGCAACTTAACCAGCAGTGTGCAGCTTCATTTAGATCTATCTTTAGTTTTTCCTGTTACAAAGTTGAATGAAAAAAGCATCAGAAAAGTTCCTTTGTGCTCTAATTCATTAAGATCTTGTCCAGTTGACCTCCATCAGTCTGTATTGAAATTAATAGGAAAAACTGTGTCTTTCTAGATTAGGTTGTAATTTATCATGAAAAAGATAGAAATGGCTGATGTAATTCTTGTTCCAGTAAAGCTAAAATAATTTTAAATTACAGCCTTATACATTGCAGAATAGAAAAGTTATTCAAAACTCACCTATGAAGACAGAGTCATATTAGCATAAAAAGAGTCCAGCAGTAGTAGCTCAGGTCCATATTATGAATACTGGGCTGTTATTGTTTCTGAGTTTAACAGAATAAAAATGTGGAATTGTTACTTCTATTATATTTTTTTACTCTGACTCCTGTTTCTTGAATTGCTTTCTGCATGTTTACAGAGCCTTAGTAGGAGAGGCTGAAGCTGCAGATCCATTTTCCTGAGAAGTACAGACTAAAGATATGGATCTCTGACTGTGAAGGAGGACTAGAGCTTGGGATTTTACATTCCAGATGACTACTGCATCTGTCAGAATGTTATAGGCACATAATTACCAGAGGGCCTTCCAGGCCGCAAATCTCAGAGCAAATCTCAAAGCAGAAGGATTCTGGTCACGTCTTTTTGTCTTTTTTGCTGGCACCCCCTGTGGGCACTCCAGGCATATCTTTGCCACTGCCACCTTTTTCAAGTGCTGGTTGGATTCCGTTTGCACATACCTAGCTTACTCAATGAGACACGTAAAGAATTTAGAGAAATAATTTGCATTTTAGGTTCACAGTAAGCTAGGTGAGGAGCTGTCCAGATGTTTGAATGTTCTGTGTGACCATACTAAATGTCAACATTCCCAAGTTCCTTTGTATAACTGACTCTATATATCTCTTTATAGTTGTGCTTCATTGTCTGCAGAATATTTTTTTCAGAATTAAGTAGCCCTGAAGCATTTCTGTTTTTCCAGAATCTGTACTAACACTTTCTGAAAGCTGGCTACAATATGACAATTTCCATTATTTGACCACAAATTCAGAAATATCAAGACCACTGCTCATTTCTAAAATTCACAGATATATGTATATACATACACATATAAATCTGTACACAAGCATCCCCCAGTACACACAAATTTAACAACTCACACTTCCTAGCAAATAAAACATTTAATGATTTTTAATGCCCATATATATTATTCAGAAGCTCACGAAGAAATAAAGTGAAGGAGCAAAAAATCCGATCCTACATACTCTTATTAACAAGTTACAAAAATAATCTTTCAAAGGAGCAGACTGCCAATGATATTCCTTCTGCTGTCTCTAAAGTACAAAAAAAATAACTGTAAGAGCATGCTTGCATTAATTCATATCAAGTAGCATTCCCACTATCGCATACAAGATATACAATCTCCTGTTATGGTGAACACAAACTAGAACAGCTCAGTGATGAATGTGTGAGAGTCTAAAGAGATGATTTCAGCTGGTTGTTATCCAGCTGGGTCAGAGTTTAGATAGGGAGGGACAAAAGTCAAAAGGGACAAGCAGCATAGGTGGCCTGCGGATAAAAAGGTTCATTCTTCTGTGCAATCAATCACCTTCAAGGGCAGAGAGTTTGCTTCATGAGCAGAGAAAACAAATACATACATAACTGAGAGGGTGAAACCAGCTTTGAAGAGACATGATTACGTTTGACTGAGTAGTGACACACCAGTTTCATCTTAAACATTCAGTTTAGATTACACCACATAAATACACATTCAAAGGACCAAGTACGTGCTTAACTTTACACTGGTGTTTTTCCAGTTTCAGTGGAAAATCCTATTTACAACTAATTCATATTCAAGCAAAAAATATCCTGGTCTCATAACAGGAAATTAATTGATTAAAAGTTACTAAATGAAACAGAAAATACATATTGAATTGTTCTATTTTCAAAGAATATTTGGTTGGGTGAAAAAAAACCCACAAATTAAATTGATTATATAAGAGCCAGATTTTCACTTGGGCTGAGGAACAGGATTCCACTTGAATTTCATTAAAATAAAGCATTGAAACAGGTTTAAAATACTAGACCTAATACTAACATTTTCAAACTGATTATTTAAAGGTAGAACTTGTACTGAGGTCCTAAGTTTGTACTGACAAATGTGTGAACAAGCAGGCCCCTCTATTTTCTGCAAGATTGGAGTCAAAGACATCTATTACAGAGTCACAGCATGACTGAGTTTGGAATTGGACCTCTGGAGGTCATTTGGTGCAAACCCTTTACTTAAGTGAGGCCACCCGGGGCCAATTGCCCAGGTCCATGTCCAAATGGCTTTTGAGTATCCTCCAAGGATCGAGACTCCACAAACTCTCAGAGAACCTGTACCAGTGCTCAGCCACCCTCACAGTAAAAAAGTGTTTCCTCTTGTTCAGAGGGAACCTCCTGTGTTTCAGTTTGCGTCCATTGCCTCTGTTCCTGTCACTGGGCAATACTGAAAAGAGTCTGGATCCCCAGTTCATTGCACCAGTGTGTACTGGTGTCCAGGGTTGTTTTGTCTCAGGCACAGGACTTTGCACTTCCCTTTGATGAACTGCATGAGGTTCCTGTCAGCCCATTTCTCCAACAATTTATAGCTGAGTATAGTATGAGGACACATCCCACTAAAGAAATCTAGGATTGTCTAACCCTTCTGACAAAGGTTGAGAAGATGGTCTGCCAGTGAGGAAAGCATTTCAAAATAGATTATTTGGGAAGAAGCCACATAACTAAGAAGGAATATTTATACTTGAGTAAAACTGTGATGCTGCTTTTTAATAAACAAATCTCAGTCCATCATTCCAAAAACAGGAGTCAGTTCTGTGTCCAAAGAATGGAGAAGGAGGAAAGGAAAATTACTCTATTTGGTGTTTATGTATGATCTCCACTGTTGTTAAAAATCTGCAGCTCCAGTTAAACATTTGGCCAAGAGTTTAAAATGCCATATGCATTACATGCTCCATAGCTGGGGTTGCCACCATTTGGTTCCATTGCAAGTTTGGAATCCCTGAAGAAATAAATAAGTAAAACAGAGAGAAGACAATGTTTTAACTTCAGAAGCTGATTACTAGCTGTATTGTTTGTTAGAAAACTGGTGCTGTAGTTAAAGTGGAAAGAAAAAAAAAATACAAAACAAAACAAACACAACAAAAAAACCCCACACATATACAAAAACAAAACAACAAACAAACAAACAAACCTGAGCATGATTTTATACTCTTGTATTCACTGCCTGCAAAGATGCACAAAAGGTCACATACATCTTTGAAGACGAAATGATCACTCTTGACATATAAATCAATATAGATTGTAAAGTGTGAGGAAGTATAAGGTGACACCAAAATCTCAATGCAAGTTTCTCCCTCAGTTTCTCCCTAATAATATGAGGTTAATAAAATTTCCTTCTTTTTCTATTTGAATGTTAGAATATTTTAATTAATCTGCCTACCACAATGGCAAGTGTCTTATTTGGTATCTCTAGAGTTTAAAAAACTACAATAGTGAATGATAATTCTGAAGTGACAGACATCATGGTTTTGCTTCCCAAAATATGTATAGATTAAGTTTGTAGCCTGTCCCAAATGCCATATCTGAGCTATTTGGGCTATTTGGGAAAATATATTTCCAGACTTAAATCTTCTAACAGGAAAAATTCTGCTGGAATGCCTCTAACATTTATACCAGTGGCAATATGGATCTTTCCTATAGACAAGTCGTCATTGTGTAAAGCTATCTCTTGTTGAAAATAGAAAGAATGAGGGTATATCTAATCTAAAAGGGAAGTGGCTGAACAGTTTCTGTAGGTGTCTCGAGTTTAAAACTTGCACAAATGGCTAACATCATAATACTGAGACATTTCTCAGTTATTAACATGAAAACACTTGGAAATGTAATTTTTACCTATTTCAGTTTTAAATAACCAACAAAAAATACAGTCAAAAATAGAATACTACATTAAATATAGTACAAAAATACTGGCAATAAATACAGTTCAATGGAGCCACAGCTTTCCACACTAGGATCAAATTTCAGACTGACTTAAAGCATTGCCAGTTCTTCAATGCACATAGTTTCCTGAATGATAAGGGGATGAATTTTAAGACAGCCAAATTTCAAATAAAGCAGTGTGCTCTTCTGGCTTACCAGGGACAGAAAAAAGCCTTTTTGATTATTATTTCTACAAGACCATGTTACACCATGTGACACCACAAAATCAGGTGGAAATAATTGCCTATAATTGTATATTGCATAGAAGCACACTAATAAAAGCAGACTGAGACATAATCCTTAACATATTTTCCAGTATTAAGGTAGTTCCATCTACGCTTGGTTCTCCTCTGTGACCTCATCTAACTGTACATGGTTACAACATCACAGCAGTGATGAGGACAGAAATATTAAGGGAAATGTTAACAATACACCAAAAGCACCACCTTAATAAATAAATACTTGAAGAAAAGTTAACACATCAACTCAGTACAGATATCCCATTCGAACTGCAAAATGAGGAAGGTCATAAGAAAATTTAAATGTGGTACATAAAATGAAATATCTTTCTTAAAGTCAACAAGGGAGTCAAAAATACAAACTTCAGTTATCTTCAGATATCTCACTGACAGTATAAACTGTCACATTATGATTTAAGATTCTGGTTCTACTTTAGTTACACAAAAAACTTTTTCATTTTCTAGGATATAAAATATAAAATGATGTCATAAAGATCTATTGCAGTAGTGTCCTACCAGCCAATCACTAAAATGCAGAACATCTGAAGGGTAAACTAAGACAAGGGAGTTTAGCAAAAACAAAAAGCACTGGGAAAAAATACATGCAGCTATAGAGGGAAATATTTAAATCACTATAAAACGATTGTAATGTGCTTGTTCTGCGTATGGTTAATATTTGATTAGGTAGGTGCTCGGAGTTAATGTCCTTAATTAAATCAGACTCCTCCTTCTCTACCCCAAGAGAAAAAAAAAAAAGATTGATCATGCTTTTTTTCAAATGCTAATTACTATAAGCAGAGAAAGTCTTAAATCAGAATGCTTTATTCAGTCCTGCTGCTTCATCCATTTGGATCCTACTCACATTTCCTTGGGAGGCCTGCTCTTTTGTATCTTGAAAATAAGCACAGATGTTGTTTCCACCTTCCTCAGAGCAAGTTTTGCTTAATGACCATTTTGAATGTATCCCACTTGCACCTGTTCAGCATTTTAAAGTAAAATAGAGTACTTGATTGACTCTAAATATCTTGTCCAGATTTTCTTAACTTTATTATCTTGCCATTAAAGCCAAGAGATTATTTGAGCAGCAGCCACAGTATCACCTGGAGTAGAGCCAAGTTCATCGTTCCTGGAAGCATTTTTTTGTTGCTGTTGAAAGTCTGACTTGGAAGATATTGCAGATGGATTAGAACATTAGATGTCACCAGTACTGCACTGAGGTACAACCAGAAGCAATGATAACCACATGCAATAATTTATAGTGCACTAAGTATACAAAAATGCTAATATTAAAGTGGTCACATTGATCTCAAGATACCACTTCTGCAGAACTGATCTTTATGTACAGAATGCATTATTTATCTTATTTCATAGAATCAAAGAATGGTTTAGGTTGAAAGGGACCTTAAAGATCATCTAGTTGCAACCCCGCTGCCATGAGCAGGGACACCTTCCACTAGACCAGGTTGCCCAAAGCCCCATCCAGCCTGGCCTTGAACACTTCCAGGGATGGGGCACCCACAGCTTCACTGCGCAGCTTGTTCCAGTGCCTTACCATTTATTCCTTAAACTAGTCTAAATCTACCTTCTTTCAGTTTAAAGCCATTACCCCTTGTCCTATCATGCCATGACCTCATTAAAAGTCCCTCCTCTTTTTTCTTGTAGGCCCCTTTAGGTACTGGAAGGCTGCTATAAGGTCTCCCCAGAGCCTTCTCTTCCTCCTCATCCTGCAGCAGGAATCCTCATACTTATTTTCCTCTATTATACTTCCTTTCTCTTCCATTACAATGTCTGAATTGCAAAATTATTCTCTCACAGAATTCACCCAATCCTGCCATCATTATCTTTCTTGTCAGTTTTCTGAGGTATTCAGCAGTCTGGAAAAAATACTTTCATAGTTATGAATAACATTTTCAGAAATCTATAGACCTACTTCTGGTTTCATAGTACTAAATCAAAGGGAATTTGGCCTTTAACACCTAACAATGTATATTTTCAAATCATTATTATCACCATTTAAATTTACAAAAAATGTTGTTTCATAGAAAGTGAGTCCATTTTATGGGTGATTCCTTTGCACCAAACTTAAGTGAAGCTTTGACATTCCACAGTTCTGTTTGAAAATTAATTCCCTGTACGAAGTGATGCAAAAAAATGATGATGAAATGGAAAAAAAAAATAGATATCTTAAGTATGTATGTTAATATGTGACACAACATTTAAAAATTAGAACCAGAAAGCCATTCTGCAAAGAAGTGTTAGACTTTTGTTCAAAAAAACATGAAACCAAGATAGCTTCTCATTATTCTCTTCTCAGTTATTTTTTTTTTCTCAGTTATTTGGAATCAATGTAAAATTGTTAAATGTTACAATTTTGTCTGTATTATACTCTGCAATGGAAGATGGTTTTGTAAATCAGTGGTGGAGCAACAGAGGAGTTCCTTGACTTCAGATTTGATATGTCTAGCTAGAAGACCTTGATTGCAGTTGCTTAAAATTTCATGATCACATTTTTTCTTCACAGCATGTCAAATAAAGGAATTTTATGTCTGTTTTTTGATTTGATAACTCCAACCATTTTCTCCAGAGTCCTGTAATGTGAATTTTATATTGCATTACTCTTCATGTCTGTAAGAATTATACATATATATATATATATGTATGTAGGTATGCATGCATGTACATTGTGAAGAAAAATGATTCAATAGCATATCAGACGAGGATTATTGGTAGACAATAAAGTATAGGCTACTAAGAGATTCACAATTTAATTTGCTGATTCTTTTTTTCTCATGAGAATTGAACAAGGCAGAATTCTTACAGAATTCCTAAGTATTGCATAATGAAAAATTATATCCTAATGCAAACATACACAGAGACTAATGAACTCCTTACAGAAAAGCTACACTCCAGCATTTCCTGACTTGGTGCTTGCTTTGTTCTTTTTAGCATCCTCCCTAAGGTAAATTAAATGCCCACCAGTTTTACACAAATCATCTAGTATTTCATAAAGCATCACATATTTGAAGGCATTCCTCACAGGTCAGTATTAAAAAAAAAAAAAAAAAAAAAAAGAAAAAAAAAAGAAAAAAGAGAAGTGATGCTGTTCTTTAGGTGATAAATGCATAATAGTGTGATAGTAGGACACTTCTGTATGCTTCTCTAAATCATGTCACGTCTTCATGTAAGACAAAGTCAAATGACTTATATTACAAAATAGCATCATAATGTAAACCATAAAAATGTAAAAAATTTGTTATTGATATCGAATCTCTGGTAACCAATGCTGTCACTTGTTATAATAAAATATATGACCATCCTACTGAAATTCTCACATATGAAGAAAAACATAGGATATGCTGTGATTTGGTCTTCCTGCGACTGAACATAATTTAAAATTATATCTCCTGAAAAATAATAATGAACCTATTAAACACAGAATAAATGTATTATACTGGCTAAAAATCATTCAAAAGTACACTGATTCAGAAATTAAACTGTCACTGACAAAATATCAAGCTGCACCTTAGCCAGTCAGATGAACATAATTTTCAGTTAACATAGCATGGTATTTAATACTAGACATTTCTTTAAATTAGATACATTGCATCTTCAATCTTCTGTTAGCTGACCTGACAATAAACATGATGAATCACTAATAGTTCATAAACCCAAGATTACTATGCAAAATTATTGTTCCATTTTTGTTTGGTCTGCATATTAATATTTAGGTGAACTTATATAGATACAAACTATTATAATAAATGTCAAGAACTTGAATTTAAGATTTTAAAGTTATATTTCAAAATTAGTTTTGAGTACATTTTTTTAAATGCAAAATCAAACTTTTAAAAAAGCCAAAAAAACCCCAGTGCAACATAAATCTTTGAGAGAGGTTATTTTAAGGCTTTCCTAAATTGTTGCAGCAACCCAACAACTACAGCTAGCCATTTAAACCTCAAGGGTGAAGCAGATGTCATACCATCTTCCTTACCTACACATACAAGCACATAGGGCAGCCAGATCTTCGACTGGGTTAGGTTGGCATAGCTCCATTTTAGTCAACAGGACTAAAAGGTTTCACACAAGATAAGGACCAAAACCAGAAAAGAGAGGATTACTAAGCAAAGGAAAATGTCATAGTTCACTTACTTAGCTTGGATGGACAGCTTCCAGAACTGGTAGACCTTGTCTGTGCTTATCTCTTCCCATCCCTGGTTTCAGTACATACCCATTATATTTGCTGAATATAGGCAGTTTCCTCCTCATCAATGCAAGTTTGCAGATTATCATATTCATAAAAAGGCTTGATAGGTAGGATTACACAGTAATCATGTCAGGTTATATCCTCAAATGATCTCTCCTCTGCAAAAGTGAAGTCATTAGAATCAGCCATTTGTGTTCTATGACTCTGGCAGCAACTGATTCCTAGTACTACCCAGTTAAACTATACATCCTTGAAGAACATCCCCTTTGGCTGGCTTTTCAGCAAGCCGTCATGTTAGGAAATGTCTAAAGATAATGAAGCTATTCATACAATGCAAGTTGCATGTACATAGTGGCAGTTAGATGTGCAGCTGGCACAGCTTATGTTTTCTGTTAGCTGGCTTCCATATAGAATTGCAGTGTTAAAGGTCTGATTTTAGAAACATGACTTTGAACTTTTATTTTTCAAGATTGGGTTCTGATTACTCATGACCCTATACTAAGGATTTTGAGTTCCATGCAAAGCATCTCAAATTTTCCTAGAAAGCAGTCTTCATGTGTACATGACCAAAAAAAATCTATAACCTTGTCAAGAAGGAATCCCTATGCATTTTGTAGCGGTCATATCTACAGTTTTTTACTAATTGATATAGCTCCATTACTGCAATTGTTCATTATGATTAAGTTTCATATATTAGTAGAAATTTTTAAGGGAAAACTTCAGCTGTGATTTCTGAGCTTAAATGACTTTGAAACAACATTAGCTGAAAAACCTTTGAAACAAATCATCCTAGCTGCATTTTCAACTAATTGGATGACATGAAGATAACTGAAAATAGCTCACCCTGTTAACTCTAAGATACTCTTTACAGAAACAGTTAAAAATACTCCTTTCATGTTTTGCTGATAGGCTTTATCAAGTTAGGAACACCAGTTGCTGTGGTTCAGCTTATCAGCTTTGACCAACCAAAACAAAAATACAGCTATTTGATGTATACATACATAAATAAATAGGTGTATATTCTTAAAACCTAATGGACCATTCAGCCATCTAGTCTGTCCCTCTAAATTGTAGACTAAATTGTATTCAGTAATTCTTCAATTGAGCATAATACTTTCTGTTTGCAAAAGTATATCTTCCAGTAGGGTATTCAGGTTTAGTCTAAATTAAGAAATACAAAATGCAAATGTAAGCTTTGAGCTGTGACATCATAATTTAGAATATGTTTTCTACTTCAATACTTTAAATAATTGCATTTTGTGGATTTATCAAATGTTGTGAAAAATGTGCATATAATTAAATTATGCATGTATTTTGAACAAATCTTAGAATGAACGCTCTCTGTGGCAAGACAGGAAAGCCAGATCTGAAAATGGAGCAGATGAAGAAGAAGAAAGATGTATTATTGAGCCAAGACAGTCTTCCAGGAAACTCTTAAACAAAAATATAATACAGCATACCTGGTTAGATGAGGACAAATAAAGAGAATGAAAAAGTTGTGATCACCCAGAACACATTACTGTCAGCTATGTCTTTCTCGTCTCTGAAGAGTTCTTTCCCAGAGATTCCTGAATTGCAAATCCTAATTAGATATGTTATTAATCTTATCCACATGAGAAAAGTTACATGTGTGCACAAGTATTTGCTGGATTAGAGCCATAATATGCTTCTGGTGGCTTTTGTAGCATAAGCTTCTTTTAATTTTCTAATTCATTGAATGCACTCCATTTCAATATTGAAAATCTTTGTTCCTAGTTGGTTTTATGACCTTTCTAAAGCATGTTTAGTTTTATTTTGCTCATAATTTGATAAACATGAACAATGTTGTTCAATGATAGTGAAAGAAATAAACTTATGTTTGAACTACAGTAATACTGCCAAAACAGATGCTGCTTAATAACTAAGAAAAGGTCTTCAATCATAAGAGCTGAGAAACTTCTGCCTTGTACAAATAATAAAACAACTCCAGCTGGGGGTGGGAGATTTTAAAAACTAATCAAATACTAGCTAGAAAAGGGTGGTTTTTAATCATAAAACTAAAAGAGACAGCAATCTCAGGATCCTTACATGTGATAAAAGTTACATTTAAACAAATAAAATGCTGAGACTCTGCTTCTGAATCCCAGTGTGTGTATTGGCTTCATCCCAACTCTAACAGGACAAAATCAAAAATAGACAGCAGCACTCACACAGCACTGATTTCCATAGAAATTAAACATGGAAAATACGCCATGGTTAATCCTAGTTTCATAGATGACCTGGGCAATCATGACCCAGGACTCAAGTGAGAATCCGACATCCTATGAAGTCTAGTTGTATCCAGGGACACCTACAAACAGAAGAGATCATTGTGATGGAACAAATGGAAATGAAGGAAATGTGATGCAGAAGCAGCTGTTTACTTTTTATAAGCTTATGGAAGTAAAATTGGAGTTCTTGTACTGGTTCTTAAAATCAGGAAATAAGCCTTCTGTAAATTACCCATCTGTATTTATTATATATGACAATCTTGTGTCCTTTAGTACTCAGTTCTGTTTTCAGACAGAGCTATCACCAACTAGGATCATGCTTTATAATTAAGAACCTTTATGCGGACTCATATCTGAATTATGAATTTCAGGAAAAATACTGAATTTAAATTTATTTTAAGGCAAAAAAGCAAATTTTTGGTTTGGTTTGGTTTGGTTTTTATGGGGAGCTTGAAATCAACAAGCGCAGCCTTTAATGTTTTGAAATAATTAAAGCAGACCCCAGGAAAGGACTATTCACAAGAGTTCACAGACAAGAAATATATTCTAAGCATTAGTAAACTTCAGTAGCCTAACCTATTAAACCAGAAGGGAATGTTTTTCATTTTCTGTTTAAGAGAAGCTTAACAATAATGTACATGCAGCAGAAACGTTTGACAGGAATCTAGTTTTTATGTCAACAACTATCATCAACACACGTTATCAATTTTTCTTACTATGCTTTCCTTACTGGAGAAGCCCTTTAGGCATGGCACAACAAGAATATAATAAGATGGTGGTTGTTCAATAGCTTAAATATCACAAACAAGAGTACCAGATGGACCTTTGCAAATTCCATCCACCCCCTTATTTACTTCCTTTTAGATACTACTTTCTTTTTTCCTATTTTAGTTCCCACAGAAACAACATGGATGGCTTCCCCCATTGTGAGCTCTGTTGACCCTGACATTTTTGCAATGGGTCAACAGTATCCATTTTGTCCATATAACCATTTAAGATCCACTTCTTCTGCCATAATTTTCTTAGGAAATATTCAGTAGAACCCCCTTTCACACTTAAAATTTCTGCACCTTTCAGCAACTCTAGAGAAAAACAGTAGTTTTGTGCTGATTATTTGCTTGTTAATGAATATGGCATTGAAATTACTGAGAGTGAAAACCCAAAACATAGAAATCAAGTGAATGTTGACCACAGTATTGAAAATGAGATGTAGATGAGTTGCTTTATATCTGCTGTGTCTGTATATACATTTATATGTATGCACATATCTTTCCAATAACGAATGAGAAGAAAACCTCTTCATATTCAGGATCAAAAGGGTGCTAGCAAGCCTGCAGAATCTGGGCTGTAAGAGATTAGATATATGTTTTCAAATGCACATCATTCCTCATTTTTCTATAAACACAGCCTTCAAGCGTTTCATGGATTAGAAATTATTTTCCACATGTTTCTGCATATGAAAACTGGCTCAAGCTTTCTAATCTTGTTAGCATTATATAGTTTCATTTGTTGAAGCTGCATTTTAATTGCTAAATTGCTTGTCATTGGTTACTCTAAAATACATTTCCAATTCTATTATAACCATGAAAGACTTCCAAAGATATTAGGAAACTTACTCTACGATAAAGGCATTCGCATTTCAAAGTGAACCTTATGTTTGTGTATTTCGTGGGACACAGAATGTCAGCTGAGAGAAAACAAGTTAATACATATGATATAGTAAAGCTGATATATAGGGCTTTGCTGTCAGCCTGAATTTTGTCTACTAGGCATTTTAAAGTTAACTTTATGTGTAGTGCCTGTTTGCCTCATATCTTTCTCAACTCTTGCAAAAGCACCATGAGGCACCAAGCACAACCAAGCTAGGACACGAAATGAGTATCTCTGGTTAGACAGATGACTGCTACAGCCTTAAGGATTTGTCTACAGATATACTGAGCTTGGTCAAGATGTTAATATCCAAGGTATGGTGTATCAGCTCACAAAAACAAATTTTGAAGCAGTCTTAATTCTCAGACAGAAGACTTTGCCAGTATATCAGCAGGCCAACTCTTTTTTATCCTATTTCCCTTTGACTACCAAAATACCTACAAATTGTACAACATTAGAAGAGGAAGATTTTAATCAGGAAGAGATACAAGGCCTAGACACACAATGCAGATTCAAGTGTCATGATATTTATCACTACAGTTCTTATTTGTCAGGTACCAGTAAAGTTCACATCCCCCAGACTGTGCACAGGGTTGCCTAAGACAATAGGAAACAACCAAGTGTGGGAGTGTGTCTCTTCCAATTAAGGTCTTTTTAAGCTGAATTACATTTTCTCACTCTGATCAAGATATTCGGGTCAAACAATTGAAGGAGGGACCTGTCCCTTCTTTCTCAAGAAAGCCACAAAATAAGCTTGATATCTTCCTGTCTAATAGCTCAATACCATTGGAGATTCAGCTAAAATTTCTGGTCATACTCAAGGACTTACAACTTGAACCAATCTTAAAGGAAAGTAATGAAATGAGATTGTGTATTGAAATGTACATCAGCAAGTAAGATAGTTCTACTGAAGGCATTTTATTTTATGGTGAATAATTAAGTATTCATGGAAGTAATTTCAAAGCTTTTGATTTACCATACTGTGTTGAATAAAGAGGACTTACATCTACTTAATACTCTTTCCACCATCAAGCTTCAGCTGGAATACCTTATCTGGTTTAGTCATTGTACTTCAAGAGAGGTGTGAAGATGTTAGAGAGTTCAGAAGAGAGCAATGAGAACAACCAGAACTTTAGAAAACATGGCAAATGAGGAGATGCTAAACAAACTGAGGTTATTTAGGTCAGGAAGAAAAGGGAACTAAAGGTAAAAATGGCAGCTGTCTTCAAATATGTTAGAAGTATCAAAAGTAAATTATTCCCCATCGTTACTTTGGATAGAACATGTGGTTCAGAAATTTTCAGAAATGTGGACTTATGTGACATGTGAAGGGTTATGAATCAGCTACAGCTTGACACACATTCAAGGCATGAAAACACAGGCAGCCACATGTAAGCTAGGCTACCATCATATTCAGTGGAGCTTAGAGAGCTGTCCATCTTGACACTTACAGTTGGTCAGCTAAGTCCCTGGACCAAACTGACTCTATTGACCAGATTTTCACGGAGTATAACAGCAGCTCAGATGCTCAGCTCATGTGCAGATGTCTCCGTTGTATATTTAGATCTGAAACTGAAGATGAACCCTGCTGTAAGAATAATTCTGCGAGCAAAGTTCTGGAATAGATTGCGTGTTACTCAACCAGTAACAGCAGAGAATGGTTTATACAAAGTTGATCTTTCCTTGGGGCAAATGCAAAGCTGTTCTGTAAAGCAAAATAGCCTAGCTCAATAAAACTTGAAATTATAGCTTCTGTACTGCTGCTAAACACTGACTATAGCAACCTTTGCTCACTGCTGCTTCTCTGGGGAGCTGCACGACGTGGCAGAAATCAGAATTTTCTCCCTGTGCATGCCCAAGCAGGCAAAAATGCAGATGATGCACCCTTTCCCTTTCCTAGGACTGATTTTATTAACTAGGCACCAACTCCCTGGGCAAAGGAAAGAGTTAGGTGAGGTTCCTTCCCACACTTGACTCTAAAGGGCAGCAATGGCATCATATGCAATTCTATTTGACCAGAGTTCTGTTCCCAAATTAGGAAACCCTTAAATTTACCTCTTGCAATGGGTAACTTTTCACTGAGACTGTTGAGGTGCATATATCAAATGCCCAATCATAAACTAAAAAATTGCCAACAGTGAAAACATCCTCTTTGATGCACTATTGAGTATCAGGCAGAAGAGTTCAGATATTTTTATTCTGATAATGAATGCCAACCTGTGGTAAAATGACTGACAACTGTAGCTGGAATTATAGACACACAGATCTGTGTGATTTCTTGTCTTGTTTGTGTTTGTGAATTCAGTCTTTTCATGTAATTATCCTATTACAGACTTCATGCCAAACAAAAAGCAAAATCATGACAAGTTATTCTTCTGTGCTGATGTCCTGACTGAATGGGTTTTAATTAATCTCTCTAAAAATAATTGGGCTAAAGAGAATATCTTTTCCTTGGTTGGCTTTCAAAATATACTATCAATTACATATGGAAACACACATCAAATCCTAATTCATTAACTGACTGTGCAGAATATCTGCACTTCAACAAAGTATATCCTATTGTTTTTACTTTTAAGCTGCTTTTTAAAAAAATGTAGATAAAGGGATTAAAATGACGTTAAATATTGTAGTTAAGCTTTATAAATAGTAATTTAAATGGTCATCAAATCACATATTTAAAAAAAAAATGTTGTTTAGATTTATGAACTTTAGGATGTATTTTGCTTATATTGTCTTAACTTGAACAGTTGCAATATCTCTGTTAAAATGCTCCTTTCTCTTTTCTTCTTTTGTCCTGAAATGTTAATGAAAATAACAAATGAAGAAACAAAAACTAGAAATAGCTGAATTTTCATGGTAAAATATCCCATTAGCACATATAGTCATGTTGCTTGAAACTCATTGTTTTGATAGTAGTAGAGAAAATTTGGGCTAAAATGACTTAAAAAAAATACCTCAATGTGTAGTATATAATTGCTGGTACAATGGGCTCTAAGTCACCAATTAGTGCTGGTTTTTGATTTTTTTTTTTAAATTATCATAGCCTTAGTTTATCGGCTGTACAGTAAACAAGCCTCTCCTGTCTCTATCTGTTGTCCAATCTAGTTAAATCATTTTCTAGAAACAACCTGTCCTGAAGGTCAGGAAGGACACTCATTCCAAGACTCCAAGTGGGCTAATTGAAGCTAACTCTGAAGAAGAAAGATCCTCTGTTAATTTGGTGTGTATGGGTGAGTGCACATCAATACCACAAAGGGGTCCATTATTGCTGTATCAAAGTAAATAGCTGAAAAAAAGTGAGTCAGGGAGATGAATGATGAGTTAAGTGTTAAGCAGACACTGAGTGCAAACAGTAAGCAGCACACAGTTGCTCTCAGAAGGAATGTGGCATCTGTTAACTCCTTAATTTCCTCCGTGTTAGATCTGGTTTTCTGCAGATCTTTTTTGTCCTGCAGGTCCTTTATTACTCAGTTCAAGGAGATTTTGCAAACCCCTTTAATAGATTAGTTTAGCCTGTGGGATCTGGAAAGAGCTTTCACACATTAAAACTCATCTTAAACATTGAGCATTTTTGCGTTTGAGAAGTTATTTTCATCACCAGGGAATAACATTTCTTTGACCAAAACCGGTCCAGGCTCTGAATCCTGTTTACAGGCCAGAGTGGGGCTGACAAGAATTGTGCCTCCAGTAGTGTTTGCGACAGTTCTGGGTCCTGGCAAAAAGGAGTATCTCACAACTTCCACCTGCACCATCTTCTTGCCTATCACCCTTATGACAGGAGAAACATGGAAGAGAACACTTTTATCCAAGTACAGGAATTACAATTGTTCCTGACATTGTATTGCCTTTTTTCTTTATTTGAATGTGCTCAGTAAGGAAGCGCCAAGAAAAATCTATCCCTTGTGAATTTTCTAGATCAGAAAATTAAGCTATTAATAACAAAAACTGAAAAAACTGCTTGTTAGCTCACATTTTCCAAGAGTCTACTACAGACAAAGTAAAACAGATGTTAATCTGGTCAAGACAAAAATCTATAGAGCCCACTTTAACACTTTTTCATTCCATTACTAAATCTAGATATTCTATAATTCATATATGAGGGTGATCAACATTAGCAATTCTAAAGAGCTAACTTCAAAAAAAACCCAGCAAAATAATAAATTATCTTTGAGCAGGTGTATATCTTTCTTTGAGAATATAATTCATTTTCAGATGACAAAAAGGTAGATCCCATCTGTTTGGATTTTCATAAAACACACAATATGGAACCTGAAAATCAGTAGTTAAATATAAAGAATGCAAGAAACACAAATTTAGGGAAGAGCAGGATACAGGGACACTATAAGAAGTAAAATGGAACATTTATCACTGAGAGTCTTAAAGAAATATTTTTAGGACTTAGCATACATAATTTTATCAGTATTTATCTGCAGAAAAGGGAAAATGTACTTATGAAACACATTGAGAACAATATAATTAGGGAAGACAGTTAAGTATCATCCAGAGAGAAACCTGATGTTGAGAACTAATATAATACAAATATGAGAAACATGCTGGTGTGCATTAGGGACTAGAGATAAAACTTCTGTGTTAAGTAGGGAATTTAGTCAGGTGCAAAGGCAGAAGGGAAAGCAGACTTAAGTGCACAAATTAATCTTTGAAAGTACCATGGAAAAAAACAGACAATTTTTACTATGATGCATCAGGAGAGGTATTTCTAGTTGTAGCAAGAAAGTAATAGATCCATTTTACAAGGGATGGATAAAAAATAATCTGGCGAGCGTTGTTCTACACATTTGATCACAAATATTGCTGAAACATTTATACAAATAAAAGTGCTAAGAAACGGCTGCTGAGATAAAACGCAGAATGGAATGCCTGTCATACAAGAAGTGCTAACAGAGCATGGCTTCTTGAGTCTAGGCAGATAAAGCAGCTGTGACTATCTTATTCAGGCAGCCAGGATGCACATTGCAAGTTAACATGGGAAAAGAGTGGAAGAGAAAAAAAACATGAGAAAGTAAGTTTAAAAAATAAGCAATACAAGTTTATACAAGCACTACAAGAAAATTATTATATATTTTAACAGCTTTGACTTATATAATAGCTAGCAAATATCTGAAAGTATTTCTTAGAAAACACAAAACTGGTCAAAAAAATCCCCAAGCTGATGCTTTTCAAATAATATAATATTGTGGCATACAGAGGTGCAATTTCCATCTTTAAATCTTGCACTTCATATAAAATAAGAGGTTATCGAAAGTGTCTGTTAATAGAAAAAGAGGTCTTAGAGGTACAGTATCCCTTAGGGGACAGATGCTGAAAGTGAAGAGAGACAGATCACGATGACTAATACCTTACATACCTTAAGCAGTGATCTACAAATTACAGTTGGACGCAGTGATATACAGTGTTAACATTTCCAGGCAGCTTACAGGTACTTCAGAGCTCTGTTCACACAGCTTTTAGTAAGTCTGTTCTACTGTTTCTTTTCAACACTTTGCTAAAAAATCAGAAAGTGAATCTATGACAGCTGCTTCACATTAGACAAACCACTGAATCACAGAATATTTCTGTTTGGAAGGGATCTAAGAAGGTCTCTAGTCCAACCTCCCGCTCAAATGAAAGTTAGCTCTGCAATCAGACTTGGTTGCTCAGAGTTTTATGCCAGTTCATCTTGGAAAATATCCAAGGATGGAAACTGTACAATCTCTTTGGGCAACCTGCCCACTGCTTGGTAATTCCCGTGCTGAAAAAGTTTCTCCTTATCTCTGCTCTGAACCTCACTTTTTTCAACTTGCACTTGATGCTTCTTGTCTCCTGCCATGCACTGATGTGTGAACAGCCTGTCTCCATCTGCTCAGTCACCTCCCCGTAGACACCAAGGCTGTGGCTGGGCTCTCCCAAAGCCATCTCTGCTCCAGGCTATGTAGGCCCAGCTCCCTCAGCTTCTTCTCATAGGATAAGTGCTCCAGGCCCCCTGACCATATTGGTGGCCCTTCACTGAACTCTCTCCCATTTATCAAGGACTTTCTTAAACTGGGAGCTCAAAATTGGATGTAGCTTTCTAGATATGGTTTAAGAAGTGCTGAGCAGAAGGGGATAATCACTTGCTCCTGATCTCCTGGCTGTGCTCCTGCTAACACAGCCCAAGACTTTTTTGGCTTCTCAGCTGCCAGGTCTCACCTTTGTCTCAGCCTCCTCTCACTGTCCACCAGGACCCGCCAGGCCTCTTCAACAGAGCTGCCCCTGGGCAGGGGGGCTCCCACCTGTATCATCACCAGGGACTCTTCCTTCCAATGTGCACAACTTGGCTTTTGTCCTTATTGAATTTTGTGAGGTTCCTGTCAGCCCATTCCTCCAGTCTCTCTACCTCCCTCTGAATGGCAGCCTTGCCCTTCAGTGTGTTAGCTGTTCCCCTGCTTTTCGCTGTCATCTCCAAACCTGAGAAGCAAGCACTCCATCAGCTCCTCCAGGTCATGGATAAAGATATTAAATAAGAAAAGGCCCACCACACATCACTGTGGAGTCAACTTTTTTACCAGTCCCCTGACAGAGTACAGTCCAATAACAAGTAAACTGTACTTAAATTATTTTTTCAATTATTTCACTTAATTTTCTAGGGAAAAAAAAAAAAAAAATCTGTTTCTGAAAGCAAATATAAGTAATTTGCTAAAAAAATTAAAACTTCAAAATGAGGAAGATTTGCATAATGGATTTAATTTTCTGATCTGCCACTAAACTAGAGACCTCAGAAGATTAAAAAATGTGAGTCTGACTCTTTCACTGAAGCACAAACATGGCAATGAAGGGTAAGAAAAGAGGACACTGGATCATTTTATTTGGAATAAAAATAAGTATGAGAGAAGGGGGAAAATATAGGAACTATCTAGTCTTCATTATGCATAAAGATAGCAACATCTGAACAAGGTGACATCTAGATAAGAGTGTCTATGCCATATTCAGCAGATGTTAAATTAAAAGGTATGCTGAGAAAAAAAGGCAGGTTGGAGACCTGCTCATAAAGGTCAAGCTAGTGTAATCACTGACAATTTGATCTATTGCTAGGTATAACTGTGAAAGCTGGATCCTCGAGGCAGCAATGTGAAGTCATCAGAGTCCTTTGAGATTCTGTGTGGCTGATATACATTGAAGACATCAGAGCAGGAAAGAAGACAAATGAGCGTATATTGCAGCAGTACAGAAAGAACCATTTACTGCTCCCAGAACATCAAGGAGAGCAAGCTGAAATATTTCAGGGACATACCAAGGAGAGAAGGAGATCGATCAGCAAAAACAATAGTGCAAGGCAGAACTGCAAGCAAAAATGGAAGCATGGATTGGGTCAGCAACACAACAGAAGGGAAATTTGCACAAGCAGTGAGGGGATGTCAGGTCTTGTGAGTCATGATGTAAAAGGCCACTGACCTCCAAAGTTAAGGCAGAGCTTTATAATGGTGGATATAGGTAACTGATCAAACAATAATGTCAGCTGGTAAGCAGCCTAGTTAAAAGACACATGAAATGTAGCCTCATGTTTATGACCCCTCAAGTATCATAAAAATAAGATGATGCTTTTTTTCTAATAGAAGCTGTAGATTTCATATGTCAAAATACATACTTCATATGAATTCACAAAATATATCTAGAAAATCCATAGTTCTAAATAGACATCATAACCATACTTGTACTAAGACAAATACAAAATTATTCAAATTGGCTAGAAAATTTTTAGAAATTCAGTTTAAACATTATTTTAATAAATAATTCTTTCAGCATGCAATGTTTCAGCATTATTACAATAAATACATTTAGCACGGGAAACTATGATCAGGTGTTCTACAAGTTTTCCTCAAGACTGATAAGTCATATATTACATATATTTACATTTGTGAAATCCTCGTGTCCTTTTCAAAAGAGATTTTTCAAGAGCAACCTTTGTTTTGTTTTGTTTTGTTTTTACTTCAGGAGCATAGTAATGCTGAGACATGCTGCAAAAATCCCTTTTGATATGAAGAAAAATATAGTGATGAAAAAGGGGACAAAAAGGAGAAAATCTTACACATGTGTAGACTAGGATTTTGCTACAGATTTATGTGTTCCTATATCAGGAATATAATCATACAATATCTCTGGAAATAACCTCACATATTGCCAACACTTTGCAAATCACAGCTATCCTCAATGTAAAAGAGACTAAGAAGGAGTCTATGAAGTGTTTCCCAATGAAATATATGAGTGCTAATTTATCAATAAAATAAAGTTTGGCTGATGAAGTACTAGAGGAAAGAAAAATGGCAGATCTTTTTGTGTGCATTCCAACTTCGACTAGTCTGGAGTCCCTTAAAGGTACAGACATTTTTAGTTTACTCTGCCTGTTACTATAATACATTTTTAAATGTCTGTTACTTTGCCCTAAGGTGGCCTTTTTCAGCCTAACTTTTCAGTGTCCATCTGAGTCATGTTCATTCCCTTTACAGCATCCTCATACCTCTGGAACTCAGTGTTTCTCAGCGTGACCAAAAATGTGCTTTTTCACACCATCACAAGTAGTTTAATAGCTTTAAATGGAATTTCATCCACTAAAAAGCCTGATTATGTAAACCTTAGTTGACACCAAACTTCTTTCTCACACCACGTTATTATTATGTCTTTCTGCACCACAGACAATCAACAAGGTATATTCTTGTGCTGTATCTGTGGAATATCTCTTCTTTGCCTAAAATAATTATTGTTCTACCAAATTTATGCTTACTCTGCAGCCTTCTGAATCATTATCACACCCAGTATGAAAGAAGATTTAAAAAAATAAATTGGGTTACATATGCACAATTTCCACATTGAAATAATCTCCTATGATCAGATTTGTTACAGAGAGGTTATATACAACAAACCATAATGAATTGCATTAGGAAATAAATGCAATTGATTACTTACAGAAAATAAAAGTGTTTTCTTATCAGGCTTAATAAATTGTGAAAAAGGCTTTTATATGTGGCTAGTATTTCTTCACCCACAACCCGGCATTACAGCTCTGTAAGTAGGGTCAGCTTTATGAAGAAAATAAACTTTTCCTATCTGATCTGCCTGCTGCAGTGTCTTAAATAGGAAAACCCTCTAGGGATGTGCTGGTTCCTCTTTTCACCTAAACGTGACAAATTACAGAGGCAAAAATTGCTGATGCTCCCAAATATTGTAAATCTGCAGCAGCCATGAGTTACTGCTGCATATGCCCTTAGTTAAAAGCAGCCTGAATGGGAGACGATAACATTCAGTTCAGTGCATTAGCTACATCAAGGTAATTCCTCTATGTATGTTGCCCTTGATAAATTACAGCTTCTAAATCTGAATGGACCGCTTAAGCTACCTCTGTCTACATGTCAAGACTCCTTGAAAAGCAAGATATATTACTTCAAAGATTTTTGTGTGGTTATAGATCAAAAATAAATAACACTATCTCATTTAGTTAAATAAAGTGAGTATCTGTATAAATCAAGAGTCCTTTCATGCTTCCAGGAGCGAAGCTGGCAAAGCGTATGTATTCCTTTATGATCAGAGTTTGTAAGTTCATGCACTTAAAACAAGCATATATTGGGAAATACATAAAAGTCGAACTATTCTGCTTGGAAAATATTTGATATCACAGAAGTTTTTCAATAAGCAGCAAATCAAGTTTATGAAGAGGTGAAACAATGTGTTTAAGCCATGTTCAGTGTCGATGGCAATAAGAGAATCACTGAAATTTTCTACTCTGAGTGCTATCCAGTGAGATCTAATTCTCTCATCTCTCAGTACAGAAGACGGCTTCAGCCTTGAGAGCACTTCTAGCCCATTCATTCCCAATGGCATATTTTAAGATCACATTGTAAAACAAACCGTAAGGGGTTTTAGTTTTCTTTAAGGAGGAATCTGTAGCTAACAGAGTCCTTGGTAGACATGCAGCTATATTGTTTCACCTTGCATCACTTCACTGTCAGTATTTTTGAACAGGTAAGAAAGGAGTACAACAAAATTAGTCCTAGGTACTGTAGCAGTTGGGAAAAGGAATAAAGACAGGGATAAAATGGAGCAAAGTTCGTTTGTACAAATGAATGGCTTGCAATAACCTTTGACATGCATTTCCAGCTATTTCATTTCCACATCTCTAATTTTCTGTACTTTGCATTGAGTGGCATTGTTTCTAATGTAATTTCAACTCATAATTTGCTATGCAGATATATAATTACTGTTGCCCAATCACATAGTTAGAGCATATATATTTACATAATAACAATACTTTATTACAAAGTGTAGTTACAGTGTTAATAGAATCATGCTTAATGACATCCTAAAAGTCCCCATGAAATTCTGTGGGAAAAAGACATATAAAACCCACTATAAAGAC
This sequence comes from Streptopelia decaocto, assembly GCF_964273445.1. Classification (NCBI taxonomy): domain Eukaryota; kingdom Metazoa; phylum Chordata; class Aves; order Columbiformes; family Columbidae; genus Streptopelia; species Streptopelia decaocto. The sequence continues at coordinate 102,423,824 of NC_138656.1, read as the reverse complement.
TGTTTAAAGTTTTCTACTTTAGTCTTCACTTTCAGTGTTATATCACTAAATACACATTAATTTCAGTATTATAAATAGAGATTGGCCAAGATTCATACTATTTTTAGAAGTCTAGGGCTGAACTGTGGAAATTTGAGATTAAAATAACTTAATATTATGTATTTATTTTACTAGGAATTACTCTTTTGAGGTGGAAGAAAAACTCTGATCACTATTTCTATATAGCTCTGGAAGATTCTGTGCTTAGTAACTCAACACAAACCAATCAGACAAATGGAACTCTGCAAAGACCTCCTAAGTAGAAGAATCTAACAGAACTGAGGACTGCTCTGATGGATTATATTGATTGTATTTTATTTGAAAGAGGAACCTAAAATCCTATTGGAAGCCTTGTAATCAGCTCAATCTTTCCTTCAGTGTTAATAAATATTTGACTTCTCAACTCTGGATACTTTTATAGTAGTTTCATTCCTCCATTGACTTCCAAGGCAAATAAAACAACCTTTGACTTTTGCCAGTGACTGCTCAGTTACTGATGGAGTCACACTAAAGCTGTCTTTCTGCCTCCTCCCTCTATATTTTTCCTGAAAACACAATTGTACGAAAAGTGCAACTGTCCTGATTCTCAAAGAACACACTGGAAAGATTAAAAATAATGGGGAGGTGGGGGGGAGGGGGTGGAAACTTAGTGCTACTGCATTAAACTAAAGCATAGCAAGCCCTATGACAAATATCATATTTTCTATTCAAGGATACACATACAAATATTAATTATATTAAAACAAAATCTTGTGGTTTATCCCTAAATTTGAAACATTAATTTAAAAGCAGTATTATTGTGCTAAGTATTTAGATGTGGACAAAATGCTCTTAGAAAAGCAGACTAGGGTGAATGCATGTAAAATATTGTCCTGTATGACAGCACTTTCTATGTTTACATGCCTGTTACAAATACATTAAAGATTATAACATGGCAGCATGACTCCTGTGACCTGTTCACTGAAGTGACTAGCTGTGCACTTCCAAAAATAGTTAATAATGACGGACTTTGACTTCAAGGAAACCTATAATTTCGCCATTCCCTATCTGAAGGATTCTTATCTTGCCTTGTAATGAGAAAGACAATCCCTTACTGCCATCATTACTTTCTTATGCAACTGATGGAATTGCTTGAGCCATGTTTCAGAGCTGGAGCAGATAAAAAGGCATTTCCTGAGAATGCCATCCCAACAGCAGGATGTACTTTCCTCCACTTCTTGAGGAGAGACAACTGATTTTTTGTGTTTGCAGAGATTAAGATCTACAACCTTGTATTTCCTGAGAGACATAAAAAAGGGACAGAGCAAGAGCTGGAGGAGGCTATACTGCGGTATATGTGCACACTATAAATGTATGCTGAAATTGCAAGTATACAAGACATGGGAAGCTGGCAAATGGGATATATGAGATCAGTGCTTGAATTAATTTTTTTAGCTCATGCAAACATGGGACAGGACACTTACTAATGCAAATATTTATTTAGTAGATGAAATTATAAGATTTAGGTAGTATTACTTTTTGACTACTTGTGCACACATGAACACAAATTACCCAAGTTGTGATTTGAACTGTGCCTCTGGCAAGATGTTGTATTACATTTGTAGCGCAAAACTTGGGATGGTCTGAAGAGTGCCAGTGCCTCCAGTGACCACTTTGCAAGTCATGACACCAACCCTTTCTGACCAGGGCACAGTCCCACATGACCTGAGCAGGGCCATGCTGGTGACAGTGCCAGATCCCATTGACAATCAGAGACAAGGAGAGGTAGTGAGGCTGGTCCAGGGTCCAGTTTTGGGAGCCCAGACAGGAGCAGAAAGAGACAGGGCAGGAGATGGGACTGGAGTTAAGGCTGCTCATAACACCAGTCTGAGGTACATCCAGGAGACAGGGCCAGAGAGAATACTGGAGATAAGCCTGGAGACAAGCCTGGAGACAAGGCTAGCTCCAGTATGGACCTGGGGACCCTCCAGGGAGGCCAGTCAGGACATGAGGATGGCAGGGACAGCGCTGGGTGCAGACGGGCCACAGCAGCGCTCTGTCCAGGGCTGAACTGCGGTTGTTGGGCTGATGGGGATGGGATTGTGGAGGAAAGCCAGATGTGACTCCTGGGAGAAATTAAGCCTTTCCATGCACTCTGGGTCTTGCCTAGGTTTTGGGGTTTTTTGTTTGTTTGTTTTTTTGTTTTGTTGTTGTTGTTGTTGTTTGGTTTTGTTGTTGTTGTTTTTTGTTTTTTTTTTTTTAATAAATGCCATTAATTAAATTTAAACATGTTTTTACCATAGTTTCTACATTAAAATTACTCTCCCTTTTAAAAAGTAGTCTGTGACACTGTACAATCCATGACCTAAATCAAGAACTACATTTACTATAATCAATTAACATTATTAACAATTGATCATTAACATTAACATTAAGTAAGACTTTATTCAAGCAGCATTTTTTTAAAAATAAATAGCTACACTTGAAGCAGTTACCAGTTAAGTACTTGAGGCACAAGCATGGTGAGCTGATAATTCAGCTGAAAGTTGCAGCAGTAGCCTCTTGCTAGGCAGAGGGAAGACCTTTTCCACATACCCTCCAGCTACTTCTGCAGCACTCCTGAGCTACTTCCATGAGATTCCACCACCTCACTGAAGCTTATTGGCCAAAATATTCTTTAGTTTGACTCAAAAGGCAGTCATAGGCAAGATGCTATGCCTCTGGTACCCTGAGAGTTCCTAAAACAAATTATATCTATCTTGACATATTATTTCAGCTCTGGGCAAGTGTTTGTTGCACCATGCCTGGCAGTATTTTTTGGCTCATTCAGAAGTAGTACATAACCTTCTGTTACTCTATGACAAACTAGGAAAGACTAGGAAAGTGGAAGATATTAATAGATCCTAGTGGTCACTGGTTCAGCTATCTCAGATCCTCATTGCTGGATGTAGTCCTGTTGATGAAGTTAAACTCAGGCAACTTTGGGTCCCATTTCTTTGAATGAATGTGACATAGCATGAAGAGCTGGAAAAGTGCTACATCAAAAGTAGATCTGGACAATAAGGACCATCCAGCTTTAGGATATACATCTACATATTCACTGCAGCTATGGCATTATTGTTATACAGACTGCGTAAAAAATACCAGTATCTTATTCAGCCAGAACCATTTAATAAATAAATATACCAGTTTGATTATATTTTTTCCTCCAGTACATCACCTTGCCTAATTGCTTAACTCCAGCACCAAAATAAACTCATTTATCAAAAGTGTCAACATTTAAATTTTTATCAACATATTAAAATTGGCTTGCCATTGTTTTCCTATTTATTGGTCATGGTCAGTGCTACAAATTAAAATTCATGTTATTATCTGAATGTATCAGATTTTATTTTAATGTATCCTGTATAATTCAAGAAGGACTCAATGGGGCTGAATCCATTTATATAATGATTGCATGATTGCACTGACTATTTGTGCCATAAGGCAAAATGTTGATGCCTAAGACTCAGTGAGACAGATTAAGAATGATTCCCTTATGATGTTCTCTAATGCTGGAGGTGACTGGCACCCTATTTTGAATGAAAAATCTCTCTACTTGGCCACATTTGCACATAGAAATACATAGACTGAGTGCTTGGCCCATGCTTATGATTTGCTGCCTTCCAAAATGGGAAAACTTCTAGAACTTCAGCTCCAAACTATGTGTAATGCAGACATTTGACATAGCACAAAGCTGTACACCCCTGTAGCAATCATGGAAGGTCTCCCTGTTTCAGAAAAATTGCTCTAGGAAAAGTATTGTGTGAGTACCTGTCACATAGCAGCCTAGTACCTAGAACTGCTTTTGAGGATGCAGGGAACAAGGCCTGCAGGTCACTTCAATTGAAGGGATTCATATCTGCAGGCACTTCAACAGAAATTGTCTGAAGAAGCTGGCATAAAGGAAGCATTTAGCCACATTCTAACTGTCACATTTAAACTGGGCCCTGTAAAAAGGAAAGCCAGACTGTAATTTTGTGAGAAGGTTAAATCACCCTCACTGGGCAAAGTGAAAAACTGGAAAGGCAATAAAGTCACTTATTCCAGTAACGTAGCTTTTCACAAGCTAACCAGCCATCAAAAATTGCCAGTCAAACACTAGCATCAATTATGTGGCTTTTCTAGTCCTCTAATTTATATTCTGCTTCACAAAGTAATACTGCTGGCTAACCGTTACTAGGGGGGTAAAAATCCTTCCAAATTATAGCACTGCCTAACTCAAGAGGACATCTGCAAAGCAGCATCAGCCAGCCAGCGTAACATTCCAACTGAAATAATTTGGGTCATTGGGTCAGCAGTAGCTAAGAGGCCAAAAATGCAATTTTAGCTTCTTTCTCCATATGCTGTCTGGCTTGTCAATGTTTGGTTTGGTTTTTTTTTTTTGTATTTTTTCCAGTGCCCTTGTACAAATACTCTGGGAGAGATATTAAGCATAAACTTTTACCAACAGGTGTAACACGTATTTGTCATATCATACAGTATGTATTTTACATCTTTTATATATATTTTCTTGTGGGACTAAATTTGTTCTATTTGGACGTCTAACAGAGCACAGTGCAGTAAAACTGTACAATGCAAGTTGTAGTTGCTATTCGCAACCTGCTTTTGTAAGATCAATGCTGCATGTCAAGTTCTAGATATCAGATGTTTAACTTGACTTATACACACCCACACATAGGGGAAAATGCTATTAAACCTATAAAATACACAAATAAAACTCAAAGGCAAGCATTCACCTTATTCAATGGACTTTTCTTCATATATCTGAATCATTTCAGGAAGACCTCGTCTACTTTTGAAAATCTTTTGCTTCAATGTTATTTCAAAAGTAGATTTATTTAAAATAAACAAACAAACCAACAAACAAACAAAAAACCTCAAAATACTTTCAGATAGCAATAGATGATTCTTCACCAACACGTAAAATTCACAGTTGGGCAGTTTGGGTGACCTGAGACAATGAAAGCCGATTAAAAATTTAACAAATACTAAAAGAGAATAAGACCGTCAGCTTGCAACATCGTGACGATGAGATTGTCAGCATGCGCTTCTCATTATGCTGACTCAAGTGTGTGATTTACTTAGGTATTTGATTTGTCACAATTCTCTTTCAGCCAACGAAGGAAGTTATTTCTATGTATTACAAGTTTAGCATGTCTTGTTTTCAGCAGCCAGAGTTTTAAGTGTTGGATGTCAATCAATTGTGTATTCAGTAAAAATTTGTGAGCAAGTTCTAACTCTGTACATTTTACATCTAGCTGTGTACAGGAAAAATAACAAGAGCGTATGTTTTTGTGTCACAGTGCTCCAGGTTAGGGTTTGTAGCAGTGTTATTCCATCAGAAAGAATTACACCACCAGAGCCCATGGGCACTGATTTAAATATTTCAAAAAGTTTAAAGCTAAGACATGTTGCCGCCATGATAGTATATCCTGAAAGAAGAACTGTTTCCTCTACTTCTCAAGTCTTCTCTCTGAGAGATGTTAGAAAAATGTTAACATGGCAATAATATTCAAATAATTATGTTCATTCTAACAGGAAATTTCTGCATGTAGCCTACACAGCCAACTGGCTATCAATGACTGATCTGGCTTTGCCAGTTCTATGGGCAAAATACTATATCAAGGAGGATTTGTCAGAGGGTCTGTTTGACAGAGTTTCAGTTGAAGAACAGAGTAGGGAAAAAAAGATAAAATTAATTTTAACTGCCTCCAGATGTACGAACTCCAGGATGAAATACTTAAACAACAATGTGCAAGCTCTCCTCTAAATCTTCCTTGGCACCATGTCCCTGGATGACAACTAATTAATTCAATCTTTAAAAAGTTATAGGGTAATCTGTATCTGTTAAGCTGAATTCACCCGTCCACATTAAGTGGAATTATAATAAAGAATAGAATTAGTAGTATGTGTATGATATGACAAAAGGAGGAAAAAATTAAAACATCTTTTCTACATGAAAGTTGCACCTCAGTGACCTACCTGAGTTTCTTGAGAGTCAACAACAGAGAGCTGGAAAGTGTCTGGATTCCAAGTGTTCCAAGAGGTCCTGTCCCTCCTCAGCCTTTTGAGGAAAGTCAGCTGCTATACAATAAAAAAGAAACCCCACATATAACTAAATACTTATTTAAAAGATAGGAAGCAAACAACAGAAGTAAATGGTCAATTTGCACAGTAGAATGGCATTACCAGGGTTGTGTGATGTTATTAATCTCTTTCTTATTGATGTTATTCTGCAAATCATTGAATGATTCATGAAAGTGTAAGCTGTAGCGAAGTTATATAATGAAACTAACTTATTAAACACAATAAAGACAGGGTCCGATGGTGAAAAATTGTAGAAGGACCTAACATGAATGACTGACAAATAGTAAATGTAATTCAAAGTAGCTTGGTATAAAGTGAAGTACATGAAAGAATAGATCCTAACATTACATGTAAAAGGAACTGACTACTGCCAGTCAGGAAAGAGATCTTTAGACTAAGATGAATGAAAATGTGAACTGAACAGTTGTCAAACAAGTCAAATGTTGTACATTTTTAAGAAAGAGAGAGAGAGAACTAGAGATCATTATTATGGTGTACCTACATCTTGACTGCACATAATTCTAGTTCTTCCCACGAAAAAGGGTACAGGGATGATCAAAGGTACAGAACAGCTCCCATATGAGGTTTAGATAAGTTTCTTCAAGCTGAGACTGTGATAGCAGTCCATAAAACACTGAATTACATGCAGAAGGAGAACCTGTTTCCTCTAATAAAAAACTAGGAAACATCGAATGAAACTAAGGGGCTACAAGCTCAAAAACCAAAGAGAGGGCATTTCATACAATATTGAATTAATCTGTGGCATTCTAAGACATATTTTTTGTAGATACTGAATATTTTTGTCAAAGAAGAAAAATCTACTGAGGGCTATTAAAGAAGCATTGTATCAGACTCCTGAAGTCCCAGGGCCATACACTGAAATATTAATTTCTTTAAGTGTCACAATATGTTATATGCTTGCTCTGTTTTTATCTTCTTCCTAAAGAGTATGGAACTATGGGAACCACAGCAGTTCCTAGAAGGACATTTGGTCTATTCTGGTACGGTTGTATTACACTCAAAATAGTTTAACATATGAAAAATCTTTACCAAGGAAATTTTTAAAAATACTAATCAAAAAGTTACTGCTCTCCAAAAAGATCATTATTTTTTGTCCTCACCACTTCGAACTCCGATTCTTGTGTTGTGAGAACATTTTCTTTCAGCGTATCTAACTCCAGTTTTTGCATAACAGTAAATTTGAAAATGTCCTGGGAATTCCTTAATCATGTCATCTCCAGCCTGATTTAGGAAATTTGAAACTAGCTGTGCTTGTTTACCAACTAAGTGCTGTTCCCATTATCCTCAGCACCACAAGTGTAGACAGATAAATAGTAGAGGACAAAACCCACCAGACTGCACCATGCTAATTTTAGCTAGGGATCAACCTGGTCCTGCAAAGAAAACAAGTTTTGTATTGAATCTTAAGATTGTCTGCAATACTGGGAACTAGAATAAAACTGAGGAACTTTTCTTAATAGGCTATGTGAAATAGAATTAATTCATCATAAACTTATTTCTGCCAACACTGCCAACAAAACATCTATTCAATCATTTTCAGCCTTTATGTTATACAGAGTAAATCAAAGAGAAAAGGCTGCAAGAACTGAATATTTAGGCCATCCAGTTCTTCCAGTAATCAGAAATCTGAGGATCTTGTCTTGCCATAATAAAAACCTTTTAACCTATCCCTGGCATCTAGCAATTGTATTGATCTCCCTGCTTATTCATCAATCATAATAAATTTCAACAGACAATGAGTTATGACACACAGCATATTTCTGTTCATCTTCCATGCCATGGCATGGTTTAAGTTTTGGGCCCGAACTTGGCTCCTTTTATCACTTTGTTAATTATATCTTCTTAGTCTCTCCCATGAGTTTTGATTTTTACTATCATAAGGTAGCAACTAGATACAAAGTCTTAACTATTTTCTTCTCTTTTCTGCTTACATAATTGTTGTTGAGCATTAAAACTTTGAAAATTGCTTAGGTCTTCAAAATTAGTAGAGCTGGAACCATAAATCCAAGGTTCTCCCAGTTTTCCAACAGCAGCAATGCTGACATTTTAATTTGTGCAAGACCTGAAAACTGGAAGTGACAGCTCTGTAGTTCAAGTATCTTGACCAATAAAGACTAAGTTCATAAAGGAATGAATACTTCGTATATCCCAGATGTAGCTCTGATACTGCAACAGCTTTAGAATTAATTTTGGCATGAAATTGTTTTGTGATGTGAATGTAAGAATATCCAACATGATTTGGTTTTCCTATACAATTATGAAAAGGACAAACATAATATAGGAGATGCATCCCCTGTTAATGCCAGACTTCTTGATATTGTAGGCAAATCAACCTTTGCTCTCTACAAGATGAGGACCAAGCACTGTGGCCTCCTACCACAAGCTGTGGAAGAGAGGAAGGACAGACTGTCCAGGAGAGACTGGTCTGTAGGGCAAGGGTGTCAGAAGCCAGGGTGACAGCCAGGCTGGATGAGCAGGGTCCTCATCGACCCACACCCTGTCACACAGCCTCTGAATGAGGTGAACAGAGCAAGTCAGTGGTGGTCACCAGGGTCAGCCAAGACCCCAGCAACTGCTAGAGAGGTTCATGGTGAGGAGGAAGGTCCAAGGTCCAATCAAGGAGTCAAGTCATGGTCAGAATCAGCAAGTTCTGTGGGTACATGAACAGACATCTGCACCAGCAAGAACCATGGACACAGACATGGTCCGTGGGCACTGTAGGTTAGGTGAGGACCAAGGATGAGGGTCTGAGCTGACACACTTCTCACAGTTGAATGGAGAGTCTCCAAGTGCTTCCAGTACAAGCTATCCTTCTCCGTGGGAGTCTGCCCTTGCCCCAGTTGTCTTTAAAAGGAAAACAAGCATAGTCAGGGCTTAAGTCTGCACACAGCTCAGAGTTGTCACTGCTAAATTGCTGGAGTCATCCCTGGGCATGATTTTGGCTCAGGTCAAACAGCAGTAGTGTGCCCCAGTCAATGGCAACACAGAGCTTAGGGGCCAGTTTCAGGCCACACAGGTCAGTGACCATTCTCCACAGCTGCTCACTTAGAGGGTTTACTGGTTTTAGGAGAAGGAATGGGAATAGATTATCAAAAAAATGTTACTGTAATGTAAGCATATGAGGATTGTTCTAAATGTCTCCAAGAAGGTAAATTCTGCCAGATTTGCAACAAAATTGCACTTCATTAGCAATACAATGTTATGAGATAGTAATGATTTCCTTGTGGGTAATATATATGTAAATAAAATGCACTGTATTAATTTACAAGAATAAATTAGTGGAATTGAAGTAGGCAGTTCTTTAGCAGACACCTGTGTTTCTCTTCAGTATCAATGTGCTTTTAAATAAGCAGCATTTACACAGTTCTGATTGTGAGCATTTAGATAGATACAATTGGATCAATTGGATATGAATTAATATAAATCATAGAGCCAGTCTTTTTTTTTTTTCTTAAAAATTAGTAATGAAATTTATTCACTATCCTTCAGAGTAAAAATTGCTGTGGATAATACACTTTTTAACAATTTTTGTTCTTTTCATTGAAAACCTAAAGATATTAAGTTTTCTGTATGTGTCAATGTGTTTAATAGTTTAAAATCTGCAAATCAAACTTGGCATAAGGAGTTAGCATTGCAGTTCTTTCCAGATTCAAATCAACAGTCTACCGACATTTTTTCATTTTCATCTTTCCAACCAATTGGATCTTAAATGTTGTTGCACTCTGCCCTATATAATTTAATTGTGCTGCACTTCTTTTGAGAGAGAATTTTTTTCATCATTTGGCTATTAAATCAACTATGCTTTTAAAAAATCTTGATTTACAGTAGAGGTCCCTAAATTAATGAAAATTATTATGAATCTATTAGTTAGAACTGCCTACTTATGCACAAACAGTGTGAAATATTTAAAAGGCTAGAAATTATGTTGCTAATTACTTTTATAGAATCATAGAATCATTTCAGTTGGAAAAGACCTTTAAGATCATTGAGTCCAACTGTTAACCGAACACTGACACGTCCACCTTGAAACAGCATCCCTAAGAACCTCATCTATGCATCTTTTAAACACCTCCATGGATGGTCACTCAACCACTTCCCTGGGCAGCCTGTTCCAGAGCTTGATAACTCTTCCATGAAGAATTTTTCCTAATATCCAATCTGAATCTTTATGAGTACACTTATTAGCTTATCTGTAATATCAGATTTCATTTTGCAAGACTTGTCGATAGTCAATATACTACAGTAAAAGATTTTTGGAAATATGTTGCGTTTGCATTTCCCTGTTTCACAAAAGAACAGATTTGCACTGTGTAAAGTTGAAAAAAAACAGAGTTTTCCCTCAAACCTGCTTGCTGAAGCAGTACTGTTCCTGCTAGGAATGTTCTCCACTTTTTAGCAAAAGGGACAATTTCCCCTGAGGAAGAAGGAGCACCAGAGACAACGTGTGAGGAACTGACTACAATCCCCCATTCCCCATCCCACTGCATCGTTTGTGGGGAGGAAATAGAGAATTTGAAAGTGGAGTCCAGGAAGAAGGGAGAGGAGGGGAGAAGGTGTTTTAAGATTTGGTTTTATTTCTTGTTATCCTACTCTGATTTGTTTTGTAATAAATTAAACTAATTTCCTGAAGTCAAGTCTGTTTTGCCAATGACAGTAACTGGTGAGTGATCTCTCCCTGTCCTTAACCCACAAACCTTTTGTTATATTTTCTCTCCCTTGTCCATTTGAGGAGAGAAGTGACAGAGAAGCTTTGATGAGCACCTGGTGTTCAGACAGGGTCAAGTCACCACATTAATGTAATTTTTGCCCTTCTTGCAGGCATGTTGAAGCTAGTATATTATAAAAAAACAAATATGTCTTAATGAGCAAATCAGGTATGGAGAATGGTTTTCACTAGGTAATCACCAAAGATGTGGCCATCATCAATAAATCTATACTAATTAATAATTTATTTACATGAAATCTTTGGTGCTTATAATCACTGTATTACAAGCTGAAATATTTTTTTCTAACAAAAAAATTTAAAACTGGACAGTAAAAACAGGCTGTTTATAACCTTCTGACGAAACAGGATACTTAAAGGAGGTAAATTTCAGTCCAGTTAGGAGAGAACATGAATTTAAAGGATACTGAAAATCCATCATAGGATAATCACTAGGATACCTAGTAGAACAGGTGCTTTAAGACCAAAAAGGCAAACCAAGTAAGGATGCAGTTTACACTATAAACAAGACATACAAAATCTGGAAAATGGGGAAAAAAAAGCAAAGCCTGGAAATTGAACAGTATTACATTCGTCTACCTACATTGTTTGAGATACTTTGTAATAAATATTTGTGTACCTAGAACAAACAGCGTAAGATCCTTCACTAAATTAATTGCCAATCAGTTTTCAAAACTTAAATAGCTTTACCCTATTTTGGCATTGTCTAGTAAATATCTCATTAAAATCTCATACAATCTGATAAAATTAAATTCTATTTCATTCTTGTTCTTCAGTCCTGCAAGAAAAGGTGTATTGGACCAAATAAAAATCCATCACAGTCCAGTAAATTTCCAAGAGCAGATACTTGAAGAAGGCACAGAAGAACAGTGTAGGTATATTTTCCCTTCCCTTGCACCCATTCTACATCGTTATGTAGCAGTAGTTTATGGATTTCAGCTATTGGTGGATTTAGCACCTAGAACACCAACTTCAGAGATCAATTTTAAAAGACTATTGACAATATATGGAAGAGTAGCTGAGCATATTTTTGCCTATTTTGTCATTAATATAAACTCAATTTGTTTTTTTAATTTTTTTATTAACTAATAAAAAAAAAATATAAAGACAGAACATTACTCACAGTAATAAAACCTTAGATTCACTAAAACACATCCATCACTGAGCACTTTGTTAACACTTCTGTGCTTATGTGTTCACGTTTTGCTATATGATTAACTATTCAAGTTTTCCTTACAGGAACAGATGGTTTAAACACAATTAATAAGAAGCCTTGAATTGTTTGCATACTTATTAGATAACTTCAGTTATTCCTCAGGCAGAATAAATGTTCACAGAAATAGGATGCCTGTTTCTCTCCATTAAATGCATTGAAAACAAAATGCCTATTGCAACAACAAGCAAATAGCAATACCCGAACATATTGTAAACCAATATCCATTTGTGTTGCAATAAGCAGGTATCCATTTTATGTAACTTCTATGCTGTGGATTTTGTTACATAGCAACAGTAGACAAAACCAAAGTCTCTTGATCTTCCACTTATGTTATTGCCAGAAAATAAGTCGTGCGATAGATAAATTAAGACTGAAATGCAAGTGCTAAGAATGGTTGTACGCTTAAGACATGTATCTAGGACTTTGAAAGTTTACATTTAAAACCCAGCTCTGCAGCGAGCCTTCTGTGTGAGCCTGACCAACTAACTTTGAGTCTAATTCTATGAACAGTACTGGAGTCATTATCAGAGCCATCACACTTTCAGAGAGAACAGATTGCAAAGCACGACAGATGTTGTGCTCTTCCAAAAATTAGGGCAGTGAGCACCAAAACGGAAGGCGGTGAGCATGACACCATGCTCAAGAGACCTGCTGGATCATCAGCTCTAGTCACCTGCTAATGAAGGCAACATGCAACACAATATTTTTTATAAACTGCTACGGTTGTACTGAAAGAAGTCAAGACTGTCTTCGTTCTTCTAAAAGGCTGATCTAAATTTCACAGCATTCACAGTTCATGAAAACACCAGGTTTCTTTTAATTTCACATTTAAATTAATTTAAGTCCCTACGCCAACACTAATTTAACTCAAATACATCTTCTCCCCTCCCCCAACTGGTGATTAATCGTACCTTTCTCAGTCTCCATTTTGCAAGACTAAGCAAACTAGACTCCTTTTCCAGCCTCTTCTCAAACAACAGTTTCCAGACATTCAACAGTTCTTCTTTCCACCTGTTCCAATTTTATAAATGTATCTTTCTCAGTCCTGAACATCAAGGCTCAGAGGCCTTATGAGACAAGTACCTCTAGTATTACGTTTTTTCATTACACATAGGTACATGTTTTATTCTCTGTCTTTAATAGATACAGAGGAATTATCTTAGCAACTTGCAGTCCTTAATTCATGACCACATTCCCTGTACAATTAATACTCTTTCTTAATAATACTATTACTCCCCATTCTCATGGTCATTCGGTTTTCCCACCAAGTTATATTCTGATCCCTCTTGGTGTTAAGGTTATTTTGTAACCTTAGCCATTTTTACTAGCATGTGTCTACTTCTGCCCATTTTGTTCATGACAATATTAAACAAAATGGTCTAAAGATGGATCTTTGAAAAATTTTTATGTAACTACTTCCTTCCAATCCAATAGTTCCACTTTCAGCTTCATCCAAAATAGCTCTTTTTACCCAGATATTTACACACATGATAGTAATTGTATTAATCCTCAGCTTTTTCTGTCTAACTAATAACCTCTCATGAGGCATTATATTCAAAGACTGCATTGTATTCTGGATAGATGAGATCTACTTCAGTTCACTTGTCTGGAAAATCAGCTATCTTCTCTAAGGAAAGTATCATATTAGCCTTGCACTTTCTGTATTTGATAAAACTATGTTGTTTCTTACCTCATTTTTATTTACTTCCACATCTCAAGCTCTTCTTCACTTCTGTTCAAAAATGCTCGAACTGTTCAAAAATGTTGTGTATTATTAAGGTTATATTAATAAGTCTGTAGCTGGTAAAACAGTGTTTTGTTTTCTTAAATGTACACACATAAACATGCTATTTTTCTTACTTTCCAGTCATACTGATCACTTCCAATTCCACAGATTACAATAGATATTCTTGACAGAAAATGAACGATTTTACATACAAACATCTTCAATACTTCAGCGTAGAGACCATCCAGTCCAAGACAAAGAAGGATGCCTCTAAATCATGTAAAACAGGAGAGATCTTCTTCTGAAAATCTGACCTTGACTATCAATAGTGAGTACTGTACTCATCTCCAAAATGAGATGCTTCCCGTGCAACAGATTTCATCTATCTAAAACAAGAAAATAAAAAACTAAATAAGTCATTTTATGTCTAGATACATCTCTAAAGTTTCCAAATCCCCATGTATAAAGGATGTTAGAAAGGTTTCTCAAATGACTTAAAAAATTATTTGAGATTTGAAGAAAACGTCACAAAAACTGAACAAGCTTAGCCTATGCATTATTTAACAAAAAAAAAAAATCACTGGGAGGAAACTTGTTTATAGCAGTGACTAAAAGTCAAAGCAGATTAATTTAAATGAGAAAAAAGATGCATATTTTTAACAATGAAGGTTGTTAATGAATGGGACAAAACCTTAAGAGAGGCAATGAATCTTTTGTCTCTTAATGTCATCAAATCAGAAGCCTCTTGGTGTGGCAGAGCACAGCAGCCTGACTCTAGTTGCATGCTAAAATCACCATGTAGCTTTGGAGTTTCTATCATGTTACACTGCTAGCGACAGGCAGTTCTGTCACAAACTTGGAGAGCCAGAGAGGAGAGCTGTAGCAATCAGCACTTTTCAAGAGGTGGACCTATCTAAAAATGTCGCTGACCATACTAGAGAAAAGTGTTCAAAAAAAATCACGGTAGAAGGAATTTCAGTTTAGGCAGCATAGGAGCATTTGTCCCTAGATTTTTCTAGGTAAACTTCTGAAAACTTGTGGCAAAGCGGCACTTGTCTTTAAATTAATATACAATGACACACATAAAATATACAAAAAGTTGAAGATCTGAGATTGGCAGCACTGACAGAAGAAAAGAAAACAAATGTAATCTCAGTTGAGTGTTTCAGAAACAAAAGAATCTAGTAAAGTACAGGTATTTCAAAAACAGCATTATAAAAAATTAAATGTGCTTGAAATAAAGAATCAGTGAGCATGAAGTAAATAAAAACTCAGATCTTTATGAAATACAGTTCCTTCATGTATCAGAAAACAGACACAGTTTATAAAAACACTTTAAAAATCAGTGATGTCTGTCAAGAAAAGTGACATTTTAGAGCATTGTGTTCTCTACCTGAAAGAGATACTCTAGAGCACAGAGATGAGATGGAAAAAGAATCCTAAGTACAGGTGCATTTCAACCCATATGACCTGTGTGCACATAAGATGCCACACTTTTCTGTTGCATAAGGAGACAAAGTGTTATCTGTCATAAATTTAACTACTTCTTAGCATGATAAAATTACTGGCTATTGTGGTTTCATGCCTGTGTGGAAAGGAACGGTAACATCAACTTACATCTATACTGATAAATTAAACAGTGTTGGAGAACCATCCCAATCACTATAACTTGATTTTCTTTGCTGTTAAACTGCTGCTAGCAGACTTCTGGCCCATGCTGACATGTGCTTGCACAAACAATTCTCAGACACCGTTTGATAGTGTGGGTCAGAGACTATTCCTGGTCAGCGACTATTCCCAGCCAGGGACCATTCTCAAAAGATAGTCTGCAGGAAGGAAACCTGCTTTGGACTGACAGAGATTCTGACAGTGTGGCCGCAGAGTATTCTAAGTCAGTTTGTCCCAATATCTTTTCCTTAGTGGTAATGGGACACCTTAATTTCACTGCAGACATCTAAACACTTATTTGCTTCTAATTCTTTTTCTACTAAAAGATAATAAAAAGGATTGAACCAGTATCAGATACAAAATATTTTAAACAGAGACAGAATTCAGAGTGACACCTGAACTGCACAGAAATAGCTGATCTCTAAAGCAAAAAGCAAAATAAATATATAGGCACAAGTAACATAGAACTCGGAAGACAGATTCAACAAGAAATTGATACATTTTAATATAAAATAATCTAATAAATATAAGTTAATTTTCTGTACTATTGCATAAATACTAATGAGGATGCAAGATCAAAGGTATGTAAGAGGTGTGTACATGTATGTGAAATGGCATAGCAATAAAACATTTTCAAACTTTTAATTTCATTTTACTTATGCTAAGGGGATGTTAAATATCTGATGTGCTTGGTACCTGAATCAAAATTTTGAACACTCAAAGGGATACACTGAAGAGCAGTAACAGATTTATTGATCATTTTGGAATCATGGTTTAGGTTCTATTTGTTGATTTTCTTCCCTATGTGATTGCTCTTTCAGTTATTTAAGACATACACTGAAGTTCAAGTTAGATACTTTAAAAATATGTTCAGGTGTTCTAATTAGAAGTCAAGGTAACCACTTTAATCATATACAAAAATATCCCCTCTGTTAAAACGACACTGTATCAGTGGCATTATAATTATTTTTCAATTGTTGTTTATTCTATCATTCACCACGGGTTTTATTCAACATACAGAGGCTTTCCAATGGTTGAGTTTAGTGTTTAGGGTAGAGAAGGCAATATGCTATAGCTAAGACTCTGCTCAGAAGTGATAAAACCCCATTTGATCTCACAGCAATCAGGACAGGGCAATCTCCCCCGTTTTTAACCCCAGCAGACCACATTGCTGTGGCAGCTGCCCAGCTCTTCTGGGAGCAACTTCCTAGGCTGGACCACTGGGTCGATGTACAGCAGGGAGGTAGCAAGCGCTAGAGCAGGGACCCTTCACGGCGGGGCACTACCAGCAGCTCCATCTCTCTAATTCAAGAGGACTTCATGTTGAAGGTCTCTAGGTCATCTAGAGCATAGTAAACAGTTCTAAGTCATAGCTTTGAGCCTTGTTTAGCAATCATCCATACTGTTCAAGCGCCAGCAGGCTTCCTCACATAGATATGGCACATGCCATGCCAGGCACTCAGGAATAGCTTATGGAATAGCAGGGGCAAAGGGCTCACCAGGTGACCATTTGCAAGAAGCAGAATATATTCATTTACTCTTTTCCAGGGAGAAAAAGATAGTAACCATATAGATATAAACCACAATACTCAATCCGAGGGACAGAGAACAATCCCTGTCACATTCTACCTACTAGCTTACTTGTTATAGTCCTGCTGCTTATAGAAGCAGCAGTTCAGCAAGAGGAAAGAAGTAGTCTCACTGCAAAAAGGAAAGGTTTTCTTCATGTTTTGTTTATGGCTGATACATACAGACCCATTTACCAGTTTGCTGCTGTCCTTCCTGGTGCCAAGGTCTCTGTCCACCAGTCTAAGCATGACCACTATTCGCAAGGACATTCTGGCAACATATACAAGAAAGGAACTAGATGGCCAACAGCTATTAACTTATATATAGCTATAATATAACAGGAGAAAACAGATGCTTCCAGTGCTTCAGACCACTGTTTTAGCACAGTGCTACATTGGATTATCTGGTCAGATGCAGCTTTACCACAATCACCATTCTCCGTTCAAGTGTATCCAAAATAATGCTCATGCTGGTGGTTTTGTGCATCCCTTTATGTAAAAGCAATAAGCTAATGCAAGAATAATACAGAGCACACCATCCAAGGCTGTTGGGGAGAGCAGGTAAACAGTCAAACATGCCATAACCTCTTTGCTATAAAAATCTCTACTGAGAGAGAGTGAATTGACCATTAGATCCCCACTTTTCCCTGCAGAAGACAGCACCAGGCCAGGGATGAATTCTGATGTAGCTGATGGAATGAAGAGGAGTATTACATAACAGCATAGAACTTAAAGCTTATGATGTTTTCTAGATCTGGGCAATATATGTAAATTTATTAAAGTGTTACAGCGTCAGCCTCTATCCTCTGCAGCAGTTTTTCAACTCTGGAATTTAGTGATTTCCACTGTAGCTTACTCAACTGCAAAAGCTCAAAGAAAGGAGGTTGTTAGCAGTGCAAGCCACATAGATGCTGCTACATCATTGGCCAGCAAAGTAGACCTTTCTTATGCCTGAGTCCAGCAAAAAAAGAATCAAAAAAACTCAACAACAGCAAAACGCCAAAATTATAGAGTCTCAGGAAGACAGCAGCTTACATACAACTTTAGCAGTAAATGGAGATGAGTCCTTGACAGAGAGGTGCAAGTTATAAAGACCAGGCAAGTTATAACTTCCACAGCCAAGTATACAGCTGAGAACACTGACTCAGATCAGTAAAACTTTGCAGGGTGCTGAAAAAAAAAAAAAAAAAAAAGATTTTTATAAAGGTAAACCCCATGTGAACTGGCCTGTTTTATTTTTATGTCTTTGCTCTCTGTTACAGAAGTTCTTGGATGAATAAATAATATTTTGTTTTGAAGATTTTACCTTGAAATCACTTTAATCAAGTGCTGTTGTGGTCTTCTCAAAGAAAAGGAATTGCAAGTGCATGAGGCACCTAGGCCTAGCAGGATAATAGACAGGATGGGTTGCAAGAGCAAAGCTATGCATACTTTGCAGGCAAACACGTGTCACTTTGCACATACTCTGAGCACATACATGGTCTCACTGTCCATCCCCTGAGCAGTGTAGTTACTCTCATGCAGGCCCGAGCTATGGCTTTCTCAGGCTTATGTCCTCAGCTTTGACACCACACAAACCCAACATGTCTACTGGTGGCGTAAAGCAGAGGCAAAACAAGCTGATATCTGCCTGCAGAATAGCACATTGCTTTAGCTCGAAGATGAGAGAATATAGCAAAACCTGCCGTGAAAAAGATGCGCTTGCAAGAGAACAAGAAGAGTTGCTGCTGTTTTCACTATGACATGTGAACTTCAAGTCATTGTAAGGTATGAAGTTACAAGGTAAATATCACAATGGACTTTTTAAAAAGAGAATTTTAGAATATAACGTTCTGATTCAAAATTTATAATGCTAATGTAAGAAAGTTTCCTCAGAATAATTAATCACAAATTCAGCCAGTAAAAAGTCAAGGCACAAAAGAAAGGCACAAATTGCAACTGTGTCTCAAGTCTACAGTGTAAAACAGCTCAGCAAATCACTTGTATCTCTTCTGAACTTAGTGTGATAGAAGTCAGTAAGAAACTTGACTTTACCTTCAGAAACCATTATTGAGATTACATCATTAGCTGTTCTGGCCTTGTATATGGTCTGTAATTACCCTGAAATGCAGTATCTGTCATCAGGAAGCTATCTATGGTATGTGCTGCTTACAGGTGTCCTGCGGCAGCCAGCACTTCATTGTCCTACTAATGATGTGCTGACTGGCAACACTCACAAACACGGCTGTTCTGTCCCACTGCTTCCTCTTTGGACTTCACATACTTCACTCTGAGTGACAGATATTTTATTCAGACTCAGGGCCAGGATCTAGGACCCTGCTCTGGACTTTCCAGTCCAATCCAGGAGCAGAAGATAAGGAAGAAGGTTCTCTAGAAAACTCATTCACTGCATGGAAAAGGGACATTCCCTGAAAAGATGTGGAGGAAAGGAGGAAGGAAAAGGAGAAGCTGGGAGTCTTGTTTTCCAAAACGTCTAAGATTTCCTTGAGCCAAAGAATATGGTTATAATTTAGCGTAGGGCATAAGGAGAGTGCTTTTCTTAAGATCTACTTTTCTTATTTTGAATAAAACTCCATCTTTAATGTTTTCTATCTATACTTCTACAACATCTGAATAGAGAAAGATGAATTGTTCAAAGATGAGGACATACCTGTGTTTAAAGCTACCTGTGAAGCAAGAAAAAGCTTTCTCTGTAAGATGGAGATTTTGACCAGAGAGAAATTGAATTTAGAAAATATTACTGCTCATAGCCATTACAATTAGAAATATGTCATAGATACTGAATAGTCATCATAAGAATTCACCACTGATTATGTACTTGAGTAAGACAAGCAACAAATCTGATGAGACTTATGGTCTAGATGAGACACTAATATTGTTTTAATTCCTGTTTAGTTTGGTTCCTAGTTGTAGACCACAAGCCATTTACACTTAGACACTATCAAAACACAGAATAAAATGCTGTTCCAAAACACTTGCAATTTAAACATAAAATAAATCATAACAAACTGACTTGTGGTGACAGTGATTCAGAAAAGCCCAACAGATGCTAAATAAGTCATTTGATCCCAATACAATCTTCACACAATCTTTGTTCTGTAAAGTGTAAGAACTGAAACCTACAATCTATATTTATCTGTGTGCTATTTTGACCATCACGTATAATGTTGGATGTTTTGTTCAATTTATGGTTACAACATGTCATATTCCATAGTGTGGGATGCTGCAAAAATAAAAATCTTTTCCTTCAAAAAAAGCATTGCTTCAAGAGCCCATATATTTAAACCAGGAGCTTGTTCCGAAAAGGGTAATCAAGAGGACCTTAACCTTTTCCTTCTGGAACTGACATATGGTGTGGAAAAGTTTAAATGTAATCAGTTGCAGACAGTGCTGCCAAAAATTATCTATCAATTAAGGCTGGGAGAAGGGGTTAGAAATTAACTTGATGAGGCTTAAGCTCTGATCAGGAGTCATTCTTTGGAGAGAGCTAACCCTTTCATTATATGAATTTGTAACATCAGAAGGTGCTTTAGCTCTCATTATATTATTATTTTAATAAAACAATTAGTTTTAATGAATATATATATCATATGGACATACCCTTTGCAATATTTCACTGCTCTGTTATGAGAAGAAAGGTACTTCCAGAATCATCTTGATTTAGACTATCTACAGCCATTCATCTTCAATTTTTCTTCAAGACCACAAGGCAATAATCAGATGTCTTTAGATAGCTTTTACGTGTTGGTCATGTGCTTGCCCTTGAAAGTATGTTGAGAGAAACAGCCAACTTAAATTACAGTTTTTGAATGTATCACATAAGAATTCAAGTTACATGTTAATTAAATTAATAAGAGACTCTGGATCTGTTCTGAGCCCCCGAAGCAGTCTGCTACTGAATAAAATGATCCAGGGCCTATTTGCTGGCCCTTAGGGAAAGGGCACAGAATGGCTTGAGCTCCGATGCTACATTCTGCTTTCTCTCCTCACCCACAGAGAGGGCAACCTATCCTGCACCAAAACTATGTCAACAGCATGCTAATAGATAACCCGTATGGTCAAACATGTGCTCTGGCCTGGTTTACCTCTCTAGTCCAGATGTAGGTCATATAAAAGTATCACATTTCTTAGCGGGAAAAAAAAAAAAAAACAACCCACAGAATACAAAAGGTTTTGACTGAGGCGATTGTTTAGCCAAGTGAGTAACTAGTCTTCCTACAGCCTTATGTTTACCTCAGCCAGTACTATCTAGTCTTTAAAGGTCAGTCTCTAGAATACCTTGTTTTGAATAATATCTTTCCACTTTAGCAGCATTTCACTAGACCTCACACTTATAAACAAATACACAGCAGCAGAGAGAGAAAAATGAGCAAACTACAGATCTATGAAGTGGTACTAAAAGCAATAGAAGTAGTTCCTGACATGATCATGTCTCTTCAGCATCACAGTCAGTTGGAATTTCACCAGACCTCCACTTTGAATTTGACAGCTGCCACTGAAAGCTTACAGGAATCACATCATCTAAGACTGGAATTCAATCTACTACCAAATACTTTTTCATAGATTTAAAAATAAACCAAACCAACAAACAAACAAACCACACACACAAAAACCATCACAGAAAGAACAGAGAAATAATGGAATAACTGTAGTTGCTTCCCTGTCTTAATCATCTTCTTGCTATTTTCTTGCATAACTTGAATACTAGAACTCCTTTTTGCTACCCTTAGGCCAATGGATGTGTTAGTTCACCTGAAAAGGCAAACAAAATGGGGCCAAATTAAGTGTGGAGCTTCATACATTGACTGCCCATGTCTAATGTCACATGTGTCGTCAATCTATACTGGCAATATATAAGAAGCAGGAAAACATTTGGAGGCAGCTTAATTTGCAAGTTTGGGGGCACTGTGTTTACTTAGACACAAATAAACTGTAATAGGATAAGCATGTGCATATTTCCTGTGCTGATTAGCTTCACATGAACTTGATCCAATTTCAACTCAAGTTAGTGGGAATCTTTCCACTTTCTTCAATGGCAGTCAGCCCACATCCTCAATAAAAAGCATACTGCACTGAGCAGCAGTGGTTGCTCATAAGAAAAATATTACAGGATTAGAGTTCACAAGGAAAAAATGGGCATAAGATGTCCTGCAAGCAGGCTGACAAGATAAGCATAATAAGAAATGAGCCATTTGATAAACTGCAAGCCACACCTGGCAATTTGGAGACATAATGATTCAAATTTTCAAAGTAAAACACATCACTTGTTGCATTGAAAATTAATTACTGTGTTGGCAAATTTAATCCTTCAGGTGAGATGAACCTTCCCTGTTCCAGTTTAATAGTATCTTCACCTTACTGATCAGGTAATTTCAGTGGGATGTGCATTCACATAGTGGTTTTAACAGTGAAATTGAGCTTGTCCAACTAGAAGGGTGTGGGGTTGCACTTTGGATTGAACTAAATTGGAATAATAGGGGGTTTTCATCACTGAAACAGTGAATAACAATTGTGGCTGGAAGTGAAAGATTGATTTTCATGCGCCTTTTGTTCCCAAATGTTGCTTTGACAAGAAAAGAATTCGTGCTCAGAAAAATGCTGACAGAACCTCTTTTTATTTACATTTTTGGTCAACATAATTCACAATATCAAAACTGTGTGCTTTTCAGCAAATTAATTTTCTAGAAAATCATCCATCTCTAACCACAACAGATTAATCACTAAAAAGTGTTCACCTGCACTGTCCTAAAATTAAAAGAACAAAGCCCTACCATCTACACCAATAAATGACCAGCACAGAAGACAATCAAAATGATGATGCAGCGTAAGTCTATGGCAAACTGAAACTTAGTTTAGAAGAGCTATGTACCCAAGCATACCCAGTAAGGAGCAGAATACAGGTCACCAGGTAATACCCTAGGTCTGAAGTCTATGTATACCATATTACTCCATATATTATGGTATAGAACAGCAGCAAAAAAAGAGTATTTGCAAGGCCATCTAGTGTCATTCCAGTGAAATGCAAGACATTTAGTTGCTCCAAATGCGTGCACCTGTTCTCTCCTAGAACAACTAAAAATTCACAAGTATTGACTTTTGTTTCAAAATAAACTGATCATCGCCACCTCTAGAATATCACTGATATTTTGCAAGGAAATTGTATTCTATTTAGCTGTCACAAATATATGAGACTTTATATCAGAAAATGATGGAAGACAATATTACTAAAACAAAAATACACACAGAAAGGAAAACAAGTGAATTGCTGTCATTGTAAGACTCTGGCAACTTACATTAAAATATCAATATTTAATGAAATATAACTCTGCAAAATAGGAAATCAGGAAGATGGTGTGATATCAAATCTGAGAGAGGAAAGACAAATTCATCCAGTCACAGTGTAGCAACATCATAGAAATGGAAACGTGTGAACTGTAAATGTGTTCTGAGCCTGAAAGTTAGCTATTACAAATGTGAGTGAATGGAGAAGTAAATAAATGGTATCTATTATACCTTTCTTAGTTTCTACTACACATGCACACACGAATACCCTCACTCACTCTAAGGCCAGAAGGAACAGCTTTGATTACCTGCTCTTACTTTATAAAAAATACAGGCTACAGAATCGCAGTGTACTTATCATACATATAGCATGTATAAGAAAATAATTACTTTCATGCAGGTCTTCATCATTGTTTTATCTGCACATGAAAAGACTTTTGTACCTGTGATAATTTAACTGTTTTTCATATACACCATTTTATCTTAGTAAGAAAATAAAGTGAAAGAATCATTGCAAAGCAGTAATAACTGTGTTTCCTTTATAGCATACTGCTCACTTTTGCTGTAATACTGTACATTCTTTACTTCAGAAATGCTGGGAGGCACACAAATTACCTTAGTATTTATCTGAGATTACACACGAGGCTAATGGCTGCAGCAGACTTATATTTAAATTAAGGATTTAAAGTTTACAGCTCCAGGCCTATGAAGGTATATAAAAATTCCCATTAAAAATACAACTGCTTTCTGATTTGACTAATGAATTCACAGCGGGATTTATAGTGTTTGTAAAACTTCTTTTTTCTTGCACATTTCATCATAATTTATAGCAAGAAAAAAAAAAAACAACAAACAAACACAGTTTCATTAGTCAGTGCCACAATTTACTGTGGTGTAATTTACTCCATTTAACTTTTTTTATTAAAAATTATCTAATTCATGCTGCTTAATCAGTGACATTGCTCAAGTACAACAAAATTTGAAGATCATAGAATCATAGAATCATTTTTGTTGAAAAAGATCTTTAATATGATTGAGTTCAGCCATTAACCTGCCAATTCCACTTCTAAACCATGTCCCTAAGAACTCATCTACGTGGGTAGATGGGAAGATTTCTGTGATACTGATGGCATGGTAAGGAGGTTTTTCCATTAGACTCTATCTGTGGCAACCCTTTCCATGAATACCTTTGTTTTAGGACAGACATAGGTCAAAACAATGAAGCTGCATATGAAACAATGCAATTTTCTTATTAGAATTGAAACATATTAAGTCACTGTTTCTTGGTTCCAGTCTGAAAAAGTGAAGATGACATCATGAGAATTTTACAATTAAGATATCAAAAATCTCACAAGAGCAAGTCATGAGTTTTGTACCAAATCTGAATTTTAGGCCTGATTTCACCTGGAATCCAAACACTTATTTCATATTTAGATTCACATACTACTGAATTCCTAAAACATTTGCATAGTTTTTCGATTACAGAGCATATTCTACAAGGACCTAGTATTTTCAGATATTTTTTAGATTATTTAAAGTTTGCAAGGCATCTTGAGGTTTTTTACATATCACACTGGGAAACAAAACTGAGCAGTATTTTCTTGCTTGACCTCTTTGTTAGAGAAGAGCACATGTGATGCCTCAGATATTTTAGCAAACTTAGTGTGCATAATGTTTCTTTCATCTGACATGCATCTCATCTTCTGATGGAGAAAGCCCTTATCTCCAGGATTTCTAATGATATCATGTCTGGGCCATGAGTTGAATATGGATTCTATGTTCTCCCTTACAGGTAAACATACAATTGCACAACATCTGAGGACCACAGCAGGTTGTATTGTATAAGTATACTTTGGAGACAGGCAAGATCTCCAAAGGTAGGTTTCCAAATATCTTCTTGACAAATCATGGATGTGAATATGGTACTCTGTAGGCTCATAAGGGTCCACACAGGCAGGAGTACCAAGATATGGGCTACTCTTAACATTGCTTTAGTGTTGCACTGCTAATACACAATTTCATTGCCCAGTAGGATTTTAAGGTAAGACAACGAACCAAACCACCCATGATGTTCTAAGCAACTCACATAGATCCACGCTGTGTAGCTTTCTAAATTCATAGTGCATGGTATATCATTATATGCAATAAAAGGAAATGGATGTATAATTAGTTTAGCAATATAGGTACCATAAACATACTGCATAACTATAGCTTATATTTCTTTCAAAGTTGCACTGGGATTTTAATTCCAACAACAGCTAATAATCAGAGGTGTGCAGGTTTGTACTTTGGTCTCTTCTACCACCATAAAACATTGTTTAATTCAGGTGACAAGCGAATGCATTTTTCAGGTCACAAATATGCTCCACAGTCATCTAAATATGTTTTTGGACACTTATGTAGTACTAGCAGCAACCCAAGTAGTAGCTGCCCCTGCAAATGAGCAGACATTTCAGTCTTTGATAGCAACCTATGTGACCAACCTATTGCTTGTGGCAATACCTAGAAAGTCTCTTAACAGTCCTTCAAGTGCCAGTCCAGGGCTGCAAACAACCACACCATGGTGTCTCCTGTGACACAGGGGGTAGTAGGGATCCCAGCTAATTCTTTCCCTAGCACCAGACTTCTCTGAAACAAGCAGTGTCATGGTTTAATCCAAGCTAACAATATAGCCATGATAGCCACTCACTCACTCCCTCCCCTCCACCCCCAATAGGTTTCATAAAACAACAACAAAATACTAGTAGGCTACTAGTAATAATATATTATATAAAATAGAAATAGAATACAAAAGAAGATACTCAATGCAATTCCTCACAAACTCCATGCGCAGTGAGCAACCAGTCCCAGGAAGCAGCATCTGGTCCCAAACAGCGGATCCAGGAGAGAGAAAAGAGAAAAAGGCACAAAGGTCCAGGGGCCTCTGCACAACAGCAGGATGGCAAAAGACCAAAATGAAGAAAGTCCTGAACAGAACTCCCACAAGCAGGTCTCTGTCCTGGCTCCAAAAAAAAAAAAGCCTAGCCAAAAAATCCCATCTCTCCTTTACCATGAAGCATGACGCTAATGGGATGGAATACTCTTATTGATCTGTCGGATGTCAGTCAAGCTCTGCCCCATCCATGCCCCTCTTCCTTGATGCCTGTGAGGCAGCTCAGAATGTTCTTGACTCTCAGACCAGAGCAATTAAAAACATTAACTCCATCCTGCGGTGTTAACTGCTTGTTCTTAAACTAAATTCAAACAATGGCTGTGCTAACTACAAAAAAGTAAGGTTTCTAACTGCCTGAAGAAAATTAAGTCCTTTTCAGTCAAACCAGCACAAGCAGATAACTGAATCCAATTGCTAGTACAAATTCTGAAGTTGTGCTTTCACTTTCTCTGAGCCTTTTATATTAATATATCATGACATTCTTGATTATTAATGCCTTGGTGTTCTGAACTTCGCTTTGATCACATTCTAATGAATAGTTCCTGGTTTGATATAACAACTTTATCTTTGCATCATCAGAGAGCATGGAAAAAGCAAAAGTTCCAAAGATTTTACCAGTCAGGTGTATCTCAACATGCATATATACACAACAAGAGAGAGATGAAATCAAAAGTTATGTTTGCATTATTTGCAAAATAGTAACTCTTATTAGGAATTATCGCATTGCAACCTATTTAGTTTCATTCTTCAGTTTGAATGATGTCTTAGAAATAAAATCTTATTTTAAATATATACATGAAACATATATCTTTATATAAACTACTTGTTTACATATTATATGTTATGTATTACTGGCTGGTCATGGCTTGGACAGCTACTGGAGAGAGTACAGAAAAGGACAACAAAGCTGGTGAAGGGTCTAGAGCACAAGACTTACAAGGAGCCACTGAGGGAACTGGGGCTGTTTAGCCTGGAGAGAAGGAAGCTGAGGGGAGACCTTATTGCTGTCTACAACTACCTGAAAGGAGGTTGTAGCATGGAGGGTGTTGGTCTCTTCTCCCAAGTAGAAAGGGATAGAACAAGAGGAAATGGCCTCAAGTTGTGCCAGGGGAGGTTTAGATTGGATATTAGGAAAAAGCTCTTCACAGAAAGGGCTGTCGAGCATTGGAAAAGGCTGCCCAGTGAAGTGGTGGAGTCACCAAATCTGGAGTTGTTTAAAAGATGCATAGATGTGCTGCTTAGGGACATGGTTTCGAAGTGGACTTGGCAATGCTGTGTTAACGGTTGGACTCAATCTTAAAGGTGTTTTTCCACCAGAAAGATTCTATGATTCTGCAATTCCTATATATTATATATGAAAAGCCACAGACACAGCAGATGAAACACTAATGTAGATGAGTTAGGACAGATTTTCCAAATTTGGGAGTAATTTTATTCCTAGTCTTTTCAGCACAGGACTTCATGCTTTGGGTGTTTCTGCAATTCCTCGTAGTGGCTGAAATCTCTGGCTCATTCAGTAATACATATAAGTATTTTCAGAATTAGGTCTTCATTCACCTCAACAATATACCAAGATTCTAAGATTATTCATACTGACTACAGAAATTTTTTTGAAATAGGAAGTTAAATTATTTAGATATTGAAAATGAATCACTTTTGCCTTTTTCAAATTTGCATTACAGCGTATCACTGTATCACCCAAATGGCTCACACCTGCTAAACTCAGACTTTCAAAATACCAGTATCTTCCCCAATGCTCACCTTCCTCAAACTTCTGTCCATTCTTGGATCAGAGCACGAAGCAATGGTACAGGTTGACAAGAGATCATAAACCATCCCTCTCCTGAACCCAGCTCAACAGACAAGCACCAGTGAGCTTGCCATTTGGAATTATTTGTTCAAAGCAGTTAGTAAGTGCACAGCTTGCTGCAGCTCTAGGAATTGTCTCTAGGACATCTGGCTTCATGCCCAACCTCTCCATGTAAACTTCCCTGAAAACAAAACACCAGAAAGTATAAAAATGTATTGACTTGTCCGCAGAAAAGATTTGCAGACTGTTTGCTTTCTTGTAAAGTAAAAAATAACAAGGTTGATGTGAGCAAACAGAAAGACATAAAGAAGCTAAGACCTGTCAATAAAAAGACAAAGCATTATTCAGCTGAAAGTCATTCCACTGGGGATTATCTCTAAAAGCAAGCTTTGGCTTTGACATCATGTTTTAAAAAGCTGCTTGAACTTTTATTTAAAAAAATGTGATTATTTACAAGATTCGATGAAAGAGAGGATCAGAGAGCATCTCACAGCAACTATGTCATTATTTGAAAAATCATCCAATAGCTGTACATGTGTGAAGAGCAAAACTTCATGCCTGTGATGCTTAAGTCACTGGGGAGCCCAGACTTGAATTGTCCGAGTAACTACTAATTCATGTTTTCTTACAGTTCCTATGTTGGGCAAAAGAGTTGACCCTAGCAAAGAGAGCCAAACAGAGTTTCCACATTAGAATCATTCTGATCCGTATCCAGTGATCCCTTTGCCAAAGATTTTAATCCTAAACAATAGTTCATATTGCTTAACAGTATGCCAGAGAATGAAAGTCAATACAGCTCCACTTCATGCATTGCTTTTGATTAAATTGGGTTCCCCTATGTTAAGAAGATATTACTAACAACTTGAAGTGGACAAAGCCGTAGCTTTAATTGTATTAATACATAATAAAATCCTTTAAGGTATGTTTTATAGTTCCTATAGTATGTAATCTAGTTTTGCCTAATGGAAGCTGAAAGAGCAAAATTATTTAAGTATCTGAATTTAAAAAAAATGGAAAGAAGTCTGATACTTGTGAACATGGGCTTGAGTACATATACATAACTGCTAAGATAATGACAGATTTCTAGAATTATCAGGATAGTACAGACTTGATAAAACATCTAACCTACTCTATACAAATCAGCAACCAAAACCTATGGAACCCAAAACAAACATCCAAATGATGGAGAGAGTTCTCAGAGTTTCCAAACATAGTTCTTAAAAAAAAAATATATATATATCCTTTGCTTTAAAATTTCTGGACTACTGTAAAGGTGCTGAGCTTTTCTTTCTAACCTAAGTTCCCACTGTGAACTTAGCTATCTTTCCCAAAATGTGGCAAAAGACAATAATGCAGTGGGGATTGTTCCAGGACGTTCTGTGTGGCCTTCATAGGTCCATCTGCCCCTTGGCAGGTATTATCTGTAGCATCTTGGCAGCATTCAGCATCATACCTTTCCTGTGACAGAGAAAAACTAAAGCTAGGAACAGCTGTAGAACTGGCAGCATGATTAAATAAATAAATAAATAAATAAATAAATAAATATGGAATACAGGAAATAACCTTAACAATAAACCACTATTTTAGAATAAATATATTTTAAAAACATGGTAGCCCTTGTTTCATAATAATTAAAAGAATAATAAGTAATTTGTTGAATGAACTGGATCATGATTCTGCAAAGAATTGATCATTATTTCAAGTTTTTCTATTAAGGTCAACAGAAGTACAGCTAAAATGAAACATGCATGTAAGTATATTCAGTTAAAGTATGTTATAGTTTGTTATCAACACATTTAGAAAAGACATTAATAACTTGTCTGTTAGATTATTTTGCATGTTATTAAAAAATTAATTAAGAGTAATCTGTGATTAGGTGTAATTAGTATTATCAAGAAACTATTAACAGCATTAAGTATGCTATTGTTCTGCCATAAAGTCAGGATTTCTATTTTTTTCAAAGTAAAAAGCCTAGGAGATACGATATTTTATTGAAAGTAATTACATGTATATTAGAGCATATCTTCTCATTGTAAGGACAATTTAAATTGAAGAGATCCCAAATTCAAATAAGTGAAAAAATACTGCTACTTACAAGCAACTTGTAGTCATTCTGCACTGCCCAGAAAATACCGGTACAATGAGATCCTAAAGTTCTACATCACTTTTCAGGAAAGCCATTCCTCCTTTTGCACCTCAGGATGCTACACACTTGTTTCCTTAGCAATTAAATTAATGCCCAGCAGAAGATGGCTGTTATTGATGTCTTCAGCTAATCTGTGCCCGTTGTTATTATGACCACAGTCAGTGTTTAATTTATGGTCTACTAATACTTAGAGGGTAAAAACAGATAAGAGCCCATTGCAGTCTTTGATGCACACATTCATAGACAGACAGTTCCTCTGCTTAAGGTCATACAAAAATGAGCTGCTTATTTATAAGGAGATCTCAGAAGGAAGGCTGCAGTGTTTCATAAGGCCTGATTAAAGCCAGTGAATGTCTATCGGCATAGAGCTCACCATGCCTGTTTGGTAGGAGGAGAAGAAAAGTAGGGTGAAAGCAACTCTGACAAGTAAGAGAGTCTATTTTCAAGGTTACCTGACAGTCCTCAGTATAAAACTTTGATTTTTGTTCATGTATAATTTTAGGTTTTAATATTTTCCACCTCACATGGGAATCTTCTGGGAAAAAAAAAAAAATGTTTAAATGAATCCATTCAGCTATGAAGACAAATAAAAGGAAATCTAAACTTCTATGTTTATTCTTAGATCTTTTTCTTTCAAGAGATCTGACCATCCCAGAATTCGAGGCAGGGGTTCAAATTTCAGTAGGGCTGGATTTTGAGTCAGTGGTGTACATTTAGGTATCTCTGCAAAAATACTGATAAAAAACATCAGTACCAAAAATGGCCAATAGAATGGGTAATGAAATCTGTATTCCTGCAAATTGTAGGACCCCTTCCAGAGACTTCAACATAAGAGTAAAACTTTTTCTGACTGAAAATACAGGAAGGAAACCAGTCAGCTGTAAAGATGCGTGAAGATCATTAGAAAAAGAAAACTGGCTGAGGAAGAGAGACTGGAAGCTGGAGGGGTAAAAGCAAAGTGACAGTGATAGACACAATAATCAAGAGCTTCTAAATGGGACCAGAGTTTTAGGGTCACAACCAGCATTGGAAGCAGGGGAAGAATGCAGGGAAAGTGAATAGGCTGGGGAGGGATGAGAGAAAAAATGAGAAATAAATGTGATAGTACAAGCAAGAAAAACAAATAAAGAGGCTTGCAAACAAAGATCCTGGAAAGGACTGGATAAGCAGGCTGGGAGCGGGACTGTCCTGGGCTTTAGGATCAGGACAGAAGCTGGAAGGGAAACAGCAGAACAGGTTGGTGAGAATGTGAGGTGCAGGATGTCTAGAGCTCTTTCTAGGATGGGAAGAGGGAGAGAGACACAGATGTGAAGTTCCTCCTGCCTCTTTGCAAAAAAACAGGGGCTTCTCCAGGGAATGAGAAACACTTGAGCCCCAAGGCTGGGTACCTAAAAGATACAGATCTTCATACCACAGCATCTTTGAAACACCAATGCTAGCTGTTACCAGGAATCCCAATGTGCCTTTGCAGGGGACATGTTAGGTTTCAAAACTTTCTCAGGCAAACAGCATTCAGTATCCTTTCCGAAAGAGACAGGGAGGAGGTATGAACATGGCTTTCTGGAGCCACGGTCTCCTATGAGCCTGAGACAGACCTGTGTACCTGCTTACAACGGTGGCTTTGTCTGCCAGAAATGAACTGCTTTCATTTTTCAAAAATAGCACTTTCCCATGAGCCAAAAATTATGTATCGTTTGTATAGAACTCTCTCAATTTGTCATCAGTTTCTTTTGTAGCAAGGCACTGTCAAAATCCTTTATTCTAGCTTTCTTTAAAGATTGAGTATTTTATTTTGAACATACAGAAGTACATTTTTTTTGCTTGGTTTGTGGGTATTCGCATCCATACTACGTTTGTATTCAGAGGCCTGGGCCGGCATTCTGATGCACAATTATCGCTTCAAATAAGTAGATTATTGTGTGGACTATTTTATTGTGATTAACTGACTTTTAAGAATGTGTAAGCCTACATATAGCTGTCATACTAATAAGGACTCTTGCAAATAACATCTGAATTCATTTTTCCCATAGGCCAGGAAAGACTTGCCTCTTTACCATGCTGCCTGTTTTCACAAAACATTCACAGTCTTAGTGACCTTCTCCTCCTTTCCAGGTCTGAGTAAAGTACCTCAAAATTTACTAAGAAGGACTGGCATAGAATAAGACAGCTGAGCAGCTGGATTGTCTGAACCTTATTTCAATAGAAAAACAGGTTGAGAAGTCATGACTTGTATTCAAACACTGTGACAAAAATTGAGATGACACCTAGGACAGTAGATGACACCTAGGAGAGTTTTGCTTTTGAGGTAGGCCATAGAGATTTTACAATATAAATGCTAAAATCTGATTTTGTATTGAGCTATTGGTAAAACAGGAAAAAAAAATCATTTAAAATACAACATAACAATTTATGTTTGCTGGAAGTTTCAGGAACGACACTACATATATTCATTTAGTGACTTCAGATTTGGCTGCTGTCAACCTACAATATTGGTTCTAAGAAAAGGGCTAAAAAGTGGAATGAGTCTAGTAACCTCAGGCTCTTCTTTTCCACCCTTCATTATAGTCTCAGAAAGATACAAGTTTCATATGGTGCTGCTTAAAATCCATAGATTTTTCCAGGTTTCACATGAGGATGTGATAAGGCATCAGGTAAGATAAATATGCATCTGTATTGTTGTTTACAGATCTCTGTTCTCTAAGAGCTTTCATTCCAGTCCTTAAAATTAAAAAAAAAAAAAAAAAAAAAAAAAGTAAGTTTATAATGCTCCTTATTGTACACTGCTGCTTAGTCTCCTAGAAATAGGAACAACAGGTGTGAGTATTCAGACCTGGAATTCAAATAAACACTATTCAAAGGAAAACAAATTCATAGAAGGAAAAATATCCAACATTTAGAAACTTGAATAATGAACAAAACCAGAAAATTGAAAGGATATAGTCAGAGATCAGGAAGGTGATGAGGCTACAATCATCCCTATTGCCATCTTCAAAAAGATGATGTAAAAAAAAATACATGTACTATTTCTCATTTGTAATGCTTCACACAGTGCCATAACATCTGGAAATTCACTAATGCCAAGCCTTTCCAAAGCAAATCAATCATCTTTAAACGGTTATTAAATAAAATGCAAGGGAAAGCTCTAGAATCCAGAGAGATTTGTTTTTGGGGTATTGGTCTGTTTCTACAAATAGATTAAGAACTCTATAGCAGGAAAGTTCACTTATGACTGCTTACATGCATTATTAAAAATTAATCCTTTGATACTCATTGTTGTTGATAGCAGCAAAGAAATTAAGAGAAGGTAATAGCCAGGGTTTTGTTCTACAGAGCAGCCTATCGCTGAAAACAAACTCAAAGACAGGTTCAAACTCCTAATATGCCTTGAGGTATTTGTCAAAGTAAATAGCAGAGACTGACATATTTAGCTAATTCGTGATTAGAAAATAATAGCTTTAAGAGAAAGTGGTAAGGAATAAGTGATGAAAACAGTCAGAATTTTTCATCAGGTTGTTTCATAAAGACTGCCTGTTTGAAGCATTGGGAAGTAGTCCTGAAAGCAAAATGCTAAAAAGGCATGTGATGGTCTCAAAACATATGTGAATTGTAGACATGTTGCTAAGTAAAATGTGTCAAGCATTTCAAATATAACATGGCACAAATGTATTATGAATCTTTGCCCAGATTACATTATCTCTGTCTCCCTGTTTTATTATTATGAACCATTGTTTGTTTTGGGCAATGCAATAGTTCTGAACAAAGGCCACTAGTGAGGGCTAAACAAAAAAATAAACATGGTACAAAAAATTCTAAGCTAAACTAAATAAGTGGCTTCTTTTAAATCATTAGTAACATTTGCTCCCCATGAGCTCCTAGAATTAACCACCATTTCAGAAATGACCTACCAGGAAAAACCACTTGAAACCAAAACATCGGACCACAGTAACTGAATCGGTCTGTGATATTAGGTCATTACTATAATATTAATAGCTATAACCTGCAATGCATGAGGAATGTTCAGCTCTACAGCGATAAACAGTACGCAGCCACATATCTTGCAATCATATGTGATTATAAGTAATTACAAAGTCTGTATACCTGGACTTAGTGTACTGGATTAGTATCAGAATTATTTAGGTAGGAACTGAAACATTCAGTAGGATTAGGAATCTACAGAAAAAGCAAGGGCTGTCTCTACCAGCCTCAGACTTGTATACAAATGTTTGTGTCTAAATTAAAACATGAAGTACTTGGACAAGTTTCAGGGGAAAAAAAATCCAACCTTTTAAGGTTATAATAATAGTCCAAATACTTTTATTTCAGAAAATCTCTCCCAGAGCTAATTTTCCAAGTGATACACATGACCACACAGAGATTTCTGCCTTAATGTCACAACAGGAAGAACAGCTGGGTTTCTAAAGCAGAACCTCCAGATTCAGCAGCATGCATGCGTACTTCAAACTTGAAATCTCAAATCTAGATATCAGGCCCTAATGATAACTCTCATCTATTATAGCTGAATTTACTTTTATGAGATATCACGCTATTGCAAACCAGTACTGTGGTCTGTTCTTTCTTCCTTGACATTCTAGATTGTGCAGATTCTACTTTTATTATTTTTTTGTAGACACTGGTTCTAGAGAGTTGCTATATGACTGGCTCTGTTTCAATAATTCACTTTGTGATAGTAGCTACCAGTAAAGAAAGTGTGTATCAGTTAAGCTAAGGTCTCGTGGAAACACAGACAGCCTATATTTTATCCAAGCCACTGTACTGTAATATAAGCTCTCAAAGGAATTTCATATTCAAATTATCCCACAAAGCTAACCAATGCACAAAGCCATCTTGTACTTACCACTGCACACCAGCTAAGGAACCCCTCAAAACTGGGAACACTGCGGAACAATTTACAGGTCCCAGCAGCTCTGTGCAGAGCCAGCTTAGGTCCACAAAGTGAATCCTCAAGTGAGCCCAATTGGAAGGAGAAAAATTGTGGTTATATGATGCTGTACCTGAGCTTAAACATTGTCAAACCACGACTGCCATGTCATGGAGGTGGCTGTGGTGTTGCTGCAGCCAGGGCACAACTCATCTGAAGCCCAGATGCATTGCTTGCAGGCAATTCAGTTGTTTGTGTGTGAAGTACAAGACTGCAAAACTTTTCCTTGCCCAGTTCAGTTCTCAAACACAGCCTCTTCCTTCCTACTGTAGGTAACATCCACTTCCAATTTTTTTATGACAAATCACAGAACTTCCCAGGTCTTACAAACTGTTATGACACTCACTTTCTTTTTAATTTTCCTCATTCCTTTATTTCCCTTCCTTTTTCTGACTATTTTCTGCTTGCTTTCTCCTCTGCTGTTCCTCCTCTGCTTCCCTTTACAGAGGTAACTATTGCACCAATGGGAAAAGTGTTTGTGTGAATACAAATTATCACCCTGCCTACAGGAATATGTTAAACCCATTTTATCAGCACCTTTAGCACCTGTATTACATAAAATTGTTGGCCAGTCAGTACTCTTCTCCCTCTCCCTTGCATCTCTGCCCTTTCCTTGCATTTAAACTCCTCCCTCTCTCTCTCCAATACTGATCAAAAGACCTGGAAAACTCCATGTTTGGCAGTTTTACTCTGCATGGCAAATGTCAGATTAAATTGCTTATTCAGTGCAGAAACTTCACGTTGCCCATCATCACTCCAGAATGAAAGAGGGGCAGGACTTATCCAGTAGAACTTTATGAAGGGAATAGATTTTATGACAATTAAGACCTGGTTTATTCCCATTCTTATTCTCTTTGTCAGCATGCACACATAATATTAACTCTGGCTGACCTTCCACAGGTTTTCTAGGTTAAATTTCCTCTGGAAGTTTGCAGGAACAGTTGATTGCTGCGTCCAGATGCAAGACTGACAAAAGTAATGCTGTGGCTGTAAGGAGGGTTTGGGAAAAAAATGCGCTTTAAGTAAAAACCCAAACAAAAATGAAGTCCAAAAAGAAAACATTTGCAGATTTTAGGTTTCATTAGAATCATATTTTTTTAATTCTAAAGGAGCATGGGTGTGTATGTTATACAACCTTAACACGCCCCAAAGTTTTATCTGAAGCAAGATGGGAATTCTATTCAATAAAAACAAGGATTTATGTATTAATTACACAAAAATACATTAATTAGAAGAACTTTGTTAAGGTTACAAATTGATGTACTCCAAAAGGTACTGAAAGTGATGACTGGGGTTAACTAACAGTCTTGTTTTGACTTACTTGAGGCTTTATTACAGATCTTTCATTCACTTGACCACTTGCTCTCTTTTTCCCAGGATCCACTCCAGGATAGAACTTTCCATGAAACAGGACTCTATACAACTAAATTTATTCACTGAACAAGAGCCTGGGTATGACCCTAGGGGTTGGAGGTTAAAGGCAATCAAAAGAGAAATTTAGAATTTGGTTCGTAATCCTACTATTATTTCAAGTTCTCTAAATAAAGTGGAACAGCTTCAATAGGGTGGATTGAAATACACCAAGACTTAAATATACTGTTATCTCTTGGGATGAAAGAGCTGTTTCAAAAGGATTTCAACCCAAACTCTATCCACTCTAACTAAGCATTTTACCCATGGGGTTTTTGGGGGGGAAAAAAAATAAAAAAGCAAAAAGCAGCATTATCCCCTTCTTATCTCCTTCACATTCTATTAAAACATCAACCTGAAATTACAGTTTCAATCAATCTCAACCTGAACTTTTTGCATATGATTTTCCCAGTCCTACTTTTCCCAGAATGTTTGGTTCTACAGTTGGTTTCTAAAAATTTCTTTCACCTAATGTCTGAGTTGCCTGTTTCTAAGCCCCACCATGCACTCTCTGCTTGCACAGAATTGTATAGGAGGGTCCCATTCTCAGGAATTTCTAGCCACTACCTTAGCTAACATAATTAATCATAACAGTTCCATGAAACCCAGAAGAATTTGCCTCTCTTTCTCTGAAAAAATGGTAGTTTGCTTATCTCATTGGATCTCAATGGATATATTTGAGCTTCATTTTTAGGCTCAAGCTATGAACTTTTACTCATTAAGAATTTAAAATATAAAGAAATATTAAGATGTTCAATAAACAGGGAGTTCCTGGTTCCTGGTCCTCTAAGAATTGCCTGCCTCTGTAAAAGGCAAAACATTACCAACTGGAGAAGATCCTTTCACTCTTCTTTGCATTTCTTTGAAATAAATATTTAGAAATTTTAATTGATTTGTGCCATACTGGAATAATTCAGGAGACTGAGGAACTGAATATGTAGATGATTTGATTAAAACACACAAATTATACAGTATTGCAATCAAATTAATACAAAGTGTGCTGTATAATTTGTGAGTTACACATATGCATAAGTCAAATCAAATAAACCTCAGTGAGAAAACACAAAAGCATCGCACGCTGTGTACTTTTTCTCATTCAAATGTTAGTTTATGACCATCAGCCATTTTAGTATTAAAGCTACTAAAATATACATTTTTGGAATGAAGCATCAACTCATTAAAATGTTTTCATGTTTCTTAAAGCCTGCAAAGGAAACAATCCCCTTCCTGCCCCCTCCTTTGGTTTCATCTTTCTGAACAAAACCAAACAGAAAATTTAAACTGGAAGTTTAAAAACACAAGGATCTAAAATAAGGAGACATTTATGCAACCAAGTAAGACAATCCTAAGTATGAGAATCAGAATTACACCCCACTGGAATGCAAAAAACATTGAATAATGTCACCTACAGTTGCCATCACAGTTCTGATTTGTTTTTTTTCTTAATGACAGAGAAACAAACCACAGGTGGCTAGGAAATCAGACACAAAAATTGGGCAGGGTTGGTTTGGGGTTTTTTGTTTGATTGGTTTGGGGTGTGTTTAGAGTTTGTTTGGTTTTGTTTGTTTTGTGGTTTTTGTTTTTCTCATTCAGAAATATTATTTCTCTTCATTTAAATAACTCCTTCTGTATACTAAAGAAATGTCAGGCCATCCTCTGTTTAGTTTTTTGGTATGGAGGGCATGATAATTTGCCTGTTCCATTAGAATTGTTAGCCTACCTGAAAACAAGAGAGTAAGGAAACCTTTGTGGTGGGCTGCCCCACCAAATCCTCAATTTTGCAGGCAGGTGTAAGTGAGACTATGCAGCTGCTTCAAGCTTTAAACAGATCCCTTCATTCTGCATGGAATTTCCGAGCAGCTTCCACATCCTTATCAGTACTCACCCCTGGAGTCAAACCCGTCAGACAGGGGATGACAGATTCTAAAAACAAAGAGATGATATTGTCATACCAGTAATGACCCTGTGAACAAAGCACAAAATGGCTCTGGGTGGGTGGGAACTGATTAGTGCAATTTTCTTCTGTTTTCTTGTAGTGGGGAGGTGTGGGTTTGGGTTTTTTTTTGCCTCTTCTGTTCTTTTACTTAGCGTAGCCACCATGTAGTTGGCAAGAACATGCACTCTGCATGAGTGCCGCACAGAACCAGCCTTACTGGTGCCAGGTGTGTTCCCTGGGCAGTCCATCCCTAACCACTCTAGCAGCCAACAGATAAGGACCAAGCAAGGTGCTACTCAATTTGCACACTAGTGGTAGATTTTTACCATGCAGAGGGAGAATAGGATGGAGAAAAGCAGCAGATGCAGATAAATAATCGCATCATAGGAACACACTAGCTGCAAGTACTTCTTAAAAAGTGAGAACCAATATTTGATATACTGGTTTGAAGAAAGTCTCACTAAACAATTTTTTTTTTAAAATGTGATATTACAATTAGACTGACAACTGATCACGGGTCTTTAAGAACGTAGATGGAACCAGAATGCAATAGCTGACTAACTAGACACTGGCATTCCATATGTTGCTCTTTCTTAATACATACCTTATTCTCTCAAATGCTCATAAACACACACAGAATTTACCAGTGATTCTTTTTAATTAGTCACATGATCAGATAGTTTTTTGCAAAATCAAGTATTATTTATTGTACATATTTATTACATAGTATTTTAGATACATTGTATTATCTTGCTTCTATTTATAGTTTAGAATATTTCCTTTAAATAAGAAAGGGTGGCATTGATTAACTAAGATGGGAAATGTTAAACTGCAGCAAGGCTTGATTCAGTAGTAGATGAAAGCCATTAAGTATCGATAACAGGCTCTTGGGTTTTGTACCTGGAGACCTTTCAGGTCATTAGAATATTTATTCATTACCAGGAAAAATGATAGATAAGAAATTACCAAGTACAGTAGTCAGGACTAAAAGAAACTTCAGAAATTATCAGAAAATAATACTTGGAAGATTTTTTTTTAAATAGCTCCAAAAATCCACTTTAGATATTTAAACCTCTAAACATTCTAAAATGCCTTTGGGGTTTTGTTTTTAGTTTGGGAGGGTTTGTTGTTGTTTTGCTGGGGTTTTTTGTTTGTTTGTTTCTCACATTTGAGTGTTTTATTTGATAAAATGTTTTATAGTGAAAATAACAATAACTGATACTGGTAAAAGGCCATGCTTCTAGCTATGTCTCACTAAGATTTCTTAACTTTTCTAAGCCTGGCCAAGGCTTTTTGTTTCTCTTCTTCATTATATTTCAGCTAGAAAATGTTTCTGCTATAAGATTTGAACCTCAAGCCTCTCTAATTTTAGTGGTTTTGGATTAAAACCAGCAGGAACTGTATTTCAGAAGTCAATGTTTATGCTTCATAAACAAAAGTTGTTATATTGATCATTTAAATACTTCACAAATTTACCGTACCAATCTTTGTTAGATATCTGTTAAAAATAAAACTTCAATTGTTTTTTTTTTCTTCTGAATGGATTTTGATTACAATATTTTACTATATCATAATTAACATTATTATAAAGTTATTGTGTTTCTTTTAACATGTGTATTTTGT
Organism: Streptopelia decaocto; assembly: GCF_964273445.1. Taxonomy (NCBI): domain Eukaryota; kingdom Metazoa; phylum Chordata; class Aves; order Columbiformes; family Columbidae; genus Streptopelia; species Streptopelia decaocto. The sequence goes on along the minus strand of NC_138656.1, from coordinate 102,383,677 downwards.
ATAACACTAAACTGTCATTTCAAGGACACACAAATTATCTTTTTTAGGGTATGAAACGAGCACTGAGGTACAGAAAAAAGTGGCAGAAGAGATGAAGTCTCTGTATAGACATGTACACTTACTGAGTCATACCATATATCTAACAATAAGGGCACATGGAAACCACTAATTAAACTTCTTCGTATGATTATTTGAAATGAATAAAATACAAATATTCAGAGAAAACCACTTAATTACTGGTGCAGATGCAGAAGACATACCAGAATCTTACAGTTTCTTATATTCTGACACTTGTTTCCTAAGTAAAGAAAATAACAAATTTCAGCTCTGTATTAAAGATCAACATTTTTTGTCATCAAATTTCAATTATCCCAGTGTCTTTCTTTTCCTTATGTGTCAGGAACAGCCATTTTAAAATTTCTTTCCCCAACTGGTGACTTCAGGTGTGAAGTGTCCAATTCAGAGAACTGAAAGGCAACCAAGGTCAGCAGTTTGTTTTATCAGGTTGTAGTTTATAACTCCTACATAAATGTGTGACAGTTGACAGTATGCAAAAATCACATTATCTATTATCCACTTTGACATGGCAAGACATCTCCTATGAAATTAGTTATTTCTCACAAGTAATCATAGTTTGTACACAGGTGTTTTGATCAAGGGCAGAGATGAGAGGATCACTGACTCTGCACAGCAGCAGAAGATAGACCCTGCCCTTCTTGCTGCCCAGGTGGTATCTAGAGAACAGCTAAAAAGGCATCAACTGTTACACTTTCTTGTGATATACAGCATTATCTGCCTACTAGTTTTATGGTGTGTCAGGGTCTGGTGAAATGACTTCAATCTATTTCTGCCATTCTTTGAAGAAAAAAGAGATTGTAAGCATTATTACTAGAAGGTTGAAAATATCCATATTTATGAATAAAGGATTGATGCCTAAAATGAAAGCTTCTCTTTATTGATCACAAGCATCCTTCTGTGACTGGAATAGCTATAGCAGGAAAATATTGGAATTAACTTCTCAGCAAGCAAAAGAATGTACCATTGCAGGTAATGCTAATACTCAAGGCAGTTCAAGGGTGGACAGATACCAAAACAGTATTTCTGCAATCAAACGTCAGGTTTTTGTATAGACAGCATTGTGCAAATCCTGGTATCCCACTTGGGAGACCTGTTCCACTGACGTGACCAACAATCCTTACAGAAACTTTTCACATCTAAAACACTCCATATAACTGAGATGGAGCCAGAGCTCACCTTTTTATCCCCTAGAATTGGTATAATCCTAGTAATAAAGCAAAACTGTAATACAACAAGCCCCCTAACTCTACTGAAAATTATCATATTTTTCTCATCTGAACAGACAGCTAACCATGGCATGCAAATTACGTGACTCCAAATAACATCTTTACAGAGAATAAGAAATGTTTATAAGATTTCTATATCAACCCGGCATTTTCAGCACTGATACGTTGTGTTAATCTAAAACATACCACCTACAACATTAAAGATAAGAAAGATAAAAGGCCAATGAAGAAATAATAATGGAGAAGTACCTGACACAGAGGTGTCCTCGCTGATTAGAGCTAGAAGGAAAATACTGCAGGAAGTATTACCATTTACATAAATTAATGTCTACATAGATTATGTTCACATAAAATTGAATATTTTTTTCTACATGCTTTTTTTGAAAGAACAGAAGTGATTCTGTTTATTATGCATCATAAGAAGAACTGTAAGGTCACTCAAAATATATTTTCAGCAGCAGCAAAATTCAAACAACCTTAGTATGACTCAACAGATAACTGGTTTATATATTAATATTCTCGGGACAGTATTCAAAGGACACTTGTTTATTTACAATATTTATTCTGTTCACCTCAGGGCCTCAAAATATTACATATTTTGCTTTGAAAATTTAGGTGGAGTCAGACTAATATAAATTCATCAAGGAATGACCCAACATCCTTTAATGACTCAAGGTTAGAGATAATGACCACTTCTGTTGAACTAGCAACACACCATAAGTGCAATCTTTCAATAAAGAAGAAAGAAAGAAGTAGAGAAAGGGTAGGGGGATTCAGCCAAGGTGTCCTCTCCATTAGCATGTCCAAGGAAAACATATTTATTGTTGGCTACGGAAGTGGTATAAGAACTGAGAGAGTAATAATTCATACTGTAATTCAACAAGATTCATCTGTGTTTGCAAGCCAGCAATCTATTTGTCTGTAAAGCCATTTAATATACATTTAATGCTTGATAAATAAGCACAGCAATAATATTAATGTACAAGTTAAGAGTACTACAGATTGAAGAGAATATCCTGGTTCTCACTCCTTGACATACATCCCTGACTTAGCATCCTATTTACCAATACATAACAGAAAATTACTTCAGTCTGCAACATTTCTAAGTGCTGATCGTGGTCCCTATTCTCCACATTTAACCTGCTTCATTTCAAACTAGGCACATCATTTCAGCTGTATTTATTTACCAAATACAGGTTTTTTACCAATGAAAAATGGTGGTATCATGCATGAAAGAGACTACTTCAGCTTGAACAAAACATTTCAGGCTGTATTCACTAAACCATGGGTTTGATGGTTCATTTCTCATTTAGTAATCACCATGTTGGCCAAAAATGTCCTTGCATGACTAAGTCCCTAGTTCAAATCACTCCTTCAGCTAATAAAAAAAAGTTACAGAGTATTATAACTACCATCACAATTTACAAACATGGTACCAATGTAGCCTGGAGAAGTACTAAATTTTGGTATTGTAAATTGGTATGATTTTCCTTGTAAACTTCAAGTTTTATCAATTCATTGCCTGTACAACGGATTACTGAGTAGAACTGAATGGACTAGCAAATTCAGTCAAATTAATACAAGTTTTATCATAAATATATATACACATACAACATTAAACATTGTGACTTAAGCTGGTCTAATCTAGACAAAAAATATGATAAAGTCGACTCCTGAAGAAGCATCAATATGTGTCATCTCTGAAGGTGAAATAATTATTAAGCCACTTAACCCATCAATATGCCTGACAGGAGATTAGTATAGAACAGGGTCATTGCAGACATGCTTTGACATTTTCCATAATCTTTCTGGTTTAGAAATCCACAGTTATTTTCTACAAAAGGGGCAAATACTTGCAAAGCTTATTTAGAAGACTTCAACATTCTACTGTTTCCCATAAGCCTTCTCTGACATTTGACCTGCCTCACACAGGTCAGGACATTTTATCTGAGTTGGGCATAATTACAACTGACAGCAGCTCACAGCTTTTTTTTTTTCCTTAGTCTTAGTTATAGAGAAAGAAGAGCAGAGACAACAGATTAGAGGATTGTCCAGCAATCCAATTTGTGGCCTATTAGAGTGTTGTGCAGTCTTTTGCTAGATGGGCTCATTTATAAGTTTATCTCATGGAAACTTTAGTCACAAGGAAAATCATGTGATAAGAAACTTGATAAACAATTCTTAATGAATTACAGTCAGAAATCGCTTCCATGGACTCTGATTCGTTACCAGGGAATTCAGTATCAGGGTATAATGCTGGTACTTTTGCAAGTAGGCATTTTCTAATGTAATTCTAAAAGCAGATGTTGAATAACTTTGAAGAATTTCATTATACTTTTATTCTGCACAAGGGTTCATCTTATGTTCAGATGGTCTACTGAAGATGGGTCCTGTCATGGCTAGTTTAAAAATGATAACAAATTCTCTGACTTCCTTGTCTGATTATCTCTTATAGCCAGAGCTTAGCTTTTGGATTTGCTACAATTCAAATAAAAATAAACACATAAGACTCAGCCATAAATTAGCAAAATGGGGTAACTTTTTTTTTTAGTTGTTTCTTATTTAGATACTTATTGTTCTCCCTAGAAACAGTAGTAAGCATCTTAGTGGTTCAGTATCTTCTAATCCTTAGTGGTTTTGTTCCAACAGAATCCGTGCAGGATGCAAAAGTATCAGATGAAGGTGTTTGAATAACACCATGATGCACCTCTCAACAGCTATCCTGCAAAAATCCCAAATACTTCATTTTCATGAAAAGGAAACATTCACAAGTCTATTGTAGAAGATTCTGTTTGAACTAGACAAATGTGTAATCACTGCACAAGCACCTCTCTAGCAGCATCCTCCAGCCTCTCGGAGAACCCATGGAACTGCTAGCAGGTGTACAACTCACTCCCACTCCCAGACCAGCTTTACTGACAGCAAGTATCCCACACAGCCCAGAGAGACTACAAGTTCCAGTCCTTTCAGTAATTTCCCACATCCAGAGAAGCCCCATTATCTGGAAAAGCAGCTGCTGTCTCTATCTTAGGAATTAAAACAAAAAACTTTTAAATTGCTCTTCTTAAGAAGATCATGCTATATGAATACCACCTAAATGGTGCACAGAGGTTGAACATTTATTAGTACAGGTATTATCATGCAAGGGTTTGTGTCTTCCTTGCTCAGATAGTTCAGAAAAGCTGTGCTTTTTCCCATCAGCACCATTAGCAGACTCGGTCGTCAGGGTACACTGGCAACATTAATGAGGCATAGAACCTAGAAAGTCACAACAAGCTTAATTGTGAGCGTGTCTTCAGCCTGAAGCCTGCACATGGACTTTCTCTGCTTTTTCTCTGTCTTCCATCTCATAGCAGCCACCTCACATGTGTGCAGGTTTCTGTCGCCTTTCATGGTCTGGAATTCAGTCACAGTCCAGGATGAGACAGGCAAGGGTAGGACAGCATGTCTGGCTTTGTCAGCACCACCTCTGATTGCTGAGGGACAGGTTTGAGCCTGTGTGAAAGAGGCAACTCTTTTTGATTCCCCTTGCCAAGTTATTAATGTAGACTTACAGTCTTAGTGATGGGTGTAGGAATTGTTTTGGTTTTCAGTTAGTACTCTTCTGGTCTCTAATTTAGATAAAGCCCAGGTTAACTGTGCTACTTTACAGCTCCTATCTAAGTACTAAGATTATCCATTTCACTCACAAATAATGATTAAAATGACCCTATTTATTAGCGACAGCAGAGTTTTTTAGCTTAAATCTCTATTCAAGAAGTCACAAAATTACTGACAAATAACATAGCCCAGCTAGAATAAGAATACTTTGTAATGTTTTATTTGTAGAATAAAATGATTTAGCTATGGTGTGAATTAAAAGCAGATCACATTGCATGAGGCAGTGGAAATAACGTTTTCAGTTACTATTGCACTACTATTCTGTACAAACCCATATTTCACAGGTACATTGTTTTTGTCTAAAGTATATAGAATAAAATACTACCATACACAATAATAGCATTGTAAGACAGGTCTGAATAAAAAAGAACAAATGAACTTGAGTTCGACATTAAAATATTTTCTTGTCATTGTAACAACTCTAATATCATAAAGAAAATATTTTCAATACTGAATACTGAATGTATTTTATACTATTTTTAATATTAGAACTAGAATTTTATTGGTATGTGCAGTTTTATATTGCTCAATATATTTACTATATAATTTCACCAATGTCTTGACTAAATTTGCTTAATAAGAAATATGTCCAGTTAAGAAAAGGGGAAATGTTCACTAAAGAGCAGCAAAATACCTGTGACTGAATATGTAACGAAGAACTATAAGGAAAGAAGTATCTCACAAAAACAGAACATCTAATGAATCTGTAGTGCATGTTCTAATTATTGAGTTCTGCTTATTCATGCTATTAGGTCAATTTAAGTACCACTTTCTATGTTTTGGGGGGGAAGGTAAGGGAGGAATTTAATACCACTGTTAGTATTGTAGGATATGAACACCTTACTAATTTTTTTTTGGTATCTAATGCATTACTGGAGCAGGTTTTCTTGGGAGCATTGCAGCTTGTTTCTGCTCTGATGAAGTGTGGAAGTGAATTCAACACTGAATTCCACCTCTATCTCCATCTTCTGGGTAGCACCCACTGGGGCTAGTCATTCCCCTTCTCCAGGGGCTGATAGGCTTTGTTGATGATCACATCCAAGATAGGTGTACTGACTTAGGTATCTGAAGCTGTTTCCATGGAGACCTTTGAAAAGCACATTTAAAGTTTTAAACTTGTGCATATTACATGCAGAGCAAAAACCAAGGGAGCCATCTAAGCTGGGCAGTAGGAACAGCTTGGACAAGTCCTTAGACTCTTCTAGCAGGCTTAAGTAGCTAACTTTAGGCAGAAAGCAGCACCTAACTCTGGGGTTTCACAGCTATGCATCCTTCTTTTGTAGACAGCCAACTGAACAAGGCTATTTCAGGCATTTGCCACAGCAATGATGTTCTTTTCCCTTCCCAGAAACCAGCAGAGAGAGCAATTTCAGCACATGTGCAAGGCAGAGGTACCTACTTTTCCTCTGCCAGATGCAGAACACAAATTTAAAGCAGAAGTGAGCTCTTCATAAATACTGCATTAATACCTAGGGTATTTCTAGGTTCCTCTTGTAAACCTCCTTTTGCTTATAGAAACTGGAGATCTCTCTGAGGACTATCTACAAGACCAGGCTAGATTTACTTTTCCTTCCTTAAAGTTCCACAGAAGTATAGAAGAATGTTTCTGGAGTTCTAAATCCAGTGTCCTGCTAGCTCAGTCACCAAATCTTTTAGTAACCTGCCAATTTCTATCTCAACAGTGCTTAAAAGTTTGCTTCCTCCTACTGGGAGGCAGAACTTTGTCACTCTAACGAGTTAGAAACCTCCAGATTTCCAGCCTGTGGTTATTTCTGTCTGTTATTTATACTCAGTTGTTCGTGTGTCAATAGTGTCTCCCACTTTAAGTACTCATTTTCCTTCTCCAGCATTCACTGCCCAGCATATTTATACTTGGCAACACTATGCCATCCTTATCCCCATTATGTTATGTCAAACAAAGTAATCTTTTAGGTAAGAACAGGTAGGGTTAAAACAAATTGGAGTTGTTCCTCTTTTATTAAAAGCAATGTAAGAATTCCCTTTCTTTTTCCTGTTCCCACAGCTCCCCCTCCCGTTTCCCTCTATTTAGGCCATTGGGAAAAGGCAGTAACACCTGAAGCAAATTCCTTTTCCTTGTCACAGTATGGAAGTCAGTGTGAAATGCAATCTGTCAATATGTAGCAATTTTAATTATGCTAATATTCAATTAGGCTCATATACAATTGAGGAGACAAAATTAAAGACACGAGACCAAATTCAGCCCTTTTGCTCACCTGTGAAAGCACCAGGACAAATTCTGTCTTCCCATATATGTAAATATTATTCTCAGTGAGAGTTTACATTGGTGTGAGAAAAGAATTCACCCTCTGACCCAGCTATGTAGGCTCTCACATCTCTTGCAATTATCTCACATCTGTTCAAAAGAGAACTGACCTATATGTGGGTGAAGGTCTCTGCAAGCTGACGTGTTTCCCCAGGAAAATGTCATGTCATGCTGGTGTGAGACACACATCCAGCGATGCTTTTATTGTAAGATCTGGAGATAACTGCTTTCTTTATATTTAGCTTTTGCTGTAAAACCTAAAATTTTCAATAACTTGAAAAATATTTTCATGGTTTCAATATTTAATGTCACAATTTTCAAAGCCATATCTGCTGTTTCCATGTCTGTTTTCAAGTTAAAGTAGCAAGAACAAGAAAGTCAAAACAAATTTTAAACCTCTCAAGCTAATGTATATTTTAAATGTTATGTTTTTAATGCTGTAAATTTATGGTTTCAAGGTGATTGATATAAAGAGATTAATTTACAACATTTTCCTTCAATGCTTACAAGTTAATTTTTGCACCTGTCAGTAAATACGGAGACACTTCATAGGCCATGATTTTTGTGCTTTTTACATGCACCTGTATTTCACATAGGTTCCTGTTTGAGACAAAATGTTCTAGAAATAATATGTATTAGTACATATAAGAAGCTATAGGAATGCAATAGCAATTCCCAGCTGTGGCTATTCTGCACATCAGGATTTAAGTATCTTTCACCTTGAAAACTCAAACCCAATTTATTAAGGGATAAATTATTTTAGGACCCTGATGTGCTACGGAGAAGGGAAAAAAAAAAATTTAAAAAAGGAAAAAAACAGAGAAAAATGAACTGAATACATTAAGAGAAGAGTTTAACTCAGCTACAGACCTCCTCCGTTTAACATAACTCCATCAACCTCCATTTCTATAATAAAATTGAGAGAATTTCCCTGTTGCAATATTTCTGGAGCCAGACTGATTTCTGAGAAGCTGTAGAGGATAACAGGAGAACTAGCATCCAACTCAATAATTAACATATTAGAATATATTACATTCTTCCTTTTGAAAATATCATCAGTCCAGACTATCAGTTAAGTGACAGGCATCCCTGCCTACATAACTTATAATTTTTCTGCTTTGGGCCTACATGTTAAAAACAGAAAGGCATTGTTATGAGCAAAAATTATTTATTAGAATGCATAACATAGATATGACAATGAGCCAGTGATCAGGAATACAACTGCCAGTGTTTTCCGCTCCTATAATAACACTCCCTCATCCTCATCTCTCAGATGCATTCTGCAACCTACAAACACGACACAACCCCAACACTGTTCCATCATCATCCATTTCAACATCTACATCAAACTACTCAGTACAATGGCTGCCTCACATTTTTCTTTACTTTTTGCTATGTCCTTACACATCTCATTAAGTCTCAACAACACACTTCCTCTAGCCTTCCCCACCTACTACAGCAAAAACTATTTTTTCAGGATTCAGTACTGACCAACTTATCAGCAGATAAATATGCAGTTTGCAAATCTTGTTAAACAGCAGCTCATCTCCCTACAACATTCTGTGGGATTTCTGGAGCCTTTTTGTACATTAAATGCATTTGCCAGCTGCTCTAATGAAACTGTTGTGGCCATAGGATCAAGGAGTGAAAACTAGTAAATGATGACAGGCAGCTTCTTGATGTTTCATAGCTTATTATACAACAGGCCCTGAGGTCCATGTTCACCAACACTGGTTTGGCATTGGCAAATTATAACACCAAATATTGGAAAACATAGCTCCAGTACTACTATATTTTTTCAATTAAATCTTTGCTTCACTTGGTAATATATCCAATGCATCTTATTTGGGAAAAACCAAGTACAGAAATATAAAAGACCCTAAATGTGTTGTGCAGAAATGTAGATTTAAGATTTTTTTTCTTTCTTCATCTGAGCCATTTAATACATATGTGTCGTAAACACAAGGGATTCAAACATTGCCAGCCTTCCAGACGTTCTCAGCTTCCTTTGTGGGTTATGCTATTTGTTAACATAGACTGCTTGTTCAGGAAGAGTCTTTTGCCTACTTAGTTGACAGTTCATCACTGTTTGAAGGATATCATCCCTGTCTAATGGATACTAAGTACAAATGAATAAATTCATCTTTTTCATAAATAAATAGAACATGCAAACAGCAATCATAGATCTAAATGTTAAAATATGGAAAGGTTTTTGCGGTCACACTGCAATGTTTCTAGGTTAAGGCTTGACTTATTAAATCATCATCAAAGTTTACTATTTCAGGCACATCATCTGTCAATAAAGAGCAAATAAATAATACTTTGCTTCCCAGGCTAAGTAGAATTAATGAAGCTGAAATAATACTAATTGCTTGTTCTCTTAAAAAGAAGATTTTCAAATAAGAGAAAGAAAAGAATATAAAGTGGATGGAAAAGAATTTGTGATAATTGTCTGCCACTAATTACACATCCAATCTCTAAAAAATAGTAGGTTAATGATGGTAACCTACATAATGATGCTGCTGAAGACTTCCTCCTACACACCTGTATGCTCTAAAAAACCTTTTAACCGCAACTTCCACCTCAACATGGCAGAACATCTCATTGCCTTCTCCAGGGAATAGTTGCGAGGCAGGGCAAGAAACAGTTCTCAACCTGGTAAAAACCATTCAACTTGATGTGATTCCAAGCAAAATTTGGACAGCCAGAAGAAAAGATTTGTATTAGAGTGTCGAGAAAGTAGACAGTCCCATGAGGGGAGCAGCATATAAATGTTGCTGGCATTTATATGATCTCAGATTACTTGTGCTGCCAGACTAAGAAACTTCTGATTTAAAACTACCATCTCTGTTGTCTCTATCCAACATAGGAAGGGTTCAGCAGTATCTAGGGTTTAGTGATTGCCAATGGACTGGTGGAATGCATGATGCACACCCATCCAGCGGTTTGGAGGAATGGGAAGAAAGTATCATATCACCAACATGAAATAAAAAATTACAGTTTGAGAAAAGTGGGGAAATATTGAGAAGTATTTGTATTTTCCTCCTTGTAGAGTGCCCAAGTAGGAAATAGCAACTGCAAATGATGAGCGAAATCACTGGCAATTTTTCTGACAGTGGCGTATGTACAGTTCAGCAATCTGCTACTCTCAGAGAAATTAACATGGGATTGACAAGTGACTGGCATGAAGTCTCTGGAATAATTGTGGCAGGCTAGTATAATAGGCACCAAAGGAGGATTTATTGCAGGGCGCTACTTAAAAAACTAGGAAGGGTCTAGTATGTAAAAATTTCATTTGGTAGCCTTTTCCAAGCAGTGTAGAGAAGGGAATCTGAAGCAAGGTCAGCAGTTTTAGCAGCTCCCAAAATGGGCAATACTTAGAGACCCTAGACTCAGGCACTCTGAGACCAAGATGAACTGTTCCACTTACCTTCTCTGCTTGCCCACGTGACAGAAGCTATAGCATTCCACCTAATGACAACTTGTAGAGTTGAAACATATGTAACTATTATCTCATATTTCACACTTGACATGCTGTAGGTGTTTGGAAAGCAACATGCAATAAGATGAAGTGAAGACACAGTCACTGCCAAAGCCTATAGTAACCACAATGCCAAGACTTCACAGAATCACAGAATCACAGAATGTTAGGGATTGGAAGGAACCTCAAAAGATCATCTAGTCCAATCCCCCCACTGGAGCAGGAACACCTAGATGAGGTTACACAGGAATGTGTTCAGGCGGGTTTTGAATGTCTCCAGAGTAGGAGACTCCACAACCCCCCTGGGCAGCCTATTCCAGTGCTCTGTCACCCTTACTGAGAAGAAGTTTCTTCTCAAATTTAAGTGGAACCTCTTGTGTTACAGTTTGCACCCATTACTCCTTGTCTTATCATTGATTGTCACTGAGAAGAGCCTAGTTCCATCCTTGTGACACTCACCCTTTATGTATTTATAAACATTAATAAGGTCACCCCTCAGTCTCCTCTTCTCCAAGCTAAAGAGACCCAGCTCCCTCAGCCTTTCCTCATAAGGGAGATGCTCCACTCCCTTAATCATCTTTGTTGCCCTACTGCTGGATTCTCTCCAGCAGTTCCCTGTCCTTGAACTGAGGGGCACAAAACCGGACACAATATTCCAGATGCGGTCTCACGAGGGCAGAGTAGAGGGGAAGGAGAACCTCTCTCCACCTGCTAACCACCCCTGCTTCTAATACACCCCAGGATGCCATTGGCCTTCCTGGCCACAAGGGCACAGTGCTGGCTCATGGTCATCCTGCTGTCCACCAGGACCCCCAGGTCCCTTTCCCCTACACTGCTCTCTAATAGGTCATTCTCCAACCTATACTGGAACCTGGGGTTGTTCCTGCCCAGATGCAAGACTCTACACTTTCCCTTGTTGTATTTCATTAATTTTTTCCCCACCCAACTCTCCAGCCTGTCCAGGTCTCTGGATGGCAGCACAGCTTTCTGGCGTGTCAGCCACTCCTCCCAGTTTGATGTCATCATCAAACTTGCTGACAGTGCACTCTATTCCCTCATCCAAGTCATTGATGAGTATATTGAATAATACAGGCCCCAGTACTGACCCTTGAGGCACTTCACTAGATACAGGCCTCCAGCTGGACTCTGCCGCATTGACCACAACTCTCTGGCTTCTTTCCTTCAGCCAGTTTGCAGTCCACCTCACTACCCAATCATCCAAACCACACTCCCTCAGTTTAGCTGTAAGGATGCTCTGGGAGACTGTGTCAAATGCTTTACTGACTTCCACTACACATGGGTAGTTTAGCTGCTGACTTCTTACAAGTGATTTTTATGCATATTGTAAAAGTAATGAAAAAAGGTACAAAGCTCACATGTTCATGGTCTATGTCACCGAGTCTCTATATAAAATGTAGGGGCTCCTCTGAAACTCTCTAAAGGGAATGGGATACTTTGCTTGCACTCCAAGGGGGTTTTTATCTATTATATATACGCAATGAAGCACAAAGGCACAGATCTTATATCCATATTCTATTATAGATGAACTATTTTCGTGAAGAAGTTATTTAAGAAGTACTACTCTAGTAGCAGCGCTACTGCTCTGTACCAGCGTACGAGAACATCAGAGAGACCTTGTAATCTACTAAGTAAAGGAGCATAAAAATTAGTTTTCCATAATGATGACTAGATAAAATGCTGGTACTTAGCCTACAATCAAGTCCCTTTCTTTATGGCAAGTAACTATTTTATGATTTCAGAATAACACCACGCACAGGCAAAACTCCACTTGGAGTTACTACACATCACATACTGACAGGCTTCACATCATCCACTTGGCAAATACTACACTTACAGACAACCGTAGAAGTGGTATTCTGTCCCCACAACCTCTTCAATAAAAAACATCAGAGGTTTCCACACTGTGGGTGGTTTTTCTCCTCTTTTAGTTGTCATTGTCTTTTGCTACTTTAAATTAAATACTTAATTTGCACATGTTAAGTCATCTGAATAGATACATGTTTAAGATCAGATGGTATTGGAGGTAAGCCAACTTGGAGGCTTATTTTGTAGCTGGAAATTTTTTGCACAGCTGAGCTTCATTCAGAAGTCACCATTGGTCCCAAGAAGCAAAAGACCTAGAGTATTCACAGGCACAGGGAAAGATTTTTGTATCTGTGTAGGCTGACTTAGGATCTATGCCGTAGTTTTGCCAGATTTCCAGCATGTGGTTGGTGTGCAATGACACATCTGCTCTGACTGAACAGAAAGGAAGGTAATATATGGTATGGCTACAATTTCAGTCTCTGCCTCAAAATCCTTTCAACATCATGCTTCCTGGGGCAGAAACAGAAACTGGCTAATACAAGAGACAGGGAATTTAGAGGAAGGCTATCCAAGTTAGTGAAGGTAAAAATAAACATGTGAAATGGCTTTACTATTTGACATTCACTGAACTTGAATATGTCAAACATGAAACATTTCAGCAGATGAAATGATTTCTCTCTCAGACTCTCATTTTGTTCTCTTTCATTTAATTTTCTGACACCTTTACAATGACAAGCCCTTAGCCAGTATCCTCAGCACGTATTGGCTGTAGGTTCAACTTTTCCTCAGAGGACATGTAGCACAACCATTGAAAAGATGTGCAAAAGAACTAGAAAAACTCCATTTTCATTTTTACTGCAACAAATTTTCTGATAAATTAATTCTGTATAAAATAGTCTATGTTCTCCTTATGCTTCTGTGAAATGGATACAATTTTAATTTCATTTTTAGTGCCTGGGTGTTCAACTAAGATTCTTCCAGGTAAATGACAGAAACGTAGAAGGACAGAAATGCAGGAACCAACAATCTCTGTTCTAAATCAATCATAATATTAACTGATAAAGTACTAAAAATGAAGTGAAAAATCAAAAAAATTATACCACAATTTGGCCAAGGTAACATAAGAATCCCTGATTCACTTACAGGGATAGTATGATATTAAATGAATCTATGTAAACAAGAAAGACAAAAGGAGGTATAGAATTGTTGCAAAGTATGTTAAAATCAACCTTAAGCAAATACTTGGAATATAAATCTCTGTGTCACAGAATCCTCATGAATCCCACATAAGGGACCTTGGTGTTCTAATACCATTCTCCATATGGGAGGAACTTGATGGTACAATCATTCCTTTAGACAGAACAGTCTTACTAGTGACAAAGGACCCCAACAGAGAATAGAAACACTTGTCTTCACTTTGTGCATCAACATATCCTCTCCTTCCAGGTAGATAAACTCCAACATAGTTACATGGTGTCCTAATTCCACTTTTCTGAATGTCCTGCATTGTATATCATCATAGCTTTTAAACATTAATTTATGAACAAAGAAATATACCTCATTACATAAATAAAAATGCCTTCCTTATTAGTGCTCTAAAAACTGAAGCTAATGGAAATTTATGTGGACCTAGAAATGAAGCTTCATCTCTGATTTTTGTTAAAAATTTTTCAGTTTTGCACACCTAGATGCACAAGACATTTGTCAAAAAAAAAAAAATCAAAGGGTGACAATTTTTATTCACAAATCACAAATTTTCAATTTTATAAAGGATTATTATGAAGCTATTAAAACAAATCTGCTGTAATTCAGTCCTCTCTCCACATTGTCTCCACTCATAGCATCGCCTTCTCTGTCATTATGCCCTATCATTGCTGCTTTGATCTAAGAAATAGCTGATGAGTATCTCTTTGCATTTCATCAACTCTCTACTGAGTCCTAAATGTCAATTAAATGCATGTTTGGCCTCACCTGTTTTTTTTCAGTCTATAATAATTTAGTTTTGTAAGAGGTTTTCACATGTAAAACTTCCACACAAAATGCAATTTATTGGCTTTCAGTGATACTTAAGAAATAAAATTTTCATACTGAAGTATGCTACAAATCATCTGTAGCTAACTTATAGCTGCTTAGTTAACCATATGTCAAATCATTCATTTCTATCTCAACTTCGTAAATTTGGTATAAAAAAGCTGCTGAAATGTACGTTCTTATATCAACTGTACACCAAATAACATGTAGATCAAATGTAGACAACAGAATTCAAAGGATGCATTTGTTATGTCATCACAGATCAGTTAATAATGCAGATGCCTAATTATGTAATTAGATTTAGCATTCATATGCCACACAGGATTATCTTAATTATAAAATAGATTTTAAAATCAATCCCGCAAAAAGCGAACTTTTATTATGGGGCTGTTCAATAGATTTTTCAAATATTGCAAATGAAGATGTAAAGTATCTAAGATACCACTAAATGCAAATTAATGGAGAAAAACTCTATGCGTGTTTCTTCTTAACAGAAACATACTCATACATCAAATTTATAGTCCATTACTTTGCCTAGTAGATAGCAGTAATAATTCTAATTGTATCTAGAATAGGATATAAAGAAAAGCAAACAATGTTGTACTAAATAAATGTAGCCTTCTCTAAAGAAAAGCAAAAATCTCAGTTGGAAAAGAAAATGCACATTTTTGTGATAATGACCTAGAGAATATGCATGGTGATATTTATTAAATCATGAAAGAGCTATTTCAAGTCCTGTAATTCAGTCAGAAACTGAAATCATAATTTGTCTAAACTCCAATAATCAGCAAGAAAAGGAAATAACATAGATCAATTGATTTCACATCAGCACTTCAAAATGACCAGGGAAGTCTTCGAATTCTGATCAGAATTTGAACGCAACCCATTACAAAAACAGACTGGCAAAATAAAGAGTCTGATTGAGTCTGCATTTTCTTAACAGATACGGAAAAAAAAAAAGAAGTCCAAAACTGAAGAGTAAAAATATGCTTCACTCAGTGAGAAATCAAGTGGGTGTCTACACACATGATGCCTCAAATCCTAAACCTATTAGAAGCTAGACTAAAACTTGTACTGATCTCAGTCTGCTTTGGATCAAGTACTATCAGGCTACCTCAACAATCATAAAACAATCATTTAGTGATTGCCAGCTTGGTCACGAAGATTACTGGAGTGAATGATGCATGGCTGCTGCTTCAGTATGGGCTGTACAGAACCAGGACCTTCCTTGAGGCAGTTTGAAATGGCTCCGTAGACCTAGCTAAGAAAACCACAACTGGTACCTAGATGCAGTTTCAACTAGTCACAACTAGTTCACTAGAACTGCTTTCTGTCCTTGATCTTCCCAGAAAAAAGAAACCAGAAAACGCATCATCTAGGACAGGCTGAACAAGCGATTCTTCTTTCTAGTCTTTTCCCACTTGCTAATCTAAGCTTCTATTAAGTCCTAATCATTCATGAGGTTCATAGCTTAAGGTGCTCAGAAGCAGAAATCAGCTGCTTCAACTAACGAACAACAACAACAAAATCACTGACATTTTAAGGCCTGATCAAATGATAGTAAAAGATCCCCTGTGATTTCACTAGGCATTGAAATGGCATAAAAAGAAACGCCTGAACCAGAAGAAGGCTAAGACAGGTGGAAGGCAGATTTATGACTTTTCCCACATTCATAGTACTGCATCTACCCTAAAGAAATTTCAGAATCACAGAAATGATGGGTGGAAGTCATACAGCCCAACCTTTTGCCTGAAATGGGACTAATGCCAGCTATAGAACAGGTCAACTATACAACTTAAGCTGAGTTCTCTGAGACAGATGTATTATACATTTCCTTACTAGTAATTTTTTTTCCTTATGTCTGGTCTAAAACTTATAAGAGCAATTTATGATCATTCCTCTAACCAGCAGTACACTGATCCAAAATAATTGTGACAGGGCCTTAACAGGGAGTTGTATTTGAGGTATGTTTCTGTACAAAGTCCACTTTTCCTTCCCAACTCCTCTGCACGTAGCAATGAAGACTGCTATGGGTAGCAATAACAATTCAGCAGAATCAAACCCCTACTTTACCAATTCTCTTTGCTGAACATGACAATGGGCAGAAAATTCATCTGCTTCTTCCTGTCCCTGTCCTTGCTGTTAATCACTGAAGTCTGGTGTGTGGAGACAGTAAACCTGCAATTCACATTTGTTTAGGCTCACTTGTGAATAACCTATAGAAGACAGGGGATATTTGTTTCTCTGCAAGGGTGCAAAGCATGTTCTAATTGTGGATGTTTCCTTGTTAGACAAGATTGTCTTTATTCTTCATATATTTTATATCACTTTTTAAAAAGTCTAGCATTATTTTTTATAGTGTTCTTAAAAACAGAGTCTAAATAAACAAGAGGTATTCGGACATAATTGTTGCTGATTGATAATCCCTCAGCAGTATAATTTCCTACAAAAACATCAGTTCATGAAGTTTCCATTGACTTTTACTTTTCAGAAGAACACAATGACATGACAAAATTTTTAATGAAAAACTTTGAAACAAAATGTAACTGCAATTCCTTTTTGAGGCTAAGTAGTTAATTTTAATCTTTATATTAACTTTATATATACTGTATATTCATTACCGTAAAAGTCAAAAAGAATCAAAAAGATACATTTGAAACATCTTTTAACTGCTTTAATTCAAAAAGCAACACAGTAAAAGAACATGTTATGAGATCACCAGCCTGAGAGGAGCTTGGAAATTCCTGCTTCCTTTTGATTCATAATGCAATTAATTTTTAGAATGTCAGAATTTCTCTTCAAACAGAAATGCCAGGTCCTGACCATCTGGGATGATTAGGGCAACAATATTTATTTCTGTAGTTTACTGTCTGATTTTACTATCCTTTGCGTGTCAGAGTGAAACATCAGAATAAATGATCAATAAAGGTCATTAAAAATGAGTTAAAGTTTTTTAAAAACCTGCAAAGTTATAGCTGAGAATCTGCTTCTGTAGTCATGTCAGTTGCTTCTTCTGCTCTCTCACACACACACTCCCACTAATATGGAGGTGACCACCTGCCAGCACAAGAAATATACAAGAAGACAAAAGGACCTTTTACCATTAGGTACATTTTAAGTTCTGCCAGATGTACACATGCTGTAAATTTAATTCAGCATGTAGCTTTTTGCCAAATTTATGATTTAAGAAATAAAACAAACAAACAAAAAACCTTAACAAAATAAAAACCCTATTTTCTGTTGAATTTAACAGCTAAAATGCTGATGGCCAGAACTAACAGTGTTTCATGTGTTAGATGAATTTAATTTCCCATGCAGATATATGCAGAGTGGTAGAAAAATCCAACACAGTTACCATGCAAAAAGGAAACCTGTGATGTTTATGACCAGTAAAACCATGGGACCTGTGGGACAGGCACCCCATCCCTGCAGCTGAGTACTGGCACTTTCAGTGTGAGGACACTTATGTGTCTCACCACCACTCTGCAGAGTTGAGATGGAGCTTAAGATCTGCCTAGCTGCCTCTATACCACCATTGAAGAGGCAAACTTAAAACCATCTGTGAGTTGCTTCCTGCTGTTCTTTGTGTTCTGGCCAGGCACAACCAGTCCTGGCTGCCACAGGAAACTAGGACCAGGGGACAGTTTCTGACAAAGGTTTGTGAGGAGACTAAGACAACCAATTTAAGTGATCCTCCTTTCATCAGAAATTTAGATTAACATCAAAACTGAATGAAAATTATGTGGATGGCTGTTTAATGAACCCAAGACAGGGTACCATTCATTTTAGTCTTACATGCAGATGAGCCCCTTCCTGGTACTTCTCCTTTCTGACTACAAACAATAATCTTTCTATGATCAGCTCCACTGAACAAATTCTTATTGTTTCTAGCACAAAACATGGTCTTTAAATTTCACAAATTGTAATTTCCTTCAGTATATAAAGATTGTCATGCCATCTAGCACATCCCAGGATCAGCACTTTACTGAGCCATGGTCAGACTTCTTTACGGAGGTGAAAAATTACAGGTGTTCCCTGTAGGAGAACTTAATGATAAAAGCACTTCCCTAAGGTAACAAATATATTTTTTCTCAGCTTCAGGTAGTTTAGAGCTCATCCTTCCACCCCCATAATCATGCACTCAAGGAAAGATCCCTTGAACTCCAGGCTGTGAGTTATAAGAATGCTCTTCATATCCCGTATTAAAATGAGGTCAATGTGCAGTTGGGAATAAAAGAAATATCAGACAGACAGAGGGGACACAAGTAGGTGATATCTGTGTAGCAGGGTGGAGAGGGAACCTCAGTTTTGGCCCTTAATTTCAGAAGTACTTTAATACTTCAGCCAGCCAGCAGCCAAGCCTAGCTCTCCCTGCTGTTACCCAGTGGGAGAACTGGAGCATTCTTCCCAGAAGTGGTGGTTGGGCCTTCTAGCAGGAAACAAGATGACAGGGTTCAAATCTCTTCAGACTGAGGTAGGCTTAAAGATGAAGCTTCCTTTTTCCAGGGTAAATGCTGTGATTCCTAGGCTATTAAGTAAAAGGTAGGCACCACACATTCTTCTGTCAGCACCTGTTAGACAAGCTCAGCTAACAGTTACCAGATCAAACTCCTGGGCACTCTTGGGCAAAGAGGTCTCTTACGCTAGAGAGTCGTGCCTCGCTCCCCCGCCTAAGATTCATCTGAATACGAATGGTAGTCTAAATATATGTGCTTAGGGAGATTTTTGGTTGGCTGGCAAAGCACCTACCGTGTGTATTGATAATGAAAAGACCAAAAGACCCAAAAGACCCCTGTAACCACTCTTCTCTGCAGGGACTGGGTAAGGCTACGCATGGGAGCCACGTATTAGCAGCTGGCCTACCCTCTGAGCCAGTGGAAGAGAATCCAGGTGGGACTCAAAGGCAGGACAGTTGCTGTCCCATAGCACTGAGCCCTCTCTATCACAGCTCGCACCTCAGCAGAGCTCAGCACTGCCTTCCCTGGTGGCACTGCCTTGCATCCTGTGCTGGTTTGACTGAAAATGAGTTAATTTTCTTCATGCAGTTAGAAATCTTTCTTTTTCATAGCTAGCATGGTCATTCTTTGGACTTAGGCTGAGAAAAATAGATAACACCCCAGCACAGAGTTAATGTTTTTAATTGCTCTGATCTGAGAGCCAAGGACATTCGGAGCTCTGCCCATAGGTGTGAGACATCAAGGAAGAGGGGCATGGATGGGGCAGAGCTTGACTGACATTCAGACTGATCAATAAGAGTATTCCATCCCATTAGTATCATGCTTCATATTTAAGGAGAGTTGGGATCTTTGGGTCTCTCTCTCTCGTGCATGTTCTCTTCACTCAGAGATCTGTTCAGGGGAGTTCTGTTTAGGACTTTCCTTAAATCAACATTTCCTATCCTGCCATTTTGCAGAGGCCTCTGGGCCTTTTCTGCCTTTTTCCCTCTTTTCTCTCTCTCGGATTGGCTGTTCAGGACCAGATGCTATTTCCTGGGACTGGCTGTTTGTTGTGGACAGAGTTTCTAATGAATTGCATTGAGTATCTTTTATTTCATTTTTTATATCCTATTTCTATTTTATATATGTATTTACTAGTAGTGTATTAGTATTTTGTTATTTTAATAAACTGTGTTTATCTCAATCCAAGTTTCTCTCTTCCCTTTCAATCCTCTCCCCTATTTAGGAGGTGCGGAGGGGGGTGAGTGAGCCGCTATCGTGGTTACATTGCTGGCTCGGGTTAAACCACTACACATCCTACGCTACACGCCCTGGGGCAGTTTGCTCACACCTGTCTGCAATCTACTCAACATTCAAACTAGCTGTTTGACAGTGTATAATAATTTGCAAACAGCAGTGAAAGAAAATCCCTTCCATAGCTCAAAAAGACTATTTCACAGCCATTTTCCTTGCTTTATGTACAATTGACCTAGGTACAGAAATAAAAGCATATTGTCTCTTTTCAAAAAGCCTGGTGCTGAGCTTAGGTCTGTTCAAGGATGGCATTAACTTTTGCACTGTTATTTACATGAATTTGTGGTCTTTTAATTACTGCTGGGTCACCTACAGGAAAAGCTGCACTCTTCTTTTTAGGTAATGAGTGGGTACAGGAATTATTCGTGGGTTACTGAACACATCTCTAGTCATTAGTCCACCACTCATTTCAGAAGAGGTTGATTACATTAACAATCCGACCATCACAAGAGACCTAGCGATGAAGTACTCTCTTTTTTTTTAAATAAAAAACTCATACCTCAAAATAAAGCAGACATAAAAACATGTTGTCTGTTTTTGTACAGGAGTACTATCTTGAAGGATATCTGAAGAAGAAAAATGATTCCTTAACATCAACTTGTGTTAAGGAAAAACTGCAAACAATTGTATGTACTTCTATAGGCAATCTCCATAATCTAAAAATGAAAGGAAAGTCATAGCAATGGTGCAAAGGAACGTATTAATAGAAATTTGAGACCAGTTCATTGATTTGTTTCATATACACCTTTTCTCTTTTTTCATTTCTCTTTTGTGTTTTGCATTCAAAGATAGAAATAAACATGCCTGCAGCATGCCATAAGGTCCACTATAGTGTATGGTAGTTTATCCACCAACCTATATCCACACAAAGCACACTTAATGATTGATTGTATTAAAGACATTATTGATATCAATTATTCTGTACCTTGAATCTCTTGGGATGATCTTGTGCAGCCTTCTACTCAAGTACTCCACCTCTATCACACTGGGGTTAACACAGGAGGTTGTTTTCCACCCTGTATATCACTAACATCATTTTGCTGTCTTCATGCTAAAATAAATGAAAAGCAGATCATGTGAAAGCATTAGCAAATTGGTAAGATGACTGATAAACTTCCCCATTCTCTACAGTTTATTCTCCAATTGAATTAAGCCATTTGCAGCACATACAAATTTTATTTTTCCAGATATCCCTGCTTAAGTACCACCTTTTCAATACATTATGTAAATTTTCATTAGCACTAATGAACCTATTTGTTACCAATAACTGGTTGTATTTGGCACTTTATTCATTAATGACTCACCCAGGAACCAAAAGTGACCTTTATGGATTTACTAATTACAAATTATTTTCACTCTAAATAGTATGATTTTTCAAATTTTCCTTTGGTGTTCTTCATTATCCAATCAATGGGTTTTGCAGCATTAGTAACCTTACAGAAGAACACATTTTTAAAAGAAGTTTAATCATGACCAAACGCACACAAACCTCTAACTTAAAATAGTTATTTAAATTACTTTCTCTAGGGAATATTTGCTAGATATTGTATAAACAAATGAGGTGTCTTGAAAAAACTTTTTAGCTCTCAAAATATTGGGAGCAAAGAGCATGCTCACTACCTATGTTACAGGAAGATGGAATAGCTGTAATCTAAAATAAACAGTTTCATTGAAAAGGGCAGTTTCTTAACTGGCCTTTATAATCACAATCAAACTCTTTTAGATTACTCTGTACTGTTATGGATAGAACCACATAAATTTGACCCTGTAATAAGGAAACCAAATGCTGTATGCCACAGATATGAAGAACGTGCTCTCTCTGTCTTGTGTTACACTGTGATGGAAAGTCACAGCACAGCCACCTTCTCAGGAGTTGTGGGAGGGTAGGAAATGGCTGTCCTGGGGCAGGGAGGCACAGGGCAGGCAAAAGGGTTATCATGGACCATTCTCTTCTACTCCAATTTATATGTGGTACACCTCTGAAAGGAATATCTATTTTTTAGTTTGAATATGTTGTTAGAGTGACCATCAATTAAGTATTTAAAATAGTAATACATGATACATGACTCACCATAATAATACAGTTAAAACCTTTTCCAACATTTAACCTGTAGCCTCACAGAAGCAAGAGTCTGTCAAATGCATTTTTCCCAGAAGCATCTTAAAGTGTCCATATTGATACAGCTATCAGCTGCGCACTGAAGACTTTTTCAAGAGAATTTAAGACACAAGAAATTTTATTTAAACATATTACTCATTCAAACATTCCAATCAGTAATTAATCAGTAAATTAATTAAACAGCGAAAGCCTTCATATCCACTGGGGAACTTTAGTTTGCTTCTGTGTGGGCCCTATTACCAACTCAAAAACAAGATCATCCACAGATGTTAGTTCTGTGCGAGTTACAGCACACACACTAGATATATATTTCACAACCATGTTAACCTTGTTGTGACTGTGAAAAAGAATACTCTTATGTCATGAATAAGAAATTGGATCAAAACACATAGGCATTTCAACACAGCTTTTTCCTGAGTACCACAGTTTGAATTAAATGTTACTTTAGATGTACATCTGAAGGTGCAGAGCTCTCCCTATCTCTTTTTGTACTATGCCAGCTAGACTGATCTTTATGCAGCTCTCAATGGCTATCCTTTGATTTGAAGAGAATATTTTAACAATTTTTGCTTCCAGGTTGCTTTCGTATTTCTCATACATAATTGCAGCAGATTTTATTGTTGTTGTTGCTCTGGCCAAAGTGAGTTATAGAATCAGAGGCCACTGAACATGACATTTTCAAAAGAATGCACTCAGAACAGTCATTAGGAGGAGTTTTATCCACAGCTACATTGTGCCCAAATTGCCCATGAGAAAAATGAACTGTAGGTTTAAATTCTTGGCCCCTAGACAGCAGCAATGTCTGACTTGACATTGCTGAATGAGAAACAAGAGGTCATTCAACTTACAAAGCCCATAAATTCAAAGCTCCAATTAAGAAAACACTTACAATGCAAGAGACTGTTTCAAACCAAGAAGAAATAAATATAATTTAACATCAAGAGCACTATGAAACTCAGCAGGGAGAGTGATCAAGAAGACTTACTTTTCAAAAACCCTAATATATAATACAGAACATCTTAAGATACTGGAGTGGAGAAGCATCATGCTGCAAAGTAGCATTGTATCATTCCACGAAACAGAAAGAAATGTGAGTGTATAAGGAGACAACAGAAGGCAATGTTCATCATATCTGTTACCATAAGCTGAACTACCCCAAGAAATAATGCATTGTCAATTAGGTTGAATAGTTTAGTGTCTCTTTCTCCCGTGATATGTGGATATGTATATACAGGACTTACCTACAACACAGTTTTAAAAAATTCAGGTTGCTAAGTGACAACGTACTTCATCACGTCATTTACTATTTCTGTAGACTCTTATGGAAGAAAGCAGGTAACATTGGTGCCTCTATTAATTTATTATCAGGCAAAACTATTCTTTGCTGATGTCAAAATTTAATTTTAAAACAAACTAATGTCTGTGTTTATCTCACAACAGAAGTGCAATTGTTCATTTCCATGCTATAAGGTGTATGAATTTGACAGGTAAATACATTATTAGAAAAATGTCTCAGTAATGAGTTTGGTTCTCTGGATATTTTAAAAAATACATTTCACCTTTTCCATTTTTTGTTAATTGTCACTACTGTACCAACAGTATAGGCCAGTGTGCTCTTAAAATATAGATAACTGCATAGATTTAAACACTCTTTTTCTTTAGCCTCATTGAAAGATTTCTAAATCATAGCCTGTGGAAACAGTGCAGCTGCCTTAGGTCTGATGGAGCCCTGTACACTCACCCAAAGTCACTAACAGCTCAGGAACATTAACTCAGAATGCTCCAGCTCGGATAAAAGTTTGCAGTTCACAGTTCAGTAACATGTAAAATCTTTATATTGTTGCCAAACTAAAGCACATTTGCCTCAGCACAAACCCCAAATATTTATTGTTTAATTTTATTTAAACTGAAACAAAAATTAAAAGCCCTATATGCATTTCCTTATCCCAGCTTCCTCTCTCTCCTGTGCACACTATGAAATAAAGTTCAGAATCCTCTGAATTAACTGTAGCATACAGTTTTTTCTCCAAATCTTTGCATTTCTCTCCTTCTTCTCAACAGCCAGGATTATGTTTCCTGAACTTCTGAAACATCTAGTCTTCCCAATAGGACAGAAAATGCTTCTCTCTGGCTTAAGTCCCAGGTATCTGAGAATTCTTCCTCAGTTTCTGCGCCCTTACGTTTCCAAAGAGCAATACAAACACTTAGGTTGGTTTGTGCTTTCTCTAGGGAGTTTGCTTCTCTAAATTCCAACACAAACACAAAAGTTGGAGAAAACTTGTTTCCCTAGGCTTTAGCTTGCAAGAGGTTTCCAGCTCAATAGGATCTTCTGGATTTAATAATTAACCATTGTTCCTGCCCTGGGGATTTCATCACTAGGCACTCATACATATTTATTTCTGTCAGACACTTTCAGGAAACATCTCTAGAACAAAGTTAGACCCTTAAATTCATACAGTGGTAGCACAAGATTGAACAAGCACGTTGAGACATTTATAACATTTCATTAGAATAATGTTGAAATCTCCAAAGTTTGTCTCACAGACAAAAAACAGCAGGGCAGACCCTGAAGTCTTAGAAAAAGAGTCCTGCTGCTGTAGTCACAGATATTCTTTGATTTATGCCAACTGAAGCTTTTGTCCATAGTTACACGGTCAAACAAATGAGGTGGAACATATCACCTTATAGTTACACTAAAAAAGTGAGCAGAGCTGACCCAGCTAATGCCAGAAAACTAAAATCCATATTCCTCTTTTAGCTTTGAGACAGACTTAAGAAAAAAAATCAGTGAAAGTGTACTGTCTAGTAGCAATACATCACCCCAACATGTTAGCACAGCTTGCAGAAGGCATTCATCAATGAAAGCTCATTTTCTCTGATACATCACCTCTGTGTCTTTCTAATTGAATAAATATCTTCCTGACAACAATAAATATTTGTCTGTTTTTCTTTCTTCAGTCAAGTTCCATTATGAAAAATCTCATTCGATTTTCAGGTACTAATAGTTTCTTAAATATTTACCACTCATGCTTGGAAGACTAACTGATTTTAGTCACTGCTTCTGTATGTTATCCACCTCATAATACAAATAACAGTAAGTGACTATATATTCTGTGAAAAGCTTGAAGAAATAACAGAGATTTTCCTGAGATGGAGGGAAATGTTAAACCAATGTGTAAGGTCAGACCAAGATATCTGCTCTTGATCTGTAGTTCAGACACCATCAGCTGTCTTTGCAAATTGGCCTTTCATTCCCTGCAGCTTTCAGGACAGGACTGACAGCTTTCAGGACAACCAAAGAGTAAGATAAACAGATACAAAAATGGACTTTTAAGGGCAGCTGATTCTAGGCCACAGATTCTGAATTTTAACTCATTTACAGAGATGTATCTATGCAAAGGACAGCAGTGAAAATTTTGTACCACTAAGAGGCAAGATAAAGTATGTATCAGTGACAAACTGTACAATATTGTTATACAACCACTTTGTCCATGTCTTTACAGAAGAAGAGGTTGGTGTTGAACAAAGTTCATTAAAGCAGAAGTATACTTATAATATAATTTGCTATAGAAGTATCAGATATACTTAAAGTATATAAAGCTGCAGGACCACACAATATGCATCAATAAATATTATCAGATGATTGCTAGGAAACTGGTAAACCTTTAAATTATATTTATACAAGTTCAGTAGCTGTAAGAGAGACTGAAGAGAAACACAATTCGCTTGTTTTTAAAAGATATACAGACAACATAAGAAACAAAATAATGTGATTTAATATAAGAAATGTTATGGAGAGGGATAATCTTAAGAAATAGCTTAAAGAATAAGAAACCATTTAAAAAGCATGAGAAAGTGTTTTAATGAGATTGAGGAAGGGGTGTTCATAATTAACTCATGAGTTTGGAAGCTGGTGTTGTTTCTCTCTTTTTTTTTTATGATACACAGAGGCAAAAATATACCTACATTTTCAATAAATATTACAATGTTTCACCACTAGATTGATTGCTGTGATAAAAAGAAATGAAGCAGCCAGGTATAAGTAAACAATCATTACTTGGATAAAGTGTGCAATCAAGAATAGTGAGATAGGGGTTCTGTGATCACTCTGGGGCATATTAGTCTCCACATCTTGAAGAAAAAACACAAAGGGTCTTGGACTTCAGCTGTCTAGAATTGGTGGGTTCACTTCTGAGAAAAAAAGCAAAACAGTAAGATAGTTCTAATTTCAGGAATGAATGTGGGGGTTCAGAGCAAGGGATTCAGACTGCAAGTCCTTCTCTTGCTATCAAATTAGAAGCTAAACAAGGGTGTGTGATGAATTTCCCTCTTCCTGAATCCACTTAGGCTCTTGCAGGTGAACCTTATGATGCTACAGAAAGAACTCTGCTTCACCTAGTAGAAAACTACAGAGAGAAGACTTGTTTGTTCTTCCATTTTAGTAGATGGTGTCAGAATTTATGGAACCTGGCAGAATTGATGTGCTAGCACCAAGAGACAAATTCACAGAAAGAAAGAAGAAATTAATTCAGCACCAGAGTGCTCTTTATTTGGATCATAGTTACTTTTACCTACATATGCTTCATTTGAAGAGCTAAGCCAGTCAGTGCAAGTTTGCTTATATGAGGAAAAGCTTAACTAGGTGAAATGAGATTTAGTTTATTCAGAGGACATAGTTTCAGTCAGAGTGTGTTGGGAGAAGCAGTAGAAGGAAGGAGAAAAAATGCTGTCATCAGAACAAAAGGAGAGGACTACAACCTAAACATAGCTTTTTGCACATGATGCGGACTGATGATTCTGATGACTAGTGTTTTGACAAATAATTAGATGCATAGATCAAACTTTAAGCCTAATTTATTTCAGATATTAACACAAAGCAGAACATTAAGTTGTAGTAATAGAATGACTGGTGACTGGGAAGAAAAACAGAAGTAAGTTTGAGATCAAAAGCATTTCTCATAAGTTCAAAGGCACAAAGTGTTTATTAATAAGGCATGTCTCTTTCTATCTTGCCTTAACCGTATTATTTGTGAAAAAGAAATTAAAGCAAAATAGAAAATATACACCATAATTGAAACTCATGGCACTTCATTCAACATTTTTGTATAGGTACTTGAAAATATTTGACCAATTAAAATATTACTAATATCAATAATAAACCATGTTTTCTCTCATAGTTTTATTGGGACAGATGTTCATTTCCAGATTACTCTCTTTTCCAAAGTATTCTTTCCTGCACTATAAAATAGAGGGTACTAAAACTTCTTCTGAGTACAGACATTTCAAGCCTATAAATCACTGACTACTATATCTATATAGTGAGATAAGAAGTCAAAGTGAAAATAGCATATGTCTCAGTATTTTGTGTTATACTCAGCTCAGTATTTTTAGTATTTGATCTCTATGCCTAACTACAAACTGAAGTTTCTTATTTCAGTACGCTATATGGAGAAGTCGTAACTTCAGAATGCATGATTGATCAACCTATTGCACAGTGAAATGGTAACTATGGGTTTCTACATTATGCATTATTTAAATAATGATCATATCATCAGCAGCACCAGAGGTCAAATATTAACATCTTTGTTGATATTCAACAGTTCCTTAGGCAAACACTTGTGACATCAAGCCATGTCATACTAAAAGGAACACTTAACAAAAATACCATTAATAAATGATGTTTTAACATGTACACTACTTTTGTTTATAAAACGAAGGGTGTGTTCACATTAACAAGGTTATAAGAGCTATAGCTTCATTTAAAACTTCTTTCTGCTCTTTGATGTTGTAGAGTCACCAGCTGCTCCTTTGAAATGCAGCAGCAGCTGAACCAAATCACTCTCAGTCAACATTAGTGATAACCCATTCAATCTCCTGTCCCACAGTTGACCTGAGTCTGGTTTTGATCAGAACTAGTTTGTGTAAAAGAGTATTCACCTTCACAGGCTGACAAGGTGAGTCAGGTAAATTGAAAGCTATATATGTCAGCATTTCAATATTGTATAGCTATTACATATATCTATATAATCAGCATTATATAGATTGTATGCTATCTGAACTTTCAGTTGAGTTGATCAGAGATTAATATTTTAATATACAGCTAAACAAATTCACCCGCATACACAGACATTTTTTTTTTCTCATATCCCAGGTTATAAATTGACAGCAGCAGCAGCAGTTTTCATGCCAACAGTATCAAATAAATGATCAATGCCTGTAAGAAATTCAAAGTGACTTTAGATAGCAATGTCCTAAGGTACTTGACTCTGCTGACTTTACAAGATTGTGGATTTGGATATGCATTTTAACTTGACCTTTTACAGCCACATGACACTTTCACCAATGGTTTTCATCTTCCCTGTGCTTGCTCTGGATTCTGAAGTAACCCAGTATCAACACAGGAATTGGCATTATCCAAATTTACTGCAATTTCTCAGGTGCTAAATGTTTCAGGGGCGAGGGGATGTTTAATCAAAATATGTGAATATATGGCAAAAGAAACAATTATGTGACAAAGAAATTTGTCTGGGCAAGGTTTAAGAACTCCAGTTCCAGTAGGTTGATGCTGAATACAGTATTTTTGTTTGCAAAGTTGAGGGCATTCTATCCAGGCTGCAAATACACACAATGCATTTCTCTGAAGTGTTGACATAAATAGTTTTAAGCTTACCTGACCCTGTTTGGAAGAATATATTCCGGCTTCAAAGGTCTAAAACTTGGCACATGAAAACAATGTGTTTTCAGAAGCACACCATGGAGAGCATTTAGTTTTCAGTAATTCGGTTTTGTCATATGGAATATGGCTTTATACTAGTACTATTTTTTTCCCCTCTGTGCCATCCACCAATAGAAACTAGATTTCAAAGACAAATAGATCAAATCTCAGCCACCAGTTATGACCGTGTATCCCTACTGGCTTTAAATGGAGTTGCACAGCTGTAATGGCAGAATTTTACTAATATAGGCAGAAAGCTAGACTGGCTTGGTGATTACAGGAAGTTTTTCTGCCATTACAGATTCCAGTTTACATAGTGTATTTAGAGGATGACATAGTCAACTCTGACTGATGAAAGTAATATATGTTTGGTTGCATATGAATAATCTAACCAGGAACAACAGGCAGAAAAAAAATATCAAAACATTCAGAAATTAAAACATCAGAAATAACATCTAAAAAATACCTTAACACATCATTTAATGACCTCTCCCAAGGCCATTTCAAGTACACATCTCTTATAGCTGGGAGACATTTGAGTAGCTGTTCCTTTAAGACCTCCTGTGGTGAAGACTTCATAGTTTCTTCCAAGTAATGTATTACAACACTTTCCTAATCCTGCTGTTAAAAGATTATTCCTGATGTCTAATCTAAATCTTCCTTGCTTCGGCTTAAACACTCTACTTCTTGTCTTTCTCCGCTCTGGTTAACCAGTGGACAGCTCTTGACTGACAATGCTGGTGACACAGGTAAGAGAGAACTGGGCCCAGAAGGAGATGCTGGTTTAGACCTGGACAAATCACAGGAATTAGAGGCAGGAATAGTTCATCTCTGAGGCAGAAGGCAACCTTTGTTTTGTCAGTTCTGTTACAGATAAATCAATCTTGTGGTATGTAAATTTGTTGAGTGTGTGTTTAAAGAATGGAGTATATCTTTCACCGTAGTACGTTTGTAAGTTTGTGCTCTTCTGCCATGGAGAAACTCCAGCAGCTATCTATATACTCACATCTATCATAATGGTGTGAGAAAATACAGAAATAAGTATAAATCAATTGAGGTTTAATGCAAACTAGGAATATATGTAAAAATATTTTAATTAGATTATTTGGTTTTCAAAATTCATATAGCAGCCATGTCAGCATCAGAAGAGGTACAGAACTTGACTCATGAAATCTGCTTCTTGTTCTTTGAGTACAATGTGTGCTACACTACTGTGAAAAGAAAAGTTATTGGCTTAATACACACGTTAAACCTTAATTTGCCTTACACAAATTCAACTTTGATTATGTATAGCAGTTAAAGTTAAGGTAGTTGAGCTATTAATTTCTCCCCTACCACCTTCTTTCCTGTTTGATGATAGAGGTCATGTTTGCCATTTTCTACCTTGCCAGTACCTTAGCTGTCTTACACAAATCTAAGATAACTTCTGATTTTTATGAGATTTCCTCAATGAGTCTTCAATATCCTAGGAAGAAGTCCTTTAGGACCAGTGATTTGAATGTCCACAACTTATTCCATTTCTCTCTAAAAGTTATGGAAGAGGCAAAAGCAAAGGTAGGCTTGGGAAAACACTACACTAAAAGTAGACTACATGGCATGGTACTTTCCTTGGATTACAAACCATGAAACAGTTGGCCATTAGGCACTTTCTGCTTCTGAAAATGTCTTGTCAGTACTTTGTCACCACAGTTTCTTTAGGAGCTTTTCAGAATAATCAAAATTCCTTAGACTTACAAGTATTTAAGCCTACATAAATTCACTTCTACCATTTATGTTGTGGCATTTCTTACATGTGATAGTGAAGTACTCCTGGCAATGACATCTTACCTGAGGCTAGAAACAAATATTTGTCAGGCAGGCTGGCAGGTCTTATGGTAGCGATGTCAAACTCATTTTCACCGGGGGTCCCCATTGACCTCACAGTTGCCTTCAAAGGGCCGAATATAACTGCTACATTTATACAGTCCTAAAATTACATCCGGCCCTTTGAAAGCAACTGCAAGGCCAACGAGGCCCCTGGTGAAAATGAGTTCGACACCCCTGTCTTATGGGAATGTGGAGAAGCTGAAATGAGACAGCAGGAGAGCAGTTATTTGTGAAAGTTCTAACATGCAGAGGAGTTTATGATTCTTCCTCCACAAAATGTGCTAAGAAAGATTTCCCAAGCATTATGATGGTTACAAGGAACAGGAAGCAATCTGAGAGATATGAGACAGTTATAACTTCCTTGTCCTTAAGTTTTATAAAATCTTATGCTGATTAATGTTGTCTGCCAGCAACAAGCCCTCAGACAATAGTCAACAGTCTTCAAAAAAAAAGTATTCAGGCCACAGTGCATTTGGCTATGAAAAGAAGATAGTAAAAGTTCTGATGCCACCCAAAATGATCTGAAATTTTATTTCAAATACTTATAGTCTCTCTCTTTTTCTTTTGAATTCTTAGCTTAATGTTCGATAAACAGAGGGATTGGGAAAACCAGCTCAAACAGAAGCAACGGATGCAATGAAATTCAGTGCCTCAGAAAGAAGCAGCTTCCCGGACATCAGTGAGTAAAATATTCAGGAAATCGTTTGAAGTTCTTCACTCCTCTCCTAAGTATCAATGACCAAATGAATATAGCATTTCACTTCTAGTTGGCTAGAAGTCCTGGATATTCTGAGAGGCTGCTAAGCAGATAGCTTTAGCGCATGAAAAATGCATGCTAGTCATTTTGTTCTTATGTCAGTTATTTCACATGTATATAAATCAGTTTGTAAGGTATAGAGTTTAATCTTTTCTGGTTTTACTCTTTTACCATTTTACTGTATTTATCTTGCATTCTGTGAAGATGGAACTTTGATTTAAAGTTTTGCATTTGTAGGCCTGAGTGTCAATACTGCACATACAACTCAGACAATCACTCCAATGGGAATCACATCATTAGGCATTACAGATATTGTCCCCTCTATGGCTCAGTATAATTTGTAGTCCCCGACGAATTCATACTGAGCGTGCATACAGGACAGTAATGTCCTTTGAGCAAGGGCTACTTCTCACTGTGCAATGTTAAGCACAGTGTAGGCTCTATCGTGTTCAGGGCCTCTAAGTGCTCTAACTTAATTTATGTAATTTATGTTCATTTGTTTTCTCTACTAATAAGAAATAGCAATTTATTCATCAACTATACAGCTATTTCTTTAAACACAACACAGAAACCTACAATGTAAGAGCCTTCTTGGGACACAGGAGCTGCTGTCTTCACATTGCTGGCACTGAGTCCTAGAGTTTCCCTCAGAAAATAGACCAAAGGGGAAAACCTCTTACCCTCCATCTCATTAGTAGGCAGCAACATACTCTCACCATACTCATTTCTGTGCTGTTTTTGTTCTGTCCCCCATGTTCACATTTCCCTTTCCTTTTGTTGCTGCATACAGATGTCCCATCTCAAATTGTTCTTTCTTTCTTTCTTCCTCTCAGCCTTCATTCTAGTTTCTATCTCTTAGGTCTCTCAGAATTTCTTACATTCTTCTCCTCTCCAAACCATCAATCACCTCTTTAATACACTATCTTTTGTGTTCAGATGCTAGGGATGCAGTAATCAGAGTCAAAAGATCATATCTCATAGTAAAACTTACAATCTTAATTTTAAACTCTCCCGCCATAGAGAATCTTCCTCACTGTTAAAACTTTCAACCATTCTCTTTTCTGTTCTAATAACTGTTTATTTATCACATTTCATTTTTATCATACCTTGAGATCAGTTCTCTCTTCTGACTTTTACTTTGCATTTCCTGATTTGTGAATGTATAACCTTATACCTTTGGGTTTGTCATAGTATCAGTTTTCAGTATTATCAGTTGTTATGCACAAACATGTTATCTGACACACAGGAGGCCCACAAAGACCTTAGTCTGAGTGACACCTAGAATAAAGATGGTACCAATTTCAAGTATGTATAGTTTCCACAACCTGTCCTGTTTTTAAACAAAAGCTGATCTATATTTGTACACCTAAATGCATTACTTTAGTGATTAATTTACAGACTCAGAATCCCATTTGGCAGAGATTCTCAGCAGCCCTGTGAACTGTGGCCTCAGTTTCAGACAGACCCACCTCTCTCACATTCCCTCCCAGCTGCCTGAAGCCTCCTACTGGCCAGGGAGTTGGATGCTGAGAATCCTCCCTGCTCACAGCCCAAGGAATTTATATGCCTAACAGCACCATTAATTCCACCCAACTCTCAGGCACTACATTGCTAAGCATCCTACCTCCCAAGCCTCCTTTACATTTGGCATTAAGGGTTTTTTCATAAAGAGGCATGTAGTATGGATGGCAAGTCACACAATGGTTAGAGAGGTTATTTATTTAAAAATATTTCACCACGAAAAACTCACCAAGATGACTCGGTTCATCTCAAAGGCTATTCTGAGGCAAAATATGGGGGTAGAAAAGTCAAATAAATAATATATACAAAATACAATTACAAATAATTGTGATTTTTGTGGAGAATGGGGTTTAAAAGCTGTAAAACTAGGAACTTTTTGCGTTAAGGGATCTTTACATGTTCCCATCCAGAGCAGCTGTCTAACATGGAAAGCCTATTATCTTTCATAATAATTAGCTCTACGCATTGAAGCATATTTTTCCAATATAATCAGGTACCAGATTACCATTTTTTAATTACATGCAGGAATATTTAAAGTATGGGCCCAAATTCTGCTGTATTCACCCACAAGAAAGCTGCATTGACTTCATATGGAAAAGATACATCAAGTAGATGACACGTGATCCTTGTGTAGATTAAGCTAATAGTTATCAAATATTCTTCCTTTGTCCCTGCAGTTTACATTCTTTACCACTTGCACCATGCCACATGAGAACTGTTTCTTGGTGTCCGCCACTATACAGATTATGTCAGGGAAGAAACAGAAGGTAACTCACAGGAGATGGATGGGCTTGGATTTACATGTCCCAGTCCTCAGATATGTCCTATCACCATCTTCAGCAATTTTTCAGTTAAACCCTCTGCTCTGGCCCTTGAGATGACCTAAAATTATCTTACCATTATGTGTGTAAGGAATTGAACATTCCTCCCAGCAACATAGCACTACTTCAAGGGCTGACAGTACAACTACTCTGAGATTATTATTTGTAGAGAGGGGTACAGAGAAGGCTAAAGATACCACAACTTTACTTCTTAAAACCTCTTCTACCTCTAGTAAATTTGAGTTTAACTCTTTATGATGAGCAATTTGAGACCACAGAACAAGACAGCAGAAGCATCAAGGCCGTAAGTCAAGACAAGCATTCAGAAAAGCTGGAGCCAAGCAAGGAAGGAGAGAAATATTTCAGAATAAGGACTGCAGTAACAACTGGATATAGATAAACCTCAAAAGAGTGAGCAGTCTGGCCAAAGTATCAATGCCGCAGAGAGGTGTAATGGTGCATATAGCACTCACATGTGATTATTGTAACATAAACAAAAATACCCAGTCTGGTGAGGAGAGTTTTATTCCTCCTGTCATGTTGTTGGGTACCCACCAGAGTGCCCAACAGAGGCTGGCTACTTCTAGCAAATGCCTGGGGCTCATTTGGAGACAAGTAACATCCTTGTCTCCCTTGGTGGCCGTTTGAAAGTAATAGGCACCTTTAAAGTATGATTTATCTAGACTGTTTTATGTGTCTATTTTAGAATTACTTGAATCAAACTCTACAAGTGCCTATTTCTGTATTCTTTATAAAGGGAAACTGTGATGACTAGCTCAGAGCTGAATATTTACACTAGAGACATTTGCATTTGGTGAGATGAATTCAAGCCTTAAAGTTTAAATAGACAAGACAAAGAATAAAGTGTTTCAATAACATAAGAAAAACATAACTTGTATTAGCATCTTGCCATACATCCTGAGATTTTTATCTTTGCAGAAAGAGGAGTTACCAGAGGGACCTGGACTTTTTACAACATTATTGGATATGTGTTTGCTAAGAATTGCTATTGCTGAACTTTCACAGATCACAAATTCAAAAAGACAATG
This sequence comes from Streptopelia decaocto, assembly GCF_964273445.1. NCBI lineage: Eukaryota > Metazoa > Chordata > Aves > Columbiformes > Columbidae > Streptopelia > Streptopelia decaocto. Next base: position 102,348,492 of record NC_138656.1, on the reverse strand, counting down.
ACATGGACTTGAAAGGCAATATGTAAATGTTCTGACATCCAACAGAACAAAAAACACTGGAAGTCCATGTTTCTGTGAATCTGATAGCACATTCCTGTTTTTTTTTGAGCTTTTCTCCAAAACCAAAAGAAAGAGTTAAACTTGCTGTTACAAAAAACTAAGATCTCTGGCATTCTTTGTAAAATAACTGAGCTCTTAACACAAACATTAAATTTTACCATATTTGTTTTAAAAATTATAAGAATTAACAAAATACTTGTTCTTTCAAGCTATCTTCATGGCTATCTTATTTATTCAAATTTATGGGACCTCAGACTAGGACATCTCTGCGGCTTCTTTATTACACAAGCCTCCATGACTCATCACCAAGATGTTATATGAGTTGTTCTCCTATGACAACTGGCAGTCAGACAATCTTGACATAAATATCTCCAGCTTGGTTCTTAATTGTGAATCATCTGAACAGAAAGGAAATAATCTTTCTGGTATTCTCTCATAGTAACAACAAAAGATTAGCATTGTCTGAACATAGACAAGATCAATATGACATGCAAAACCAATTCTTTCTGCTATTGTTTCTGCCTTTCAATCTTTCCCTTGCTCAAATTTCAGGTTACTTCTACTGTGCATCTGGGAATGAGGTCCCACGAGCAACATGAAGACTCAATTGCCTCATGACCACTTTTCCCTTGTGGGCAACCAGCATCTATCTTGAGTCCAGACTCAATACAAATCCTGTCTTCTCCTGGATTCCTGGCCATGCTTTGTGATTGTACTGCAGGGTTAAATGGGATAGCTAGAGGCTTCTGGAATTGTTGAAACATGTCCGTGGCAGATAAGAGGATATCCTGAAGCACAGGGAATAGCTGGGGTTTGCACCAGGAGTACTAAAAAAAGCCATCTTGGATGCTTCAAAAAGAAAGAAGAAATAGTGAATGAATTGGGCCTTCAGCCAAGTTTCTTGCCCAGAGTGCAGATCTCATCAGCAAGTTGAATGAGACAGGGTACAGGAAAAAAAAAAAAAAATGTTTTGGACTTTGTTAGACAGAAAATTGTCTTGTTTTGATATTTGAACCTACAGAGCACATGGCTGCATATCAATGGCTTTCCCACCTGAGTTAAGAGGAATTCCTTGAACAGTGACAGCACTCAGCACAAGTGACCTGGGAACAAAAGGACATGTTAAATCATCGGTGCTTAGTTATGATTACCACAAATGTGAAAATGCTTCTTTGTGGCAGATTATTTACACGTTTTTATAAGTTTATATTATACAAACATTTTATTATATTATTATATGTATTACAAATAAATAAATTGCTACATTTGGCATTTTGGCATTAAAATTTGTTGGGTTCAAAAGGAAGAAAACCCTAAAAATTATTAATTCTTTGTGATTTGGAAAATAATTCTAAGGAAAAATGTAATTCTAATTTTTAAAACTTATGAAGGATTCTCTCAAATATGGTTTACATCCCTCAGTGGGTTGGCTTTTTTCCCTTATTTTTTGTACAAAATACACATCAAAGCTCTTTATGGTATCTTGGATAACAACAAAGCTTTCATGTAAACACACCTCTTATGTACCCTACTGGATATATCCATACATTCTGGGTTAAATCCTGAAGGAAATAAATGCCACAAAATTAAACTGATTTACATTGGCTGATATGGCAACTTACCCCATGTGGAAATTTAGCCTGCTTTAGTAATTCCGAATCACTTCAATTTATACTGCACATCCATGGGAAAAAAATGTCACTTCCACTTACAGCCTCTTTTCACTCTTCTGTGCTATCTTGGTTTGCCTGTAGCAAAGAAGATTGTATCAGATAGGCTAAGGATGGATCAACATGGGCAGACTGACAAATACCTGAATGTTTCATTCCCATTATGTTTGACGCAGTTCTGTGTCACATCTCATATTTTTGGTGTGTGTCTTGTAAGGAAGCATAAAAGATAACTCTTTGAAACACCAGAAGTGAATATAGTAGGATTTTTTCCTCAAGAGTTTCAATATTAAGAAGTGTAATGAAATAAAAATATATTGGCTAGCCACTTGTGTAGTGTAGAGCAACCTACCTCCTTTAGTTTTAATGCAAGTATTTGCACGTTCTTCCCTTCTTCTGAGAAGCTGAAAGATCATGCATAATCACTATCCTGCATATAGCTGTTACTTACATTATTTTCACAATTTGGCTATCAATGGATTTGATCTATTTTGCTCTGATGCGATTTTTCAAACATGACCTCAAAACCATTTCCCAAATAATGTTCTCAAAATAGCACCTCTCTGAAAAAAAAAATCTGTTTTGACAAATCAGAATTTTCCAATGCATACACATTTGCTCAAAAAGTCCTCCAAAGGTTTATTGACAATTCACTGAATCTTCCCTTTGGCTTCCTTCTTTGGAGGTAGCTAAACATTTCTGAGGTCTTGATGCAGGGTTTCAAGAAGAGGGTTACAATGGGAAGGACAGTCTTTGTCAAGAACAAACTGACCCTGACCAGAGTGAGGGACACTTCCCACTTACTAATTTTCCTATCATACTTGCAAGCAAATTTGTAATACTCTGTGAAAACACTGAGTTATTTTCATTGCTCCAGTCCTTCTTGTAGTCTTGGCCTACGCATTCAGGCAAGATGAAAGCATACAGGCAGATGAAGGTGGACATGTGCATGAGGAAAAGAATCCATGTAACTCCCTTACTCTTCAAAGCAGACAATGCAGTGTGCTGTCTCTCTGCAGACACCTCCTCAAAAAGGATCAGGAAATTAGCACAGTAGAATGAGGAGTTTTTTTCAGTCACAATGTGAAACTACTTTACATGATACAATGTTCCTGTGAGAGAATCGTGTCAGGATGGTGTTAATGCCATTTACTTATTCATTTGGAACCTGTAATGAAAACTGTTTAGGAAACAAATGGCTAATTATGTTCTACATGCAAAATAATAAAACATTAAGAACATGATCTTTAGCAAGGCTGGATATTAGTATTAAATAAGATATTCAATTTTATCGAAAAGGACAGATTAAGCCAATTCAGGCAATAAATAAATAAATAAATAAATAAATAAATAAATAAATAAGTAAGTAAATAAATAAAAATCACGCATAAGGTAAAAAGCTGATGGGGAAGAAATTTACTGGAAAAAAATATTTTTTCATGTGTACTACCAGATATTTATCAAGCATGGGTAGTAATACAACAGGTTAAGTTCATTCACTTAATTATGCCAGAGGGAAAAGACCGTCCCTTATCTCCCGTAGGGCATGCTCATGCTGCATGATGCAGTGCAACACAGAGGTATTCCAGGCAGCTGCAGTGCATACCGAGAGCAGTGTACTTGCACCATGGCATTGCACCAGCTGAGCTGAGCAGCTCTGCTCATACACCAGTACCCTTCTGGGACTGGAACCTGCTCTTTCAGCCTGTGCTCACATTTCCCCAGAGAGTACAGCAGAAACAACCTAGCAGCTCGTACAGCAGTTAACATCAGAAGCATTTCTGAATATAAGCTGAATATTGGTCAATATGTAGTTCCTACCTCCTAGTTCCTATAATCCTGAAGTTATTCTTAGATAGCTCCTAAATCTTTCACAGGGCTCTCAAATGTGCACACTAACCTTGGCATCCACTTGTACTTCATGTATGTTTGAGCTAAACAACTAATAAAGCCAGTGAGTAATGCTGCTGTAACACTATTAACTCCTGTGTGGTGTGACCTAACCTTCACAGACAGAGAGAACATGCCTTATTGAATGGACATAATTTATGCTTAGTTTAAAAGCTAAAAGAAGAGCCTAAGTATTTTGTCCAAATTCCTTATTTCCAAGTGCTTAGAAGAAAATAATAATCCAAATTTCCCAGCTCCAGAAGCTTCCCTGTCCTGATAAGGATGATTAATCCTGATTACAGTCCACTATACCCCTGTGATCTTCACACACCTGCCTGAAAACTACCTGGAGTTTGGTTTCACCACTGAAGCCTGGTACTCAGTGAAAAACCTGAGAAATCTTTTGGATGCCTTCTATGCTCCTTGTGTCACTCATTGAAGAAAATCCGTACCTCTATTACATGTATTTCCTCTGAAATATAAAACTGCATATTAGCTACAAAATGTGGGAACCACCGGACTATTCCCCAGTTTTTGTAGGCTAAAGAAAGGTATTCCTGAAAAAGGGATGTCATAGTATTTTGGTCCTTAATCTCATAATGGTAATGCATTTGTCTCCTTAATTAAAAGTGTAATTTCATTCCTTTAAGGCACTTTAAACTTTTAACATAGTTTTTAGGATGAGAGAATAGGGAAAGCAAGGGAAAGATAATCCTGCCCCCTAACCACAAGTGAAACTTAGAAACTAGGAAAACAGTTACAGTTACTTCCTTTTCCAGGTTGAGTGAAAAGCACATAAATGGCAAACATCTGCTCTCTGAACAGATACTCTTTTTCCATTACTGTCTATAAAGGGCCAGGTATTAATAGAGATAGCAAAGGCAAGGCCTGAACTAGATATTTCAAATAGTTCTGTTTTCATTTATCAGTCTGACTGCTAGCAATCGGGGAATTTTGTTAAAAACTCCAATGATTTTTATCTTGACAGTGCCTCTTTAATAACTAAATGGAATCCCTATTAATTATTTATCTCCTTCAAAGTGCACTGAATAGCTTTGCTGAAAATTACCACGTTCATATTTATAGAACACTAGCACATGTATAGCTAGTTTCAGAATTCATTATTTATACAGTGCTGGCTTTATTTATAGGAATCAAGTTCAGTAATTAGCATCATGTACAAAATGCCACCCATTTGGCATCAGTGGAGTGGGTACAGAGTGGAAAACAAATGCTAAAGGGAAAGTTCTAGTGGTTCAGAAATCAAACTGATCTCCAGCCTGTTAGTTAACATGGAAAAGTCTCTAGCAGTGATGGCAAAGTTCATGGAAAGAATGCCATTGAGTCCACTTTGTCATGCCTGGATTTTTAGTGGCTGTTTTAGTTCTTTAGTCTTTAATAAGTGTTCTATGCAGTGCGGTTACTGAGGCTTAACTTGTTCTTTTGAAAGAGATGGAGAAGAGCTCAAAAAGAAAAAGTGGACCAAATCCAGAGGGGCAAATCATGTATTCAAAACCCTTTACTTCTAAGGGTGCAGCACTATGAAAACAACATGTGGAGCAATTTCTTCTGGCCATAGTAAAAATGCAACCCTTCACCATGTCAGTGAAATGAATGACCTCTCTGTCACATGGGATTTTTTATGTTGTTAAGGTTCTGAAAAATTCCAAGCAACCTTCACCCTATATTTACTGGTTATATTGAAACTGGCCTGCAAAATACAAACCTGAAACTCTTGAAGGTTTATAGAGAAAAGCGTAAGGCTGTAATCCTGTGGCCTTGTAGCCTACAAGACTGAACGCAGCGCACTTTTATCGCCATCATGTAACAAATGCACCATCAATATTTCATGCATGTAATTTCAAATGAGTAAATAGCTTTCTGCAAGTTGCATAATTTGCTCATAATCTCAGTGCGTCTTCTTCCATTTAAAGCTAAGTGCCACAATTTTTAAAATGCCTCAGCAGGAATGACTCAGTCTATCCAAGAATGATAATACCTTACAAAGCCCTCAACCTCACTCTTGCTGACACCCATCTTTACTGCCAGGGTGAACAATTCATGCCCAGGCAAACACCAAAACAAAGCCAGACAACAGACCCTACCAAATATTTAGCTTTGCTATTATTTAGTCACTAAGGGAGAGGCAAGAGAGCAAATATATGAGAGCTGTGACATATGAGGTGTGCTACGTTTAGGGAAGCTAATGAAACCGAGGGCTCAGCCATTAACCTTCAAGGAAGAGAAGCCAGGCCTACCGCTTTAAAAATTACTGGGGCCAATCTTTCACCATGACAAGCATTAGTAATGAATAATTAAGCATTTAATATAATGTTGCTTTGGTGAAAAATGATAATTTTGCAATTGATGGCCCCTAAACCTATTCAGTGTTATTATGGTGCAATAAAAGCAGGAAGAGAGCATTGATGAAATGCATGTTTCTCAGTGGAGGGTTTTTTTCCCTTGTGTTGTTGGGTTTATTTCCTGATGGTTGGACTGAAGCAGTTACAGTTATTAGGTTCAAAATATTTTCAGAGATGAACAGTGGCCCTGCTGAGAGAATTTCATGAAAAATTTAAAAAGGAAAATTCAACCTGGAACAATCTCACGTCTCACACCAGCTCGCCTGAGGTCGAACTGTGTTTTCCCCCATAATACTCAGCTAATGTCGGGGAAATAAATCATTCAGCAGATGCAAATGCTGAAACCCTTCAAAATGAAACTTTAACAACTCAACTTGAGAACCTGTTTTGATTAAGTGATACAGTTATTTAAAACAATTTAACAGATGCTCTTTTAGTTAGTTCCCCATAATAAAATGTTTATTGCAAAATAAATATTTGAGTAGTAAATTATTTGAACTAAGACCACTCTTTGCAGTTAAGAAAACCGAAAAACTAAGCTGCAGCTGCAGCAACTCCTCATAGCCATCTCTCTCTTCCTCAGAGCCTGCTGCTGCTACCAATAATTTTAACCATAGATTATCACAAAATACAAGTTTTGGTGGGTCTCAGGAGGAGACAGAGTGCATTTTGTCACCAGATATCAGATTAAATTATATTGGTCTGGTTTAAATTGGTTCAAATATAAGTGTTTTAGAATCCACCCTCTGGTACGGCACAGAGGGGTTAAATAAATAATGACAACTTTTATACCATAGCTAAGAGGTGATGGGAAGTCTTCACTCTTTACAGTCTTTACACTTAGGTATGACATTTCCCAATGACATTCAGTGTACATTTGCTTCGACTCCCCCTTAACAGTTAAAGGCACTGCAAGTTTTCAGTGTATCATGAATTATCCTTGAGAAATAAAAGGCTAAAAAAAAAGTATCTAATCTTTCAATAACAGGATTTAGGCTACATTTTCCTCTCAGTGGAGCTGATTATTCTCCTAACCTCATGAAGACTGAATTACCTCACATATATGGTAAAACTCTCCTTCCAACTTTAAAAACCACCATGGCTTGTGAAGACTGTGTATATGTACATATACACACATCTCGTTAGAAGTATCAATCCCTCAGAAATAAATATAAATCAAGAAAGACTATACAGTTAAATTATTCTTCAGATAGATTGCAGTCTATAGCAGTTGTGTAGAAATGGCCACAAGCTGGTTGCAACAGCTTTTTTTCCAGGGTTTAAAAATGCGTCAGCTACAGGAAAATCTACTAAGCAGATTACTCCTGAAAGTCTGACCTTGAATGGTTCATAAATGAATGATTAATCCCAGTCTCCTAGAAAGAGATGAACTACAGCTTTTTCTGAACACCTAGAAACCTTTCTAGAAGACTATCTGCAGTAACCAGAGTTGGAGCATTATGAATGTCTGAACTGTAACTATTTTTCCTTTCTCCTGATAGTACATTTTTCAAATTAAAAGAAAAAAAAAGTGCTAGAGTGGCTTTTTCCTGACAAAGTTTGTTCTTGAAAAGCAAACATAGTAACTCTGCCGTGATTTTAAGTAGGTCTTAACTATCGCTGTTCAGCTTTGCAAACAGAGATACAGAGTTTGGGCTGGCAGTGCTACCTCATCTCCCCTTAGTTCCAGCTCCCCTGCTTCTTTTGTCATCCAATATCACCTGTGCCCTGTCCTCAAAGTTTAACAGCACCACAACACCCCATGTCATCTACACACCCTGAAAAGGAACATCTTATGACTGACTCTGAGTGCACAAACACAAAACCTAACACTTCGTGTTCTTAATTTCAGAGAATTTATACAACTTTTAACCTCACATCAGACAAAAAATTATTTCAGCCAATCACTGCCACAAGACAGTAAGTCATGACCAAGTTCCTCTTTCCTAAACAAAGAAATAAAACAGAGTGAAGCTACTAGCTGGAGTTTATTTTCTGCATGTTTCTCTTCAGCTTTGTTTTTCCATAGGTGTTTTTTATCATATATAATATTTCTACTGACAGAATTCCATAACTTCAGATACACTTAAGTGGAAAACCTGACTTTTTCTCTTAAACTGAGTAAAGGTAACCAGATTGGACCCATCCAATCTCCATATCACTTATTCTTTGTTCTTTCACCAGTTTAAAACCATTTTCTGGTGTCATTTTTCACTTCTTTTTATAAAAGAAAACAATATTTTAGAGTTATTTACTGGATCACTGCAGGAAAGTACCAGCCAAATCTATTCTTAAAAACAAACAAACAAACAAAAAACCCACCTCTGTTCATTTATTGTATTACTACATTCCTTAAAACAATGGATGGAAATATGTGCCTATAGCTAAAGGATAGTGTTGATAACAGTAAAAGCTTATTTTCAAAACAATACTTTATCACTTGATCCTGATCCTTTCTTTGCACAATTAGGATGAATTCTTGACTTCACAGACATCTAGGAGTCAGATTTCACAGCTGCAACTACCTTGTGCATGTATATTTAAGGTGTCTATACATGGACGAGAAGCATTTGGAAACTCACTCTTTCTATTTTCTAGATTATTCCAATATGAACAAGGTCTCCAGTCACATTGGCACAGCATTGAATCCAAACCAATACATGCTATAAGAGACATAGTGTATCAGTTTGAACAGAATCACAAGGTGATTCCACCTGGCTTTTGTCATAGGTTGGGCAAGATACTCATAAAAGACCAGAGATGTGGTGTTAGAAACTTCAAGGCCCTGCATCTTCACAGTTTCTGACTCCACAACAGTTTATTTAAAAGGTGATATTCAGGAAAACATGAATACCATGTTTTGCCAAAGTGGAAACACTATGCTTAGTAGGAGTCTGCACTTTGGACCTCAGCTTAAAATACTCATTGTGTCTTTCATATGAATTAACTGAGATCTTCTAAACAGAGACAATATCACCTGCATAAGTTTACTGCTATTAGCACCAGAAATCCCTATAGACAGAAATTACAGTAAGGCCTTGTTACCTCACTCTGAAAACAAAAACATCCGTAAATTTCGGCAGCACGAGACTTAGTGAGAGAAAGGCACACCTTTGAGATGGAGTTCAGTAAGACAGCAACAACCCTCAGAGAAGCTCACCTGGGATCAGAGAGGGAGCAGCAGGCTGAGGCAACAATTAGCCTTCCTATCCCTGTTTTCCTCAGGATTTTTCCTTTACCTCTACCCAGTCAGTGGGTAAAATGATTAGACAGATTCAACTGAGAAAGGCAGTTCTGCCCAAGACATGGGCTTCACATGTCATAAGCTTTATGGTTCCAAATAATATTGTGTCCAGTTCTGGGCCCCTCAGTTCAAGCAGGACAGGGAACTGCTGGAGAGAGTCCAGCACAGGGCAACAAAGATGATTAAGAGAGTGGAGCATCTCCCTTATGAGGAAAGGCTGAGGGAGCTGGGTCTCTTTAGCTTGGAGAAGAGGAGACTGAGGACTGACCTCATTAATGTTTACAGATATGTAAACGGTGAGTGTCACGAAAATGGAGCCAGGCTCTTCTTGGTGATAACCAATGATAGGACAAGGGGTAATGGGTACAAACTGGAACACAAAAGGTTCCACTTAAATTTGAGAAGAAATTTCTTCTCAGTGAGGTTGATAGAGCACTGGAACAGGCTGCCCAGGGGTGTTGTGGAGTCTCCTACTCTGGAGACATTGAAGACCTGCCTGGACGCCTTCCTGTGTAACCTCATCTAGGTGTTCCTGCTTCAGTGGGGGGATTGGACTAGATGATCTTTTGAGGTCCCTTCCAATCCCTAACATTCTGTGATTCTGTGAAATTCAAACGGCATGTCTCCATAGAGATACATATGCTTTCACCGAACACCCTTTCACCCAAAACCAAGCCAATGCCCTCAAAACGTGTATGTGTGTCCTTGCTGTGAGAGAGAAACCTGGTGTTTTCAGTGCACAGCACACTACGAAGACTACACTTCTTCTATTTATAAGCTGTCCAACATGGTTTCCTCCCTATCCTTTTACAGAAATATCTACACTGTCACACAAGGCAATGATGTGTATTGCCTGAATCCAATACTGGATTATAAGTATAAAATGCAGTTTGACTCTCTTCCGTCCACATTTTTAGTGATTTCCACTAAAGATTCCCCTTTTTACAATAACAATTTGGTCTCAGAAATGCTAATGTAAAAAATATAATTAATCTAAGATGATGGGAGATTAGATTATTAGATAGAGGTCAAAGGCTTGCATTCTCATCTTAGTCAAACCACACTCTTATTGTGTTACCTTACCAATTACTTTAATCAGTTCCCTGTCAGTAAAATTGGCTAAGACATTGCTATCTAAATTGTTACACATGTTCCAGGGGATCAAAGTCAGTAAAAATCATAGATGGATCAGTTACTTTGGTGAATACAAACTAAAGGTATCTAAACACAGATATGATTACTGGGTAAAATTAGGATATATATATAGCAATTTGGGACCTGTTGTTTTATAAATACATTTTTGTATATATAGATGCATATACAAAAAATATGAATAAAAAGCATGAAACAGCAGTTTCTAATATACAGCTCCATTGCAAATTACAATCCTTTCCAATCACATTCTTTTCCAGTTGATTTCATTTTTTAAGTTTACCATAATAGATCTAATACATGAACAAAAGGATCCAAGGAACAGCTACTGAGGATACACCTAGTCTGCATGATTTACTGTGTTCACTGAAGCAAACCAGCAGTATTTTGAGTGTCTTTTATTTCATCTATATAATTTTCACTATACATTTTATCATGTCTGCAATATCTTTAGTAACAGAATCTGCTGGAATTTACAGCAGGTATTTGAGAAATTGCTGCTTCCACCTTCAATCCCAGAAGACAAAAAACCCCTGCTTTGGTGGTCTATGTATATGTGAAACTGGGTGCATTGTGGAATGTGCTTAGATTTCACAGGACAAAAGATTTCTGCCTCTATACAGGGACCATCCAACCCTGAGATCCCTGTGGATGAATCAATACCTTGAAGTGTAGCCATGACAACCATAGAGATCAAATAGGCTCAGCACACACAGTATTCAGAGTATTGATTTTTCAGCACAGGACAATACAGTGCTCTCAGTGTCTGAATATGGATGAGGAATAGCTGGCTGAGGCAGACTTCTCTTGCAAAGTCTGAAGTGATGCTGCTGCTGAGGAGAGAGCAGCACTTCAAGGAATTTCACATCACTATGGAGAGGGTGTCTGTTCTCCAGTCATTGAAGCAGACTGAAACTTTTGTGTCCACAGCTCACAGTCTTACGTTTCCAAATAACTGGTTAGCACGATCATGAAAAAAACCCTTTATTATTCCCTTTTGTTGGAAATAAATATCACTGGCATGCTGCGTATGCTTACTACTAGGGCTTTACATCTACAACTCTCAACCTTTAAAATATGAAGCTACTACCCTTTAAATAAATGAATTATACACACACACACACACACACACACATATATAAAATAAAATGTCACCAGCAGTTCAGAACTGCAGTCCATCTGCTCTACAGAGGCAATAGCAGTGCATCATTGTGCTCTTGGACTCTATTCTGTTCACATTTAGTAGGGACTAGATTCAGAGATTTCTCTAAAACCATCAGTATGACTGTGATCTTGAGTGGTCTGGAATGCTATATTAACAGAATTAATGGAAATCACACCCAATGAGCATGACCTCTGATAGTTAAATTTAACTGGAACAACAGAGCATTCTATTCAATGTGTCAGAAAGAAAAAGCACTCAAGAATATGGAACATGTTCATGGAGCCATAATCACTGTTAACATAAAAACTTACTTAGAAAACATCATTTCCTCAATTATCAATTAAACACTACAGTTACAAATCAAGATAATTTATTTTTCCACAAAAGAGTCATTAAAATTATCTACTAAAAAAAAATATAAAAAATCAATCAAACAAACAAACAAAAAAACCCCACCTCACTATGTATTTTAAAATAACAGCCAAAAATAGGATGTTTATACCAGGGTGCAATAATCTCCAGCTGTCTGCCTGTGAAACTTCATAAAAATCTCGTGTTCTGCCACCTCCCAGGTACTTGCTCAGTGGCCTGAAATTGAATTAATTTATAGTGAGCCAACAACAGTTAAAAAAAAAATGGAAATTGTCCAGTTATGTTAAGGATATTTATACTGGCTATTTCCTCTCCAGACCTATATTATGTTGTACTGTTGCAAGTCTGCAGCTGATCTTCATTGCTGCTAATGTTAATCCAGCTCTTTGATGCCTATGGAATTATGTCAATTTGAAGCAAGAGGGAATCAGGCCAAACTCTTTCATAGAAAAAACACTCAAAATACTAAAGGCTAGGATTCCTAGAATCACATTTAAATAAAACTATAAATTGCATTTTATGGATTACTTTCATTGTAACACCTTTTTTTTAGATGCATACTCAAAAAGTTGCAAGAATGTGTATGTTTGCTACTACAACTAATAAAACTGTTGTGTCTGCTAGGCCTCATTGAGCAGGCCATACAGGACATGTGCACCTTTTGCTCTTTCTTCTAAATTACTGCTAAACAAGGAGCTGACATTTCTGATCCTACCCTCTCAGTCAAACTGAGCTGCCAGGAAATCATCCACTAACATCCAAAAGAGATGGACGAATTAGGTCTAACAGTTACCATATAGGAAGCTATGGCTAGTTTCGGACATGTATCTCTAAAGATCAGTAAGACCCATAGGTTAGATATTAACTGATATCTGATTGTCTCAAGCTACATAGATAGTGCATGTTAATATAGAACAAAGTTTGGGTAAGAAATGCTAAGCAAATTGAAATATTAGAGTTATTAAGGAGAAAAATCTGTGCACATCCAGTAGTAAAAATATTAATTGAGGCAAAGCTATTTTGCAATATCCTATACTATATAATAACAAACTGATTTCAGTCTTTGGGGAATGAACTTGACCTGCTTCTCCACATGCTTCATAATGCACCTGTGATAAGTTTTAATGGTCCATGACATTTATGCACCTGTTCCCTTCCTGTTGATTTGCATTCCTTTACTGGAAATAATGTGGTCTTGTTTCTAATTGCATGCATCTGTCCACAGTTCAAAGACTCTAATTCTTCCTAATTAACAGATAACTGACTATTTGGAAAACTTGTCTATACAATTCAAAATTCTCTGTCAGATTATAATCTCTGAACATGCCTATGTCAGAATGAAAACAGTTTGAGGACTTATCTTTGCCTGTATATTTTTATTTTCCATGTTGCACACTATTCAAGAGCAGCAGATAAGAAATAACAGAAGAGGAATGTTTACTTAAGCACTCTGCCACTGGAAAATATTTAGCATAGACAACAAGCCAATTACCACCCAAAGCTGATCTCTGAAGGATGTGGTCATGCACACAACCATGTTACCTGCCTATATATGTGGTGACCGTAGGGAAACTGATCCAAGTAATACCTGACAAGCAGTTTGGAGAATAGCACAAAGGCAGAGTCAGCTGTTGTCCTTCACTTGTTTTCAGTCACGAAAGCCATTGGGGAGCAAACTGTCTGCATGAAGAACCTGATGAACTGGAGGAAACATTGATATCTAGCAGACAGACTTCCCATGGCTTCCAATGGATGGATGAACTAGGAAGTCCATTGCATTTTTTCTAAAGCAATATCTAATTCCATATTTTTTCTACAAGAAAGTAAAAACATGATCAGAAATTGCTGAAACCCCTATTCTGTTCTTCGTGTGTTTCTTCATATACCATGCTCAAAAATACATTTATGAAACACCATTAAAAGGTTCAAATACCTGTAGAGACTGTGAAAAACCTGTGCTTAAGATGTCTTCTCAATTGTAAGGTCAGACAGTAGGGACAGCATTACTTACAAGTCCGTTGAATTTCACTTGGAAAGAGTGTTCAACTATGCCTCTCTGTATACCTTACACTTCACATGCTTTTATACCTTTACACATGTTGTGGGAGGGGTTTTCTGCAACAACAATAGACTTGAGTTCAATCTTGTGAATCCCTAACCTTCTCTATAATGCTTACCACTTTTCCTAGCCTGTATTTGTCCAATTGATAAACCTTTCCTATAAATAGTACTTGGCATGTGTTCCGATTAAGCAGCATTTTTCCTCAAATGCGTATAGTTCAGTTAAGTCAAGGTAATTCTGAATGTCAATTTTAGACTCCAAATTGCTGAAAAACGTTTCCCTGAAAAGTTTATAACAAATTCATAAGCAAGCATGTATAAAGTCTTGCAGATTATTTACTGTATACATATATCTTGTATAAAATATATATTAGAAGCTTTAAGGAGTCAGAAACCAAATAAGTGTAAACAGTATAGCACAGTAAACTAGAACTCAAACCAATAATTATAAATAATGTATTTTCCAGGATACTGTGATAGCAGTAGAGCTCAATCCGCTTAAGAGGCTAAACTGCCTGTCATGGTCAGTGAAGACTTTTAAGCCCTTTTAGCAGTGAAACTTGGTAAATCTATTACTTTAGGTACTAAATACTGATGCAAGAGAGAACTGGCAATAAAAGTGTGAAACACAGACGCTGCGAGGCTGACTAGTGGGACATTTTTGCTGATTGAAGAAGGAAAAAAGGAACAGTTTCTTAAAATGTTTCCAAATCATGTTTCTCCCCTGGAAGACAGTAACCATTACTCTAGAAAACTGGTGACTGGAAAACCTGTTTAACTCTATTTGCCTGCAAAAGGATTACAAAGGTCTAAATTCTATCTAGTGGTTGTGAAAGAACTTCTGTGCGGAAGAACAATTAGCTGCCAACAATGAGGGAAAAGTTTTCAAAGATTTTTAGTCAAAACTCACCATTTGTTTTGCTGACCAGCAAGATGCCTTGAGGGTACCTTCTTAACATCATATAGCAGTGGAGATTCCCAGACCAATGGAAGTACATGTTACAAATGACAAAACATGTACAGGTTAGTGTAAGAAAGACTTCTTTAAGTAATTAATTGATTCCCTCCATTTTAAAGTTCTTTGTCCCCTTTAATCACCCTGAGGACAGATTGATTCATTTAAAAAAAAACCAAGACACATGCTCTAATGTGAATTGAACTTTTTCATTTTGCCAATATGCAATAACGTCCATTTGAAAACTTAGATCAGAAACTTTGGCCTGGATTTTTTACTTTTAATCCAGTAACACCCTGCTATGGTTTGCATTGTTTTGATACTTTGTGCACACACTTTTCAAGTCTCTGATCAGAGAATTTTTGTGCAGAGGAAAACTGAAAGTATTAAAATAAACAAAGAGAATTTTTGTGCCTGGGAGCAGGTGTCGCAGCAGTTTGATAAGATTTACAGGTTTAAAAGATATTACTTGCTGTTACCCTAAATGTCAGATGCATGGTTATAGTGGGCATCTATTTAGTAGAGGAGCTTAATCCTTCCTGCTCCATCAGCACGGAAGCCACAAACACTTCTGCCATATGCCAGTGCAAAGTCAATTTAAAGGATACCAAATACTGATGAGCCAACTGTAGTAGACGGAAAGCAGCAGTAAACCATCCGTAACAGCTCCATACAAACTGCTGAGCCTTGGAAAATTATGAAAATTAAATCTGAGTTCTTGAATATTTTCAGTTTCACCATACACTCTTGGCTACAATGCTAATCACAGCACAGAGGAGTTATAATAGAATGACTGATAAAGTGTGAAAGAAAAATAAACCCTAAACCTGCTTAGAAAATGGCTTGAAGTTTTATATGTAAATACAGATAGACAACAGGACTTTCTGTCAATGGCCTTTGCACAACTTCGCTTACAGAAAGCCTGGATAATTGTCTGGGAAGAAGGTCTGGCTGAAGTGCCTTGAGGGCATAAATAAGCCTTTGTGGCCTTAGTGATCCCAGGGCTGTGTCTGACTCTGGTTATCCTCACCGGGCCTGATCCCAACCTGTAGTCTAATCTCCCAACTTGACCTTCCTCATCACCATGAACCTGCCTGCTGATCTGGGCTCTTGACTGAATATGCCCATGGTCTCTGGGTCTGCTCTGCTGGGTTTCCTTCACAGATCTGGGTCCTGGCTGGCCGGGTCCCTACCCTGCCAGCTGTGCCATCCCCTGGATCAGCTCCTCACCCCATCCCTTAGCTCCTCACCCCATTCCTCAGCATCAGCTGGCCCTTGCTGCTCCCCTTCAGTTACTCAGATCACGTTCAAGAAAACATAAGTAACCTAAGTCTCTTTGTACCCATTATTCCACATTTTAATTTTAGACATAATAGCAAGCATCTTAAAGACCTGTCAGAATCTCTCCATTGTGCTTTACAATGAAGGAAAGGATTTAAAAATTGTGTATGCTCTTGCAATTTTCTTTAACATCTTTGAAAAGTTGTTTAATTTATAGCAGTCATCTGGTGGCTGACTAGAAAGTCTGCTAAACCATAAATTTGGGGTTAAAATTCCTTTTTCTGTAACCTTGGAAGGGAATTGCATCAATGAGATACCATGAAAAGTGGCACTGTAATGAAGACAGGAATTTTCAATGGTTAGGAAGTCAGGTAGGTTGACAGTCATGACTAGTGTGACTAGCACAACTATTCACCTT
Organism: Streptopelia decaocto; assembly: GCF_964273445.1. Lineage (NCBI taxonomy): Eukaryota > Metazoa > Chordata > Aves > Columbiformes > Columbidae > Streptopelia > Streptopelia decaocto. The sequence goes on along the minus strand of NC_138656.1, from coordinate 102,331,861 downwards.
CTCTCATTGCCCAAAATCCCTATTCTGTCCCAGGTGACAATCTTAGCAGTAACAGTGCACCAGGTATGGATTTTTGCTACAAAAGGAAACTAAGCTAGATTGGTTAAATTAATTTTTTTAAATAGTAGATCGCTATTAATTTTTTTATTATCTTTCTATTGCTTACAAAAGCTTTATTGGTTATTTGTTCCAATTTTTTTTTTCTAGAAACTGTAGTTTAGCCTCATCCCTTGCCTCTCCTTTTTCGTTTTCAGAACATAACATGCTATATCTATTTAGTTTTCTGCCAGGTATCCTCCACAAAATAACCGGTAAGAACCATTATTCTCTTTGTAACTAGCCTATGATGAAGCTTACCAAGAAGTTGTCAAGAAAATATCTACTTCATCTGTCCACAATGTACTGTGTTCTTGTCTGAGTTCTCTCAGCTCTTTGTGGTAATAATCGTACTAAGAAGTTCCTCATAACTGAACTTTCCATTTCTTTTTATGAAAACCAATAGAAAAAGCAACCACGAAACACTGCTGTTCTTTTCAGGATCATTGGCCATCACTGAAAAGGAACAGATTTTCCACAAAATGTTGCTGATAATATAGTTACATAACTATTTCCTTTACTCTTGATGTCTCTTGGTAGTTGTTCCATACACTTTTCATATTCTTTTATAATTTGCTTCTATATATGCTTAATAATTTGACTTAGTTTATACTTTTCACATACTTTTTATCCTTTGATGTCAGTAACGAGTTCATGATTTTGGCAAGTCAGTCTCCTTCTACTCTTACTTCCTTTCCTGCAACTACTGATCATACCAGCATCTCACCTAATTCTATCAATTTAATTACATTAGACTGCTTTTTGTTTGCCTGTTTCTTTTTTTTCCTTCTGTAATGATGACAAACATATCTTAGTTTCTTTAACCAAACCTCTTTCCTTTTTCTATCAATATATTCTTTTTGAGTAAAAACTGTAGACTTTGTTTTTTGGATTAAGGAAAATGAGGAAAAGGTCTAAACTCATTCTTTATCAGCTACCTGCTTGAAATTTGCAGACAAAAGTTATGCAATAGGAGTCTTTAACATCAGCTTTTGGAATCAATAAAGAACTTGCATATAAACTCACAATACTCTTTTTTTTCCAAATATTCTGGGTAGTGGATTGTGTCATACTCAGAGGTGTAATTATTTGGCTAAGAAACCAGTGAAAACATCCATCAATATATATACTGCCATCTATGTCTAAAGTACACTGTATATTACTGAAATTTTAAATTTATATTTACAGTAGTGAATAACAATGGTGTTGGATGTTGGCTCAGATTCTAGTCCAGTAGTTATGAATCAAATATAGGCAGCAGAGCCCACCACACAACCAACAAGAACAAAGGGAGTTTTCAGGCAAGACATGACAGATTGCAAAACCAGCAAGTGGTGGAATACTTGAACAAAGAGACTGGATATCCAAAATATCCCTAGGCCTGGCATCTGCCATGACATCTCCTAAGTCTGTTATACCTGGACTTCAATCTATTGAACAGTGCTCTACTGATTTGGTAGAGGATGGGGTGGGAAATGAAGCCCTTAGGTGAGACATAGATATAGCAGGGGAATATCCAGAGCAAGTATTGTTCATGGTGCACGTGGATAATAGAAATGTTTCTTATTTTTAAAAGCACGCTTTGGAAGTGATTTTGTCCTCTGACATAAGAAATAAAAAGCACAACATAAGGTAAAAAGCTGATTTCCATCCAAACTAAAATGTAAAAATATGTAACAGCTTGGCTTTAAAAGGATGTCCATCTGTTAGTAAACTAGTGATCCTACCACATCCACAATGGTCTAACAAATTACCAGCCAAGAATATTACTGCCCACACCCACGGTTCAATAAATATTTAGGGCTGCATTTTTGTTTACAGAAAGACTACTTTAAATGATTAAATGTAAGTTGTCCTATTTTAAAATATCTTTAAACTTCTGAAGTATTACAGAAATACATAAGTGAAAAATGTTCCAATGTTCTATTGGAAAAGCAGCAACCCAATTCCTTTGCTTGATAGGAGAATCTTGGTCTGAATCCTGATCACAGTATTTGAAAGTGTTTGTGAGTCTGTGGAGGTAACAGTCTTCCATAAAAGCGTACTTGGCTAGGAATGGTGTTCTTGGCTAACTGGATGGATCACAAATGAAATAGCTGCACTATCAATTCCAGCACATTGAAGATTGCCCGCTTAGCAAACACATGCCAAAGCAGTTTCATTACTTGCCATACCCAAGCCAGCTAGATCTAAATCTGAAATTATGTTCCTAATATACACAAGACCTTGAAGACTTTATTTTTATGCCACTCCAAAGATTTTACACCATTAAAGAAATACGGTCAGAGATTGGGAATATTTCAATTTTCTTAGGTTTTAGCATCTCCTTCTGTTTCCACAAGAGCTGTGTTTGGAAATGAAAATAACTGAAGTCTCAGAAAAATAGTTGTTTCCATTTGTTACACTTCATGCAGAACAGTCTCCTCACTGATACACCATATGAGAAGATGCATGCAACACGTGTACAGCTGTTCAACCAAAATGTCACTATAAGAATCTATTACTATTGTTTCATGTTATGAACCTAAATTTCACAAGGCTGGAAATGAGTCAGCAACTTTTAACCAAGAGTACCAACAACAATAATTATTAAAATTATGTTACTTGATATATTTTTGTTTGGGTCACCATTTATAATTTAAAAAAATGCTTAAAGAATATGGTGATATAGACCTTGTATCACAACACAGAGAGACTTCTCTTAGAATGTTTATTATGATTTACTACTTTAAGTTTGGAGCAATAACAGTCCATTTGGATCAACATAACTATAATTCTGCTGTCACTGGCTACTTGACAAACAAAACCTCTTACAAATTAAAACATCTTAGGTGACTGCCCATGGATTTGAATAAAAACACTGGAAAACAAAGCAGTTTATTCTACAATATTGATCTAGAATTACTTGCTAACAACATAACATTTGGCCTTTGGCAACACATGAACATTTTTCATCTCAAGCACTGAAAAATGCTAAAAAACAATCAGAAAGATTAGTTCAGAGATATCTATAGCCTATCAGCCTTGCTTGTGGGAGGCACTTCAGAGACCATCAGCTAAGTCAGGTGCAGAACAGTGCATACTACACACAAAGCTAGTCATATGCAGCATAGTCTATATGCAATAAGGATTTTTTTTAATTTATTTTAGCATATAAGCTGTTCTACTCAGATAAGTGCAACTGATTACTCTGTGGTCTTCGTATATGTTAATCTGGAATGTTACATTACTTTCTATTGTCTTCATTTTTAACTTCTAACCTTGGCTACTGACACCTGCCCTGTCCTCTGCAGGAGCCTGCCCACAGGGACAGGTTCAGACACAGACTCTTCTGCCAGGGCTCTGAGCTGGGCAGATGTGCCCATACCAAACACATCAGCATGGCACAGGGCTAATAAACCTCCCACCAGGACTCTAGAAAGCCCTCATGTAAGGCTGCATTAATGTGACTAATAAACAGCGGGGACTGGGACAGACACCTTCTACCCAGCTCAGAGAGTGAACTTCTACTCTCCTACCTTGTCAACCATGCCCACTGCCTCTTTCCCACAGGCCTGCCCTCCCCCTTCTTTCTGTCAGTGCCCTGTAGAAGCCGTCCAAGCCATTTTAAATAAAAAACTTGTCACTAATATAAGCCTCACAAGTCATCACGCTGCTTTTCCAAGACCTTCCCCGAGTGCATGCTTCCAGGCACAACGACTGCTCATGGTGGCTCCTCAGAGAGGCCCAGGCTTTAGACTCCCAACATGATGGGCAAAATAGTCCAGAAAAATATTCTAGCTCTTCATTTTCCCCCACTCCAGGGCTACCTGAGCCAGGACAAGACCACTGGGATTCAGAGTGTTAAGTGGGCCTATAGAGGATAAAACTCAGCCTTTCTTCGTTTTGTTTTGCTGCTTTGTATAGAGCTTTCCCAATGGCAGCTAAGGAGACCTCACCTGAAAGATGGAAAACAGAGTCCTTGAGCATTCCTCAATGTACTTTGCAATTAAACTGGTGCTGTTTTAAATGCTATATAGTGACCTTCCAAATGGTACCTATTTTAGGGAAATATTTTGTGATATTAGTTTAATTTATAGAAACATGAGTCTATAAGGAACCTGGGCGACCATGTTCAACCTTCTGCTATTACAAACAAACACGTTATACAATCATTTTAATAAACTGAAGTGCGCTTGGATACCATGGTGATGAGTACTTCATAAATATGTATATTTGTAAACATGCAGAACATAAAATGACAAAACTTCAGTGGATGAACAAGAGGCTTGTGAGTTGCAAAGGTGAGTGCAGCACAGCTCTAAGGGTATTACTTTTTCTTTTTTTCTTTTTTTTTCCAAGACACTAATGAAAACTTTACTGAAAACTTCACACGGTCTCAAGGAAGGGTTATGTCAGCTGGGGAAGACATCAATTTCAAACACAGGAATGATGAGAAATACAATAGCAGAAGAAAGACAATAAGAAGGATAGTGAAAAACAAAAAAGACCACTGCCAACATAGGAAACTTACCCCATTCTTTGCAGTGTATGATGCAGTGGCAGTAGTTTAAGAGAAAAAAGTTCACAGGCATTTATAGATTTATCCTTAAGTTATCACAGAATCACAGAATGTTAGGGATTGGAAGGGACCTCAAAAGATCATCTAGTCCAATCCCCCCACCGGAGCAGGAACACTTGGATGAGGTTACACAGGAATGTGCCCAGGCAGGTTCTGAATGTCTCCAGAGAAGGAGACTCCACAACCTCCCCGGGCAGCCTGTTCCAATGTTCTTTCACCCTCACTGAGAAGAAGTTTCTTCTCAAATTTAAGTGGAACCTCTTGTGTTACAGTTTGCACCCATTAACCCTTGTCCTACCATTGGTTATCACTGAGAAGAACTTGGCTCCATCCTCGTGACACTCAACCATTATATATTTATAATGAGTTTAACCCTCAGTCTTCTCTTCTTCAAGCTAAAGAGCCCCAGCTCCCTCAGCCTTTCCTCATAAGGGAGATGCTCCACTCCCTTCATCATCTTTGTTGCCCTGCACTGGACTCTCTCCAGCAGTTCCCTGTCCTTCTTGAACTGAGGGGCTCAGAACTGGACACAATATTCCAGGTGTGGTGTCACCAGGGCAGAGTAGAGGGGAAGGAGAACCTCTCTCGACCTACTAACCACCCATCTTCTGATACACCCCAGGATGCCATTGGCACAGTGCTGGCTCATGGTCATCCTGCTGTCCACCAGGACCCCCAGGTCCCTTTCCCCTACACTGCTCTCTAATAGGTCATTCCCCAACTTATACTGGAACCTGGGGTTGTTCCTGCCCAGATGCAAGACTCTACACTTGCCCTTATTATATTTCATTAAATTTTTCCCTGCCCAGCTCTCCAGCCTGTCCAGGTCTTGCTGGATGGCAGCACAGCCTTCTGGCGTGTCTTAGTAAAGAAAGTTTAAAAGAGAAAAAATTGACCCTTTTTTAAATAATTTCCTTATCTTTATACATATCAGAAAACCAGGCACCCAAACCAGGCTTAATTTAACATTCTTAATCATAAAAATTAATTTTATTAATTCTGCACCTCTAGTTTATTTATCTATACTTAGCTTTCATGCATTTACAGCTTAGTTCTAGAAAGTAACTCATTCTTTTATTTAATGTATTTTGGTGTGTTTTATAGCAGTTCTGATTTTTATTTCAGTAAGGTTTATCAACTTCAGTATAAAACTGAAATCTTCTCCTATATATCCTTGATTCAGTCTCCTTCCATTTAGGAGACACCCTTTTGGTAGCCACACCTTTATCACACAAGCTGCCAGAAAAAAGGAATTAAATTTAATAAGAGACACCTTCTATTTACAGCCACAGGGAGAAGTAATTAAATTTAATGGAAGCTGCTCTAAATAAAGGCACAGAGAACCTCTACTCCTACCCTGCTGAAAATGAGGTTACAGGTTATGTACAATGGGTAACATCCAAACCATTTGCAACTCCATTATCTCCAATGGACTTACAGCAGATATATATTTGGCATACTTTTCATTCCAGACAGGGGAATGAGGAGCAAAGCAAAAAAAAAAAAAAAAATTAAAAAATCATTTTCATTCTTGCAAGTTCACAAAAAAAAAAAAAAAAGAATGAGAGCAAATGTTATAACAGGTATGATTACAACAGAGTAGAAACAAATGCATTTCTTCTTCATTTGTTTTTTTGGTTTGGTTTGGTTTTCTTTGTTAACAATATGAGGTACATGGTTAGATAAAAAAGTGAAAGACCAGGTTATTTGCAGATTTCCTAGGAAATCCCTATGAGGAATAATGAAAGCATTTACTGTGGTAAAAAAAAAAAAAAAAGAAAAAATTATCTCCTAATTTCTTAGCCAGTGCAAAATTTCAGTTGCAAATGGAAGCAAAATAAATTTAAGCTCTATCAGACAGGACACATTCCCATCTGTGCTACAAAAAGCAGATATATATTCACTTGAGAATTCAAACAGATCGTTTTGTTGAGTCTCTAATGGACGATGCAATCAAAATTAGGTTGTGGTTTTTTGTTTGTTTCTTTATTTGTTTTTATTTTTTTCCCTAAAGACATTGCTACATCTCCTTTAGTTGGCTGGCTTCTGGAAGAAAGCCTTGATGGCCCAGAAGCCTTTGCAAGGGAATTGTCAGTATGGTCACAATACATCAATCATATTTAAAAAAAACAAAAACAAACAACAACAACAACAATAAAAAACATTTACCTTTATGAAATAAAGTGACTTGAGGAGAGCAGGACAAATGTTTCCTGTTCAAACTGTGTGGGTTTTTCAACCAGATAATTTTTTTGCTGAAAAAAATTGTTTGGTATTTTGTAAGAAAAAAAAAAATAATTCACAACTGCTATAATTCTTCTGAAAACAAGAAAGTCTTGGCCAAAAGATTGGAATGGCTCAGTCTTACTATGACATCTTGTTGCCTGCACATCTATTGCTTTCCCATATGCACTTCCCTCTCTTGATCAAGCTGACAGCCGTGGTGCAGCCTCTGCTACACAGGGCAACCAGAAACTCTTGTGAGGAGGGGTATTCTCTGTCAAGAGCTCAGACATGTAGTTGTACCAGAGAAGCCTTTACTCTTTGTCAAAAATATAAAATAAAAGAAAGAAAACTTCCAACATGTAAATTTCAGAGTGTTTGCACTCACCAGGCTTTGTGCAGAGAAAACCAACAGTCTGGCCAGAGTGTTGAGGCCTCACTAACAGACTGCTTTTATGGAAGCATAATGTGATGGTCATGAGCGTTCTCATCACAAAATGAGACCCAACTCAAGAGTACTGGATCTTAAAGCATGTTCTTAGCTAAGACAGTGAGACTAGCTCATGAGATGGGCTTCATGGCTATAGCTGTACTAAAAAACTAAGCAGGACAAGTTGGATTCATTGCTGGTTGTCTTTGGTGAGTGGGACTGAACACCTTCTGTCCATATGACAAGACCTTCTGTTCATGCACCCGCAACAGGGTAGCTTCATTCATACTGTCTTTGGATGTAGCCCCTGACCTGCACTGTCCCCTGATACATACCCAAGCATTACCTGGGAATACGCTATTTGCTACAAGTTAAAACTGTGCCATGGAGCAGGCTAGATACTACTTCTGCACTCTGGACAGTTGCAGCAGTGCTCAAGACTCTGTACTGCTAAGTTTAGTGGTTTCAGGAGGGTACAGCCTCTAATTCCTGCTACCAACAGGAAACTGAAGTCTGAGGGAAGTGAGGCATAGATTAAATAAACAAATGCATACGGTTCACATAACCTAGAAGACCAACATGATAAACAATTACATACAAAATACATACATTCCAGTGCACCAAAATTTGATCACAGTGGCATTTCAATACCAGGCTCAAAGTTACAAACAAACTCACAATCCAATGTCTGCAGACGATTATCAACAACTTCTGTGAGCACTTGGCACTTTCAGTTTAAGAAAAGTAGGTGCCCTCCACCAGCCCTAATAATCACTGCACAATATCAGTCCAGTGCTGCATGTCCCTCTGATTGCACAGGTTTGTGGCACAAAAAGCATTTCTTGCATTTTAATTAAAGTCTTCCCCATTCTTTGAGGCCATTTTTTTGCCATTGTCATGCATTTATACAATTAGATCTAATTTATACAATTAGATCTAATTACTTAATTGTTGTAGCATGCATGATGAAATAATGAGAATGTGTAATTAAGATGTGCAATTACATAATTACAAGTGTAATGACATTAGGTGTAAATATTCTAAAATGTTATGTGAGAAAATATACTGTTGAAATAGAAACATATTTTATGTTCTGTTTTAGTTTTAAAAAAAGAAGACCAAATTATGAAATCATTTCTCAAAGCCAAGGAATTTTCTTCTCATTGTTAGCTCCCTATGGTGGAGCACTGCCCATTTATAACAGGGAAAATAATGTTTAATGCAATGAAAAAGGGTAGGAAACTGAAGGAAAAATATATATAGACAAGGATAAATGAGTTTATTTTTATTCAGCTACATATTTAGAAAACCAGGCTCAAATTTCCATGTGTCTTTTTTTTGTAAACTGAAGCAAAACTGCAAATTTAACTGATTTATACAAATATATTTCAGACTACATATCAAATAACACAAATTTAGAACGTAGTATGGCTGTAAAACCTGGAGCAAATGAACTACTAAAGTAATAACCCAAGTAACTATTTCCAGCCTTGCTCTGACACCCATTATCAACTCTTCTCAAAAATACACAAACAGAAAAGTATCATGCTTCTAGGAACTTCCTAAAATATCTGTTTGATCCGCCCAAGACTTGGCCTCCCCACTGCCCTCCCCCCTCAGATCCCTCAGATCATTTCACTGCATTGTCAATCGTGTATCACCTAAAAAGTTGCTGGCATAGAAACAGTCCTGTCTCACTTAGAGGCTATTTACTAATAACAATTATATTTAATTCCTGTAAGCATTTAAAACCCATGGAGATACAGAAGGGTGAGATGGATTCCATTGTAGTTGTGGAAACTTAATTGCTGTTGGTAACACACAAGCATCCCAGGCTGACTTTGAGCTGCTTACAGAGCTGGCAAGTAAAGCAGCAATAATTTTACAAGTAAAATGTCCAATAGTGATTAGAATTTTTCTTTTCTTCAGAAAAAAAAAAAAGATGTTGACAAAAGATTTTGACTAGCTAAATTTGAACTTCCCAAACACTTATTTTGACAATGTTTCTACTCTGAAAATTCAAAAATGAAAAATTATTTTCACCTGACAGTTCAATATGATACTGCATGTTTATTTAAAATGTCTTTCATTGTAACATATCAGTACTGAAAATTTTTCTTTTTCTATTCTGGAAAGTTTTATTTCCCATTACCAATTAATTTTTCCAGAAGAAGTCAGGGGAAGGGAAAGAGCAGCATAAATAGAAATTTGGTAAAGTTTTCATGGCAAAAAAGACTAAAAGCTGTATGTCAACTTCTACCATCAATATCTGAAGTATAGTATCTGAAAAATACTCGAAGTCATAGAAAGGTAGAAATTATTTCTCTATAAGGAAGAAGAATGCAAAGCATCTCTAAGTGGGTGACAGGAAGGGATAAAAGGATGGATGGAAGTAGATGGCTGGGGGATGCTTGCAGTCCTGAGTTTTAGACTTCCAGCCCCAAGATGTGGGGAAGTTGCACCAAATTGGGAGCAGAGCTGCTGGAGTCAGAGACTTGCATTTCGCTCCCTCCCAGCTGGGTGGTCTCTGTGGAGGAGACAGTGCACATGTAATTAGGCTGGTAATTTGGACCTCAGTTCATCTGTCAGTTGCAGTTGTTCCTGAGGCAACAAAGCTTCTCCTTACATAGCAATATATGCAGCACCTACATGAAAGTGAAATCTCTTCTGACCATATGCCTTGAAGCTTAAAATTTGTAGGCTTTGAAATTTTTTTCTGAGTGAAACAACTTCAGATGTAGTTTTGACAAATCTCCCACAATGTACCTTTCTTAAAAAGGTAATTCTATTTCAAAGCAAGTTATAAAGTAAAATCATTTTCCTTTTTTATAGAGTTCTCAGATAATAGCGCACTATTCTTCAGCTCCCCAAAATGTTCTTCCTTTCTGAATAATTCAACTGCAACAACTTTCCAATGTAACACCTGAAGGTCTGTCTGAAATCCAAAGACCATTCTATAACAGCTAAAGTGTGTACCTCAGGTTTAGAAGATGCTCTGCCTTGTGCTACTGTTACAAACTTGACTTGTCTGAGGCTTTTTCTCCATTCTTTGTATAGCTGCACATCTCAATGTCAGACACAAATAATGTAATTCTCCCCCCACTCCTTAAATGTAGATCTAAACAGTTTCCATGATTGAGATTATGCTGACAGAATAGTTATATAAATGGGATCCTAATAGCAAATGTAGGGCTGCCAAATTTTCTTTTCTTCATTTTTTTCCATTTCCTGACAGACAAATCCTTATAAAAGAAGGGCATTAGGAAGAAATATTTGTCTTGTATTAATAATTCCCTTTCAAATCCTAGGAATACTAGTAATAACAAAGACATTTTGGCTCTTGACATTTAAAGAAAGACTAACTTCTTATACCTGTCAACCTTGTCAAATGATAAAGTGACTTTGTGTGTCATCTGATCAGAAATTTTCTCATGGGGGAGGTTTGCATTTTATGTTAGATTAGATTATCCTGATAAGTCTCTCTCTTTTTATTTTTTGCCATCTATGATAACACTTGTTATAAAATTAAAATTAAAGTGAAAAATGGTGCTTGGCTGAGAAATTTATTGGCAAACATAATTACTACCTCAAATGTGATGAAGTCATATAAATCACCTGTTCATAAATCCTGCATTGTAATCCTCTAAAATCTATCATGGGTCTTTATTACAGCCATCCTGTTGTACAGTGTTTCACCTGATATAAGGTTTGTGGAATTTAAAAAAATACATCAGTAGTAAAACACTGTTCCTGAAAGGTGGTAGGGGATGTAAGAGTTAACTGCACTGTGTAATATACCCTGCAGTTGGTTTACAACGAAGTCAATCATCCTCTGGATACTGTGATGGAAAAGAATGCATCTTTCATCCAATTAGCTCTCATACCAATGCCTGGGACCACATGGACTATGCCCTGGAAAGCAATCATACTGCTTTCAAGGAGATAAGATAATGCTGGAGGGTTTAGCTGGTCTCATGTTTACACTGTGAGTTCATATCGCCTGAGTTCTTGGGCTCCTCTGTCCCAGTTTTCACCCCTGATCTGAGCCAGCTGTCAAAAGCCAGCAGGTTGTTCTGTTTTATATGCTTTCCTGTTGAGCACCTTTGAAGGCAAGTCTGACAACACAGACGAAGATCTGTTCTTAGAGTTGGTTTGGTTAGGTGTAGTTATTACACAAGTATCCCACCTGAGCTTTTAAATGAGACCTAAAACACTCATCAGGAGAATTCACTGTTCAGGAAACCAGGTAAAAGATGAAAATCTATTTTCTTGCTTGGTTTTAAAGACGCATAACAAAATACAAACTAAATTTGCGTCTTGAACAATGGCCATTCTTGATGTAGAGTTTTTACATTGCTGTTCTACATTCTAAACTGTATATATATCTACCATTACAAGATGATCCAACTGCCGGCTGCAGCCACAAGGAAACCATGAGGTCATGCCTTTCACCTGCTCTGGGCTTGTATATTCACAGATACAGTCCAGCTTAAACCACCCTAAATCAGGAGTGCTGCAGCACCACTTTCCCCACTGATAGTAGACACACCTTACCAAATGCTTCATCTCATCTAAATTAATCAAGAAGTCAGCTGTTTGGAGGAGCTAATCTACTCAAAATGTTACCCAGCAAAAGAAAGTCCTTTGCATCCCCAGCAGCTGTGTGAAGGTAGAGCCAACGCACTGAGTCTGGGAATACAGGACCAACATTTTCATGTTAAGCTGTTTGAGACAGCAGGATAAGGTAAAGATACTGTAAGGGTTAAAGAAAGATGTGAAACATTTGGAGCCTCTGATGGCAGGGAGTTCTTTTTAATGCTGATCAGCATTTGACAGTGCAGGCAGTCCGTGGAAAGACTGCAGGATTGGACTTTTATTTAACATCTACAGATTAATATTGCACTCAAGAAAATGAATGGCTGAAGAACATATGCTTTCACGCATCACCTGTCCAGTCCCCTCTCGCTTCTGTTATTTCTTCTCACTCCGACTGCAGGATTGGACTTTTATTTAACATCTACAGATTAATATTGCACTCAAGAAAATGAATGGCTGAAGAACATATGCTTTCACGCATCACCTGTCCAGTCCCCTCTCGCTTCTGTTATTTCTTCTCACTCCGAAGATAGCTTGCTAATTGCTCTGCTGGTGACATGGCCACAGGGAACGAAGAGATGGGAGGGGGAGAGAAAGAGCTTGTGGTTTGAGTTACTACTTCATCTTATCTCTGGTGCAAAAAGTTTATTGTTCTAACCCCTTGGTCACCTTTTAAAATATATGAAAGGGCAATGGCCACACTTTGTAGGCACTAGTGTGGCAGACCTGTGATGTATAACTAGATACCACCCCAGTCTGATCCAGTCAACTGCTCCCTTTGCCAGCATTCAGAACTGAAACAACTAAATGTGTCTATTAGCACTCAACAAACTAGCGCTTAAGCAATAATCTGCGAGACCCACATGTTACAGAGCAGGATGACAGCTTTGGATAACAACTTATTTCTCAAGCTACCATCATGAGAAGGCAGAAATTATATAAAACCTGGAAGGCTTTCGCAATAAGATGCAGCAGCCAGATGGAAAATAATGTGGCATCAGTAAAGAATTTTTAAATACCCAGAGTGGTTCTTGGAAAGCTCCAAAATTTCTGAGGAAATTGATAAGTATGCGCATATTCTAAATGGTATTGCTGTATGTGAAATTTATTTCAAAAGCAAAGCATGTTAATGTTTCTGCTTCATTGATGGCAATGATGGCAAACTCTTCTGCTACTTTCAGAATAAAGAGTTTTTCGTTAAAGTACTGCCATTTCCATGATCTGACCCTTTTCTTCCAATCTTACCAATGAATAAATGTTCAACATATAGAATATTGAGTCATTTTTAAGCTATTTGATCAGGAAATATCCCCAAGGATGAGTATTTGTTTTGGAATGATGTTAAGAACACACTTCAATCTGTGTCACAACAAGATATCTCCATCTCAAAACATCTGCTTTACAAAAAGAAACAGTAAAGACAAAAATCAAATTAAGTCATTTGCATCGAAGACAAGTTTATATAGCTCAGTATTTTATCAGTTGGGAGCTAAGCATTTTTCCAGTTGCATTAAACAGGAGTTTTTTTGTAGACAATGTCAAAACAAAAAGGTACTCTGAGCACACACTGCAAGTTAACCATTACTTGACTACCAGATTAAATAGATGGTACTTTTATTTATTGCTCAAAGCATTCCCTATACAGCCTTAACACCATTCTTCAGTGCATTCCCTGATTCACACTGTCCATAATAGGAGAGGATACAATTCAACATGTCCCAGGAAGACCTAACAACACATACACTTAGTTCTTACTTGTACACTAAAACCCATACTGTCTGGTCCTGAGACACAACAGTTAAAAGTTTTATTTATGTGTACATAAACTGAAATATATGCTTTCTGTATATGTTGCACAGATATTATACATGCAAGTTATAACCAGCAAAAACAATAGAAAAAATTTAAGTGTTTCTGTGTGAGCACTTTATTCTTTTTTGCAAGCTGGATTTAATTTATTATGGGTACTAAAAAGCAAGTCCTGCTGAGGCTACTAAAATCAGGTAAATTTTGATGTATCTGTAACACATTAATTACAGATTTGGATTCTGATTTTTTATTGCATAGAGTTATTGTTTCTCCCCCACAATAAAACTGACAGTTATTAGAGTTTTTCCTTTCTGTCTCCCTGTGAATGTCTGCTAGCACTCCAAAACCATTAATACAGCAGCCTATTTCCTGTACTTTTATAGAAGACTGGAGACCTGAACAATCACTATTACAATTTTATACTGCTGTTTGTTTTACCACTTGTGTGCTAACACGATTAAGACAGTAAATGTCAATTTGCTCTTCAGATATAGTATGCCCATGTTCTTTAGGAAAATTTTTCATAGAGATGTTAAATTTTTATGTTCACAGTTATTAAATGTTTGAGATGTTACTTTTTAAAAACTGTATAAGAAATGGCAGAGAACAGAAAACCTCAGCCTTGCTGCATTTATTTATGATTTTCTGTGATACCTTCTCACTCGAATGAATTTATCTTCATAATACTCTTGTGAGTTCAGCATTGCTATTTCTGTTTTTCTCTGTAACCATAAAGATGTTAGAAGCTTTTCTTCTTGGCTCAGGAGACCAGGGGAGATATTCCTTCGCTGAGTAGATTTCAGTTTCTGTGTAAAGCAGTTGGAGAGAAACCTGTATTTTAAAGTAAAGGAAAGCTCAGAGAAATGTATTGTACTTAAACTGCAACATATAGAACTTGATAGTAAGCATGTTGCCTTCCCTACCTCCTCTTTGTTCTGCCCCACCCCCATCTTATATATTCTTCAGCTTTAATTATTTTTATTACTTACCATTTATGCTGTTCAAAATAAGTGAGGTATTTTTTGGACACAACCCTTGCCATGAAGAGCATAATACAATAACTGCGTAGTACCAGAATGTCATTTCTCCTCCTTTTATAGCCCTGTTATTGTTCTATCCTATCAGCTCTGCCTTTAACGCATTTCTCCTCATTTTCCTGTGCACTAGGGAAAGACCACAATCTCCATTATACATATGGGAAATCAAATACACCTACAGTGTACATTGAGTAGAGGTCTCAAGCCAGTTTTCCTAGGCTCTAGTCTCATTCTGATGTGGTCCAGTTGAAAACAGCATGCTGGGCCTTGCCACTGCCACACATTCTGATTGCCTTAGCAGCAACACTCTGTCACCCTCAGATAATTTTTAGCAGAGTCCTGGTGCCACCTGTCTAAAGAGCATGAGTGTTTATAGAAAAGTTGATTTGTGATGGCTTTCTCAAATACTCAGATTAAGCCACAAGCATCCTGCAGATGCTTAGACTCTGTGCAAGGTAAAGGAGGTAATCAGATTTTAGCTCCTACAGACAGTGTGTCTGTCCCAGAGATTAATGGATAGATTCTTAAAGGCAATGGGGCCTAATTCCCACTGATTTAAAGGTATTAGGTAGGCACCTAGCTACCTCCCTTGCAGGCTGAGAAGTCTCTGGATGAGCAGCAACAAGTGGATTTCAACACCTGTCTTCCAAGACCTACGTAAACTAAGAACCATCCCCACCTCAAGTCTTTAGGACATCCAAACAAGAGGGATCTATTTTGTAGAGTCTTAATACTCAAACTTACTTGCACAGGCCACTTCCTTTCTTTCCCCGTTCTCCTCTAGGCAGCAACACATTTGGTCATGCCCTGCACAGCCGCAAAACTGAAGCCTTCACAATCCTTGGAACAGTGGTCCTTTGAATTTCTCTTCCCTAAATATGTTCCTCTGCCACTAGAATCTGAAAGTGTTGCTTTTGATTTTAAACACCTCCTACATCCCTGCTGAGCAGATTGCCATTCTCCCTCCCAGACTACCTCTGCAAATACACCAGGAAAACTGCCAGTATACAGAGCTCCCCTCTCTCCTTCATTGAGGAAACCCTATACTGAGAGTATGGTACAGATGCACCGTTCATAAAAAACAGCATCCACAGCCAATTAAAAACACTGAAGTCAGGATAAATTGGAGTTTTCTTGGGGATTTTCCCTTATTTTCTGAAACCTTAGTAACTGTACACAAATAAAGTTCCAACCATTCTGCCTCTGATAATTAAACTTACAAATTGGACACATAATAAGCCTGACCTAATATTTCTATCGAAAAGAGTTGGATAGAAAACATCTTATATAACAATATAATAGAAGAAATTTGCCTTATTTTCCATATCATTTCCCTTTTCTTAACAATGGGAAAAGGAAGAAGGGTGGACAGAGTAGATAAATTACAGAAAAAAATTATTGGCAATTTACTTGGATTTTTTTTTCAAAATATCTTCACATTCATCATTTAAAAAGCTCTCTTCCAAAGAGACAGACCTGCATGATCATATTCTTGTAAACTCACAATTCTCACTTACTTTATTATCTTATTTCTCTGACATTCATCTGGATTCATACTGCCAAGTCTCATGCAATGAACAGGATAACAAAACCCATTCCCCGCTATGTTGCAGCTTAGCTGGAGATGCCTTCAATATGTGTGCGATACCAGTGCCTCCCATACAAATGTGAGAACAATGTTTTTTCTGCTCCACAGATATCTCTCCCATACAATGGGTTTAGCAGGGCAATGTCACCCACTGACCAGTTGTATCCTGGGTGGGGGTAGGTTGGAGAATAATGACAGGACTGTGGCATTGCACTTCAGCCAAGAACATTTCATCAAGTAAGATATCAAACACAAGGTGCACAGCTGGACAATGTAATGCCCAGGAGGGCAATCACCACTGAGATACAAACCTCTTCCGACAGTCTCTGCAATACAAGCAGCTGATATTCCCATTTGAAACTGTAGTCCATGCTGCAGCCCAACAGTATGGTCCAGTATTCAAGAAGAGACTGGACAATGCCCTCAGACACATTGTGTAAACTGTGGAGTTGTCATCTGCAGGGACAGGAGCTGGACTCCATGATCCTTGTGGGTCCCTTCCAGCTCAGGATAATCTATGATTCTATGATTCCTTTCACAGGCAAGTGGTCCAATGTTCAAGAGACAGCTCTAGAACAAAATACAACAGCAGGTAACATAAAATAAGAAGTGTTGATATTGGCTAGAAGTCAAATAATACAAACGCAAATACTATCAGCAACCATCAGCAACCAGTGCCAGCCCTCTGGACTTAAAGAGCTACTATCAGCTCTTGGAACCACCACTTCCAGCCATTTTATTCCATCTGTTGTGGCAATGTGCACTCGTTCATATTACAGCACTATCTCTCACACAATAAAACTGTCCTGTTTCTCTCCACTTCCTCAATACAAATATTTATATCCTATTGTATTGCATAATCAGTTACTACATAGTGTAATATAACACATGTAACTGTGTGTCACAGGCAGAAGAGACTTGGCTATGGAATTTCACTTAATTTATTGCCAATTTTTAACATTAAGTTTTAATTACTGATTCAGGTATTGAGAGGAAAAAAAAAAAAAAAAAAAAAAAAAGAAAAGAAACAATTAAGCAAACACTTAGGGAAACACCTTGCTTCCCCCTTCTCCAGGCTCAACTTCAGCCCAACATCTCTCCTCCCACCTTACCAAATCTCACCTTGTTTTGCCAAACCCTTGAGTGTGATGTTGGGCAGTACAGGAGGTCAGGGTCAGTGCATAGAGGTTTATTTCTGCTGCCCCTTGCTTCTTATTGGTTTTCCTCCACTCCTCCTTGCTTCTTACTACTCCTCTGCCCTGGTGTGGGACACTCCATGGACCCCCATCCCTTTGCGGGGGTCCCTGCCCCAGTGTGAGGGTGTGTATCTCCAGCAGTGTTTCATACCTGAAACCACATTAGTGCCTTGGATATTAAGACCAAATACATACAATTCCTGGCTTTGTTTGGGGAATTTTTGAGGAGCAGTGACCATCTGCATTTCCTAGTTACTGCAGTTATGGTAAGAAAGACTACAAACTCCTGAAAAGAGAGATCTCAAGTATCAACTGTCCCAATTAAGGCCTAAATTTATTATAGCTGATGGCTAGCAGTTCCGACACAATTAATATTTTTCTTTAATCCTGGATTGTAACCCTTCTGCAAAAATGAAAGATTGCTTTTTCATAGTGGAAAAAAAGAGTTTGTCTTATTCATCACTGGAAAAAAAAAATAAAAAAATAATTTGTTGCCCTCTGAACGACATTTTTCATTTCTCTGGACTAATTAGATGACTTGCACAAAAATATGGCAACAAATTGAAAGAGATCTCTGTTTACTTTGTGTTGCACAAATGAATTTGAGCAAGGTCAAATTATATGCTGTGGGGAGAGACTGTAGTATTCCTTCTGTAATGAATATCCCTGAACTGTGCTCTGCACCTTAGAGCTGTTTTTAAGAGTCACTTACTAATAATGTGTGTGTGTGTTCGAATGAACAGAGAACTTTGTATAAAGCGTGAACATGATTTTCGTAGTTTTAATAACTAACATTACATTTGTGATGCTAATAACAAGTGAAAAACATACAGTCAGGTAGAAGAATAAAGAAAAAATAACTACTATAACCTAAGCTATGGTTATCGGAAGCAAAAACCTTTGACACCTATTTTTAAGGAAGCTTTTATTTTACCTGTTAATACCAGCGTGAAGTAATAGATTCATTTCTACATGAAATTTAATTGTATCCAAGCATTTGAAGGACAAACAGTAGAAATCAGTCAAATTTGTGAAGGTAGGACAAAGAAAAGTGATGAGGACTAAAGGAATACAGTTAGAGAAAAAAATAAAGTATTGGGAATCAAATTAAATATAAAACATCAAGTCCAGTCAGATGACAGAAGGTATCAGCAAAGTTCTGTCCCAAGACTCAGCTGAAACAAGACTAACGAAGACACCTTATACCTTATTTTGTAAAACAATCCTGAATTAGCAACAGAAGGATCAAGATGTTCCAAAAAGTGTTTTCCATCCATCAGAGATAATAATTCTCTTCAGCTGGAAGACCAGTATGGTATTCATAACTTCTCCAACTGAACATAGTTCTACAAATCTTCCAATAGGCTGAAAAATTATGAACTGGACATATGTTGTGTTTAAGTACATATTTGCTATAGCTATAACAGTTCATTAATAGGAGCAGAGACCAGGCTCACCTGCAGCTTGTTCCCATCTACAGGAGCAGATACCAGCTATCCTGCCCCCGGACAACACCTGGGCATGGACTCGGGAACAGCATGGGACAAAGACAGCTTCAAATAACCATCCTGCTTTGGGTGGGAAGAAAGTTTAGGTATAAGGATGCAAGCTGTGCCAGCTAGTTACTGTCAGGGCCAAAATCTTGTTCCTGGTCCATTTTATTTACCAGCATGAGTGTAGCCATAGAGTTATTTCAAAGCAACAAGCCAATGGTGTAATATTTCTGAGAAGGCAGAATTTTATTTAACCTGTACTTTAGTGAGGAATTCAAGTTAGTCAAAGAAGGGGATTTTGAACAGTTATATTCAGTTAACTTTGTATAGAAAAAGGTATTAAAATATCAGCTGTTTCAGGAGAGATATGTGTAGTGGAGAGCTGCTGGTTCATTTGGATTGTAAAAACATTCTAATGAGTCATCTTCAGACTTGTTGGACACAAAATTGACTCTGGATTTACAAACAAACTTCCCTGAGCAATTCCACTGACACAATAGCACCTTTGAGCCAGTCTTAGTTGAACACAGCTCATGGCAGTTTCCTGTGGAGCAAACAGGGCTGTGTATGATGAGACCCAAATGTTATTTCTAGTTCTGCCACCAACTGACTGTTTAATCTTGGACAAAACATTTAATCTTCCTGCATTGATCCATTGCTCAAACAGGATTTCAGTTCTTACCTACCTGGAAGATATGTGTAAATGTATATATAATACCTAAATATAACTAAAACAAAACACACCAAGAAAATGTACATGTTAACTTCAGGTTAGGTCAGGATATTGTCAGCTAAACTCATGCAATCTGCTTCTATGAGTAAGAATTATGTTTACTTTGGAAGAAAACCACACCACATCTCTCAATACTCAAAAATCTTGAGCAAGAATTTAGACCAGTTTGACCAGATCTGACCTTTGCTGGTCCCTATTTACATTAAAAATAAGACTCAGATGACCAATAGCATGAGATTGCAGCCCCTCCTCTAATATGTATTAGCCTAAAGCTAAATGGTTGCCAACATCAGCTGTGTAAAGCTTCCTCCCATTCCCTGCTAAGTCTTCATTTAGTCACTTTATAGTATTTCTAGATCAAAAACAGCTCCCCAGTTCTGCCTTAAGCACTGGATAAAGCAATTTGCTTTAAGAGTTCTAGGGTATTAGACCCAAGTGTATTTCTGAAAAGTCTCAGATGGAGCAGATAAAAGGGCAAACAATGGATATAAAAAGAAATCATCTCAACTTGATACCTGGCAAAAGGGGGTGATTTTTGTGGCTGTTGATTTCACAAATCATTAAACATAACAGCAAACATTAAATGAATGTTTCCTGCCAATTTTTTAAATGTAGAGGCATAGGGGGAGTTTGTAATGTTCTCCTATGTGAGTGGTCATTAGATTGAGCATTACATGGAGGGCACCTGCATAAGTGCTCCTGCAGTGTCATCCTCAAACAGCAGATGCAGCTGGTTATAGCCCCAGGGGCAGAAACCACAAGTACTTGCTGTGATTGTAGTCAAAGGCCTTTTCTGTGTTCAAATTAATCTTTTCTTCTCCAGGAGAAAACATCGGTTGTTCAGCTTCTATAAAACTGTACAATGGTGATATAAAAGGAGACATCATTTACTATCTTTACATTTATGACAGAAAATCTCTCTTTAACCTGCTTCTCCATCTGGATTGTTGGGCCACTCCTCAGCTGGTACAAATCACTCTGGCATAGGTGGACTTCGAGCTGCTTTTTACAGCTTTTACTTCAACTGGCCCATTAGACTACCTGCCAAGGAGCTGTTTTTACAGTTGTTTATCCAATAACTTTCTTTGTGTGCAGCCTTCACCAATAGCACAGTACAGCCATTCAGGTAGAGACATTCTTTAGACTGTGCTTCAACAAGGCAAAGTAGTGAAGAACAGGTCCTAGATTCAACAGCCCACATTTAATAATACCCTGGGCTACCATGACAGTGCACTATATTACTGCACTGAGGTGTAAGCTTCATGCCCAAAATGGGCCTTAGCTCCTTGCCCTCTAGGAATATGCTATGAATACACTAAGTTTCTCATACTAATAGCTTCAGATATTCATTATGCTATTCCAATCAATAATTTTGATGCTTAAGGAGGAACACTATCATTTTGAAGAGTATTAATTCAAATGCTTCAACAAAAAATTGCAGCTGAAACAGAAACTAAAAATACACTAAAAGAGGAATAGAAGAGGGATACAAGAGTTTTGACTCCTCTGTAGAAACACGTTTTAATGAGTTTAAAGTTGAACCCAACTTTGTGACTTTTGATTAGCACATGATAATTTCTCCACATGCTTGAGTAAAGTAGGGTTGGTTCTAAGACAGAAGCTGTTTTTCTTCCTGAGGAACAGATAGGCATGTCACACACTGTTGATAAATTAATGTCTTCAACATTTTGCACCTATACCAGATCAATCAGTAACATACATAAATAAATAAATAAATAAATACACACACAAATCCAAAATCTTGATAGTTCCGTTCTTCTTGGCAGTCTTCCAGAATGGTTTCTATCAATGATCTTCCTACAAGAATCATTTTGGCAGACTGAATTACAGAAAACAGCGCATGCTGGCAATGAAACTTGAAGTAATGGACAAGCCTTGCTACTTAAATCTGGCTTTTCATACTAGCTGAGATTTGTGTTGTGGCACTGAAATGCAAAACCATTGCATACAGGAATAGATTGTGTTGATGCTATCACATGATTTCATAAGCCCTAACTCTTCTATTACTTTGGTCTTTTAAGAAATATCAAGATCATGTATGTGATATTCCAGTAATTAAGGATATGTTTTACAGAAAAAAATCCCAGCTATTACGGTGATTGTACCAAATGAAGTACTTGTGTACTTCATTTGTACTTTAAAAGAAATCAATAAATAAAGCACACAAAGGGACATGTGCTGGAAAGTACTGACTGCCTTGAGTTAGCCCTTGTAAGACCATATCGTGAAAGCACTGAGTATTCTTTATGCTTGACTCACAATAGTGAAGGGCAGCAGATATACTCATGAGCCTTTGATTCAGAATTTGTAATTCAGATTTTGCCCAAGACTTGATTGGGAAAAACTGTTCCTAGGACTGATCCAAAGAAAGGCTGAGTTTTACAGAGAACCTCGTAACTCACATTGACATTTGTATTAATGTCAGTGACAATTTATGGTGTGAGCTCCCCTCAGGATGCCATTTAATATGAAATATCTATTCTCATTGGGAGCCCCAAATGCCAATGCCCTTTCACAATACAGTCCACTGATTTCCCAGAATTTGGCCTATTAAAAACAGAAAAATTACTAAGCTTTATCTCAAAATGCACATTTTTATTTTTCACTTCCATTAAGTTATTGATATGAGAGATCATATTGATATGAGACATCATAAAATAAATACTGCCTCAAGTAGCACAAGGGGTAGCAGACACTGCAGGCTGTGACACGTCTTCTTCTCACAACTGGGCAAAATACAGTAAGGAGTAAGGAGTCCCTTGAATCTCACAAGCTAAGTGAGCATTTGAAAGACACTGCAAGCTTTTTTTCTTCCCACAGCAGCAGTCAGGCCACTGCCCCTAACCTCAGGCAGATTACGAACTGACAAGTTGCGCACTACTGACTAGCCCCCGTAACCAATTCAGCCAGCGATGAGTTTGGTTGGTTTGCACTCATAATCATGCAGGCTGTTTTACAGCACTAGTAATATGCGAGCTAATGAAGCAGCAGTTGCTTTGCTCAAATTATTCCCCATACTTTCCCTTCCAGTGGCTGCCTGACTTAAAAAGAGATGCCCTGAAGGCACAGAACATGCTGGATTCCCAAGGCCCACATATCAGGGTAGTCCCTTATGCAGCCTTCCTTCCTTTCTAACTGTTGCTAGAACAGTAAAAACAGTAGTAAACAGTAGTAAAATGCATAGCTACTTCTGAATTTTTTTGGCATAGCACTACCTTTACAATACAGCTCAATTTCAGGCACAGCTTTTGAGCACAAGTTGATTTATAGGCATACAGGCATATGTTTTTCTTCTACCAGGTAGGAAACAAATTGATTCCTTTATAAATTAGTTAGTCTTCCCAAGGAAGTTGTTGATATGTAACTAAATAATTCACCACTGTATCAGAGTACTGAAGGACTGTTTTCCGAAAGAAAACTGCAGCTAGGACCTGAGCAATTGGACATAAAATTAATACGTATTTTGATGACTTGGAGGCAAATTAGGTTTCCTTTGCAAATATTGACTCACCAAATAGACACATAAATACTCCAGGGTAAACACTCAGTACAGCACATGGAAAGCGTGATATATTATTATACACTGCACTATGAAATAAAAAGGGGTACACATGTATCTCTGGTGTGTTTAGTAGAATGGTCAGCCTTCTATCTGCAGACATGCAGCCACATGGGCATTTTTGAAGTGTGCTAAGACTACTAGAAAAGCACAGAGGGAAAGAAAGAATGGCAAGTGAGTGCAGAAGGATAAGATAAATGATGCTATGCGCAATAACCATGTGCACCAGGAAAAATGCTTGCGGCCTGAAGGACGTACAGACTGACATAATTTCCAGACCAAATCAGAGGGTATACCATGCAAAGCAATGAATGAAAACCAGAGCAGCAAAGCCAGACACCAGTTTGTTATGTTCTGTCTCACAAAGGATCATATGTGTATGTGTATGTGTATGTGTATGTGTATATGTATGTGTGTGTGTGTATGTGTATATGTATATGTATATGTATATGTATATGTATATGTATATGTATATGTATATGTATATGTATATGTATATGTATATGTATATGTATATGTATATGTATAACCATCATCGGTTTCACCTCTGAAATTGACCCTTGACATCTGTGACCATAGAACAGAGAATGATTCTCAGATTGTGAGACCGGGAAGTACACTTGTCCCTGTAATCTACACAATAGCCAAGGGGCTACCTAGTAACTACCTCCTTACACCAAATAACTTGAAAATAAACTTAACTTACAGTATTTTTGACTAGCACAAACTTTACCAACCAAAATCTCACTCAAGTCCCTTTAAAAGCCAATTATCCTAGGGGTAGTAACCATAGAAGTCCTTTAATCACCTAGCTAGCAAAGAACTTTCACACCTACATGTATCAACTCCTTTCAACAAGTTTATGATTGTGTGCACAACCTCATGCTGGATAGGACCCAAATAATCCCTTACATGCTAATGAGCCTTCATATGCCTTCATATCATGTTTGATATTACATGAATTAGTCGTATGAATGTTATGACATTAATTAGTCATATGAAGTGAAGAAAAATGAAGACTACATTTTTGAAAAGTGAAAATTCCATTATTTGTGACTTTTAATTCTTGAAAAGTTTTCAAGTGTTTCTCAATGTTACTCATCAGCCCTCAATGTCATGGAATTTTGTGGCTTTTGATTTTGTGTTTTTTAAACTTTCTTAAGGAATATTAAACAAGAAACTCCAGAACATAATGAAATGAAGAGGCAAAGAAGCAGAAGCCTACAAAATGGTTCTATCCTAGTGGTGAAATAGTAGAAGTTTTGCATTTTTAGCATCTTCGTGTTGGTTAGCATCTATGTAGTGATGATGCAAAATTGGGAGGAGTGTCTGATATATCAGGGGGTCATGCTGCCATCCAGAAGGATCTCAATAGCCTGGAGAAACGGGCTGACTTGAACCTTATTCAGTTCAACAAGGGAAAGTGCAAACTCCTGTACCTGACGATAAAAAACCCATGCACCAATGTGTGCTGGGCAACAACCAGCTGGAAGAAGACTTTACAGCAAAGGACCCTGGGATCCTCACGGACATCGAGTTGAACAAGGGCCATTTGGTGGCAAAGAATGCTAATGGTATCCTGGGCTGCATCAGATGAAGTATTGCAGCAGGTCAAGGGAGTTTACCCTTCCCCTCTATTCACAACACTGGTGAAGCCACACTTGGAAGACTGTGTGTAGTTCTGGGCTCCCTGGTCCTTGGGAGATGCAGGCATACTGGAGGGAGTCCAGAGAAGGGCCACAGAGATGATAAAAGGGCTGGAACACCTCTCCTATGACGAGAGTCTGGAAGAGCTAGGACTATTCAGATTAGAGAATGCTTGGAGGACATTTTACTAATGTATATACACAGATATATAATGTGTGCATATACACATGTACATATACACATGAAGGAAGACAGGGTCTTTCCAGTGGTGTCGAGTGACAGGACCAGAGGCAATGGGCACAAAGCAAAACACAGAAGGTGCTGCCTGAACGTCAGGAAGCACTTTATTACTGTGAGAGTGACTGAGCACTAGTGCAGGTTGCCCAGGGAGGTTGTGAAGTCTCCATCCATGAAGATATTCAAAAGCCATTTGGACACAGACCCGGGCAACATGCTCTGGGTGGCCCTGCTTGAGCACGGGGTTGGATGAGCTGAGTTCCACAGGTCCCTTCCAGTTTCAACCATTCCATGGTTCTGTGGCTGTGTGATTTATTTGTATGTTAAATAGTGATATAATGAAAGGTAGGATATTACAAATATAATGGGGGGAGTATTTGGAGATAAAACAGTTTATTTAAAAAATGCAGAGCTAAATGACCTTACAAAATTCAGGGTATGAAATTTCTTAACACATATTAGTTTAAAAATATACATAATTGCTTGAGCTTTATGCAATACACAATCTGAAAATGAGCAGAAAACTGTCACATCTATGCACTGTCCTTTCTGATTTTTAAAGGAATATACTAGTGACAAAAGACCAGTATTATCTGAATAAAACTAGGGGGGGAAAAGCGTAATCAATTTTAAAAATTAAAAAAAGATGTACACAGACAACTGTTGTCCCTTAAATATAAAAAATATAAAATAACAGACAAAACTAGCAAAACTATAATGATATTTCTAAAATGGCTGGAAGATAAATCTAGTGCATGAAAATACGGATCAAGTGAAGGGCAGTGACATCTATCCTTTTTGCAGCCATAAATGTACTGAAGGGGTAAATGTTTTTTGATATATTTTAATATCTTATCAGGAGATTTCGAATCCTTTGTTTTGAAGCACTTGCTTCTTATGATTTATGTTCACTGCAATGTTTCTGTGAGGTTTTGACAGATGTTTATAACTTTATGTCTGATTTTAAAGCTTTCCAGCTTTTGTCTCCAAATATTTATTTCAAAGCATTTACAAACTGATCAGTAATGCACTCTGTCAAACATTCTAGGAACATGTAATTAATATAAAAGCTTGACTCTTATGTAAAAGCTTGATACTTCAAACACACTTCCACTGCCTCTTGTACTCAGGTAGCTGAGATCCATTCCCTCCCCCTCCACATCTGAAATGTGTTCTTAGAGTTGAAAATCTTGTCCTTCTTTTCTTATGCCACTCCTGGTGACTTATTGGTATTTCTAGGCTCCGTAATTCTGATTTGTGAACAGTATTTTCCAGTGATCATTTGTTGGACTGGGCTGACCAGTGCAAACGACACCAGATCATTATTGACAGTGCATCTGCTGTACATGGTGGCTACCAGCACCCTAATAGGAACCTGCACAAATCACCTGCAAAATGCTTTAACAGTTGCCTTGAACCTCAGCCCCTCCTGCCTCTTTAGGTGCAGATGGACCAGCCTCTGCCCTCTCTTGGCAAAGCTCTGCTGCCTTTGCCCCACAGTCCTATTCTGCAGTGCAGTGATCAGTGTGACTGTGCAGGCAGCTGCACCACAGTCCTATGATGCCAGTATAAAATATATACTGTGAGCTATGGAGTGGCTCCTGTTAGGGTCGGTGTGTTTGTTTTGCCAACGGATGCACATTTGCGGTGTTAATCGAACACTGGGAGGCACCAACCTTAACCTTCTGGGAAATCAGGCAAGGAGCACTTTTTCTCATCTTGAACTTTGCGTTGTAATAATGTTTTTCTCATTTAACACAGAAACTTTAGAACCAACTGGGAGAAGATTTAAGATGTTTATCTTGTCAGAGTAGATTTCTTCTGTGAGTTTATAACCAGCGCTACACTGGACTATTATAAGCAATATAAGCTTACCTTTAACTGGCACCTGAAATTTGATGCTTTTTTATTTTTTAGATGAGACCTTTTATAGTTACAGTTTTGCTATAAATAACATCTTATTTCTCTCTTTTCTGGACTACAAATATTGAAGTTAAACATTTGTAAAAAGGTTATCAAATTTGTATTAGCAAATGAAATATAAGCAATCTCAATATGTTCTGAGGCACTTTACAGTTCAATGCAAATATATATATATATATATATATATATATATTCCTGTTTCAGATATAAATTGCAGTGGTTCGGTGGTTCTTGGTGTTTCTCCAGCCAGAGATCTAAACCTCCTCCTCAGCTTAAAAAAATAAAAACAAAAAACAAAACAAAAAACTGTTTCAGAAGGTAGTAAGTTCGAATATTTAGTCTTTTTCCCATTAGCTGATTGATGAAAGACCTTACTTGATAGGACACAGACATACCTCTACTTTTTGCAAGAGCTGTTTTCCTGCCCAATATTCTCTCAATGGAGAAACAGTGGCACCTAGCTGTCAGCCAGGCTCACCACCCAGTTCTCCTGGTAGAGACATACTGCACATACTACAAGCTGACATAACTGAACAGCTCCCAGTTAGTCACAAAACAACAAATAAGATGGTAAAATCTTTACCTGACAAACAGCAGTTTTCAGAAACACCTCATCTTGATTCTCCATTTTGCCCTCTGAGAAAGCTTCTGGTTCTCAAAACTTTGGTCTCCAGTTTGGGCTGAGGAACCCTGAAAATTTAGGCCTGTGTCTATCAGAGGTCACAGGAAATTAATTCTAGAGCTGGCAACAGCACTGTCTACCCTATCAATGTTAAATCTTGTTTTCATTAGGCTTGATTACATACCCTACTGCGGCACACTGCTCCCAGCGTTTAGTGGGATAAGGGTAAGTATTCTGCATCCCTTTCTTGTTTTTCTTACAAGAACTACTACTTTCTTCCTTCTCAGTTCTTCTGCTGTTCCACTTCTCTATTCAGTGAAGTCTCAGAATTTGTTCATGGAATCTCAATTCCGATTTAACTAATTGCATATCTTGACAGAACTGAGCCTGCCAGGCTGTCAAACTGAGGTAGCTGGGATGAGGGATGTTTCAAAACTCTGTTGATGCAGAGCATTACGATACATAAACTCTCATGAAATTACAACTGTGTAAGAGATCTTACCTGAGATCAGTCTTGAACATTTAAAATCTACCTCAGATTGGAAACTAAACAAGTTTGATCCCACTCTAATTTTAGCTTCTGATGGATTCTGAATGATAATATGGAAAATCACAGAAAATGCCTGGATTCCTATAAAACACAGCTTTATATAGCACATAAAAAGTCCTTTATAAAGTTTCTCAAGCTTAGCAATCACAGCAGTCACACAGCAGAATTCAGTGAAGGAGATTTTTACAATCTCTAATAACCAGAGAAGGAAATTAAACATTTTAATGTTGTTGTGTGAATTGATTGTCCTCCATCATCTGGAAAAAATACTCCCAGTTCTGGTCATCTAATTTCATTAGATACAGCAGAATTTTACTGGAGCTACACTGAGAATAGAAGTCTTTATAGAAGATGAGATATTCAGAGAAATCCGCCTTATAAAACAATGAATTATTTCACAGATCCATGTTAAAACCAAAGGTTAAATACCACCACATCAGGTACCAGCATTCTAAAACCTGCTTGGCATAGTTGGAGCTTATACAAGGCAGAAACTACAAATGTAAATTTTTAGAGAAGAGATGATATAGGTCAGGGAGTGCAGAGGAATACCTAATCATGACTGCTTCAAACAGGCAGCTCTGAGGCTTATTTCTCATCACACAACATTAAAGGGAAATCAGTGAAATCAAAATGCAAGAAATGCATAAAGGGATTGTTTCACCTGACCAGAATAACATGCATACGTACTTCACACCAACTAGGGGGAAATCATTTTGCTTCAAAGCATCAAGCAACCATCAGCTGACAGGATTTAGGAAGTAGTTTCCCCTGAGCAACTATTTGGAGAATTCTAGCCCTTTCAGCTGAACTCTGTGGTACCAGACACTGCCGAAACAGGACACCACATCTCAGGTTTGACACAGTATAGCAGTTCCTACATTCCTAAAATTCCTGTTTAGTTAGTGCAAATTTGTTCTAACTGAATGCTCCTGCTGGGCTTACAAAAATAAGGGTGATGATTAAAGTCTAAATTAGGTGGAACATTACTACTAGTAGTTTGACTGCCGTATAGGTTACAATGACTGTATTTGAAGATGAGCTATGTGTAAGCTCAAGGCAAAATTCTGCAAGCCAGTGAAGGTTCTGCTGTCTTGGAAGAACATATACAGTTCCCTGTGAAACTGTTTATCAGTGCAGCCCCAACTGAAAAAGTCATATCAGTGACTATATAATATTCCATGTACTGCTCAAAATGAAAGTCCGTAACTAATTGTATCATCTCTACATTTTTCTACAGAATTTAAAAGTTTCCTCTACAAAATAGCCCATCACTTCAAGCCACTAGAAATGAGACTCGTGAATAAATAAATTATATGATCACACCAGGAAGACTGAGACATAAGTTGTGCCAATACCTGTATCTATCATCTGTGTCATTCAGAGAATGAGGAAATACTTGTAATACAAACACAAAACAATTAATTACATGGTGTACAAAAATCTTTCAATTTTTTGTCAAGCTTAAAGAATTTCAACTGTGAATGAAATCTTAAGGCAATCCAGACTCTATCTATAGTATATATAGAACTAGACTGGCTGTGTTACAGTTCCTACCAGGATTCAGGGAAATAGCCTTCCAGGCTACTATTATATCCATGCGCTTCCTTGTTTGTTTTTTTTTTATTTATTCAGCTGGAGAATAAGTAAGTAGTGCAAAGGATATACTCTGCATTCCTGCCTTGTAGAAAGGCTAGCTCATATAATAATACCTGTTAAAATGAATATAAACATAGCATAGGCAGGTAATTGTCCTTATGCTAATTAATACTCATTATTTAGATACTACAATTAATATTTCTTACTTATTAACTATTACAGTATCACAGTATCACAGTATGTTTGGGATTGGAAGGGACCTCAAAAGATCATCTAGTCCAATCCCCCAACTATCTGTACTGTGATATTCCTACAAGTCTTACTATTGGTCATTATAGAAGCTACAGTACAACTGGAGAATTACAAGGCAACTTCTGCCCCAAAGCATTGACTGTTGAAGACTAGGGAAAAAAAAAATATTTTAAACATCTTTCGACCACATACAAAAAGAAGAAACAAAAACAAAGTAATGTATTTTTTAACTATCAAAGTAATAAATATGGTCTTTTCCAATCAAAATTATTCTATAGTTCTATCATTTGTATGCATTTAATAAATGTAAAAAAGGACCATACAACTTATTTTTAAATGACTGTGATATATTCTTTCTTCCCTGTTTTTAATAGTTCAATTTCCTTCCCTTTACAGTAGGGTGTGGTTGGCTTTCTGGGCTGTGAGCATACATTGCCAACTCATGTTGAGATTCTCATCAGTGAACACCCCAAGTCTTTCTCCTCAGAGCTGCTCTCAATCCATTCTCTGCCCAGCTTGTATTTGTGTTTGGAATTGCTCCAGAGCATGAGCAGGACCTTGCACTTGACCTTGTGGAACTTCATGAG
The DNA here is from genome assembly GCF_964273445.1 of Streptopelia decaocto. Classification (NCBI taxonomy): domain Eukaryota; kingdom Metazoa; phylum Chordata; class Aves; order Columbiformes; family Columbidae; genus Streptopelia; species Streptopelia decaocto. Next base: position 102,301,102 of record NC_138656.1, on the reverse strand, counting down.
GCTTGCATGGACTCAGTTCTCAAGCCTGTCAATGTCCCTCTGTATGGCATCCCTTCCCTCCAGCATGTTGACCACACCACACATATGGGTGTCATCAGCAAACTTGCTGAGAGTGAGCTCAATACCACTGTCCATGACAAAGATACCAAATATAAATTATTCTAAGATGTCTTGGGGTCTGTTTATAGATATATAAGCCTGGAAGTTAAAGCTAATGGAAACATAAATACTCTAATTAAAAATCAGTAACATACACACAGAAATAATTTCTCCAAGCAATTAGCATAAAAGTGCAAAAATTTGTTATAGATGTGCATTTGCAATGGCTCCATTACAGATATCATAATTTTCCAACACAGACTAACTTTCATGTCCTCATAAAATGGAGAGCAGACTGCTGCCATGTTTCAATTTTCCCCTAGCACTCTTTTATTGCAGGTTGCAGGTAATTTTTTTCATGTTCCCTGGACAACATTCTTTTTTTCCTAGTTAGAGAACCAACTTTAAACTCCAAAACATAAAAGCACTGGAAGGAAAAGAAAATAGTATGAAAATGTCTTCTAAGATCCTTTTAAATTTCAATTCCAAGCTTAGATGTAGCTTTTCCATATTTAATCAAAAGCACTCAGGTGTCTACTCTCAAAGAATTTAGTGGAGAACTGCATGCCTACTATCAGCAAGTTGCAGTCCTTCAAAGTGCTTTGTGCATTGACCTTAACAAATCAGAGTGCTGAGAAATTGAGGATTCTGATTGAAGTAGGTTCTGACTTCTTGAAGCATGGTTTGAATTCTCAAAGTATAAAAATCAACTCTTGTTAACTGCTAACTCCCCATTATTTATGAAATGAATTTTTTTTTCTCTTTTGAAATATAATTGAAAATAATCTTTTGAAAGAATATTACCAAAGGAGACAGCATGGAGTAACGTTTGTAAATAAACAGCATAATCTTGCCATAACTTGGTGAATGTTAGTAAAAAATCAATAGACTATTACAGTGTAAAAAATACAAAGGAATGAAGTAGATATGGGGAGGAGATATGTTACAATAAATTATTTTGAAACTATAAAAGGAAACAGTATTAAGGAATATTAAGTATTATTATTAAGTATTGTTTCATGAACAGAAAATCATGTCATTGAGCTTTTCCTTTTGTATGGCTCTTTTATTACAAAGTGCAATATGCAAACCTTGGCTGAAAAATACCCCTCAATTAAAATGTTTGGAGATGTAATTTTATTTATCTTAAAGCATACCTGTACACTATAAGGTCTCAGTTCAGGTGCCATAAATAAGCATGAAATGCATTGTAAGTGGCTTATGATTTGTAAGACATCCACATAGATCTAGGAAGTATGACACATGCCTTTCTGGGACAATGATTGGAGCCCAGACAGAATAACACTTTACAAGCTTGAGGCGAGGCCAGGCCAGGTCAATTTATTCAAGGCTTAAGTCACATATCAAATAATTGAGAATAATTACAACTGAAGTTTCTCAATCAGGCAATAAGGAAGCAATTCTATGTACATAAATGAATAACAAGCCATAATAAAGAAGGTTGTAATTAAAGATGCTACTGCATCAAGTTTGAAAGTCTAATTAGGAGTCTAAAATTATTTCCTGATAAATGTGAGAGTTCCATTTCATCACTAATTAGTCTAAAATTTTCAGTTAAACCACCTCTGTTGATTTGTAAACCTGCAACTGAAGACTCTCATCAGCAGATTTCCAGTTTTAAGGAGTAAGAAGCAGCACCTCTTCACTATTGCATTCAAGGGCTTGAGTATAATAGTCCATATGAAAACAGGTGCAAGCCAATCTGTATTAAAGTCTGTCAAAAAATCTGTGACAGGCATCTGACCGAGACTAAGGTGTTTGGATGATAACAGACAATTTTACGTAAGGTAAATGTGAGTTACAGATCATAGAAGCAATCACACATCCTTGAAGACCTCTATATCAAGTTCTAGAGAGAGAACTATTTTTAATTACATATTTCCTCTGAAATCCAGTAACAGGTCCAATGGAATTTCGTGGAATGGAATAAAACTTAAAAAAAAAAAAAAAAAAGAGTTGTAGATAAAAAGTAAACTCTATGTAGAACTCTGTGTTCTGAGTGATGGAGAAAGTCTTTAATGACTTCCATCACCAGGTAAACTTCATCATACTGCATAAAGTCAGAAATGAATTAAAGCAAAGACAATGCAAGTAATTATAACCCTGTTAAATTTCCCCAGAGTTACTTAAGGAGTTTCATCCGTGAATTCAAATTTACTATTTCCAAGCAGCTGCCGTTGAATATTTGGTCCTTCCAAGTTTTGGGATATTGTCTACTTTTTTCACATTAACTGCATGGAAGAGCCCTTCTACACGGGCTAATGAGTTGCAAAGAAAAATCCTTATTTTGCTGAAGAGATTGAGGTAACACATACCTTGGTTTCTAAAGGTAATGGGAAGCACAGGCAGTAGGTTTGAAATGAAACCTCAGAGGAGCTACCAGGGTCCCACTCTTCTGCTGTAGGACAGGTCTGGAATTTACATACAAAGCCAGGGTTGCCCAGTGACCAAGTCTCTGTTTGCTTTTTTCCTCCAAGAGCTGGAGTTTTTATTTAGCAAAAGTTCTAGGAAATACAATTGATTCCAGCTTTATTTCAGAAAATTTTCTAATGTTAAAAATCTTAGTCACATCAAAACATCACTCATACATAAGACAGGGAGAAAATGCAGCAGACCACACAATGTGGAAAGTCACGTAATTGGAAAGTAAGCTATAGAAAGACATCTTGATTAAAGAGTTTGATAAATACCATGATCACATCTAATTATATACTTGCAGAGAAAAAGAGAAATGGAAAAATATACAGACACATACGACAATACAGAGTATTTCCATAAACCAAAATCTCATAGCTACGTATAAGAGAAGTTCCAAAAAACATTTAAATGGCAGTACTTTTTGGATATTGACAAAAATCAGAAATTCTGGAAGTTTAGATTACATTAGCAAATCACTTTTACTGTGTCAAATGTAGACAAGGTGTATCTTACTAGATTTTGTAAGTTTACTACACTACTTGAACAGTACTATCATCTTATGTATATGCTAGCTGGAATCAAGCTGGGCTCGAAGTAATTTCACAGTAAGGTAATGCGACCAACAAAAGACATAAATTAATGTAAAACATAGCTCAGGAATGTCTGGAAAAAAAAAAAATAGTTAAACTGCAGAATGAGTCCAAGATAAATTCAATCCATTAAGATTAAAACATAATTTAACAGATGTTAATGTAAAGTTCATGCTTTGAACTGAACTATATTCAATAGAGCTTAAGTGATGCTTGAAGAACATGAAATCTTTCCATGAACTATGGAGCAAGCTTGTGTTGTGCCTATAATGTCTGGTTAGCTGGAGTTTACACACCACGGTGCTCAGTTACCTGTGCTGCCTGCATGTCGTGCCCACACACTAGCTTGAGGCAGCATCCAAAACCTTTACCAGAAGGGGAAATTTGATCATGTAGAACAGAAAGGTGATATTGGCTTGAATACTACCTTAATCCTCTAAGTTGGGTGAGCTAGTAGCCTCACTCATACATGTGCGCCTTCATGCTCCGCCTGCATGAACCCACACTGCTGACCCTTGGAGTTTCACCACAAAAATGGGTCATGTGTGTTATGGGCACTCCAGGCAATAAAGATCCATCTCAGCCATAAACTGTGTCTAGAGTATCTGAAAAGTCAAAAACGGTTGCTGCCATAAAGTTTGGATGAAAAGCAAGCAAGCTGCAACTGGGCTGAGGCCAGCTTTGTGGATATAAGTACAGCTAATCAGGTAGCATAGACCCCCCAGTGGTAATATATATGTCAAAAATTAAATAGTCCCAGTGCACAGGCTGAAATGGTCCATCCCGTCTCATCTTAAGAAGGTCCCTGGCATAATGTTCCATCACAGCCATCTGTACTGGGTCTGGCTGGGATGAAAATAACTTTCCTTACAGCAGCCCATATAGTGCTGTGCTTTGTATTTGTAGCTGCAATGATGTGGATACCACAGCAAAGTTTGGGATATTGCTGAGCAGTCCTCACACAACACCATGGCTGTCTCTCCAACTCCCCTCCAGTAGGCTGGGGGTGGACAAGAGGTTGGGAGGGGACACAGCTGGGACAGCTGACTCAAACTGACCACACCACAGGATGTTGTGGTCAGCAATAAAAGCTGATGGGGGGGGTACAGCAGGGCAGGTGACGGGATGGGTGTGCATTCATTATTAAGGCTTTTCTCTTCCAAAGCAACCACTGCATGTACTAAAGCCCTGCTTCCTAGGAAGTGGCTGGACATCACCTGCTGATGAGAAGTAGAGAATACTTTTTTTTGCTTTGCTTCTGCCCACAGACATGGTTTGTTTGTTTGTTCACTTAACTGCTTTGTCTAAACTGTGGAGTTTTTAACTTTATCTTTCACCCCTGTCTTGCAGAGAAGGGAAGGTGAGACAGTGGCTTGGTGGGCATGTGCAGCCAGCCAAAGCCAACCCACCACACCAGCACAAACTCGGGTAGCAGGACACAGCTCAGAGAATAGCACAGTGCCCCTATTTATGTAGAACCTTGACAGGATGATTCATGCCTCTGTTTCAGATAATATTGTATAAGAAAACAGCATTCTTCAGAGGTAAACTTTTGTCTCCAGACAATTAGCTGTTCTTCCTCCTAATGATGCAGGCTTAACACACAGACTACTGCAGTGACGTCCTGCAGATAATGTCCTGCAGAGACAAGAGGATACCTGGGATGGGCTTTGTCATAACCAAATTTTGTTACCTACAGTCTTGGAGCTACTTTCAATGGTAATCCCAGTTACCACCAGAGGAGAGAAACAGACATTTCACAATGTAATACATCTGATCTATCTTAGACATGGACTATAAGTATCACATCCTCAGTTGTCTTTCCTTCAGTAGACTGTAAGGGGAATGTAGACAACAAGCTCTCATGTAGACAACTGAGTTACAGATTACACCATGTGCTCAAACAAATCCTACCTTTGCTACCAAAGACAATATAAGCTGCTACAGTTAAAACTTTGCTGTTGACACATTCCTGGTTGCAGCTCTAAAGAAGCCAAATGTTGATTTACAAGGACAAGTAAGTCAAACTGCAACACCTGTGAGGCTTTCAGTTTGGTTAAAGGATATATTATTTTCTGTTGTATTTTAAGAACCCTAGCTATATCCATAAAGGATGCACTGAAGTAAAACCCTTTGGAGTTATGAAATCTTACCACATAGCTAGTATGTCTTTAAAAATACTCAAAATGTATTTACAGGCTAGAGAGTAACAATCTGTCAAGTAATTCATGTTTCTGAAGTCTTTAATATGGTACATACACTTGGTAGGAATTCTTTGTCCCCAAGGAAAAAGCAGTGGCACTCCTGATTACATCACTCTAGAAAAATCACCTCTCCAGCTTCTTGGCTGCATTACACAAATGAAAGTACTGTACATTATGTAAACACTTGTAAAAATGTCACTGGAAATTAAACAAGTTTTGTAAGCCTCTTGAGGAAGATTCCTGCAGGTATTTCTCAACATGAAGTATTAGGGCTGGCTGGAGAATCACAACTCTTGCAACCTGCAAAGTCTGATTTCTTTCCGCACTGGAATGAGATCGATACAATGAAATAGTGTAGAAAACAACCATTTAGGGGGCAAATACCTGCTCAGCTCTCTCTTCCTGCAGGTCTTTTGCTCCCTGCAAGGCCCGGCCACAGTACACCAAAATCTTCCTTTGCCAGAATGTGACACAAAGTGAAAAGCTTTGACATAACAGCAAATTGAATCAACAGGGAGTATCTGAGCCAGCCCAATACAGCATGTCTCCTGAAAATAGCAGAGCATTCAATACAGACCCAGAAGTCAGAAGTCCTTGTATCCTCACTTTATAACCTTACATTCAAGTTATGTATCCATGCTCTTTTCTCAAGCAGCAGAGCTATTTGCAACATCTTCACCACCCTCACAAATCACTCTCCACTTCTGCTAGTTTAACTGGACAGCAGACAAAATTAATGATTTTAAATTTCTTTCAGAGTTTTGGATGTTGGAGGTGGGGGAGGGGAACGAAAGATATTTTCTGTTGCTGTTTTTATAAATCCAGGTTATCATAATGATCCAGTGCCCAGTGCAGGCACTGGCAGAGGGTGGAATAGCCTTGTGCCAGCTTTGCCAGAGGAGATAATATAATGTGGGGCAATGTACCCTGCTACAATAGTAGTTCAGACCACGTAGCTTAGACCTTGTACCTGTGTTTTCCTACTTATGAAGTACACCTAATAATCCTTAACTCTTTTCAACTAATGGTGGATCCTGGTATTAGGGATCCTTAAATAACCATGAAACTCTGTTAAGCATATCTTTTAAAAAGATTTTTTTAAATAACTTTAGCTGTTCTTAGTATAATTGTTTTTAAAATTGCAGTTGCTATGTCTTTGGAATTAGTAGTTTCACCCTTAAATCAAGCATCTAAACATTCAGAGCACTCCAAAGACCTATGAATTCTCTCCATACAAACTGTTGCTGCTGTCCAGGCTAATTAAAATTATGCCTTTTTCCTCTTAGGAAAAGTTCAGAAATTAGAATGTTGTCAGTTGATTGGCAATTGGCATTCAGCCAGGATATAATTCTCTGGTATGCACCATTAAACCTCACAGTGAGGATTAATTAGTACTGCAAAAGCACTTTGAAAATGAAATGTGCTGTATACTAAATAATTATTATTTTTATTATTATAACATTGTAATAAAATTATTAAGTGACTAAGACACAGTTTAAAACCTTTCACTGAAAATCACATTAAGTGGCCTATTTCTGAGAGATCAAATAAAAACCATCCACCTGTATATACATCTAAATCTGTTTCTGTAGGGTGTCATAATGCATCAGCACTGGTAATACAGATGGATTCGGATGTCTCATCAGTGAAGAAAGAAATTTGAAGAGTATTTTGTAAGGCATTGCTATGAAACATTGTTTGCCTCTTATCTGCTGTAGCCACAGACATGTATATAGGGGCAAACATCACAATTTGTGTAAATCCATGGAAAATAAGCTGCAGAATTCACTTTGATTAGTCACTGGTTTTTAATAACTAAATCAGGAACTGATTCCCAATACATCTTTTATAATATCTAGCTCTCACAGGTTTTCTACAAAAAAATTCTTGACACTGATGAAAAGCATAGATTTCCCGTGCTTCCAGACAGTACCTCAAAGATATTGTCTCAAATGACTGGCATTAGACTTTTTCAAATAATATGAATTGATTTATAACCATCTTAATTATCCAAATTATCCAGAACAGTGCTTACAGTGTTCTTAGATTAATATATAAAGCTTACTCACAGTCTTACAAGCATTAAAACAAATTAAAAAAAAAAAAAAAAAAATCTACCTCTTTTCCTTCCATTTACACTGGAATTCAGCTAGATTAATTGTATATTTTAAAAGAATCATAAAGGCCATCCACTGACCACCTGACATCCCTTCTGGGACAGGGATGACATCTCTTTCCAGAGACTGCAAACCAATTCTACACATGAAGCACCTTGTTTAAGCACCTGCAATTAGGTACGGTGATGAATACATTCCAAGCAACAATGAAGATACTTGTGTAAAAATGCAAACATTTGCAAACTGGAGCTGTGGTATCAGACTTTCTACAAAAGCAGAAATATGTGATTTCATGATTCATGCTCAGCTATCACTTTTAAGACTTGCTTCACAATTGTGAAAGGAAGAGGCCAGCTTTCTGGGAGTGAAAACTGAGGAGACTCTTGCCCACATTCCTTCAGATAATCCTTTCCTTGTTTCCTTGCTCAGCAAAAGGAGAGGTAGGAGGCTATGCATTTGCAAACTCCAATGTAATAAATGGCAGTGAGCCATGAATAAATCTACACAGTGAGACACAGTAGAATCTTGCACATAAGCTGCATGAAAAATGCAATTTTGAGGCTCTGATTTGGACTGATATTGTCCTATAACATTTTTTCTTTGTACTCCGTGTGGCTAGGCCTAAAAAAAAGCTGCAGAATGGCTTCATCTGTCTTTCCAATGCATAATCTATGCCTTAGCTCATGTAAGGACTGCTGTTTTCTCTTTAAATGGGTTTGCATAAAGATATGTTCTGCCTAGGCTTTTGGGTTGGCTTCTGGTTTTTAACAGACAGGATGCTTTCTAAGGTATATACCGTGAATTACCGGCAGCAGCTATGCAGTTATTTTTAGACACCATTAGTCAGTTCCCTGGTTAAACAGGAGGAATTGCACATGCAACACAGAAAGAAGTCTGTGGTGGAAGACAGATGGAAAGCACATTCAGCACATTCTGTGGAAGAAAATACAGGGTGCCATCTATCAAAAGTCACATAAAATGCAGCTCTGGATCTATGATGGTATATGAAATTTGTTAGTGGTAATGCATAGTCACAGAGCATGGAAAAGATCAAATGGGATGTCATTTATACATTATTTACCTAAGTTTTGAAGACTAGCAGGGAGACTGGTTCTCTTTAGAGACTCATGCTGTTAGTCCAGATTAAATCTTGGTGAAAAACGCACACAACCTCTGGCTCATACCTCTCCTGCTCTTGAAAGCTTCTTGAGAAATGAAAAGATTACTCATCACTGACTTTATACTGAGCTTAGCAGACTCACTATAGCCACAAGAGAATTTCTATAACAATTTGGACTAGAATAAACCTTTAGTTGGGTATTAATATGTTCATTTCCTCTATACTGTCAGTGATAATTAAACTAACTACTACAAAAAGATTCCTAACCTTGCCCATCTCCTCCATCCTCATTAAATTGCTTGTTACAGTTAATTTTTATCAATGTTTTACATAATATTTAGCTTACGTATTTCCTCTATAGTTTAAAAAAAATTCTTCAACCCTCATTTGCTAATGGGAATAATTGATCCTTGTCCTCTTCTGAGCATTCTTTCATGCATTTGTGACAGCTGTGTTTCTTCCCTGGTTATTTATTTAATTTAAGGTTCAAAGAGCATAAGTAGTAGAATATCCTGACAGGCAACATCAAGTCGAACACGGTGGAAATCCTGATTAAAAGCTTAGTCCTGCAAGGTGCTGCATGACTTCTACAATGCGAAAAGTGCTCTCAGCTCTCTTTCCGGGAGTCTGGAAAGATTTGGAAATGTTCTGCATCAAATATATTTTCCTTATATTTGGTTATTTTTGATATATCAGTTCTGCATCAGGGATATTTTTCTCAGATTAGACCCAAATATATGTCTAGAAAATTTTGGAAAATCTTGCAAAATCGGAGTGATGGATTCAAATAGATGAACAACACCTGTAATGATTGACATCAGTAATAATGAAATAAAAATAAAACTCACTTGGCCTTGATTAAGCTAGATAATTCTATGATTCTTTTGTTTATGAAGTTTATCAGAAAAAATCTTTTCATAGAAAATGGTTGGGATAATATTAATTCTGGAAAATGAGTTTTCATGGCAAGTTACATAAAAAGCATTTTCATTCTCAATCTCAATTTTAAGAATTTTAATTTTTTTAAAAGGAAAAAATTCTATTTGGGTATTTTTAAATATTAATTCAAAATTAATATTGTATTCAAATTTTAAGAACAATTTTGAAACAGTTTGATAATTATCTTTAAAAAAACATTTACAATGTATCAAAAACAAAACCACTTTCCAGTACAGCACTCTTTTCAGAAAGAAAATGTCAGCTAGAGACATTTCTTATTAGACACCTTTGCAAGCCAATCTCTAAACCTCTGTTCAAAATCAGCTTAATTTGTGATATTTGTACTTTAGCACATGTTCTAGGGCAACGATTCATTCTGCATACAATACAATATTTACCAAATAGTTGGAGTACAGCAACTCACCCCTGTTATCTGTTCTTGTACATATGCTGTGACTATGAAAATCCATAACTGATTATTAACACGGTCAATCTGATCGTTCGGTGCTGGTGTAAATGATCCCAGTCTACACTGTGTCACAGTATATGAGAGGGACTGCATCAGCCAAGTGTGTTAACTAACACGTTAGCACATTAACACGACCACAAGCAATGACCACACTCACAGATTAAAACTGCACCGTTTCTTGAAGAGAAATTACTTATTTCAGTCACTAATGGAAGGAATCAAAGAGCCCATCGTACATCTCAAGCTTCCCCTACACATCTATATTTTCTTATTAGATACTGTATTCCAGACACACTGATTGAAAACCTGGGCTCCATCTTTAGTGGAGCGGGGAAAGGGGGGGGGCGGAATCAAGAGAGCTGGATTTATTTACATCCGGTAAAAAACTGTTATTTTTCCTTTTTAACTAATCTGTGATGTATTCTGTGTATTGCAACAGTACAGTGGTATGTGTGTTTTAATGTTGAGCACTGCCATGAATAACTAACAGAGTAATTTCATAAGATATAAATTATTACTAACCCCAGGCTACAATAATTCATGAATTCCAAACCTTTTAATTTAATATGCATATTTTATGTATTTGAGGATGAAAAGCACCCTTTTTAGGCTGACTCTGTTTTGATTTACACACTTAGGACCATGACTGAGAAATGTTATTTCACATGTAGAGGAAGATCATCACTGAATAACATAAATATTGTATATATTGATGTGTGGAAAATAGATTGTTTCTTTTCACATATTATTAATGCTTCTTAGTGCACAATTTTATATACTTGAGATAAAAAAGGAAACTTACTAATTGAAACAAATGTAAAATACCTTCGTTATGGCAGTTTGAGAAACAATGTTTATACAAAAATATTACGGCTAAGTGCAAGATGTAGAGAATTGCCTTTGTAATTTGACTGTATGCTACTGCTCAAATGCACCTAAAAATAGTGCCTTCAAATTAGACTATGATTGTATATGTTACAGATGATGTGAAAAATGCCCCATTTACACTACATGAATTCATCAGGGGTCATTCAGATCACAATGAAATTATTTGACTATAATTACTGTTTGTGAGGAAATAGAACTTTCTGCCAGAAGAAAATTTCTACTCCAAGACAGTATTTAATAAGTATTTTTAAGGTATAAGTAATTTTAAAAATCTGAATAATTACCAGGGTGTTTTTTTTTTAAATCAGCACAAAAATCATCACTTCTACAATAAGTATCTTCCAAGTTCTTTAAACCAAAGACCTGAAAAAGAATGAGAATTTTGTCAAGACAGGATGTGAGTTGTCATTTCATTTTTAAATGTCAGTTTAAAGTGAAAATTTTGTAAAATTTTTACTTGGAGCTTCCTTCTCTATAAATTTATATTTTGTAATGCAGGCTTCCTTTATGTTTCTATGACAGTAAGAACTAAATGTAGTTCGGGGATGTACCCTGAAGGAGGGGTACATGCTGCCTCACTCCAGGTCAAGGCCACAGAACAAACTGAGGATGCCAGCCTATGATGCTTTGCAGGTTTAGCTTCAGTCAGAGGTTGCCAGCCCCAACCTACCTTTTCAGCTACTATCCAGGTGTGTAGCTAAATGAGACAGAGATTGTGAATAAAAGCTTGTAACTGCCAGTTCAGAACACAAATGGAAATATGGTATCTGTGGACTGCAGTGCTAGGAAACACGTTGCTTATTCCTTAACCTTTGCGATAGCAGCAGCAACCCTTACTAAAAGGTGGGGAAAACCACTTGGAACACTCAATTCTTGACTATCAAGAGCAGCAAGAGTAAGCGTCATCAACAGGAACCATCCACATACAGACTAGAATCACCTGCATGGAGAATACATTATTATAATATATTCCTTCTCATTAGAGAATTTGTTCTCTTGTACCTCTAGCCAACCACGTTGGTCAGACAGCAAGAGGCAAAACCAGAAAAATCTCCTCTCCATGGTCCATTTGACAGAAGGAAAACAGTACATTTTCTTTTCATTGTTGCAAGAGAGAAAACCACAGCAGGTTCAGGCAAGATCTTGCTTGATCAGGAAGGAAAGCACCAGCCTCACAGCGTGGACTGTCAGCAGTTCTTACATGAAAGGCACAGACATAAATGACCACTTCCATCATTATTATTCTTTACAATGAGACAGAGAGCCTATTTAAAGGCAGAATTCTGTTAAATAGCTGTAACTTTGGCATTCTTGGAGTCAGATGGACATTGTGTTAACTCATACGTAGCTACACAAGTGACTTGGTAAGTCTTACCATTGTGAATCTGAATGGCACAATAGAAAGGCAGCTGAAAACAGAGCTGAACATAGGTCTTTTCCCTGACAGAGATTACACAGCACATTTACCAAAAAACACTCTTTCTTTTGTTCACTCTTTATTCACACACATTTCTTCTCTTTTACCAGTTTTATTTTTCTTAGTTCTACCAAGAACTAAGATTCAATTTAGGAAAACATACTGGTTATAATTTTTATTTTTTATGTGAATCAGAATAATTTCAAAGATAAAACATAGAAAATTAAACCTTAAATGTGCACTTGTGTATGCACAGAGACACTGTGGCCGTCTCTGGTCTGTGAAGAAGAGAAAAAGAGAGACACGATCTTTGCTCATGAGCATGCACGACAGCCACAGAATGGGTTGGGAATTTTGAGTGGAGGCACTAACAGAAACACTTTTCTGGTAAAATATTCACTGGGAGAAACCTTGTGCTTAGGGGGCAGGCAATGTCTGCCAAGAAATTTCTTCTCAAATTTAAGAGGAACCTCTTGTGTTCCAGTTTGAACCCATTACCCCTTGTCCTACCATTGGTTGTCACCAAGAAGAGCCTGGCTCCATCCTCGTGACACTCACCCTTTATATATTTGTAAACATTAATAAGGTCACCCCTCAGTCTCCTCCAAGATAAAGAGACCCAGCTCCCTCAGCCTTTCCTCATAAGGGAGATGCTCCACTCCCTTCATCATCTTTGCGGCCCTGCACTGGACTCTCTCCAGCAGTTCCCTGTCCTTCTTGAACTGAGGAGCCCAGAACTGGACACAATATTCCAGGCATGGTCTCACGAGGGCAGAGTAGATATTCTGGCCAGTTTAACCTCTTCTGCAGTTGGGTCTTCTCCATGCCAGATCACTCCTTGAGCACAAATTACCGTTACTGAGCAGTTACAATTTGAATTTCCCCTTCAGTACAAACTGCCATATGTGAACGGTTCTGCACCTGTGCCCATTCCCAATCTACATGCAGGAATGAGCGCTGGTTGGCACAGCTTGAAACCACAGTGTGACCCCTCTACCAGCTGATCGAACACAACTGCCCAGGTACTTTCACTTACATTATCGAGGTTGCTGGTGCGGATATTGCCAGAGTCGGGGACATACATCACTTGGCCAGTAGTTACAGTGATCTCCTTTTCCCACGGCCAGACTGAAATATTTCCTTTCCTCAACCTTTTGCACTAACATTATTGACTTCTTCCCTGTCCACTTCTAGAACATGCAAGGGACGTCACCACATAGCATACAATAAATCGTCCTGCAGCAGATTCAGTGTTCTCTGTTGTTTACATCCTGCCCTTCTACACCCTTTTTTTCCTCTTCACATACTACCAACGGAAAATGAATCCACAAGAAGAGCCAAAAGCTGAAACTCTCTGCCAGAACAACAACATCTTCAAGAAGAGCTGCACAACACGCAGCACTGAGTAACAGCGGAGAGCCTAGAGATGAGAAAGGGAGTATAGGCTGACCAAAGCAACCCAGGAACCCCAGAGACATTATCTTAAATGTGGGCTGAGCTCCCACTTCTTCCAGTTCTTCCTTAGCATTAAAAAAAAAGAGCTCTGTATAATTCCAATATTATTTCCTCTCAGCCTTCAGATATAACAAGGATTTTCATTTTCCACTGTACAGGGCTGTATTTTTATAACAGATCTTCACTGTGATTTATAAATTCTGTGAGAGTAATAAAAGTCTTTCCTCACAGAATGAGACATGCATGTATTTCTTGTAAAGTGGATTAAAAATTTGATTTATGGCTGCTGTTTCTAAGCTCTCCAGTTACATATACTCTATTTTGATAATTTCCTCTCCTCTGTCCACCTATGGATTACAATAACTTCAGTCATCACATGCAGTCGTCAGAAAAAAAAAAAAAAGAAAAAAGGAGCATTATCTGTCAAGCTTTGACAAAATAAAACTATTGATTGCGAAAGAACTTTCAATAATTTCATTCTTTATCTCAATAATGGCAAATGTATCATGCTGATGTGCTACAACCTGCTAAAATAACAATGGATGATATAACCCATAAAGTGGAAAAATGAAGATTCAAGTGTTTCAGTGTTTAAATCTAGATAATATTAATTCAGACATAAGCACACATAAAAATGTCCTGACATTCTACAGTTTCTCAAATCATTAGCTCTCTGGTATAAGGACTGTGTCTTTGTTGTGCTTTTCATGCAGCATAATGGCACACCGACACCAACTGACGCCTCCAGGTACTCCCACAATATAAATAAAATCACAATTAAAATTATGATGATGGTGCCTTTTGCTTTATGAGTAAACAGATGAAATGAGCTCTATTCTTCACCTGACAAAGGATGACAACATTTCATTTGATGCAATGTTATGTATGATCAGTGCCCAGGATCCCAGTGTTTCTGGTAGTAGAAATAAGGTCTTTACTGTTTAAACAATATCAAATATCATAAATGCATCAAAAGCATAAATCACAAGTGGAAGGGAGGTCAGAATGACCCCTTGAATTAATAAAGAAATTAAAGCATACACTTTCAAAAGTAGTTAGATATCTAATTTTCATTGTGAAAAAAGGCAACTATGTGCCTAAGTACTCTTCAGGAACCTGGGCTTAAAGTGAAAGGCTTGTGACTCTGCTAACAACAATGGTGACTACATTTACTGAAATCACTGGAGCTTGTTAAGTTTAGTCCAAAAGCCCTGGCTCAACTTATGGTCCTGCAAGACTACTGTAGTACATACTAAGCCCAGGGTTAGAGCTAGAAACTGCTATGTCTTGGTATAAAATACTTCAATGAAAAGAAAAATACAAATGCAGTGCTTCACTTAGTCTTATAGCATCCTTTAGCAGGGAACAGCTGAAGATACGGCAGATACAGCCCTGGCTTGTGAACAGTCCCATTTAGCCCAAGCAGCAGACACACCAAGTACAAAGAGAGGACAATCACTATAAGCGTCACCAAGGACCTAGAAAAGCTCACTGCAGGTTGAAGATCTACTTGAAAAACAATTAGTGCAAAGAGGCCATACTGCTTTATACCATAGCAATGTACAAGAGAAAAACACTTTCTGCAAGCATTAGACCTCCCACGTCCTGGCCTGCAATGTAGCTGTGTCTCATCATCAACTGGCTTTTCAGTGGAAGTACACAAAATCTGAAGTGTGAACCTCTAATACAACAAAGAATCTATGTCAAACTTAGATGGAGGAGTGGGTTTGTTGACACATGACAAAAGAATAAAGTCCAACTGCAGATCTTCCCAGTGTAAGATTTGTAATACCTTCTGATGTCCAATAAATTTAAGATCCTGCTGCATTCTTTCTCTCAGTATTAGAATGTCTCAGAGAGATTTTCTCTCTGACAACCAAAATTTGTAGGACTTTAGTGTCTTTGAACCATACTATCCAATTTGCTTCAAATTAGCCATTAAGTAAGGAAGCAGAGGCAGAGAGACAGATGTGGAGAAGGTATGATCACATACACTTTGTTTCCATAGAAAATGAGGCTAACAAGCATAATAATCCTTATGAAGTTGCCTTTTTGTATAAATAATTGCATTTTCCTGGTGTATGTATTTCAATTAGTATGATTTAATTTAAATCACTGTCTATCTACACAGCATGAGTTATTGCCATGATGTTTAAAAAGGAACAGTAAAAACCTGAGCTTCTATGCAATAGATAAAATATATTTCACATATTTTAAAGTATATTGATTTTGCCTTTGAAAATGAAAAACCTTATTTAGGAGGGTATGTCTATTAATTTGAATTTTTAAATAAGAAAAATGTCTCATGATTCTCTTCCCTTATAAACTAAATTATAACCATGATTTACTGAGATGTATTGTTTTATATGGTGAATTTTTCTACTGGCCATCTACTTAAATAATCTTATGAAAGCCTCCTAACAAAGGCTAACCTACAGATTTTATAGGGTAGTAAGCTTTACAGAGCAAAACCATTAAAAATTACAAGACATATAATTTGATATTATTTCTCTATAACACAGTTAAACACATAGCATCTATCTTGGCAGCTTAGTTAACAATCTCCATTAATTTCACCATATATTATAAAACTAAACGTGTGAAAAGCAAGCTAATTAAAAAGCTTATGCTCTTTTTTAGGCTGGCTGAGTTCTTAGTTTTCAGTACTGATTGATTTCCCACAAATTCCCAAAATTGAAAGGAAAGCAGTCATGAAAACTACTTGAAAGTTCACTACTTTTGAGGGTAGACTAGCATAAATTATAAATATCAACAGTGTTAAGATAAAAGATAAAGAATTCCCTTTTTCTCAAATCATACACATCTTTTGAAGGTGAATGTTGCGTATCATAAACTTAAACATATAACCACTCACAGTAATAATACTGCCCTGAAATCTTATCCAGCTGAAGTTGCTATACTTTTGTCAACCAAATATGTTCTGTCAGTAAAGGAAGTAGAATGTCTGTGTAGATCAGTGTAGATGGGGCACTCCTCTGACCTAAATTTCATTCTATGTCCCAATAGATGTTTAAGAGTTTGTGGAATAGTTTAAACCAAGAGTGAACCATTTTGCTAAACTGTTTGAATGCCTGTCAGATCACAGGTGTAGCCAAGGGGGAAACACCTTGGCACTGGGACTGAACGGGATTTATTGGGAATGGCTCTGCTGGGAGCAGATACCGAGATGTCTGTGCAATTTTATGCATAGAAGCTTTGGTACCTACAGCAGCTGAGAGGTACCATGGAGCTAAACTTGTAATTCTGAGCCTATGTGACTACAGTCCCCAAATTATTTGCTTAGAGTCAGACGTGAAGCAATTATCAGACCCAAAGTCTTTCAAGACTGAAGCTAATGCCCCTGCTATCAGAAAATTTCCTCTCTGAAATTTATTGCACATGGAGTAAAGGTACAGATAAAACTCATAAATGTACACCACAGAATTAAAGGTATGACTTTGCAGATTATACAGATATTGGGTATTTTTATATATGATAGGCACAAAATATTTTGCTTATAACTAACTTCCTGGTTAGTCATTCAGATAACTAACACTAGTTTGAGGAAAGGAACTACACATCTGGTGTTTGAAAGTAAAATAAACACTATATGAAGCCTTTGAAACAGAAAACATCAGTCCAATCTAGTTCTACATCAGAACTTAAGTAATATTTGTCTCTTTCAAATAAAAACAAATATTCAGGATTTGAATATTTGTGATATTTCAACACTGACTTTTCCTATCAATTTTCAGTGCTATTATCTCATGTTCCTTGAAAGATATTTGGCACTGATGGCCCAGAAGTCTGAATTTACCTTTATAGATATGACTGAGGCAGCAGGATTTCAAACTCGTTCATACTACTATATAAATTCATTGGAGTGCAAGTCAAGAGAAAAGCTGCTTCTCAGAAGTTCAACTGAATATTGGCAGTAAAATTCACACTTTAAGATTTGCCAGAAAAGCAAAAAAAAACGTTCATGCTGACATGCTTGGCAGTTGTTGGACTTCTGTCTTTTTTCTTCAGCAACATTTTGGTCAGCCCTCATCTATACTGTTTGTTTTGCCTATGACTGAGCTAGATATCTTGTTACAAGTATGCAGTGATGTATCTGTTCCTAATCCCAAACTGACAGTGTTACCAGTCACAAAGTCTCATATTTTAACTGAGTTAAAATGAAATACATATAACCAAGCAAAACTTTTATGTTCGACTTAAGTGGTTTTATCATTCTTGAGATTAATTGATGATTTATTGAAGTCTTAAGTGTAATAAATTAAAGTATCTCTGGTTTCCCTATTTTTTTCTGTATACCAGAAACTTCTATTTAATTTAACTAAGTAATTGCTGCCTTATATGCTTATTTTTCTCCCTTCACTAATTTCATATTATTAGAACGTGACTTTCTTGATGGCTCTGAGGAATACATCCATTTATCAAATGTACTGTGAAGAAAGTTTCAGCTTTCTATCCTTACCTTTTACTAATAGGTCTCCAACTTAATCTGAAATTACTGTCCAATGTGTTTTGTGACAATGGCAAACTACCAAATGAGACTCTTTCTCACTGAACTTTGTGAGAATAAAGAAGACAATTATTTCTAATCTAGACTGTCAAGATTCTGCTTACAAATATCTCCAGTCCCTGAGGACTGACAGTTTCCTATTAATGTTTTAAACCAACAGGGTACATCTCTTTAATTCTACAATGCATTTGACTTTCAAAAGGAAACTACATGTTCAGGCCTAGTCCATTCTTAGCTGCAATAATAACCATATGCCAGCATTTCAAGTACTATGAATATAATGGGAAACTATGAGAATATATTAAAAACCTTTGCCTTAACTACAGTCCAAGGATTCAGAATAAAAACTGTACACATTAAGAAAGCATAGCTGTAAGGACCCACAGAAACACTCATATTCCTCAGATTTAAAAGAGAGTATTTGTGCATATTTCACTCTAAAGGAAGACTTAGGAGTCACAACTTTGAAATACAGAATACAGGTAGTTCTGGGAATAAAGAATTCTCACTACAGTTGAGGTCGCTATTTTTCTCTACTTGAGTACAGGCACATGAAATAATTTCCTATGATACTGAATGCAAAATAAAATGCAAAGTAATTACCTACTGTTACTGATTTGCTTTTTGAATTAAGTTGTGATTATAGGGGAGAGGTTTCAGGTCTTAAACTAAACTTATCTTACAAGAAGAGTCTAGAGAAAGTAATGAGTTCAATACCTATACACTTCGAAGTTAGTGCTAGAGTTAGACACACTGTAGAAAAAAATCTAAATTTATGAATTCTAACGAGACAAAAATCGGAAATGCTCTGTAATTAACAAGATTAACAAGATTCAGGACATCACACAGACAAGTCAGTCTAATTCTATTCTTAGAAATACTTCGCTTTCATCTTTCTCTCAGCTGATCAGTCACAGCATCAAGGACTATTCTTGATGAAAAAATATATAGAAAAAATCTCACAACCCTACAAACCTGGGAAAAAATGAATGCCAGCCTGAAGATGCTGAATAAACCTGTCCATAGAAAATGCTAGAATTCATGAAAACAAGAAAAATGTTAGTAATTAAAACAGTATTTTAAAAAAGAAGAAAAAAAAAAAAAGTTAATGCTGCAATAAAGAACATAATAACCTGGTTTACAATATCTTTAGCAGCAGTCTATCTTACTTTGCAGCAGTCTTTCTTACTTTCTTCCCAGGTAACTGTATCTTAATTGCAACACCTTGCTAGATACATTTACCAACTACCAGTAACATGTTAAATCAGCAAATAATACGATAGTCCTTTGCTGCTCTGGCTCCAATAAGTCTGTTTATTTAGTCCCATAAAGAGAGAGCTGCTCACAGATGAAGTTTAGCTTTATTAACAGGGTTGGCTATCTTCTAGAAGACCTATCTTTTACATAATCCGTCCACCTTCCCCCCGCCCCCAAAAAAAAAATATCTTAAGCTACTGTCACAGTCCATTCAGTGATGGACTCATGATGGTTCGTTTACCTTGATCTCGAAGCACAAAATTAAGGCAATCAAAATGCCAAGGGCTTATAATTCAATCAAACTGTAACTTTATTATTTAGCCCGTAAAGCAGCACACAATAGAGAAAGTGGAGGAAAAAGGAAAGGAAAAGAAAGGGGGAAAGAGCTACCACCACAAGTCCAAAGTGTCCCTATGGTCTCAGGTCCCGAACAGAGTACTGCTGGTCCTCTGTCGTGATCCATGATCCTTTGGTGGGGAGATCTCAATGATGTTCAGTCGGGAACCATCTTTTATGCTTCTTCACCCCCTCTCTCTCCCATGGATTGAGGCCAATCTTTGCCTTTGTTTTGCAATCCAGGCTTAACTGCACAGGCCCAAAAAGTCCCCTCTTCACTTGCCAGAACTCATCTGTGCCTGCGCTGCCTCACATTCAAGGGTCTCTTACTTGTCCGCTGGGTGACCTCAAGACCCTCTGCAAGCCTCTATGAATGCTGCTCTTTGTTGGCCTTAGTAACAGGGAGAAGGTGGGGGCAAGTTTGGCTGAGGCAGCAGGTGAAATCTATCTTCTGGACAGCCGCTATTGTTACCTGTAGTCTCACGTCAGAGAGTCCTGTACAACGCCTTTCTCTCAGGTCTCTCTCCACGTCCTTGTACACTTCTTTCTATCAGGGCATCTGTTCTCCAAGTCCCTGATGGCAATGTTGAGGCAAATACTGTTCTTCAGACCAACTCTCACAGCTACGTCATCAATAGCTGCTAGTTCTACTGGGAGAAAACCTACAGGGACTTCAACATCTCCAGCACTCTACCTGTCCCACCAAAAGAACCTTCCATCATTAAACTTCTATAGTACAGATACTTCTAGAATGTGCCTTATTTCATCCTAAATTAGTTTCACAGAATGAAGCTTTCATGCTGAAACCAAACACAAAATATTTGGAGAACTGTGAGCTAAAGCTTTCTACTGGACTACAAAGGAAACCTACCTCTACTCTACTTCTGCTGCCTTAGATGGAGACATTTAGGACTAGATGAGACAAATCACAACCCAACTGTTGCCAGAGGGCTCACTGTCCATGAACCTACACAAATTAGAATCTTGGTTGCAGATATTCCTGACATCTCAGTAGCAAAAGCAACTCATTTACCACTTTTTGTTTGCAGGGCTTCTATTTCATCCCCATGAAAACCATGAGAGAGCTATCGAACACTGACAACTCCAAGCACCCTCTAGAATTGGATTTCATTTGTCTGCATATTCATGAGTACAAACAGGAACAAACTCACCTCTTGCAATATTAAGGCACTTCTGTATTAAGAGAGCTCTTTGAAGTTGTATGGCTTCAAATGGATTCTAGCTATGCACACACAGTTTCTTATGCCTTTCTGCTGTTTTCTCTTTTAACACCCATTCTGCTTTCAAACAGTCATGTTTTTGACTGTGGTCTAGGTTCTTTTAAATGTCTTCCTGCACTCCTGTATATTAATTATAGTATAGTGTATATATTTCAAACCAAACATACTGTTGCCATCAGAACAACTGTCCTACTGTGTCCTCTGCCCCAAATCTTCTTTCATTCAATAAATACTAAATACTTAGCGGGACAGTCCTTTTTACAAGTATTATCAACAAAACCCAACCAACCAAACAAAACAAAGACAAACAAACAAACAAAAAAGAAAATACAAAGCTAAAAACAAACAAAAGAAAAAAATACTAGAGAGCTTTGATTCAACTAGTTTCAGAAACATTCCAATCTATCTATCAAAAGTAAAGTATCAATTCGTGGTTCTTCAGCTCTTCATGTCAGCAGTTCTAAGTACTTCATCCTAGAGAAGTAATCCAAGCACTGTCTATATTAGCTACAAAGCATTTATATTCCATGTACTATGTGATATATCCAGCTTATAGGAGCTGTCATCCTTTCCTCCTCCAGGGTTCCATCTCTTCTGACATTCTACACAGTAAATCACACCCCTAAAAGACTACCTGTCCACACTTAAAAACAATGTGGTAAAACTAATTTCTGTAGAAAAAGAGGAGTCTGTGGATTTTGACTGAACCTGTGCAAAGTTACCATTCTCATTAGCTTAGTTTGTCAAAGATTTTTCATGAGTTATGGAATTAATAGAGTCAAGTCACCCAGCATCATTGTGGGAATTATATGTAATTGTCATTTAAAGATTAAAGAGATTGGCAGATTCAGAAATTTAACAGAACTTCTGTATTTTAATGGAAGCTTCCTGATATTTCTAGCTGTAGAATTATGCCAACCCAACATGGCTCTGTTACTGTGAATTTGTTACCTCTCCTAGCATACTCCTTATCTACCAGTGTTCTTCAAAACAGGGACTGTCCTTTGCTCATTTGTATGCAGCCGCTAACACGTCTCCCTAGAAGGCATCAACAGCTTCCTTGTGTCCCTTGAAGGCCATACTTTCTGCCACAGGAATAAAAGACAAGACCAGCTTATCACAACTCATTACATGATATTGAACTAACACAGACTGAGACCAGGATTGGAGGAGACAGGTGTCATTTACAATATTGAGACACTCGATATCACCAGTAGAACTACATAATTTTAAGCATTACCCTGATCAGTAAGTGTACAAGAAATAATAAAGGATTTTTAATTCTGAGATACAGGATTTAGAGAGAAAAATCATATTTTTATAAAATTAAGAGACCTCACAGCTTCTACATTATTACAAGTGATTTGTTAATTGCTAAGAACCAGACTTTGGATACACCAAAGTCTACTGATATTTCCAGTAGCTTTTCAAACCTACGTTATGTAGGCAAATAATATGTACTGCATATTGCATTAGGTGTAGATTAATTTCAGCGTTAAATCCTGTCCTTGTGCTTATACCACACTTATTAGGAAAGGATAAGGAGGGTTTTACTGATTCTATGCATGCACATAACTTCACATCTATTTAGGAAAGTCTAACTTTTGCATGGATTATCTGCAGAATTTACTACATAAATGCAGTTCTTTACTACACAAATGCAACTGCTACATACAGTATAAGTTCGCTCAGCTCTCACACCTTATACATGAGAAAAACCCTATACATGAGAAAAATAATTAAACTTACTACATCACTAAAACTGTCTAAATCATAATTGTAATTGTGAAGAAGTACAATCCCAATTTAAAAGCCCAACAGCGGGTGTCAATCTATACATAAAACACTTGGTATAAATACGTGTGTAAATTGTTTAAAGCGTATTCTGTGAGATTAGAAACAACCATTTGTGAGTGCCAGGTAAACACTGTTGTTAATGAGTATGTCAAAAGGACAAAATTCATCATAATCATTAGCCCAATATCTAGCAACTCCAGCTGTGCTCCAGGATGATACCAATAAGTATTATTGTGTTTCAGATTCATCAAGGCTTCAAAAAGAGATGAAAGGCTACCTATAGTTCAAGAGGTGAGATGACAAATACTTTCTCAGTTCCAAAAACTAAATTTTCCATGGAGTGACAGGCACCTAATGTAGTCAGTGGGAACTGAGTGCCTGGGTGCATCCTGGCAAATACCATCAGCTTTTACACAACAGCTGCACAGTCAGAGTGCTTGCTGTCCTCTACTTGCAGCATTACCACTCAGTCTTCCCTTTGTATGCAGTTTCTAAATCACTAATCAACAAATGACGTAAAGATGAGGAAGATTTTAACTCCTGCCATTAACTTGGGAAGTTGTCGTAGGTGTTCTTTATACACTGTTACTGAATAATAAAATGATGCGGCCCAAAAAACAGCATAGGAGACAATAGTATAAATAAAACCAATAAATACCAAATTACAATAACCAAAATGTTAATTGTCATCAGTGACAAAACAGCAAAGCTAAATTATTGTAAAATTAGTTCTTTGTGTCTTTAAAGAACTATTCTCTGTTAACGTATAGAAAGCAGTACAGGAAAAGTAAAAAAAAAAAAAAAAAAAAAAGAGCAAACCCATATTTTTCTGTTTGGCCAACTAATTCTGAAGAGGGGAGCCTGGGTTCCAGTCACTACCCCAAAGATTTTTTTCTGTTTTTAATATTCAAAATTAACCTCCACATAACAACTTAACCATAATACCTACAGCAATGATTTCTCAAAACACTGTGTTGATATTATCACGTTTTATTCATGATGCCATCCCCAGGCACCAATGAGGCTGTAGTGACAAGTTTTGGCTGCAGAAAGCCTTCTAGCTTCCCATAGCAGCACCAGCATCGCAAACATCCAGTGCCACCCACAGCCAGCAAAGCAAAGGCAAAACTTTTGCATTGGTGCAGTCTGGTTTTCTTGTCCCATGATTAATATGTCCTTGGGGAAAGAGGAATGTGTTTTATTCTCAGATAAGCAAATGTCAGTGGGGAAGCAATTGCATTTGACATTAAAAAAATATTATTTCAGAAAAACTGCATGCTGTTCATAGAAATAGTTTTAAACTTAGCCGGGGTGTTTCCAAAAGAAAAGCAGAGATCACACATGAAGCATCTGCCATGAAGAAACATCATAAAGCAGCTCATAAATTATTAATTTCATCAGTGATTACCAAAGAATCTCCACAGAATGCCTAATGCCTCCAGAGTTGACATTTCTTCTCCACTTTCTTCCTCTCCTTATTCATCCTTTCTTCCTTTTATCACCTTCCCTTTTCTGCATGTGTCCTGATCATCTCAGCTGTCTTGTCAGATGGTGCAATAAGGACATGACATGAATCATGTAAAGTTAATGTCAGGGCCCTGAGAGCACCAACTGCTTTCCCCCTTGCCAGGGCTTTGTTCTCTCCGCATCCCTTCCCACTGTTTCTCTGTGTGTGGAGATAGGCTTTTTCTCATCTGCACTAACAATTACTATCCAGAAATTATGTAGAGTTAGTAATTTTCACCATTCTCTGGCTATACTTTCTATAATATTTTCTCCTTAATTATTTTGTTCAGTGCCATAAACACGATTAAGTGGTTGTAGTCCCTGAACTCCAAGGAAAGGCAGAGAGAGCTGGGACTTGTTCAGCATGGAGAAGAGGCTGAGGAGGATCTTATCAATATGTATATACCTGATGGAGGGAGTAAAAAAGACAGAGTCAGACTGTTCTCAGTGGTACTGAGTAAAAGGACAAGAGGCAATGAGCACAAATTGAAATACAGGAAATTCCACTTAAATGTATGAAGAACTTTTTTACTGTAAGGGAGGTCAAACAGTGGAATGGGACACCCAGAAAGGCTGTGGAGTCTCCATCCTCAGAGATTTTGAGACCTCAGCTGCAGAATAGACTGAGCAACCTGCTCTGCCTAACACTGTTCTGAGCAGAGTGGTGGGTCTAGAGACCTCCAGAGAATTCTTCCCACTTCCCATCCTATGATTCTATCATTGCTATCACTTGTTATCACTCTTTGCTGAGGCATTAGATGATCTTCCTATACATTTGACTAAAGCATAAACATTTGACTAGACCATAGGCGATACTACTATTTTCAGTCAGCAGAATTTATGTAGGTCAAATATGGTAAAAGATCCAAGAAATTTTAATTTCCAGTGTAGAGTGTCCTTTATGCATACAGATACTCCGACAGAAACTTGAAAAGACTACAATTCTGACTTGTACATTTCAGAGATATTTTTATGGTCCCTACAAAGGGACACAAGCCTAATGAGATTAGTGTCTATATATTATGTTACACGGTATATCCAAAGTGTTATTTTTCTACAATCAAGTTAACTTCTCTCTTGTTAGAAAAAAAATATTTCTGGCAATAATACTTCTACAGATAACATCATACATTATTTGTGGACATAGTGGCTCCAACACGATAAGCTGAAAGTTCCTCTACATCTTAAAGTTTTGGCCTCTGGTAAATACTGACAGTGCATTTCATGTTTCCTTTCCAGCTGTCAGTATTTTAGATCTCCTTAGAATCACACACAGTTCCTGAACCCTCAAGCATCAGAAACTGTCCAAAAGTATGCAACTGAAACAAATTGATTTCAGTCTTTTCTACTGAGAACACATAGGGATGCCATCCCAACAGAAATTACTTTCTTCAATGTGAAAGCAAAACAAAACTCCATTTTAGTTGTTCTTTAAGGATAGGAGGGTAACTCTGGTTTATTCATACGCCCTTTCAGTTACCCACTTCTGATTTGTGTGTCCTGACTGCAGTATAGAAGACATTAAGAAAGGGAGAACAAATAGTTAACATATGCTCAACTATAATTATCTTCCATGGGAGTGTTCCAGAGAAAACCTCTTCTTCCTTTCTTTTTTGCTAGAAAAAAAAAAAAGATGGATAAGCTCAAGTGAACAAAATACGTTTCTGCTTTCTTCACCTCTGTGCATAGACATAGCAGCAATTCTGTATGGGGCATGAGAGTAGGGTGACTTTTGCTAAGAAATCTAATTCAGAGAGAGAAGCTATTTCTGTCAGATTTCCTGTATCTAAGACTAACTGGGCGCAATGCCAAAATATGTCATTACCCTGAGATCAGTACCCCACAAAGGCTTTTTTTCAAATTCTGCCCTTCATTCGGGAAGAATGTGATTCAGCATTGCAAACATTTTTCTACAGTTGGAATGGCCTTTTTGACATAAAGGCCCCAGAAGTTCTCAGAAATATTAATTTTAGGGTTGAGAGGCCATTTATCTGTCTTTTCACTTGGAATACAAAACACAAGACATACAATAATATCCAGATATTAGATATACAGGCGTGCTTATGTAGGTCTGTGCATGAGTAGTTAAATTTACAATCAGGGTTTTTGTCACAAGCAGTCATGCAGTAATACTGCCAATTTTTTTTTTTCACATCTTTAGTCTCACTCAAGTGACTTCTCAATCAGAATGGGACTAGTCCTAAATCAAATATTTGCATGTCAAGAAATAATAACTTCGTGTTCACAAATACTGCATTATATAAAGATACACCTAAAACCTGGGGCTTAACATTATAGAAAATGTGAGTAAGAAAGGATCTGTTTTCTTAGGCAGGGAACAATAGATATTTCATGTTGTTTGTACAAAAGTCTGTCTTCTGCTGATACGAATACCAGGCTGCAAACCTATTTCTGATCAAGTTCAGTAATTAATTTTAGTAACAAGCATGCTTTTTATCAGTTTTAAGAGCTTTTTCCAACCTCAGTGGTTTACATTATGTTAAACCTAGATAAGGACGGATATTTTTAATTTAAAAATGTGAAATTCTTGTATTTTTCATGAGAATATATGTTATTTATGATACTTCCAATTTCTTTTCATATAGTCTGACTTGAAATACATTGAATTGTTTCTAAAATATTCTCTATTTTTTTAAAGGTCATAAAGACACAACAAAGGATGAGTATGTCATCCTGGTTGAGTATGTGAATGTTATTGCTTTGTTCTATGTAATTTAATCATCAAACTTATTCATCTCATGAGACAGTAATTTTCCTTCAAGTGCAATTATATTTCACAGTATGCCTGCTGATTAGGCAGAAACAGAAATAATTAATCAGAAAATTACAAAAATAATTAATAATCAACAACATGTAAAGTAAAAAAAATTATATTCAACAGCCACTAAATAATTAGACCCCTTCATTTTCAAATGTATCCACCAAAGCTTAATAGGAAGCATGTACATATGTGCCAATAAAGAACAAAGATCATATAACCAGCCATTCAGAGTTTACATTTTGAATTGTGCAAAAAAGATGGGTAATTTTTTGCTTGTTTCTTTACAAGGCACAGTTCTAATAGATGATGTAGAAGAGAGCCTCTTGTAATATAAATATGTATTTTACTGCAAATTATGTATCAGCCTGCAACAATAAAATCCTAAAATGGAAAAATTAAAAGACATTATTAAAATAGAAATGGCTATTCTTACATCCCATGTAACAGTTCCACAGAATACCAAAACTCAAAACAATTTTTAGAAAATGAAAGCCTGGTCTTGCAAGTATATGCACATATACACATTCCTATTAGTTTCTATTAAGTTACTCAATGTGTTACATTAAACATGCACAATGATCTTTGCAGGATTCAGGCCTAAAACTCTATTCCTCCTAGTCATTATGTGACTTAGATGAAGAAAAGTTTTTTCTCATGGCCAAGGGTTTATAAATCAGAAAAGCCCAGCAGTATATTCAAAGTCATGATGAGAGAGAGCAAACAAAAACTATCATTGCAAGACACTGAAGAGTTCATTTAGATTAAAAAGTAAAATGTCAGATTCCCAACAGTTTGTCTTTCAGAACAATATTCATTTCAACATATGTAAATTGAGATGTCATCATACATACTGAGGTTCACCAGAGTCTTGATTCAGTTGCTCTAGACTGTTAGGTAACTATCAGATACAATTATGTTTGTAATCTTGCAAATGGTCACTGGCAATGCTGGAAATCCTCAGCACAGAAGTGCTGTTGAACTGAGTGGCTGTTCAGACTCTAGAGGAGACAATAGCAATCGAGACAACACAGTGATAATAGAGCTCCCCATCACAGGTTACCGATACTTGAATATAAATGAAATGTACAAATTAACCATGTCAGGTAGCTAAAAACACTATGGAGAAGTACAGAAAAATTATAGCTATACCAGCTCAGCAGTAGTAAAGGCTTCTTGACAAAGATACATATTTTTCACTGGATTCTAGAGACTAAATAAAGCAAAACTCTATGAGGAATAAAACGTGATAAGCCTGAAAGCACATCCTGCAGATGAAGTAAGATTTTATCAACACCAGCAAACACTTATCTTACACATATTTTTCTCATAGGTATAACCTTTTTCCATGAGATTTATCTATTAGCCTCTGCATAGTTAATAAACATCTACATACCTATGTATGTTTCCATTTCCCCATACATAGATATGGTCTCATGTCTTCATTGACAAAGAAGTTCTTAAAAGCCCTGAAAGTAACAAAATACTAATTCTCAAGGAAGAGTAAAGCAGTAAAGCAATATAGGTTCATCTCACACTGATTAGATAACATGGCTAAAATTAATCACGAGATTGGAAAAAACACAGAGAAGTAAAAAACTCAACAAGTTATCCCCCAAAAGAAGTAAAATACTGACTTACAAAGTAAATTTGAAACTCTTGACTTTACAAATGAATGTATGTCATAATAATCATTGTTACAAGCTATTGTTTCCAGTGTAAAGATACATGACATGCAATCAATCTAGACTTTTTACATGGATACCTGCACAAAACAACTGTGTACAAAATCTGTGTATTTACACATTGCATAATCAAATTAAATGCATGTAAGATTAGATCAGGCATTTAAAATAGCAAGAGATATTTTTAACTGGAAATATGCATTATATTTATGAAAATGCAATACAACTGAAAACACTTTCCATATCAATCATTCTTGTCATACTTCATTTCAATACTTCATTAGTATTGTTAATACTAAAAGATCAAAATTACATTATTAGTTTGCACATTGTAAAAGGGAAGAAGCAGTGTCCACTGCTACTGAGTGAATTACAAATATATACAAACTATTAGAAGGATGATATAACTGTGATGTGATGTGACTGAAGGTACTTGGAAGCCTATATAAATCAGGCTATTATTCAGAAATTCACTTCCAATATATTTATTTCAACTCTAGCAATACAGAATCAAGTTTTGTACTCTTAAACAAGGGTCTCAAATACCAGTAATACCGATTAGAGTAATAGAACTAGATCTTACCTTATGGAAAGATCATAGAAAATTAAGCCACATCCTGCAGTTAAAAACACAATGTACTCAGAATCTATAGATTCAGAATAATTTGTAAGAAGTGTAGAAAAAAGATCTCATCCAAAATCTTTGAAGAAGGGTGTGCAGAGCTCATAAATTGTTTTTAAAAAGCATTAAGTTCTGCCACAGATAGTACTATGAAAGACGCTATCTAATTTGTATCAGCTTCTGCACCTATCCAAAATAAAAAGTGACACTAAATGGGGCTATCACAACCCATATCATAAAACTGAAACATGGAGCAGTTCTACATTATTTAGCAAAAGTGTATACTACCCAGTTATGTAAGAATTAGTTCTTGATTTAATCCTTTAGAAATTAAGGACACTGCTGCCTAAACTCAGCCTTCTGAAACTTAGCCTAAGCCAGTTGGCCAAACTGCTTCTATACACAAAGGAGAAAGATGAGAATTTCTCAGTTTCAATCATTCCCATGAGAGATTTTTCTCTTTTTATTTTTCCTAATATGTTAATAACAAAAATACGATTTCTACTATGGAAATAACAGAGATGTCACCCCAAACCTGAATTTTTTTGACAACATTTAACCTTTTACTAGTGATTTTTGTGTTTGAAAAAGAAAATTAAAAACATGTGAAGCACCTTGATATTGGAAAAAGCAACACTTGGTCTGACTCTGGTCTCATTAACTCCTATAGATAAAGTCTATATTCTGAGCAAAAATAAAACTTCATGAAATGTGTCTTACAAAATTTGCATAATTCTTTAAAGATAGATTTGGGATTATTTAGCAGTCTTGATTTTCCAGTCTCCTGCTAATTTCTCTGCACAACAAGCCTCTTAGAAAAGACTAAAAGCATCTCTTCTTCTTCATTCAACACACTTCATAGCTACATTGCACCACAACAAAGGTGCATTCCTGTAATTAATCTGCTTTATACTATCCAGAAAGAAGCAAAAAGAAAAGTAGAAGTACAGTACATTTTAGGCATGGAGGAGGGAAAAAGGAATTATCCAACTTATTTCACTTCAAGTGTTGTGAGGTTTTTTTCTGCACTATGGAAGTGGCAATCAAATTAGTCAGGATTTAAACAGCATCAGAGCTAATTCAAACTTTCAAAATACAAAAAAAGTCACTCAAAATGTCAATGTAATCAGTCCTTTCATGAGCTTCACTGATCACATAGCTATTTTTTCAATATCTGTTGCATCAAAGTACCTACCTGATTTACTTAAATAATCATCAGCAATTAGGAAGATAACCTATATTAAATCTGAAAGGGCATCCAAAAAAATTGCATTTTTCACTGTGATCTATATGAGATATCTTTGTCAGCTGTAAAATCATATGACAGTGTGACTATTTTTCTGTACTGACAAAAACCCAGTGTAACTAATTTAACTCAGCAAAAGAGGTATAAACGGTATCTAAAAAAATACTCTTCTGCTAGTATAAGTCTTGCTACAGTTAGAGATGCATCTAATACATATGTTCTGACAAAGGCATTTCCATCAGACCCTTTCTAAAACCACAAACTTGTTCAGAGCTATTAATCTTAAACCCCTCAACACTTTGTTCTTTGAATTACCCACCTGCTAAATGTGATCTTAAAGCTGAGATAAAATTTGATACATTTTCAAAAATATTCATCTGCAAATGTATAGGGGGAAAAAGGGTACTGCTGGCCTGTCTGCACTTACTATCATTGTACCTAAAATAACTGGCAGGGGCACCCATATGCAAAATTCCCAATGTATTTCATTGTGTTCATTATTAACAGTTTTGAATAAAATCTGCTCCATATATCAGTGCAGACACCACAAAAACTACTTTTATACCAGAATGTAAATCGTACATATGGTCCTACATGTCTGTATGAAAGAAAGTATAAACCAAAGAAGTAGAACCCAAAACACTTCTCATTTTCCTATATAATTTAATCAGTCCCCAAGTTAGACCACCCATTGTGTTACTTCCTTATATGAAAATAATTAAAATTACAGTGCTACAAATTTGACTAATTGCATTAATATGTAACAGCCTGAATCAAAGTCTCAAGCTACATCTGTACTTCGAGAAGGGCAAGCAGGACGACTCAGGGAATTACAGGCAATTCATTTTAAGTCCCTGGGATGGTCATGCAGCAAATCTTCCTAGAAGCTGTTTCAAAAGACATGAAAGACAGATGTCTAGGAACAGCCCACAGAAATTTATTAAGTACAAGTCATGGCTGACCAATGAGATTTCCATCTACACTGAGATGGCAAGTTTTGTAGAGAAGGAGAGAGGAGTACCCTTGTAGCTAGACTGGCGAGATACATATTGGGAAACTATAAAGAGGCTATTTATCTGAGTCCATCTAGGTCTTACTCTATCTGATAGGGAAGTCAACCAAGATTTTTGTAGATCCATCTCAAGATAAGAAAAGCTTCTGAAAATGATACATAACTCTACCTTACTCATATGCAAAGTGTCACGATGAAAACCCATGGAGATTAGTTTAACTGAATTCTGTGCTTCCAATGGTCAGCACTCTTTCAGTATGGAAAAGGCTCTCAAATATTCAGTAAATACAGTGGAAATATGGACTATGTCAAGCTGCAATATAATTTATTTCTCTGTAAATAAAATGACTCATCTTCAGGACAACTTAATTAAAAGTATTCAGCAATATGTTAATCTTTGTAACTTTTATCTCAAAAAAAATCATGTCTGAGCATTACTGTATTTTACAATAGCTACTGGTAAGACTAACTGGAACCACTCTGGATTGATATACTAGCTGAGTTCAAGAGTTACTAAATGAGAATTTCAGATTTTGTTTGTAATAGTTACAGTCTCGAGAAATTAATATGTTCCACATTTACTTTGTGGACATTTACTTTGGCAACTGTTCATATTATCTGTCATGAAAAACAGTTTATTGTGTAATTTCCTAGGCACAAAAATGCAAATATTAACATGCAATTCCCTCCACTTTTAAAGTTAACTGGGTTTTTTTAAATTATATCTTCAATTTATAAGTCTAATGCACTCTACCAGTAATAGCTAATATTAATTTATGAGTGATATGTTAATTCATATTGTTAAGACTATAAGACTGGAAAAAATCTTTAATATTTAGTTTTGATATTATTTGACTGTTTCTCCTGATCAATATTATCAATGACTTACAGTTAAATAATGTAGCCTGTACACCCATCAGGACTGAGCTTGTTTACTTAGGCACTAAAATAGACAACTGCAACTGTAGAACAGTTTCAAGTAAACAGACTGAGAAAACAGGCTAGAGACAGTGTGGCAAAACAATACAGAAAATCAGGTTTGGCTTTTAATCAACAGTAAGTCACTGAGAGACACAAACAATCTGAGTGGTATTAGCAGTTCAGGCAATATTAAAGAGAAATCCCATTCCAGAAAATTGAGAAAGTACCCAATAACATTAAATATTTGTTATACACTTTTGTAGTTGAATTCTGTGAACTAATCAAGCCAGTAGATTGGACATATTGTTAATGCATTTATTCAACATTCAGTCTACGGATTTTTGTAAGAAGAAAAAATAACAATTTCCCTGTTATAATTACTATGTTTATCTTATGTTACCGAATATTCCACCACAGTTTTGTTTTGTTTTGTTCTGTTTTTCCTGGAAAACAAAACTTTGGAAAAAGTCTTAACTTGCTAAATTCAATGTAATTTACCTGAATAAAATTAACTGAAACATTAAAACAATTCAGTTTTGATGTCTTCAACAAAGAAAAGCACAGAATTATTAACTGGATTCTTGGTGGACCTCTGTTATTTAAAACATTATAGGGAAAAGAAATAGAACTCTAAAACTAACAAAATACAAAAATTTTAAAAGATACTGAATAACTGAAATAATTTGTCCTTGTACATGGAAACTTTACACTGGTATCAAACTAAACTAAATTTCATTCTTAGTTCCATATATATATTTTTTCATCGTATCAGCAAGGATACATATATTTTATTCCAAAACAAAATTATTTAAAGTGTTAGAATAGCAAATGAGTTTTAACTTTATTTCTGCACAGCGCAGAACTTTAAATACATAATTAAAATTGAGAACAGGATTAGCTTATGTCGTGAATAGACCAATGACAACCAATGGGAGAACAAGGGGTAATGGGTACAAATTGGAACACAAAACGTTCCACTTAAATTTGAGAAGAAACTTCTTCTTAGTGAGGGTGACAGAGCACTGGAACAGGCTGCACAGGGAGGTTGTGGAGTCTCCTACTCTGGAGACATTCAAAACCCACCTGGACGCATTCCTGTGTAACCTCATCTAGGTGTACCTGCTCCGGCAAGGGGATTGGACTACATGATCTTTTGAGGTCCCTTCCAATCCCTAACATTCTGTGATTCTGTGAATAATGATGTTTTCCTGGATTACAGGTTTCTTAATATGCTAGGACATATAGTTTTTAAAATTACTAATCCTAAAAGACAAACAATCCTGTATTATCTATTTCAATACTTAATTTTACTTGTCTTTTTTTTTTTTACACCCTCTAATGTATTTTTTTCAAATTAATCTTTATATTTAATGATGAAATTGCCTCTTCACAATGGATAATTCTCCAATTCTACTGAGCAATAGCTGACTTCGTATATAACAATGCCTACAAGAGTCAGTCACATTCACTGATTTTCTAATCGTAGGCTTAAACAGAATCTTACTAGCAACACTATAATGATTCTCCATTTCTACAATATATTCCTCATTCTTTCTGTAAGTAAAGCACTTCTAATAATAAAGACTTTCAAATGATACCTATTGTGTGAATCGTGCAAACATTCAATACTATCCCCTTAACACAAAATTATTAAAATATGCAAGAAAAACTAAAGTAAGATTACTGTTGTTAATAAATCTAAACAAGATTGCATTTGCTAGATGTCTGTAAAGAAATTATATGAACTATACAACGTGAAGTATTATTGTCAGTTGCCAGAAATATCCCTTTTGAAAAGTAAAACCATTGGATTTGAGGAAACTAAATGCTCAAAATCATGTGTCTAAAGTGAACCTGGCTGTGCACATTTCAAAATAAAGTTAAATCAGATGCTTCCATGCTAATTGGGCCTTGTCCCTCTAATGCAGTATTTTCCAAACATCTCTCTAATAGGTTTCATTTCTGCTCCCTGTATGTAAACAGTTACGTGTATGCCAGCCATATAAGCAAGAGAAACATCTACTCTCTCAGCTTCCAAAATAAAGGTGCCATCCTGAGTCAATGTATGACTTTCGCTTACAGCTGTAAAGGCAAGACACATCAATTAAAATGGGTTTACCATATACTAGCAAAACTGACCTACCATATTCTTACTCAATAGATTTGTTCCTTATCTTTATCCTTATCCTTATGTCGTGTTTGCTCATTACCTGCTACAAGTGAGATGGTATTATATCTTTATTTTATTTAGTA
Source organism: Streptopelia decaocto (assembly GCF_964273445.1). Classification (NCBI taxonomy): domain Eukaryota; kingdom Metazoa; phylum Chordata; class Aves; order Columbiformes; family Columbidae; genus Streptopelia; species Streptopelia decaocto. The sequence goes on along the minus strand of NC_138656.1, from coordinate 102,266,182 downwards.
ATGCAGAAATAGTGCAACTATGAAAAATTACCTGCATTTGACTATTGCTCATAAACTGTCAGCAGAATCTCTCACTAAGGGCCTCTTCCCACCAACATTATTTACTTCTTATGACGTCAAATGAGAAAATATGTCCCTGAGTTCAATCAGTTGTGATAAAAACAGAATTAAAAGATATAATATTATAAAACTCACTTTAAAACACAGCTGTTCTCCTAACATAGCATTATTTAGCTTCTAATTGCTAGATCTAATTAGGAAATTAATTTTTGTATCAATATTAATTTCAGTATTTTTAAATTTTGTTTAATTTAGTTATGTTCTTATTGAAAAAGTAAAATCAAATTATTGGAAAAAAACATAGAGCTACAAAATGGTTTTAATACCAAATGACCCTATTCCTAATTGAAAAAGAAAAGCAGTCAGTTGAAACTCTCTCCACTGGAAAACTGTGATTTTTAGTCACATTACATTTTCTTATAGTTCAATTTTCACATAAAATATTACCACTAAATCTACTTATTGCTCTGCATATTACTGTTCATGAGTATGACATTGTGCTTATCACCATACGCAGTTTTCAAAATCTTTCTAGAGGCATTTTTTCCAGGCTTTCATACTGACACAAGGTTTGGGAGCTATACAAATTCCAAATATGTCAGTACCCCCATATATAGCCTATAATGTAAGAAAAAACTGCATTCCAAAGCCATTACTTAATAACTGTTTGCTCATAACAATAGTCCAGATTTACTCATGCTAGAAATGTGATAGCATCTTCTGTATTATTGTTTTCTAGATGAACTTATGCCTCCATACACTTCTTCTAGCCTGATACTCAAGATCCTTCTGTTCAGAAAACAGTACCTGTTGGTTTTTTTTTTTAATCAAACCTTTTCCGGATTATCCTCAGAGGCAGAGTATCCACTTCAACCTATGCCAAAAAGGGTGCAGCAGTTAATCCACTGCATATTTAACTATAATCACATTATCTGCATTTTCAACATTGTTTACATTTGGAAATTTACACATTAAAAATGCATAAATAAATATTTACTTTGACATATGCAACTGCTGCAATCACAAATTCTTTTTCTTTCAATTTGCACATATATTTCTACAGTATTCCTACACTTTTTCTAAGAGTTAGAGAAATAAACTGAAGAGCTTTTTCTTCTGTAAGAAGTGTAATGACATGTGTCTTGATATTCTGAATCAATATTTCAAATTTTTGCCATAAATATGTGTGGTTATATTTGCATTTGTGCATGCATATGCACACTTGTACAAAACAAATACAGACAACCAAATTCTATCTTTAGATTCAAGTCTGAGAGCAAGACTCAGGTTTTGCTAGAGTCTATCTTCTAAATGCAAGGACATGGCATAAGTAGCTTTCCCTTTTCTTATGCAGGAAAATATAATTTCAGTGAGTTCAGCTTGTAGAAATAGTGTCAGTGTGCTGTTCTACAGAGAAAGAGAAAATAAACAGAGGGCTACAATGGTGGCCAGTAGTCAGCTCCCAGACTGAGAGAGTGTGTCCAGTGGGTGTTTACTCAATCACACAATGTGAACACAATTTCACTTGAAAGCAAATGAAAGAGACACATGACAAACTCCTTCATAACTCAGTGTCTTAGGATAATGTCATAAAGCTTGAGTTTAAATCCATTCAAACTAAGGGTCAAGACATGTAACACCTGTCTTGCCCTTAACAGTTCAGATGGCTCAACCCTGTCTTCAGGCTTTTGTGGAAAACGAGAATGAGATTTCCTATTTTCCACATGCATTCTATAGGAAGTCTAAGTGACTGTACTGTGATTACAAATTTCATTAAACATCATCATGGTTGAAAAGTAGATGTGGTATTTAAGATCATAAATCTTTGTGAACCCTGCCCCCATTTTTTAAAATCATTGTGTAAACTGTTAAATTAACTCAGCAACAAATGGCATTAGCCCTTCCCAAGTGGTTTCAGTGTCAGTATTCGTATGCTGCAGGTATATTTGTCATTTCCATAATCAAAACAGTGACAATGCTGCCTTTAAAATGAGATTTGTTTCTTTTTTTAATTCATTGATTTAAGTATACAAAGAATCAGTGTAGGCATTCCTTTCATCACAAGTAACACAAGGACTAATGGTTCAATGACCAAGAGATTGTGACATAGCAGCTGTGCTTTTCAGATTAATCATTATCTCATAAAGCATATATATAATACAATTTTGTTAATCTTACTGAAGTCAATGATAAAGCACACATTAATTTCAGTGAAACCAGGATTTCTGCTAGGGAATCCATCACAAGAATCCTAAAAGCTGTCTTTTCTCTTGCAACACTGTAAAAGAATGACTCAAATCTAAGACAGGTTTGTAAAAGACAAGTGACTATTAGAGGTAGAGTGAAAATAAATATATTCAGGCAGAAGGACTGACATAAATAAGCTTATTTCTATTGCTTCAATGGGTATTTACAAGAAAACCTCTGTGTTTGTATTGTATTTTAATTTTTGGTTGCAAAAGGAAAAGGTGGCGGTATTTGTATCCACAAGTTAAGTCAAATGGAGTTCAATTTTCAGTTAAAACTCGTTCCATGATGCTGCAATTCCATGAGTTACTACTGTAACTAGGACAAAAATCTGATTACTGAATCCTACAGAAGTCACATCATCTTTTAATAATATAGATGTCCTGAGGTAAATGTTTGATTAAAATTTCAGCCACATCGCAACCAAATAAAAAAACAAGCTCATGAAAGACTCCATTCCAACCCTAAATCAAGACAGGATTAATCAGTTTTGTGTTCAGAATCAAATACAAAATGCTTTATATTCTTCATTAAAAATCTAGCTTACATTTAAAATGTGCACACACTCCACTTAAAAAACAATTATATATCACCTCAGTCACATACTACTGTATGTGCTGTAACTTCTTCCACATTCTCAGCTGAAACCTACATATGTAAAAATCAGATTAAGTCTTCCTAATTTACAGAGTTTATACACTAGTCATTAAAACTTCCCTTTTTCTAGTTTCCTTTTACCTTTTATCATTAATTTAATTTTAAGGTTTTTTCCTTATATTTAACTTATATTCAATGGTAGCATACAAATAATGAAATACTAATTCTTTAATTTATTAATCAAAATATATACCAAAAAAAGTATTTACAGATATATTAAGAAACAGAAGTTCTGATCTGAAGACTGTGCTCAAGTTGAAACTCTATTTTTTACCTGAGGTGTAGGTACAAGCTTCAGTGAGCTTTTTGCTTAAGTAAGACTTTGAATATTTGGCTCAAAGTGTTTAAATAATGGACTATGCTAATTTCTTCTTTTCAAAGACATTCAACTTTTTATAAACTATTTAGCCAAACAAAAATGCTGTTCATGTATGAAAGTGAATTAGAACAACCATAGGGAACAAAAGTATTACAATTACAGTGCTAAAACCACTATAACCTTATTCCACTAAACTGAAAAAAACTAACATTTATCTTATTATTAGGTTATTGAGAAAACACTTATTTTAAAGAAGCAAAGCACTGGAATGCTGATTTTTTATCTTTTTAGAATTTACAGGAATTTCATCAAGAACAGTCTTAGAATTGTGACATCTTTATCAATGAAAACAACAAGAAAAACTTTCCTGCATTTTATTTAGGATTTTAACAAAACTAATTGTCCCTTCTTACTCTTGGCCTGGCACAAAGGCCAAGTGCTCTGGGCCATGTTCTGTTCATATTTTTAACCTGCCATCATTGCAACTTCATATTGACTAGCAGAGGACAATAAAGACTAGTATTTGGTCCACTGTACAAATGTTTAATTTTCTTTTCAATGTTATAATAAATGTTTATCTGTAAAAATACAGAAGCTATACTTTTCAAAGACAAATGTAAATGTGTTGGATTTGATAGAAAGGTTTTACACACAAACATTCATTGAACACACTGAGCAAAAAGGATAAGAGGCAGAAAAATAAAAATTAACTAGAAAGCTTTGTTTAAGAAGAATGCTGCAATATTTACAGAAAATTACAGGAATCTTATTAATTTAATTAAGTTAATAAAATAAATATATGGAAACTACTCAACTAAGTACATTCCAAAGAAAGTATCATTAAAAATAAAGATGTAACATTCTAACAATGCAAAATAGCTCTTATGAAAGGTTGATCTTATGCATATTGGTCCTCCAAGCAAAGAAAAATATTGATATAGTCCCACAGCTGTTTACCTTGTAATGAAGAAAAATGAGCATCATAATGTTGTATAACAAGTATACTCCAAAAATGAACACATGTTTTTACATAAATATTTGTGGTGCCCTCTTATTCATAGTCAACATTCTTATTTTCTTAGTTCACTTGTTTCTATTTTTTCCTCTGTTGTGATTTAACTGGCAGGCAGCTACACATCATCCAGTGCCATTCACTCATTCTCCTTGCTACTGTGGGATGAGGGACAGAATGAGGAAAAAAAATCAAACTCGTGGACTGAGATAAAGACAGTTCAATAGGACAGAAAATAAATTGAAAATAATAATGATGAAATTATATACAAAACAAGTGATATACATTGTAATAACTCACTACCCATTGACCCGTGTCCAGCCTGTCCCTGTGCAGCAGCCCTCTGGCCAGGTTTCTCCCTAGTTTATAGACTGAGCATGACATCATATGGTATGGGACATCCCTTTGGTCAGTTGGGGTCAGCTGTTCCAGCTGTGTCCCCTCCCAACTTCTTGCCCACCCCCAGCCTACTCATTGGTGGGGTGAGAAGTAGAAAAGGCCTCCGCTCTGTATAAGCAGAGTGCAGCAGTAACTAAAACGTCCCTGTGATAGCAACATTATTTTGTTCTAAATCCAAAACACGTCCTTGTATCATCTACTTGGAAGAAAATCAACTCTATCCCAGCTGAAAGCAGGACATCCTCTTTGTCTGTTGTTTTTATTTCCATCTCTGAGTTCTTTTAATCTCTCTATCTGTCTATCCCATGTTTTCCTGAGCAATTGACTTGCTACACTTTCCTTCTTCCTTATTCTCTTTCTCCTTTTATGTTCCCATTCCATTTTCTGGTAACTCAATCACATCATTTCCAAATACACCATCAAGAGTAATACACTGCTGTCTGGACTTGCTTTTATTTCAGCTCAGATTGCTGTAGTAAAGATCACCTCAAAAAGGTGGTAAACTAGATGTATGTAAAGTGGCAGCACATAATCTCAATTGGCCTTACACAGTGGGTAGTCAAATGGAAGAAGTAGGTTGAAAACAGCTTCAGACACACTAAAGACTAAAGTAGAAAACTAAGCTATAGAAGATGATAAAACTGGTGCTGTTAGAGTAGGCAACCACCTTCTAGATCAGGGGTATCAAACTCATTTTCACCGGGGGCCACATCAGGACTGTATAAATGTAATTTTAGGACTATACTGTCCTAAACATTTGGCCCTTTGAAGACAACCACAAGGCTGAAGTGGCCCTCGGTGAATGAGTTTGACACCCCTATTCTAGATGTTGCTGTGTTTTTTACAGTTATGACCTCCTGTTAAATATGGAGCAATTGGACTTTAATGCTAAAGCCTGTGTGAACTCACTAGTAAAATCTTCAGTGCTGATGCTACTTCATGAGCAGCATCTGTTCTGTGAATAAGCAGGTGACTTCACCTTTCTGTGCTGTCAATCTAGCACCTTTTGTGAGCTTTGAATTCCCTTTAAAATACAAAAGTAAAGATTTCTCTGTCAAAATTAGTTCGACCTGACAGATGATTTGAGTGAGAGATTTCAGAGATGGTGATACCTCATTGCCCTTCAGCAATCTCTGTCTCATCTGTGCTGAAACTGAAAGGCATTGGCATATTTAATCAGATGTTCTTGAAAAAAAAGAAACATAAAAGCCATCCTTTATCTCAATCACTTCCAAATATAAATAAAGATAAATAAAGCACTACAGCATCCTGATTAGTAGGTTTTCCTCTTATTTTCCTGTTTTTAAAGTATCTACTACTCGATTTGTGACTTACATGCTTGAGCACATATTCAGTATGGTATCACTAAGGAGATACTTAAAGGACAAATTAGCTGTTTTTTATACTTTTAAACAATAAGGATTTCATGCTAAAAATGATAAAAAGTTGCTTATTTATTGTAACTATTATTTAAAAAAAAAATGTGAAAATGTACCTGCATATAAAAGTCCCATTAATTACCCTATAATGATTACATTAAATTTAATACAATAAATTTAATGAATTAATGATTTAATGACCTTACATAATGATCATGAGTTAAGAGATGTAATCAAAATTTTTCATATGTGCTCTTCTCTATTCTTTTTTGGAGCTATACATGTGAAATGATCCTGTTTATCATTGTTTTTAATGAGAAAATCTATATGCTCTTAATGATCACTAATATGATTTCTAATTTCCATGGATAGATTCAGATATGTTCAGATTTTTTTTAATGACAGGTCTTAAGGGTCTGCAGAAAATATATATACATTAATTCAGCATAGCACAAAACTTCAGTACAACACATTCTAACCTTGCCAGAAAATAACAAGAAAACCTGGGTGTTCTCTTGAGCTCACTTCTGAGACTCAGCCTGCTATATACCATTCTGCTCTTTCTCTACCGTGACATTACCAGCCAAAAAGCAAACAAACCAAACAAGAATTTGTATGAGCTCATAGATGAGGGTTCCTGGTTTTATTCAACTATTTTGTCAGAAAAGAAAGGAATACTGGATTCATAAACCCCTCTGGTCCAGACTCAATAATCATGAGAAAACTTCTTAAATCTTTTATTTAATCTTACTTACCATAGAGCCGTGAGTTCAGTTTAAAATATCTAGCTTATTTTCCTCATGTTTTAACAAAACTTTAAAGACTTACTTCAAGAAAAAGCAGCAAGCAGTTCTACCCCAAAGCTCTGACCAACTCATGATCACATTTCAGAGGACAATAAATCTGCCTTAACTTTACCTCACCAATAAGCATTTCTACTAGCACATATTTGTCATCTTGCACTTCTGGTCCTTGAATTTCTTCTCCTGGTTCACTTGTTTTAAAGATACCTGATGCTAAAACGTAATGAAAAATTTTGCTTTGAAATTCCATGCTCAACAAATTCTTTAATAAAACTCTTCATCTCTAAATAAACTCCTCACCAAAAAATAGTGCTGACTCTAAGTATTTATGGAATTTTACCAAAAAAACCCTTCAGACTTAGATTCTGCTTTTAAGCTTAACTGGAAGCCCCCCCACTCCCCTCCCCCCCCCAATTATAGATAGAGATATATAATTAAATATACATTTATTTGTGGTGGATTGACCTTGTCTGGCTGCCAGATCCCCACCCAGCCACTATCTCCACCACCTCAACAGGACCGAGGAAGAAAATAAGATGGAAGTTTCATTTAACACAGAGAAAAAACAATACCTCCAAGTGGTTCTGCCCATTCACCTTATTCAGTCTTACCAATATAACAAATAGTTAGAGAATTATGTACTTAAAGACTTCAGTAAAATAATTATTTTGTTAATAAAACATTTTTAATAATAGATATGAAAAGTTAGCATGCTGCCATGTTCCTTCCAAAGGTACTTTCATAAGAGATTCTGCTTTAGAAAAGACACTTGATGACTGAAGAATTTCACATACTTTGTTCAATTAAACATAAGTTTTAGAAGTGGTGGTTTGAACCACTAAAACAATCGCATGTCCTTTTGAAGAAAGCCTGGCTGGCCAACATCCATGCATGACCTTACTAAAGAGTGTCAGATGCTTCATAAATCTTGGAGGAACAAAATGTTTTGCTCAATAGATGTGTCTGTTCAATCTGCAGAAAATATATATAAGAAGGCAACCATAGAAAACCCTGAAACACCATGGTGTATAATATTGGCATTTGCAAATCTGAAGGAGAGTTTCATTAGACTGGGACATAACTGTTTCTCTCTGCTTATAGTATTGTACTGAAAGAATTACGTGACTGAAACTCGATGTAGCACAGGTAAGAAAAATAGGAATTTTGGCAGAGGTAGGTTCCTTCACTATGGCTTCATTCTCTGCCAAATGCCTTTGCCCATAAATTTGCAGATTTCCAAATTCAAGATTATAAAAGAAGTAATAATTGCACAGTGGTGGACAGAAATATCTTACTTTACCTTCAACTAGACAAAAGATTGAATATTTTCATTTAAAATCTACTATTTAAACAATTGTCCATATATCTAGCTAGATCAATATATCTATACACAGTAGTTTTTCCACAATCATTCATAAGCTTTGGCTAGGACAGAACATATCAACTTGTCTTTTTCTAAACATATTATATCTGTGACTCATTACATTCTGTGCTGCATAGAAATTTAATTCAAGATTTTAATCACTTTCAAATAGCTAAATTTAATATTACTCTACTTAATTATAGTATTTGTATAAAAATCAAACAGACTTGGGAACTGCTAATAGAATTTTGAAAATGGCAGAAAGCAAATTATTCATTTCTCAGCTACATTTACGTCCAACATTATACTCAGATCCGTGAGTTAATCAGCATATTTTTTTAGATCAGACAGTGTCTAAATGGTAGTATTACAAGAGGCTGAAAGACAGTTCCATCTCCTAAGTTACCAAACACATGAGTATGGGAACTTTCCTGTTTGTTGGTATTGAAGTTACCCATCATTAAGAATGGAATCATTTATATATATAATGCATTCTGATTGCATATTTCTTATTTTAATAAGCTGAAGTTATTACTTAACTGGTTCCATTACAGCTAGAAACATGCTCACAGTATTGATTACTTAATTTCCCTCTGAGGAAATAACCAGGGCCTTCATCAACAGATAAAATACATGTAAACTACTCATAAACCCAATATCAAAATCCATCAATTTAATCCTTTTATGACTTCTAATACTGTAATATAAGTCAAAAATTTTAAAGAAAAACTTAAACTGACAAAGACCTAAGAACAGAATGTCATATGGTGACATAATGATTTCTCTAACAATTGCCGCAATATAAACCATTACTAAGATAACAAAGGTAAGATACAAAGAAAAAAGATGCATGCTAACAATCAGATCTACTCTAAATATATCCCAATGAACAGTCAACTAATTACCATAATATGAGAGCATTACAACAGACAAAAGAATTAAATTTGGTGTTTTATATCTGTTCTACACAGTAATTCCCAAGGGTGGCTGCTTTAGGATGTACCTAAGCATCCAAATGAATTCTGCAGCATGTAGACTCTTTTGTTGTCCCTGTCAACACCTAGTGAATTCCAATTACAAATTGTAAAAATAAATGGTATTCATTGTTTTTTCATTTGTATTAGAGCTGTGCTTATTTCTTCATATTACAAAATTGCATACCCTAACAGATTCTGGCATTTAAACTGAAAAATAAATAAACAAATGAATAAGTAATTTAGTCACTTATTTATTACTGAGAGGAAGTTTGATGAGAACATACCAACTGAAAATATCTTTTCCTACATCAAACCTACATGAAGTGTTTCATGCTCTTTAGTTAATTTAAATGAATAATCAGAAGTCATGCACTTTCGGTTAATTAGCCATTAAAAATAATAATCAAGGAACTGTGTGTGAAGTAAAAAAATTAAAATGAAGCTGCAAAACTAAGAGAGGTTAAAAGGAAAAGTGACATTTTGCCCAAGGTAATTTAAACAGCTCTTCAATAAGGGTAAAAATTATAGATACTTTCTTTTTCTTCATATCATGACTAAAACTCAACATGTAAATAGCAATAGTAAAGGCCTTTTGAAAATGCACAGACACTATCTCTCCAATACTTCAGATATATTTTCATAAAATAATAAGTTCAGACTGGTCAACACACAGTAGCAATACCTCACCATAAGTGATAACTACAGTAACTTTTAAAACACAGAAACAGTCATTTGTTACAAATTAGAAATAATAATGCTTAAAATGGTAAAAAAGAAAGAACAGCAAGTACAGCAAAAGTTAAATTGTAATCAAAGACAGGAACTTCTCAGTAAAACTGATGTCACTGTTGCAGTACAAGAGATGAGAAAAAGAAGACAGTATACTAAAGACTGAAAAAAAAATAAAAACCTGAATTCCATTTCTGCTTTTTCACTGAACCTGTACAGTCTAATGTAATACCAACAAAGTTACCAGTGAACTGCATGTTTAAATATTTTGCTTTGCAGCTGAGGCCAACATTCATCTCTGAAGGTAAATTGCCCTAGTCTTCCTCTGCAGTCAAGAGAGAGAAGCAGGCAACTCCAGGAGGGACAATTCATTCCTTACAGCTGCATATTGTCTGTAAGAAAGTAGTTCTATTAAATGTATTATCCATTCATATAGTACATGAGTATTTCTTCTCACCTGAGACAGAGCCATTTAGTAGTAGTGCAACAGTTCTACCATGGGGAAGCTACCATTCCACCTCCTCCACACATACTATGGCTCTAGTATTTGTTAAAATACGAGTACAACTATAAGGGTTTCTGGAAGAAGTTCACATCAGTCTTAGCAATCAATATTTCCCAGTTAAGGCAAGACTGTCTGAAAATGCACAAATTTTCAACGTAAGCTCTTAAACTTCAAGGTAGATAAGTTGATGACATGTGACAGAGGTTCATCATCTGACAAGCTCATCACTTAAACATTATGATGTAGGGGTGAGAATTCCAGTACATTTTCCAAACCATTCTTGTCTCAAAAACTTTGAAGTGTAAATGTGGTGTTACATTGATTGAGCAATACAGACCAGCATCACAGTCAATACTGCAGGCAGACAGTCGAGCACATTAAAAACTGGAGTCTTGATGGAACATACCCCTCAAAGAAGAGTTTTCACAGACGGTAATCAGGTTCTATAACTACTTCAAGGAGGTTTAGATCATATCCAGAATGGAGATTCACCTTAACATCCTGGCTGGTGAGTGTGAAGCTGTGTTTGATGTATATGCATATGGAGTAGAGCATAAAGAGTAACTTGGACACAAAAGAGCATGAGTTTCAGAGCTGCCAGACAAATGAAGGAATTGACATCATAAGGAGTTGAAATGATCATTAGAAAGATAAAGTTTCTGTTTTCTAGGCAGAAGCTATGTACAGCTCACCTGAAAGAATTCTGAGATGTGACTTCTATAAACTAATGCCTATGGACTGAAGACTCTCAAAGCTTTCTGGACTGCTTGAAGCCGATCACAATAACTACTTTTACTGACCAATTCCCTAGCTGTGTTAAAAGGATAACTTTTGCTTTCTGCAGACATGCAAAAACAGCTCTCACAACCTTTATGAACATCCTTAGTACTACTGATTGGCATCAAAACAGCCACTTCTTGGAAAACCATGAACCACTTGGATTACCCAGTGGTTCGATTGACCAACATTTGCAGTGTTGTGAACCAGATCACAATACTTGCTTCATCCAGCTGTTTGAAGCAGCATCCTTGATTTAAGTAATCCTCTTTCTATATAAGTCATTTCATTAGAAGTTCTGTAACTGATCAAATTGTGGGAGTACCACAATGCACCCTGAAATCTTGTTTGACATCCTAAACTGACACAACAAAGTGAAGCATAGACTTTTCTGAATACATCCCAACCTTTGTATTTCCTGACAGCAGGATTGAGACTGCTGGGGTCTTTATTAAGTTGCTGCCAGTGCAGAAAACTTCAGGGACAGGTTAGAAACTATAAAAGCCGGACCCTGACTGAAGGATCTGGGAATGGCTACCCACTGTCAGACTGAAGTTTAGGATGAAAGGCTCATTCTAAAATGACTAGATAATTTGGTAAAGCTATCCAAAATGTGGAAGGCAAGCGGATAGTAACATTACTGAGAGGGCCTAATTCTTTGTCAAATGGAGTGTTAATTAATGTGCCCTGCACATGTCCCCAGCAGGGAAAGTCAGTGTACCTGCTGAAATTATCTAATCTCTGTGGCTTTGGAAAAAATACAGTCAAATTAGTTTCTCAATTTAAGTGAAACTGATACTATCTGCATCAAAACTTAATACAAGTTCTAAGAGTAAGAATTTTCTTTAAATTAAGGGAAAAAAAAAAGAGTGAGTGACAGTTCAGATGTTAAAGTTTGAACCTTCTTCAGTCTCCTAGATAAAGTGTCACCAAAAAACAAACAACACAAAGAACATGTTGTCTAGAGTTTTCCAATTAAGAACACTAACTCTCAATTTAAATCCTATTATGGTACCCGATCTTTTAACTAGGGGAAAAAGTCTTGTAATATCTGTCATAAACCTACCAGTTGCAGAATATGAAACTGTGCAAAAACTTTAAAAATGAGGTAGCTGAGTAAAATAACCACCAGATTAACTCTGACTAAACTAATAAAAACCTTCAGATCCAATAAACAATGTACCATGACAAGCAGACAAGTTTATCACTGTGTGTTATAAGAAAAGCTATGAACCTTGACTATTTAGACTGAATGTTGTCATTCATAAGGATGTATCTAATCATAGAAAAAACATTTTCTTTCAACTCAAACAGCCATCCAGCATCCATGCCTTGATATGAAAAGAACTGAGATTTCAGTTCTGAATCTGTCTCACATGTTGTCCAAATTTTACAAAATCACTGTCTTCAGAGGTAGGGCAAGTCACTGTTGATTCTAGTGGCTTCTGTGTGAACCAACACAGGATTAAAGACCTCTGGCATCCTTCTGTAAGGATGCTCAGTATGTACCTTAACTCTCAAGTCCTCTTTCAGTGTAGACAGTGAAATGCAAAGATCTGACAGAAACATCATGAGAATAAACCTCTTGAAAGTCCACAGGCATAAATTAATTTCTCTTATCAAGTCATGTTATTCTGAAGACCACGCAGATTTCTAGAATCTAGAATTGGACTCAAAGTTTGATCCATCTCTGCCCAGAAAGTAACTGTTGTACAACCTGCTCCTGTAAGATCAGTTCTAGAAAATTCCTCTGGAATAAGGTCTTTTTGATCTACTCATCTGGAGGTGGATTTGCAGGATTCTGGAGTCCATGTAGGGGAGCCAAAAGTACCATAATAACAGGCAAGGAGAATTTTTAGGGTGATGAAAAGAGACAATGTCTGTAACAGGTTGTGTTTTCTCAGAAGATTTCAGAAGAAACTCCAGAACATACCTACAATCACACATACATAACAAGGGCAAGTGTAGAGTCTTGCATCTGGGCAAGAACAACCCCAGGTTCCAGTATAAGTTGAGGAACGACCTGTTGGAGAGCAGTATAGGGGAAGGGGACCTGAGGGTCCTGGTGGACAGCAGGATGACCATGAGCCAGCACTGTGCCCTTGTGGCCAAGAAAGCCAATGGCATCCTGGGGTGTATTAGAAGGGGGACGGTTAGTAGGTCGAGAGAGGTTCTCCTTCCCTCTCTACTGTGCTCTGGTGAGACCCCATCTGGAATATTGTGTCCAGTTCTGGGCCCCTCAGTTCAAAAAGGGCAGGGAACTGCTGGAAAGAGTCCAGAGCAGAGCCACAAAGATGATTAAGGGGGTGGAGCATCTCCCTTATGAGGAAAGGCTGAGGGAGCTGGGGCTCTTTAGCTTGGAGGAGACTGAGGGAGTAACCTCATTCATGTTTATAAATATGTAAAGGGTGAGTGTCACAAGGATGGAGCCAGGCTCTTCACAGTGACAATCAATGATGAGACAAGTGGCAATAAATGCAAACTGGGACATAGAAGGTTCCACTTAAATATGAGAAGAAACTTCTTCACGGTGAGGGTAACAGAACACTGGAACAGGCTGCCCAGGGGGGTTGTGGAGTCTCCTTCCCTGGAGACATTCAAAACCCACCTGGACACATTTCTGTGTAACCTCATCTAGGAGTTCCTGCTCTAGCAGGGGGATTGGACTAGATGAGCTTTCGAGGTCCCTTCCAATCCCAAACATACTGTGATACAAGTCTCAGGTGCCTTATCACTGACATCTAGTGCCCTTTCAGATACCCATGGAATCTGAGACATACAACAGGTGGGCTACAGGAATTTTGGAGCCCCACGTCACTCTGTAGCAGCAGCTGGAGCACAGGTAGGATACACTAGAGGATTTTAAACAGCAGTAGTTGTCTATAAGAATCTCAGAAGTCTATGCAGGCAGCAGAAAAACCTGTTCTTATAGAATACTCAAGATGTGGAAAGATGTTTCAGTAGCAAAGAAATAAAGATGAAAGTTTTACACAACACAAAACACAGAAAAGCTGCTTGATTCAGCCAGCTGACTGAAGGGAACTGAAAGGGAAGTATGTGCCATGTCTCTTTTACAGTAGCATAAACCACGGGAACAGGAGGAATTCTTGGGGCATGTTCAAACTGCATTCTCCACTACCTGTACGTAAGGAAATCATGGCAAGAAATGTGGATGTACTAAAACTGCTTGCATCTAAGAGGGAATGGTGGATGACTGAGGCAGGGCACTTTGAGGAGATGCCTGGGCTTGACCAAAAGGTCAACATGAGCCACAGAGAAAATCACTGTGACCCAGCTGTGATGTTGAGAATAAAAGAGGGGAGCTGAGATGCGTATTTTTTACACTATGTGTGTAACATACAGAGGAGACAGAGGGGAAATGCATCCCCACAGCAATTGCTGAGGCTAAAAGGTCCAACAATTGCACTATATACATTCTCTCAAAAGAGAAATAAATTGTCTGAGACAAATAGAAGATAATATAGTATAAGGTTTGGTGTTCAATATTTTGCAAAACTGTTATTAAAAAAAAAAAAAAAAAAGGAGAATACGTTAATATGGTTGTAAAAATCAGGTTCCAAACTAAAGAAATTATTTAACAGAAAAACCTACTCAATCTGTAATGCCTAGTACAGTGGGTTGTATGTAAAGCAAGAGAGAGCACCATATTTAAAGAATTAAACAGGTTGAGTTTATAAAAGTTTCTACAAATGGGAAAGTAAAATTTTCTGTAGTAAATAATGTGCTGTTTTGCAGTCTGTGTTGGAAAATAATATAACAAAATACAGTGCAACATTATTTTGAATCTGTAGTTTTCAGGAACATCGCTGCTGCCAGATAAACACTTTCAACATATCAATAGATCTGCATGGAACAGTTGCTTAGAAAGACCAAGAAAAAATAATTGAATCATTCTGAAAGTTAAGTGAGAAGGACATTTTTTCTAATCCCTGGAAGATTTTTGTATCACAAAGGCTTTCCCAAAATGAACTCTCTGAAATGTAAAGATTCTGATCCTTTAATAATTAGAGGAAGGATCTTAAACATAGAGTAAAAGATATTTTATCATCTCTGGCTTAGATGGAACATTTCCAAGCACAAAAGAAATAAACTTCTGTTAATGTCCTGGGAAATGAAGAGCTTTATCTAAGTAGGTAGAACTAATTTCCTTCATTTTACTTTATTTCTCTGGTGATACACTACAAGCTCAACATGTGATTTACCCAATTTTTTTATTACAAACTGAACATGACCAAAACCAAATGATAATTGGTAGAAACAGGTGATTCAAGAAGAAAGCTGCCTGAACTTATATCGTCTATCTACTCAAATATAGTTTTAAAACCCGTTTCACACTTGTAACCTTAATCTTGTCTTTACTAATTAACACTTGCCCTTTTTATTTTGTTGATCTTTCCTCTGCAGTTGTGACAATCTCTTCATTGATTCCTATAGCCTGGTGCATTAATTATTCCATTAACGCTGAAGTTTACTAGGACATCCTTTTCTTCAATACACACATGGCCTACAAAAATTTTCTAGAAAATTTTCTATTAAATATTGTTCTCTTGCTCTGTGTAATACAATTGCATATTAGTTGAACTCATGGTTCCAGGCGGTTGGAAACATGAACCCCCTTAATGTATGACTGACTACACTGAGGGTACATCCGTAAGAGAAAATTAAATATATATTTTAAGGAGTGTTCCTTTGGAAGCTTGAAAAAAATCCTGCTTTTGATAACAGGTCATTCTTCTTATATTCTATGTATAATCATAGGGTGGAACTTCATAATCTGATGTGTGTGATTTAAATGAACTTTATAAAAAGACAATGATAACTGAAAGATTGTGCAATTTTACTGGCCATATTAAACAGTTTGTATTTTCTCTTACCTGTGAACAACATCTAAACAAAGAAAAAAAAATCTTTCATTAATTAGGGCAAGCTTTTAAGAGTAAACCTCAGTATGAGAAATTTAATAGGTGACTTGATTATCTCAACATTGGGAAAAACACTGCCAAGAGGCTAAGAAGTATTTTTCTTTTGTAAAGAAAGTATAAAAAAACAGAAAGACAAAATGTATTAATTTGACAAAATGATGTAACCTGGATCATTATTAGTACTGCTATTTAGATTTTAATAGTTCGTTCTAAATCTTAGTCTGTTTCATTAAACTTTAAAACTCATTCATAAATATGCAGGATCACATCCTTAATGTGCCTGTCTGATATGATAGATGAGTCAACAGTGAAATACATTGTCCTTCAGACTTAAGCTACATTCTCTGCATACTGTCCAAAGAAGCTCTGGTGATTCCTAGCAGAAATAAAGTATAGTTGATTAAAACAGTTAGCAAATGATCAGTTTTCTTCATTGCAGTCCACGAGATGTTGTGTCCAGTTTTGGTCTCAGTACAACAGTGACATGGGCATACAGGAGCAAGGCCAGTAAAGGGCCACAGAGATGAAGAATGTATGTATGTGTAATGAGTATGTATGTGTTTATGAGAAGAAGCCAAGAGAACTTCAATGGGGAGCAGTGAAGGCTCAGGGGGATCTCATCAATGTGTAGAAATTCCTCATGAGGGGAGTAAAGTAAACAGATTCTTTGCACTGGTATCTAGACACAGAACAATGGGTACAAACTGAAAGAAAGGAAATTCCATGTAAGCATAAGAAACAATCTTTTTACAGTGAGGGTGGTCAAACACTGGAACTCATTACCCAGACAGAATGTGGAGTCTCAATTCTTGGAGATATCCAGAACCTGACTGGATATGTAGCTGAGCAACCTGCTCTAGTTGATCCCCCTGTGACTAGAGGTTTGGACTGGGTGACCTCCAGAGGTCCCCTCCAATCTCAGAAATTCTGTGATTCTATGTGATTTTCCATGAATGGCAGATTCTCTAAGCCCATACCTTCTTTTCCATTTTTTCCTTTTCTTTGTTCTCTTATTTCTTCTATGATTTCTCTCCCTTTCAATATAAAACATTCTCCTATATCCAGATTCCACTAAATCAACAGAAAAATACATTGTTTTAATCTTCTGTGTTGAGTACTACAATCTTCTTCCCAACAATTACATTTTCTCATTAAAAAACAAAAAAGGTAAAGCCACCATCTTCATCCCCTAGCATTACACATTCTTTTTCCTTGAAACTCCTCACCTCTTCCCATTACTCCATAAGTTTGTGTCTTTTATAGCTTCTGAAGATCATCCATAACTCACAACCTGTCCAAACATTCAAATAGTTCCCTTTCTACATCACTAATGACATCAATCTTAATATTTAATTTTCACTATTTTTTCATTAATTTTCACTCATTAAATCTTTTCACTTTTTTGATATTGCAACTCAACTGAAAATTACTTGCAGTTTCACCTTTTCTTACTAATAATTTCTTAATAACCTTTTATATTTTGAAATTACAAATGACACAACAAACTTACATGTTTACATTACATGTAAACATTTTCAGCTACTTTGTGCTATTTATAGTTGTTATCAAGAGTTCGGTGTTATATCCAGTCTCTCACCTAAAACGATGAAGCTTAGTACCTGATCTGACCCATAAGAAAGTATGTAAAAAGTAACTGATCTTCAAGTCCCACATTTTGTGAGCAGGATGCCTTGTCTTGTAACACAAATAAAAGGGGACTGGACAGAAAGCAGCATTTACTACATTTACAGCTAAAAAAAAAAAAAAAAAAAAAAAAAAAAGAAAGAAAACAGGCAACACTGTTTTAAAAGAGATTTTGCGATGTAGGCTTAAATCAGCCATTCCACACTGACAGCAGTGTAAACCTGCTTTAAAATGCTTTATAAACTACCTTCTGTGTCTTCTTCCACAACAAGGTAATTTTTAATAAATCATCTGTGTATATCAAACAGGAACCTGAAGCTGCTTCTGTGCAATATAAGGGATCTAACATAATTTAAATGGCATAAAAATTAATTAATATAACAATTCTTTATGCAGTTAATATTTAAATGCTCAATATTGAACAGCTTTCATCCTTATTTTTTGTGTGTAATATAATAATATCCTTTGTTGTTTCGAGACCAAAAGAATACATTTTAGTCACCTGTTTCACCTGTAAGTGGCAACTTCTTATATATATAAGAATATTGTGGCAAGCAAAATGTTTTCCAGGAGCATTTATTCTCTTTTTTTTATTTCATTTAAAAAAAAAAAAAAAAACTGGGGCAAGTCCTAGCACAGTGTGTCAAGTTTCAGCCAAGAGCAAATATTTATGTCTGCATGCCACTTTAAAACATCTTGAAGTCATAAAGGTTGAATTTGGAAGACGTCTGGGGCCACCTAGTGGAATTTTAGGTAAAACCGTGTAAAGCCTGGTGTTCATGTACATGAAATTCAGTTTGCCAGAAAAAGGTGACCCACTCTTCATTTTAACTTCTTTTTCCTCAAATATACAAGGTAAGTTGGCACAACTTTTGTTGGCAAAGTTTAAGGGAAAAAAAGAAAATAAAATAATTAAAAAAAAAAAAAACTATCCAAAGAACTTACTGTTAATGTAAAATACAAAACTAAAGAATGATCCTCTGAGGATAGATTTAGAAATTTCATCCCTAGAAACATATAAATCCATGGTAGACAAGGAAAATATATTGTATAGTGTAAGGCATGGAAACAACAGGAATTAGATACATGACCAAAACAATCTTCTTCATCTGCAAATCCTGTTATTTTAATTTTCCAATGGAAGCTATAGAGCATTCAAGAATAATTCCATCAAACAAGCACACACTTCCTTTCCTTGAAGAAGCAATTCAGATCATATGTCAGAGATATCCTTCAATTTATATTTTTTACCTTAACTCTTGATTTTGACTTTGGAATCATGTGTGATTTCCTCATTACAGAAAAACTGAATATTTCAATGTTAGGTTGATGGCAACATTTCACATACTGTATCTGCAATCTGAGAATTACCTTAGTATTGTATTTACTTCTGGGTGCAATTTAAACACTATTTACTTCAATGTGCAAACCTTTCTATAGGATTTATCATTATTATTTGAAAGATCTCCACAATACAGTCCCAGATAAATTCATACAAAGCTTTGAGATTGCAGTCTACTTACATACAGAGAGAATATACACCATCATCAGTGCTGTCTGCAAGCTTTTCCATTAAATAAATCCTAACATGAAGCATGGAGAAGTAAGGTATTATTACCTTTTCTGCTTCATATCCAACACTTCGCTCCCCCATTCTCGCACAGTTGGACTGTTGTGATCTTCCTGTGTGGGAAGTATCACAACTCCAAAAGGCGGCTTTGCTTGAATTTTGTTATACATGTTACTTGAGTAATGGAACTTGTTGTAAGGACTGTAGCCATAGTACATTGTTTCATATACTCAGGCAGGGTGACCAAAGGCACATAAAAGATAAATGTGAATTATTGTTCCGGTTTATTATTCAGGTTTATTATAGGAAGTTTATGGAATACAGGACAGAAGTCGATAGGAAATCAGGCTTCGATAGTTCATGGAATTAACTACTCAAATTTGCTGTTCTCAGCTCTCCACTGTCTTAGAAATCTGTGATGCTTTGTGATTCTGAGATTTTTTTTTTCCTAAATAACCCTTGGATTAAGAGTCATTTTACCGTATTTTCTATGATGTATACATGTTGTATCATATAACTTTTCCAAATACAATATAATGCTTTTTTATTTCACTAGCCTAAAACAATTATGCATTACAATACATTGTCACTTTCAACTTATTTCCTTCCTTAAGAATACTTTGGAAAAATTAAACCTACTGTCATGCCATACAAATTTAATTTAAGTGCATAGTATCTAAATCAAGATAGAAATTGACCATTTCAAATCACATCTGCTTAACCAGAGTTTCACTACATTCAGCTTTTAACTGAACATAGATATCTGGGAATTTGTTTATACTGTTAGAGTAGAAAACTTAAACCCAAAAGTAAATGGCTGATTTATAACATACTTACTTGATATTATGTGGCTTATTATAGATAAATTGCCATCTGGAAGGCACACGGATAGTACTATGAATTATTGGATTAATCTGCAGAAAAAATAAATCATACATCATTAGCTGATGCAAGATGTTTAAAATATTTTCTTCTCAGAAGCATTCCTTAAATGTAAACACTAGTCCCGCTTTCAAATACTGTCTTTGTTCAGTGCAATATGTTACTTGTCAGTATTTTGGAAAATCTGGCATACTTGAGGAATCCCAAGGTTTTCACTGTTACGTATCTTCTGTCCTCAAAAACCTGTGCTATGCTCATTCACCATTTATCCAAAAGACTTCTCTGTTCCGAAGTGGCTGACCCAATTTAATCAATCAGAGATGTTTCTGTCAAATGGCCTGACAAGCTCTCTCTCCCTGCCTCCACAGCACTTCCAATACTTGCAAAGGCAAGAAGTGAAAAACTGAGACTTGGAATCAAAACAAAATCCAAACCAGGATAAGCAGCAAAACGTTCACAGTGAGTAGGCTAGTAACTGTAAAACCTGTTTTCCCCACCTTCCCTCCCATATAAAACTTGTCCTTTGATGCTAAAGCTGCCAATGCTACATGAGAGAAAAAAAAAAAAAAAAAAAAAAAAAGTGAAAAATCAATGAAAATCAGCAAATGTGTAAGGCAAGGAATTCATTAGACGTAAAAATCTATGATCTCTCTTACAATGTTCATGTTGTATTTAGCCTTGAATCAGCCTCACTAGTTGTATCTATACCTGTAAGCAAAAAAGGTCCAGGGACTGGATGGCACAAAACACAAAATGGCTCATATCCACACCTGAACACTCTTCATAGGAAGTTCTGTCCTCCCCATAGCAAATGTTAACCTCAAAACAAGGACACTGTTTGAAACAGTGGCAAATGACATTTGCCAAAAATGTGTCAGGGACTACAATAACAGATGGGAAATTTTGTTCTATCACTTGCCAGGCCTCGGGACCAAGTCCTGGCCCTGGCCATGCTATTGTAGTACTAAGGTGGCCACTGAGTGTTGTTACAGTTCTATTAACAGATGGGGTGTACATTAACTACTTTTGGCAATTATGCAATTTTGTTTTTCATTTTAGTCCTCTAGTTTCCATTATGGCTACCATTTTTCTAGCTTTGAAGAGTGTTTATGGAGCACAAGAAAACTCTTAAACCAGCCAAATATTACAAGACAATTTATCATGAAATCCTGGTCCCACAGGCATCCACAAAAGGACATGTTACATTTACACTAGTGAATGAAACAGTTACAATACCTATTTCCCAGCCCCAAAACCATATAGAATAATCTGTCTAGTCCATAATGTTAAGCTTACTTAGTCTTCTGAACAAGATTCATGCCTATCGAGAATGGTCTTCGGTCTACCCTAACTTCCAGACTGCGACTGGGAATTGGAGTATGAACTGGCACAAGCCAAAAGCGTGTCACAGTACAAATAACTGTGTTCCAGTACCCAAACATATTCTAGGAGACTGTTTAATGTACTAACAAAGATGCAGCCAAAGGGAAACATACTCTGCTGCTGTGGAGTATAACTATTGCCTAGAGATCTGTTCTGTTCCTGGGCTCGTTTCAATAGAAGAGAAGGTACAAGAAGGGGAGAGCAATGAACACCTACGTCTCGTCACGACACATGGACAGGACACAGCTGGAGTGACTACCCCAGCCCAAGAACCGGTGTTCCCAGATACTTAAGACATCCACTCTATAATTATTTAGATCCGGTCTCTTTCAGTCTATATGCATAAACTCACAATTTCACTCTAAATATGATTTGAGAGCAAAATAATAATAAAATACAGAAAAACTGTCACTTCCAGAGTCATATTTTGTAAATCCTCTCTATTGACAAAGCGATCTTATATGGTACATCACAAACAACTGTACAAAGCGAAGCACTACTGTTTAAATGAGACCCAGATGTTTGTTTCACTAAAATAGCCTCGATAATACAGATCAAATAATATAAGTTTACTGGCAGGTTTTTTATTCACAGTAATTAAAATGTTAATTTAAAAAAGTATTACTATGGCATTTTACAAACTTGTAGTTTAGTAATTTTTGTCAAGTATGTATCAAGGCAAGAACCAAAATTTCAATAAATATATTTTTTTATGTCAAAGTTGCTTGGGAATAATTTATTTATTAATTTATTTATTCTCAGTAAGAATGGTACACATTCAGTGAAGCCAGCAGACTAGCCTGGTTCATTTTCACTGTATTTTCTGATTAAAGCAATGGCAAAGCCAGAAAATAACTACTGTAAATCTCTATTTCAAATCAAAATCCAATTATAATTCAAAATATAGAAAATTAACGAAGGCCTTTCCCATTTAACTGTTACAAATCCAATCCTGTTTGTCTTCACTGCCATATGAGAGGATGCAAAGATCTCATTCAGAATGATAATGACAAGCTAAGCATGCCCAAAGGAACTCCATATTCAGCGTGACCACGCTTTACTACATTTAGGTTTACAATCTATGACATTTACATTCTAATTTTGAATGTTTCTTATCCTCTGTAGCAGTTCAAATCCAAATAAGCTAACTTAACACCTGTGTCATCTAAGTCAGTCTCTTTGACTTCATACTTCATACTTCATACTTCATAAAAATAGGAAAGACGTGCTTACCTGGCATCAGTTTCAGCTGAGAGATGAAAACCATCCAAGATCAGATAAGAAAGAAAAAAAATCTTTACAGTGAGAGTCGGAGTTTGGACGGGGTGACCTCCAGAGGTCCCCTCCAGTCTCAAGAGTTCTGTGACTGTGTGATTAATCAGTAAACGTCATCTACACTTTACACTGTCTGAACTTCTGCTTTTACAGCCTACAGCAAAGAATGCAGAAGAGTAATAATAACTCTTAATTCCTAAAAATACGGAAAATATTGCTGGTAAAGTGATGTTTAAATAGTTACAAAACATGGAAAAAAGTTAAGACAAACTTCAAGAGTAATATTATCTTTGTATCCAAATTTTTACATAATGAATCTCAGGTAAATTGATATTATTATCATATCATATTCTTCCCTTAAATAGCATATTTTAACAGATAAACATAAATTATACATGCATAAAGTAATGAATGGTTATTTTTTCATAGTAATTTAAACAGGCACTATTCATAATTAAACACTTACTGTCATTTCTTTGCTTTTCCCCTCAGGCTTTTTAACTTCCATTTTAATGTAACTGTAGAAGAAAAAAAAAAACACAGTAGATAAAACTTGTTCATTTGTGTCCAAATGGAACAGACAGTCTGAAAATACTTTGGCCTCACTGTGAAATCCTTAATTTAGGATTAAGAGAGACCCTAAAAAGGACACAGGTACCATCGCTTCAATTTACCAGAACTGGAAACTAAATGTTATGCACTACCAGAGAATCTAAACTACTGTCAGGTGTAAGGCTCCCCGTGTTTAGAGGCTTTAAGACACTTCAAAAGGGTTACTCAGAAATCTCACTCTTTGGCCAGGAATTGCCTGCAGAGAGCCAGCAAAAGATAGATGCTAGCCACAGGTAACTGTATGAAATACACAAAATAATTTACTGAGACAAGCAGAGAGAATGCCCTCTATCAGCTCTCAGTCCTGATGCCAAAACTGTCCCTGAGGACTGCTGTACATCTTCTCATGACTGCAGCTAGTGATGGCAACACCCATCTTCAACACAGCAGCCTGAGGACTGACATACTGGCACAGAGTAAGTGTGATTTAAGTCCTGGTCTACAAGTTATTTTTTGTGATGCATGCTCTGTTGTATTGCATTTGTATGTATATGTAAGTATACAGAGAAGGAATTTTGTGGCTGGATTTACTCCACAGTTCCAGTACAGATTTCTGTAAGTGGTCAGTTAAAATCTGATATTTGAAATGGTTTTGGCTGTCTAACAGGCTGATCCTTGGAGGTATTACATTCTGCCATCTTATTTTTCAATGAAGTCTGACCAAAATTTCTGTGCAACCTTCAGTGCCATAGCACAGCTAAGCAACTGCTCATGCTGGATATGTAAAATAATCAAAATAATTTTGTTCAAGTTGAGACCTGCCAACTATTTAATATTGTTCATGAAAACAAGGAATTCCTTAATTTCACAGGGAAGTGATTGATTCCTCAACACAGTTTAACATCAGGTTAAAAATTCCCAACTTTCAAATCCACTGGAAATGCCAAAAACTAGCACAGCACTGCCAAAAATTGTACCAGCAAAAGTAAGAGAAGCACAAAAATGAGATGGAGCATGAGGAGACAGAGGAAAATCTTGTATTGGTTACTAACATGTCAGTTCATCAAAGCAGGTACATAACTTTGAGAAGGGCCGTGGTTGGGTTTTCTTACAGCCCAAATCTCAGAGACAACAGCCCCTGGTGTTACTATTATGGTGTTTAAGGTTTATTTGCTCAGGCCCTCCCTTTTCCACATCTCTGCTGCTACTGGCAGGACTGATGTATGAAGAGAACTTCAGAAATTTCAAGAAACGATGTGCATCAACTTCCGTTAAGAACAAATATCTCATAAAAAAATGAGCTATTCCATCTGTTTTCTAAATACTGTATAAAGTGTGAAACTGACGAGACTCTTCAATGTTTCTACTGTACTCCAAGGTTCTTCTGAGCAACAGTAAAACTAGATAAATCTTACTGGTTTTGACTAGCTTCTCTCTTGACAAAACAGAAACATAACAGAATTGTCCATACTTCTGGGAAGATTATTCACTATTTGCACAGAATTTCAGGATAAAATATGTAATATCCAAAAGCTCAATGATCTCTTTTGCTGAAGAAGAAAGAAGGCAGAAGAAAGAAGGCAGAAGAAAGAAGGCAGAATATTCTGCTTCTGCTTATAGTACCAACGTTACCTTCTCAGAGCTGGAACAACTAAATTTTGTTACAGAGTTACACATGAGACAGACAATTTTAACATCAGCACTGAAAAGCTTTGCAGGGTGACAAATTAATTACAGTATTAAAGAAAGAAAAAAAATTTTGATTAATATTATTACCCAGAGGAGCAACTTGGCTGAATAAACCTCAGGTGCCTTCTTCAGTAACCAATTTGCCTTTTCACTGTAAAGTGTGGTCAGGAAGCCTATTTTCACGCATCCTCTCTTCACTCTCTGTTTTGCATTTTCAAGCACGTTTTGGCTGATACACAGTAATTCACAATGATAAAATCCCAGTAAGGCAAAGGCGGTTTATAACCACGCTGGCAGTAGGCAAGAGGGCCAGGGCAGCCCTTTGCCTCTGCGGGTGGCATATAAGCCTCTTCAGCTGAGATGGTTTAAACTGCAAAGGAAAATCTTTGGGCCGAGGACAAAGACCTGGAAAGTACAGCCACTAGCAGGTTTTGTAAAGGTTTTCTGCCCTTCCTGTGCTGGCCCTTTCTCATCCCAGCAAGCCCAGGGTGGGCACCATGCAGCCCTGCAGCCTCCCCCCAGGTGCAGCAGGGAGGCACAAAGTGGTTTCCCACCTGCTCCTGTCTGGCCACCCAGCCCACCTGCTCAGCCCCAGGGAGGTTCTGGGGGCAACACCTGCAAGTGGTGAATGCCTGGCCCAAGGCAGAAAGAGTGGTGAAAGGAGGGAAGCAAAGGAAAAATAATAAAAATAAGAATGATGGTAGCCATTGTAACCAAGTCAGTTTGATGTGGAATGTTATCTGCATAACTCGGTCATTTCAGGTTGTGTGCATGTGGGCTCTGCCAGGGTGAGATTTACAAAGCTGGTGGGAGTGTTAAACCTCCTGAGGTTAAATGTTAAATGTCCTGAGTAACACCAAGAAGGGGAAAACACTGTTCTGGGGTTGATGTCACTAGACTGCTTCTCAGCTAACAGAAAACAAGCTTTTAAATTCAATAAGACCTACCTGAAATACAAGGCTTTTTTTTATTTGCATGAGTCATTCCTTCCTCCTATAGCATGTTTTTGTTTCATGTTTTTTCCTGTAATGGATGCTGAAGTGTTTCTCAAGCATTGAGGAGGTCAGGAGGCTTTATGGAGCTACAGAGACAGTGAAGAACAGAGGAGCTTAGCTGGAACTCATGCAAGAGGAGCCTTTCCCTTCCCAGACATTTACCACAACTTTAGAATGTCACTCATGGGTTCCTTATTTTATCTAGGTTTTCTTGACACTTCTACTTCCAGTAGGAAAGGCATCACAGAAAGGGATGCAAAGGACCAGAAGTCCTTACATGAAAGACAATCTCTAAATAAAGTTATTTGGCTAGTAAAACAGTGACAGATGAAAAACTTGATTCTTATTTTATAAACAGTGAAGAAGTGTCTGGTTAAATAGAAACACAGAAAATGGAAATGCAAATAGACTAAAAAACACGTTTTTATGATAGTATTACACACCACATCATAGACACAAGTTGTAGTGTGAACAAGAAAGGAACAGAAGACCAACTAGGAAGACCGAGTCATTTCTGTCATCAGATACTAGATATATCTGATTATTGGTAAGGAAGAAAAATCCTGGTTAAAATGCTAATCTGGCTTTGGAGATGTGGAATCAAATTGCGAATTTTCTATAGACTTCCTGTTTACCTGCTGTATATCACCTAATTTCTGCCTTATTTCTCTAGACAAAATATATATCCTAGCACTCGCTTGACACATAAAGAATTCTGAGCAGAAATATGTTAAAGATGAGGGCCATTTCACTACTTTAAAATGATATTGTTTTAGTTACACAGTTACATTATTATTTCTGAAGTTAGTAATTTTATATAAATATTCTCATGTATAAAAAAACCCAGACTATAGGACTCATACTTCATGTCACAATTTCTGTGATCATATATGTACATAGAACTAATCAAACTAGGTAACAAAACAATATTATTCATTCATAATTTTTAAATGTATAAAATATCCAGTTGTCCAATGATAGTTTGTTTTGATTTTTTTTTTAAATCTTCAAGTAATAGATAATTCACAGTACATCTTTCCATGGTGATAATGTTTATAGCCTAGTGCTATTTAAAATGCAAGTTTGGAAAACACAAGGTGGTATGGTATGTTATGTTGCATTTTACAGTGAAGTAAGTGAGATAGTAAATAAAAGAGGTCCTGGTTCAAAATAGTATAAACACAATAAAGAATTTGCATTCCATAGTTAGCCCAGGACTAAAGAAGTGACACTGCACATCCTTAGCTAATTCTCTTAAAGAAGCTTAGTTCTTTGTTTTTGTCTTTGCTGACAAATGCAGTTCCAAGCACAAAAGCTTCCTCGGCAGTCAAGCCAGAGTAGATCTGCCATACAAGAGGAAGATCTCAGGGGGAGATGTTGGAATAAGTGTTGAAGGAAAACCGCAGTGATACATGACACCTATGTGGCAAGAAATTTTTTCAAGCTGTCAGGATCTCAGCTATCTGAAAAGAAATGGGATGGGGGCAGATAGGCAGGTTTGCCCTACGCTAGTTCCCCAGTCTTCTTCTGGGGGTGATATTTCATTTATTCCTTCAGAAGCAGCTCAGGAATCTTGTAAGGAAAATGGTTCTCTGGATGGTTGCTGGCCTTGTATCCTATGTGAAGGATTTTAGTTCGGATAGCCAAAAGATGTGATACTCTTTAAAACCCCATTTATGTCAAACCCTGCATAGAAGTTTCACATATGTGGTAAAAAGCAATCAAATCAACAGCTGTTTCTTCCCTCACTCATTCCCACTGCCATCTCGTCCTTGATAAGATGTAGCTATTGCAACAGTACTGTTTTCCAAATGTCATACTTTATGGAATTACTTATGCCAATTATGAACTATGAAATCCACTTCCTCCTAAAATAACATACCTGGAGCCTCCACTTCACAATGTAATGATCCAATGGCTCTTTCTCTGTGAAATCTAGGACCTTCTCAAAAACTATTCTTGTACCTTGTTTGAGAATTAGTCTTTTATGTTGCTTCAGACATGCTGTTTGAATTGATATACAAGGAACACAGCTTCCAGCAAAGGAAGTTTTACCTCACATCAACAGACATTGCTAGTTGCTTACAGCTGGTAATGGATCGGTCATATCTGTTGAACAAAAAAAGATACATAGAGAATATAATGTAACTAAGACACAGAAATATACACAATCTGTAAACTTCAAATGCAAATACTATTTTTAGCCATTAAAGTGCAGCAACATTGAGATCTATGCACAAATGCAGATTGTGAAATAAAAATCAATCTATGGCTGCAAAGCAATCAAAAAACCCAAAACACATCCCAATTCCTTTTGAAAGAATCTACATGCAATCAAAACTTTGTGAAAGTATTTATATTAGATTTATTTGGTGTTTAGGGGTAGCATTCAATTATTAGCTTTGCTTCCACAAAAACCACCAGACTTAGAAAGGGGTGAATGGGAGAATTTTCTCAACCTTTAGATGTGAAAGCAAAAGTTTAATTGAAAAAGTCTGGAGAAAAAGTGTATGGCTAGCTTAAAACATAGATATGTATTATGTAAAACATAGCTAAGTACTCATAGTAAGCATGAACAATGGAAAAGTGTTCACTGGGATCCTGATCTGTGAAGGACAGACTTTAAAGATTTGTTTGGTTTTATCTGGACTTTTGGCCCAGTTCATTTTATTAAAAGGACCATTTTGACCATTCACACCAAAATCTAAATTTGGCTAATAAAATCATTCAGTTGCAGAATGTCAGTCTGGATGGATCTGTATTTTGAAGCAACCACTGTCAAGTTCAGGAACATTTTCAGAATTAAAAAATTTCAGTGCAAAGTAGGAAAAAATTATTGCCTGGCTGTAAGTGCCCATTGCAGAATACACTTCTTGCATCACAGAAAGTCCTCAGATATGCATGAAGCTCTTCACAGCACAGCGCAGGTTAAGTTTACTTACTGGTTAAACAGGAGAGTTCTATGAAAGCTGAAGCTCTGCATTCTCAGTGGATGAAAAAAAGCCATTACTTTCAGGTGTGCTTCATACTATATAGTTATTTCAAGTATAAGGCAAATTATTACAGCCATCATCTAAGAGCTGGAAAATATCACAATAAAGTTACTCAATTTTTTTGCTCTTTTCTATCTGAGTGACCACTGTTACATTTAGTCTGAATGGTATTCAATTCATTACCTGAAATCCTTTACCTTGTCTCCTATCTGACCATTTTCCATAGTGAGCAAACTGATTCTGGACTGTGCTTCTATGTTCTGCTTTCAGTTAAATGGAGGCTATTGGTTTACATTAAAAGAAGCTGAAGATGTTCATTCCAACACGTTAAATTTCACTTTCAATTCCAAAGTATTTTAAGTTCACCATGCTTACTTCAGTGGAAATTTTCTGTATCTAAATGTCATAAGCATAGTTTACATAAATAATGAAACCTATCAAAGGTAAGGTGAAATTTTCAATTGCTTCTTAAAGAGAGATGTCACGGAAGCACCCCAAGGTTAGTTTAAGGGACAACAGGGTCCAAAACAACTTTTAGTAAACCGGTGAGAAACAGGGTTTTAGCACTCCAGAAGTGACTTAAATACAGGTTCGGATATCAGTGGAGGAAAATTATTAAGGGGCAGCAACTAATACAACAGGCGGTCCACAGAGTGCATGCACATAGCTTCACCCAAAACAATTCCAGAGGTGTCTCTGAGTCTGGGAGGAGTACACACTTGCCTGTACACAGTGTGGGATTATTTCAAAGAGATACACGTACTCGTAGTGAGTATGGAAAGTGTACACTCGCAATTCTGCGAGGGTAAATTTATAATACACTCACAATCCTGCAAGGGTTAATACCCGTGCAAATGTGCACGGAATATTACACATGCTTATGTGGAAGCACGGGAGGAAAATACACTCGCGATTGTGTGAGGAAATAATTTATACACATGCTCGTATTGAGCATGGAAAGTTACGTGTGCAAATGTGCCCGGAAAGTACACGTGCTTGTATTAAGCACGGAAAGTACGTGTGCAAATGTGCACGGAAAGTTACACGTGCTTATGTGGAAGCATGAGAGGAAAATACGCCCACGATTATGCGAGGATTAATTTTACACGTGCTCATATTGAACATGGGAAGTATAAATACACTCGCAATCCTGCGAGGGTTAAGTTTTACTCACACCCGTGGTGGCAAGGCAAGCAGAGTCTCCATCCCGGGGGGGGGGGGCTCTCGGCGGCAGCATCTTGCTCGTGCTCCGAGAGACCCACAACAATGGGCGAGTCTCGACGAGAATCCCGTTTTTTATAGCCTGATCAGATCTGACTGTAGGCATTCCAGAAGCTTCTCTGCACCCCCACACTGGCTGTGGGTGCCCCTGAAGCCTCCAAACATCCCACACACTGGCCACAGGTGCCCAGCGGCTCACTGATGCCTGGGCACTCCCTTCTCCTAATGGCCCTGGCCAGGGTGCTCTGGGGCCAAACAAAAGAAGCTGTTAGCCTCAAGTAGCAGAGAGAGAGGGAGATGTGCCTACTCCTTCCATATTGAAGGAGGGAGGGGGAGAGAGGGGTGTTTGCATCCTGACACGAGAGGCCATCAGAAGGGTGAGTTGCCCAAAATATTGTTATGCCTCGGTTCTGATTCAGATTAGTACCTTTCAGAAGCTGTCATTATGGCAGTATTGAGGCAGCAACTGAATTAAATCTGTAATCAAAAAGTTGTGTAATCATAATCAGGCTTGCATAAATTCTTTCTCTGCTGGAAGAACAGTCACAGGCCAGAGGAAACATGTCTTAGAAGGTATCTGAGCATTTTCAGTAACGTGTTCATTGTAAAACCTACTTTACAGTCACTTTCACAAGTGTAAATGAAAGAACAGACATTGCAAAATAAGGTCCTTTGTTTTCAGACCTATATTACATGCTACTGAACCTGGTGTAATGTGAAGCCTACACATCTTGTTTCTTCACTACGCTAAATAAATAAATAAATAAATAAATTAAACTTTACTTGTTTACTTGTTCTTTAGATTTGGAGCTTATCAGAAATTTCCCAGCATCAGTCAGAAACTAATGGATTCAACAGGACCAAAGCATTCTGCAGGGATATGCCAATTATATTGCACCCTGTAAGGAAAATCTTCTCATTCTTGGCCACTCTGACCCCTCCCCATTTCCTGACTGCTTGGCTGCTAAAGCCCTTTATCCAGCCAACTCCTGTGTTGCATGATCTCTTGATATCTTTGGGGTTTCTGCGAGCAGACCAGTTGGCAGAATTCTCAGCTACCATCCAAACTTGCAAAGGAGCTGGTAAGGCTTACCAAAACCAGATGAGGATGTAGGAGCAAGAATACGAATATGGTTTCAATAATTAGCACATGCTCCACTGAAGTTTGGTCCCCACAGTCTGCTTAGTTTGACAGCTGAAGTGAGAAGTGAAGCGATAGAAGCTAAAGGCTTGGAAACTTTCACAGCATCTACAGTTTCAAAGACCTGACTGTCACCTTTCTGTATCTTATTGATTCACCCTCTAGAGCTATTTATTCTTCCTTTATGCACTTAATGGTTGGATTTTCTTCAGGGAACTTTTGTTTCTTAGCATATTGGATAACAACTAGAGGTTCCAAGCTTGCAGTGGAGCTCCATGATTACACAACCTTCAGGAGAGATAGACAGCTTATCCTACCTTTTTTTATAGCTAATATGCAGAGTTCAACTCATCTTACCTGGAGAGTTGAGATCCAAGAATAACAATCATGAGAGATAAAGGAACACAGGTAAAAAATACTAAAATTTATTGTGCAATAGCCAACTTTTGTGTAATAACAACATGACACTAGACACATGAACTACCTGTTTGTTTATGCACATCATGACTATTTTACCTTTCCCCTACCCTATTGGATTTATTTGGTTTTTTATAACATGCAAATTCCCCAGTCTTGGGCAAGATTTTAATAGACTTTAGTAGATGTTCTAATGGAGGAAAAAGCTAACCTTTTGTAAACAATGTCTATGAAAAAGAAGAAACCAGAAATTTAATTCTTTGTGAAAAATTGTATGTCAAAAAAACAAACAAACAAAAAAAATGCACCTACACATTTCCATTTACAACCAGGCACTTTTTCCTTTCAAAAGATTGTAACTTTGTGCCCTGGGTTCTTGATCTATAAAAGTGAACTACTCCTGAAGAGCACATGAAAAAGAAAATCCCAGTTAAATCAGGTTACAGAGGAAATGTTAATGTCTACCAGTGTCCACACATAGCCATGCGTGAAGTGAGCCTTGCTTTGAGCAGGGGCTTGGACCGGTGACCTCCGAAGATCCGTCCAACCTCCTCTGCAATTCTGCATCTTACTGCTAAGGGCACACAGTGCATGTCATGTCTGCCATCACAAAACCAGCCTGCCTGATAGCTTGTGTAATGGGGCCATTGCGGGAACAGGGGGATGAAATGGCCCCTGATATCCAGACTGAATGATGGGCTGGAAAGAACATTGCCAACCAGGCTCTGCCCATCGTTCCTCTGACAGAAACTGCTGTTGTTATCCCAGCAGCAAGAGAGCTGGATGGGTGTCCACACTTCAGTCACCCCATTTCAGTGTATTAACCACATCCACTGTGAAGAGAGAATTGTGTTAATATGCAAGGTGTGACCAGGAGTGGGTGAAGTGCAGCAACCTGTCCCATTTTGCCTCTTCTGCTAAGTGCTGGCAACCTCTGTCAGAAAAATTGAACAGGCAAGAGAAGTAACATTTGAAATTGCTGCAGCTAGATCTGTCAGAGCCTTTTCACAGGTTTTTGAATATAGACATGAAGTGTAATTTCTAGCCTGTGATCCCAAAGTCACATGCAGGTTTTCTCACAGTCATCAACTTCTGCATGTGTAATTCCTACTTCTAATATTTTCAGTTATTTCACATGGCATTTGCAAGCAGTTCAGTTCCAAGACATATATTTGCCTATAACAGCAGCCTATAACTGCCCTTTCTTTGGCAGACACCAGCTAGTTTGAGTTCTCCCATGGCTGATTTATAAATGATTCAGTAATGCACCATGAAAACAATCTTTTAATTATGACAGATTTAAAAGAGTATAGTCTCTCTTCTTCCATGCAAATGGATGTAATTGTGATGTTTCCTAATACAAAGCAAATTAGCAGGATATTTTTTCATCTTTTCATTAATAGTCTCTGTCGCTTCTAGGACATAACTCTATTTACTCCAAAAGCACCCAAAACCAGATTACGCTACTGACCTATAGTTTAAGGCGAAGCACAGGGAGGAAAGGAGAATGTTTTGACGAATAAAAGGTAACTTCCTTTTCGTGAACTGTGCTGTAAACTCTCTGTGCCTACTCTCAGAAGACAAGAACCTCATTCCAAGTTTTCAAAAGATGCAATATATATTTCAGTGAGTTATATTAGTAGAATTTCAACTTGTACATCTACTAAAACTCCTGAGAATGACAACATTTCTGAAATAACTTTAATTAAAGCAAAATGCTATACTGAAGAGTTCCAAGCTTTATTCTGATCTTTATCACAGCCTTGCAATGATAATGTTCATAAATCTGACGATTTCCTTGTGCCTTAGTTTCTCCCACATGTGAAACTAGATCATTACCTAATGTGCAGGGATGTTTGCAACCTTAATTTTCAGAGTCTGTAGAACACTTTTTGTTCTTCACCTAGAAACTGAAGTTTACTCTTTTTCCTCTGTCTTCACATGCTAAGTCATTCAGTATAGATCATCAGATAAATACTGAGATTTTCTGCTTTGAGATGAGCAGACCATTAAAAATCATTTGGTTAGCAGGTCCACAATTTTTTCTCTGCCATTTCATCAACCAATAAAACTAATATGCCTGGAACTGGTTGTTAGTTTCAAAAAGAGAGCATGTGTGTATTCAGGATAGCCTTTTACTATCCACGTGTTTTACTATAGGTACATACTAAAATCATAAAAGGCATGTAGGAGGTGACAACACAATTGTAGAATTTAAATTTTAAAAAGTTATATTTTCCTCAAGGATGCAATGTTGATATATACTTATGTTTTTATTGCCAAGTCATATTATCAAAGGATGTACTTACCACAATCATAATTGTTATTAGTAAAGGTGATTTCCAGAGGCCTTGGCCAGATAGGAAGCACTGTACTAGGGTTACAGGGCAAACAGGGTAACTCGATCCATGTCCTGCAAGGCTTAGACTCTAAGATGGCCCAGATTTACTCTAGAAAGTGTTTTTGTGCTGGTGTAGGACATTGTCTACATCAGAGATACAACAACAGATACAGGGAATTGCTGTGACCTTTCTTCACTCGGAGATTTAGTAATTTACTTCCAGGGGTTTGAGTGTCTGTTGTCAGAACTCTTTTGGAGGAAAACATAAAACTAAAGAAATGAACATGTGGAAGTCTGTGTGGAGGTTGTGGAGCTCGCTGAAGCCTTCGAAGAAAAAAGTATCCTGTCTTATCTCTGGCTATTCTTTTGGTTCAGTCTAACAGTTCATGCCAACCAACACTTACTTCCCAAGCAGGAGGACATATAGTAGTGTGGGAAAAGGAATGGGGCAGCGGCAGAGGAAGAAGAAATGATAGGGTCATACTCATAGTCCTGAAACACGGGAGCAATATCTGAATAGACTAGGAAGAGGGACGATTTACAATAGAGGTCTGTGGATGTGTGAGGTGCATGCACAATACGGAAAGAGCTGACTGCTCATGGTCAGATAAAGCTAGTTGGAGTCATGCTCATTACAAGCAAATGTGAAACACTACTTGAAACAACTGCAAGATTTCTTTGAAATTACTTTAGAAAACAAGTATTTAAGTTGGAACAATTCATTCTGGAAGAAATAAATCTATATTTCTATGAAATATAATTTAGCCTCTCAAAAATATTAATCAGAAACTAAAAAAAATTATAAATAAATAAATAAATAAATGGCAAACCAAACAACCCTATGCCTGTTTCCACTCCAGTATCCACTAGAGACAGTCTGTAGAGATCGAAGATGGAAAAATACTATGGAGATCCCAAAGTAGTTATATAGTTAGATATATATATATCTAAGCAGCAAGCAAGCGCTGCACTTGATATTGATTCTAAAAGGCCAAACATTAGCAGTTTGTGTTTCCTTATTTTTGAGTGATATTATATATGTGGGGGTGTAATCCTTTTGCAGTGTAAAGGCATATGGCTACTCATATCTCAATATTTCAGAAGTTATCCTAACGTGCTCACAACAGATTTCATTCAAGGCACATTTTCCTGGCTGCCTTTGGCCTATGTTGCCCCGAGCCAGGAGCACAGCACAGCACCAGTGCCTGCATCACCAGCCGCGGGAGACTCAGCCTGTTATTACTTGATTTGCCCTCGGTGCTGAGCCAGCCCAAGGGTGCCCGAGCTATAAATAAGAGCTGCAAGGGATTTGGATAGGAAAATCAACACATTTTGTGCAGCTACTGGAAGTCAGCATAATTGTGCATCCTTGATGCTGAGCAGGCATAGGTAGGAGGCCAGACCAGCAAACAGCTGACTGAGAAGACGACTAAATCCTTTTTTGCACAGTTCTGCTTCACACTCATGATCAAGCACTGTTTATGTCATGCTGGAGTCTTCCAGGAAAGAAGTCATAGCATCATGGCAGCAGAGAAATACGGCCCTGGAAGGGACCAGGAGAAACTACCTGGCCCAACGGCTTCCAAGAGGAAATGTGTGCCAGCCACAAAAGTATCTTATGGGCCTTTTGGGTTCCCAGCCACCACTGCTGGAAGTGGCAATTAAGAGGCAAGCGGAAGACAGCAACAGCATAGACTGATGTGGGGAGGGCAGGATGGAACAAAAAGGAAATAGCAGGGACTGGTGGCAGACAGGGAGGAGCAGGAGTCAGAAGCAGTACGGCACAGAAGAGGCAAAGGCAGCAGCAGGGAGGTTTAGCTACAGCAGTGTTAGGAATCACTAGGTTAGTCCACCCATCTGCAAAAGGGCCAAATCCGTTTGTCTTGCTTTTAAAACAAGGCCAAAATATCCTATATTTTGAGTGAAGAACATGGAAATATAATAAAAATAATAATAATTAATATTATTATAATAAAAATAATAATATTTTTTAAAGATAACACTGCTTCACTAGAAAACCTGTTTTAAAGCTTAACTGTCCCTTTTGTTAGATTTTTCCTGGTATCCAAACTAAACCTTGCTGGCTTCACATTTAGCCTATTTTTTCACGCAACATCATCAGTGGGCATTGGAAATGATTAGTTATCATCTCCTTTATAAGGAGCTTTTACATCTTGCACCATCAACTTCCTTACTTAACTATTTTCTAGATTAAATGGAGCTCTTAGTCTTACTTTACAGGTCATATTTTCCAACACCTACACAAGAGAAAAGCAAATAACTTCCTTCCATGTCTTTATATAACAGTACTTCTCTGAATGAAATTACTTGATAAACCATCAAATCTTCAAATCTTTTGCAATTTAAGACTGACGTTAAGCCTGAAACCTCCCAATCTTTTCTGCCTTTCACATATTTTTGGGGCATTTGGTGACTTTTTCTTACATACAATACTCTTCCCTTTCTGTTATTGTATTTCACTGGTTGATATCAGGCATTCTTCCATTGAGTAAAAATCAGTTTTAAACATGATCCTGTCTCCTACAGTTTTTACAATCCTTACTCTTTCATTACATGATTCTAAATATAAGTGTAAATATTGAACAGAATTGTGTTCAGGATAAATCTCCCAAAACTCTGACTTGAAATGTCCTCTGTTTTTTCCCCAAAGCACTGATAATGTTTCTTTGACACCAGATTTTAAAGTGCACTCCCTTCCTGGGAACTAATCAAAGCTGTTCCCTATTTGGCATGTGAGCACCGACAAATATCACATCTTACTGGTTTGCTACATCTACCAGATCGGAAAAAAAGTAAAAAATATAAAAGTGGATTTGACATGATTTGTTTTTGACAAATCCACAATGAGTGTCTCCATCACTTTATTATCTACTTGGTGCTTTTACTTAATTGTTTAACTATTTGCTCTGGTATCTCAGTTAAGCTCCCCAATATATTACTTGGTTTTCATTTTCCTTTTCTGTTTCCTTTTCCTTCCTCTTTCTCCTTCTCCTTCTCTTTCTCTCTCCTTTTTTCTTTGACTTTCCCTTTTTCTTTTTTCTATAAATATTCTTACTATATGAGAGAATCTCTAGGGCTCTGAGACCCCTTGATCCTCCATAAGCTTTTGAAGACAATCACTAATGGTTCAGTGATTGCTTGGGCAACTTTCTTAAGTGTTCTGTACCAAATTTCACCTGACCCTGCTGACTAGAGTATTTCTAATTCATCTAAATATTCTTTAACCTGCCCTTCGTCTCTTCTGGCCTATGATTCTTTTCCCCTGTTAAAATTAATTGCACCAAAGATCTGATTGCAATTAACCTTGAGACAGTAAATCTTTCAGCCTTCCCTTTATCATCACAACAGACAAAAGCTTTTACCATCAAATTAAAAAGAAATACGTTGTCTGTGTAGCACCAGCACCTCAGTAAAGCATTTTCATGATGCACCACCAGACATTTGTCCTCTGGGTAGTACAAATGCAGTTGTCCTCTCCAATAATGCTGCTGGATTTGCAGCCCACCTTGACCTTTCCCTGCTGATTAGCACTGACTATTGCACCAGGACCACACGATGCCTTCACACTCCTCCACAATGGCATTTTTCCCCAGCAGACACTTACAAGGGCAGAGATACCACACACACAGAGTGATGTCGGAGATTCTTTGCAGCATATACCTCCCCTGGTAGCCTAAACCCTTTCAGAAAAGCCACCATATCCAGATTTTGTTTCACACACACACAGGATTTTTTTATTTCTTTTGTATTAAAAAGTTATGTTATAAACACATTTATGCTCTGAACATACCTTTCACTAAGGGAAGACCCCTTGTGATCTTCCTGTCCAAAAGAGAAACAGCACTATGTTTGCAAGACCTAAGGCAATGAGCATGTCATAACTCTTCCAGAGACCTTTCAGGCAGTGTTCTCCTTTTCACCCCCATCAGTCATCTTTCCCTGAGAGCTTCAGGCTTGCCTTCAGATCTTCCTGAATTCCATCAGATCTTCCCATGTCCCCACCTGCATTCTTGCACTCTCCATGCAAAAGGGACCTTTTTCTTTTTCCACTGTTCCCTAGCTCACAGATTTAGATGAAGGGTTGAGGATCAGCTTATAAAAAACAGTACAGTCTTAGATAGAGCTGGATTACTGGGAAATGTTTGA
This sequence comes from Streptopelia decaocto, assembly GCF_964273445.1. Lineage (NCBI taxonomy): Eukaryota > Metazoa > Chordata > Aves > Columbiformes > Columbidae > Streptopelia > Streptopelia decaocto. The sequence continues at coordinate 102,227,742 of NC_138656.1, read as the reverse complement.
TTTTACATTTACAAGCAGGAAGTCTGCAACCTTTTTAACACATTCAATATAGTATGTTCCAATCTGGGTTACAGAGCACACCCACAGTGCTTCTCTGTCAAGCTTTTACTGCTGAAACTAGATAAGCAAGACACTCTGTGCATGGAAGTCACTTAAATGGTCTCTGTCATGGCTGTGCTTGTGGTTTTTTCTTTCTGCTGCCAATTGTCTCTCCTGGAGGTGCTACCCTGTTTCCCCAAAAATAAGACCTAACCCAAAAATAAGCCCTAGCATGATTTTTCAGGATTTTTGAGGATGCTCAAAATATAAGCCCTACTCCAAAATAAGCCCCAGTTACCATTTATTTTAAAAGCAAATTTAAATTGTGTCCAAGCAGCTATACATTTAAAAAAGTAATAAGTTTTGGAGCTAAAATTAATATAAGACCCTGCCTCATTTTGGGGTAAACAAGGTATTTATTGCTTTGCAACATAGGCTGGGAAAGGCACACATCACAAGTGGTAGGCAAGGAAGAAACAATGCCATGGAACCATTATTCTCTCATGCAAGAAAGAGAGGTAAGAGGAAATTAAGCTTGCCTCTGACATAGTGATTGTAACTGCCAAATTGGGAAGAGGAGAAAGGAGAGTTATTTTCTGCAGGCAGAACACTGATGTTTTTTCCCTGAATGTGACTCATGAGTCAGTACCACACTGGTTGGCGTGACAGAGCAGGCATCTGGATCTGCCATGTGACAAAAAGTCACCCATCGCACATCATGCTCTTCTAGTGGAGGTCACACCTCCTTCACAACCTCATGTAGCCTCTCTTCATAACCTTACACAACAGCCATAGCTGGTCAGCAAAGGAAAAATCTGAGTGGCAGTTACATATAATGGGGATTTTGGGGTGGAAGCTCCAGGGATTTGATGGGTGGGATTCACCCGATCAGACAGAAATGTCTGCATTTTAGCTTCTCACCTTGGTCTCACCTTAGGGAAATGGAAATAAATGAGGAGTCAGAACAAGGAACATTCCCATCCCAATTTAGACATGTAAAATAGGACAGATGACTCATACCCTGAATGCACTTTTTTCTCCCCACGGACTATGGAGTGAGCCAGTGTGACTAGCTCAGATGCACATCTCTACAGTGCTGATGTCTAAAACTACAGGAGATAACTCCCACCCAGCAAACTTGAGCCAAGGGTTCTAGCAAACCTGGAGCAGTTGGGGGAGTAAGAGGATCTGGACACTTCAATTTAAAAGTCTATGTTTAGGTATTGGCCTGTGTGCATGGAGCGTAAGCTCTCACAGCCAGCAGAAATCTCCTGTCAAAGCTGTCAGTGCTGATTAGCAGGGGCTAAACGGATCATGGTGATGGGCTCAACTCAGCTGCCTCACACAGAGGTACCTAATGCCCTTTGAGGCACCCCAAGACATCCAGCAAATTTATCCACTGCCCTCTGTTCAAGAGATGCACACATTTGACCTTAGCTAAGCAGAACATCTACCAGGCTACATTGTCTACCGTAGTGGTGCTCCCAGCACAGTAAACCCTATGGACTGTCACAGCAGGTGAACCATCCTCTCTCAGGAGATGGGCCAAGAAGTCAGGGATTGAGAAGATGCAAATCAACCTGTAAGAATAAGCTAAAAAACTATATAATTTGAAGAAATTTTTTCACAAAGCTGTTCAGGCTAATTAAAGGTAAAGTAAGTTCACCAAAAGACACAAGTAAGGAACTGCCCTGTTAATTATGCCCCATGATTGATTTCCCTCAATCCTTTTTACATGAAATACTACATTCTTCTTTTCTAGACTAATTTCATACATAATACCTTAGTTAATATTGATTTCTGCTGTGTGTTTGTCTTTGATTTCTTTTCATTTTCATTATATACCTAGCAATAAACCTAGTCTGCATAATCATCACCATATTCCTTAAGATATTTAAAAATTTCAGAACAGGTTTAAATATTCCCCCTATTCCTCTCTGTAATCTTATGACAAATTATTTTCCCCTGTCTGGTCACTATTAAAAGTGGACTTTTGTGAAGGCATTTATCTGTAGCCTCCAATCACACATATACATCACTTGTTTAAACAGCAGAGAAAGCCATTTTTTGCCTATATCGCATCTGAACTTAAATAAGGTAAAGAGTAAGGGAAGCAAAATGCAGCCAGTGAGAAAAGGCATAAAACGTTGTAAAAATGCAAACATGAAGCATGCATCCAGCAAAAAAAGTGAGATGCATTGGATTCCATCTTGCCTGGCTCTGTTGATGCCTCTTCCTCGCTCCCAGGAGAGCCAAGACAATGCCAAGTAGTTTTAAAAATTCCACGTTCATCCCTGGTTAATGATCTTGACAAGGGGGCAAAAGGGTATGGGTCCAGTGCAGGATTAAGTTAAAAAAAAAAAAAAAAAAACCATCATTTACATTCAAATTGCAGAGAAGTTGATTCACAGAGATACTTAGAGAAAGTTTTCTCTTGTAGAATAAGAGGTGTTCTAATGGAGCCTTTTCACTGCAGCCAGCATACTATCACCTGGACATCATAGAGCAGATGAGTTGTTCTGTGAGCAATAGGAGTAGGAAAGGCTGATTTCCTGTAGTATCTGCTACTATTATCTCAAGTCCTCAGTGCCTAAAAAGGATAAGTTCTAATCAAATCTTTCCTTGTGGTTAGGATTTTGTATAATCTGGCTCCAAGATGACTCTTTGGTGTTTAACAACAAATGAGTTCATGTGCAGCCGTTTCCTCAGGAGGGACTGAGGGAAATCTTTGTTCATTACCCACTTACGTTTTTACACAAAACGTTTAAAAACTTCAGATACCTGAGGCCTTCTGTCACATCTGGTTGAAAACGGCTAACAGGTTCAAAAGTCATTAGGAGGAGATACAGCATGTGTTCACATTAGTCTCGTTCTTTGAAAACCCATCTAACACTGATGGCAGGAGGAGCAGCCAACACCTGAGGCAAGCACTGCTAGATAATGATCTGCAAGTGGCACCAGAAACCAATTTGGGCCCATGTAAAACTGGCCAAATGTAAGGGCCACAAAGCACCAGAGCAGATATCATCCCTTGTGTCCGCTGATAGTGGACATGCCACTGAACAGCCTGGTGTCAGCAAACTCAGGCTCTGCTTCCTCTGAACTGTAAGTTCAATGTACACTGACTTCTCATCTGTTAGCGACCAGCCTATTTCAGTTTAATTTAAAACAGTGAAGCAGATTTGTCTCATAAGTTACATTTGTGGATCTTCCATTTACTCAAAAGCAGATGAGAAGTCAGTTAAATTGCTTATGACTCAAAACAACTGCACAGGCAAATGAATTTCCGAGATAATACAGTATGGAATATACAGTAAAAGTATATCATTAACTTTCTTTGTGGGTCTGACTAAATGCAAAAGGAAGCTTTAAGAAGAAAACTGAGGACACTATGGAGACCAGGACAGTAGTTTCAAAGAGTATTTTAAAAAAAGATATTAAGTGTTAAGCATGGTGTCAGCACATCAGCTGTAATGCATTTATGCTTTTGCAGTGCAGTCTTATGTGATCCAGAATTTATCTTCCACTTTCAGAAGCTTCTAAATGGTAAGATGTAGCCAAAAACCAGCATGTAAAAGGAATTGCCTATACCAAGGTCAACTATAAACTTTTCTGCTAACACAGTCAGGGATATTTAGAAGACATACTGAACTTTATCTAAAGTCACAAGTTACTATGTTAGTGGTTTTTTATCCAGGGGAGAAGGGAAGTGATCAGGGGGAAGAATCAGGCAATGCAATTAAATGAAACAAGCTGACATGTAGATGTTCAGGCTGCTTTGTAACAAGAAAGACAGTATTTTGCAGTTTTATACCTTCTTTTATTTCAGCGTGTGCTACAAACACAGTGAACTGAATGTATTGTTCAATTTCCCTCTTCCAAAATGTTTGCCTATCCTTATCATTCTGATCATGCTAAAGAATAAAGCAGGAAGAAAGTTCTATTCATGGCTCTTTAGATATGCAACAAATCTTTTCTTCACTAGATGGCACCCATCTACTCCTATGAAGCAATGTTGAGCATGGCAAAAAGCAAAGGTTTCATTTTCATAGAAGAATATAAAATGATTCTTTATGTTGAATGTTTTTACTGCTTCTTTGTGTTCTGAATCATACCCCTAGTATACTTTCAAAGGTAAAGCTTCACAGCATACATCTACTTCAACTATTTTATCTTCATTATTTGTGTCACAACTGATCATAGCCCAGAAATTTGCATGAGATGTTTCCATTACATCAGATGAGACTTTGAATAACAGTGGTCAGAATAATTTATAAACATCAAAATATCTCTCTCTTTACTTCTGAAATAAGCACAAATCTAGAATTTATGAAGATACTGTGCCAAATCCTTAGCAGGTATAAATCAATTTGGCTTCACTGAAGATAACTGATGCCAAGTGAAGATCTGCACCTGCAATTGAGATGCTGGCCTGCAGAGCAAAGCTTGACTTGTTTTCTTTTTCCTAACTTGAAGGCACGATAATTGAACTTATTTGGGCACACTTCTCACTTCTTAGTCAAAACTCCCACCTGGGCATTGGACTTAAAATCAGTGCATGTCTCTCTGTTATCAATCAAAATAATCTTTTCACAAAGAAGAGAAGAAAGCTGACTAACAACTTCAGAGCTGGAAAATCCGTTGTTCAGTACCACATCAGGGGCTGCACTCAATATCATGGTACCTCTGATGCAAGCAGAAACAAAATACTGCTGAGCTCCTTCGCATTGCCTCTTACTGCCACTAGATGATAGTATGGTGACACACATATCCTGGAGCTGCACACCACACCTTCTGTTGCTGAATTCTTGGCCTCATTCACACTTTAATATGTAAAGAATATACAGAAAGGCATCAATACTACATAGCCAGTCTTTGAATAGCAGTGCTTAATTATATCCCTAGTGATTTCATCCATTAATATACCCAAAGAGCAGTGGATGCTATTATTTGGCCATAGACACAAACTGGGCTTTATTTAGACACAGACATCATGCTAAATTGGTCACTTCCCTCTATTTTTGTAGCTACCCATCGAGAGCTATAGTGAGACATTTTGACAGAAAGGGCAAGATAATTATATTGCCCTAGCAGGAAGCAGGAGAATGGCTGGAAGTAACATTTACATTCTGCCTCATGGGCATCCCACTCACTGCCGGTTCTGCACATCCATTCTCTGTTTCTCCCACCTTTTGCATTTCATGTTCTCCCTCTTGAGCAGACTCAGCTCCTCATGCAATTGAAAACTTCCTGGCCAGGAGCAGACGTGCATCCAGAAAAACACCTTGAGCACACAGCTATCGTTCTCTCCACAAACCCTTTCTTTCCCAATTCACATACTTTTCACTCTCCCAACATAGCAAAATTAAAAACAAACTCTTCTTTCTCTCAGCTCCTCTGTAGAGTAAATAGTCAAAACCCAGTTTTTTTCCCTAAGTAAATCTTAAGACTCTGGTTTCTTTTTACCCACAAGAACAAGGTCAGTTCTCCTCTCAGTAGGCTGGATTGCCTCTCTCTGACCAGAAATTTGCACCCCAGGGCGAGTAGCTGGCTCCAGTCCTGCACAATAACTGGTGGTTTCACAGACACACTTGCATTCCCAGCTCCTCCAGTGGATAAACAGCCCACCTACTGGTCCATAATCAGTTTGAGAGACATGAATGCGTTGGCACCACAAGGCAAGCCAAAAATTGAAAACCAGAATTTCCAGTGAAAAGAAATTGACTCTTGGCACAAACTCACGCACACATTTATACTTGGAACTAAGTGAGCAGAATGCTTGAAAACAAAGGCTAAGGGAAGCACTTCAGAAAGCGTAAGGGGTAGATTCATGTATTACCAGTGTTTGCATTGCAGGCTAACTTTCTACTCTAGGACTTGATTCAGCCACCAGCATCACAAGTCACTGAGTTTCCCATAAAAACTAGATCTGGATACAGACCTAGGGGAAACCTTGAATTTCTGCTTTACTGGATATTTGGTTACTTTGACATCTTTTTGTTTTAATTTGGGATGAGAGTATGTTTTTAAAACTTTCATATTCAAAAATGCTTGTATTTGTTTTTTTCCTATTTAGTGATTGAACACCCGTAATAGTGCATAAACTGCTAGTTACATGGCATAATACTTAAATGAATCATTTTCAGAATCAGTAAGAATATTTTATACTAAATATTGGTTGAACTATCTATTGCTCAGAGTGTTCACAGTGTCATAGCAGTCCCAGGAGCAGAAACCGATGCAAGTGTCAAACTCTTTCAGTGTGGCAAAGAACAGAACTCTCAAAAAAACAACTTGTTCCCATTGGAAATTAAAACATAGAGAATACAGTAAAATATTTCAAGTACTGAACACTGCTGCAGACATGGTGCAAAACACTGTAACAGTAATATAAAAATACCATCTATGGGTCAAAATGAAGCTACAGATCTCAGAAATGAAATTTTGAAATATTTCAAAAGGAAACATCTTGAAAAACGTCTGTTTCTAAACCACTTTGTCCATTCTGAACCTTCATCATATTTTACAATAAAAATTGTTTTGATTTCATCATGTTTCACTGTTCGTCAAAAACTGTAACAAAAATGTCCAACTAGCTGCTATTTTATAATGCATATTTCAGCTGGCATTTCCTGAGCTTGTGAAAAATGCAGCACTCCGCTTTACTTATATGAATAAGGATGCTCTATATTCCATGTATAAATATTTATTTTTACTGTTCTTCTCTGTGACTTAAGAAAGTTTAAAACTTACAGCCAGGGAGAAATTCCGCTGCTATCCTGCCACCTCACATGAAATTGTATTTTCAGGGACAATCATGTCAGCTCTCAGTGAGGACCAGCTAGTTCACGAAGCATGGTGAACCAGGAGCTGAGCAGGATAACAAGGTAGGTGGGAGCAGCACCTTCCACCAAGTAGCCAGGATGCAGAGTGACAAATCCAGGTGGTGATCAGGGCCAGACATCGTCCGGCACTCTCCTGGGATGTCCACAGCAACACAGAGCTCTCCCCAGCAAAGAAGCTCCCTCCCCTTGGACCCAGTCAGCTAAATGCTTTACCTTTGCCAAGTCAACTCCTGGAAGGGGGATGCATATGGCCCTGACATCAGTCATACAACAACACAGCCTTAGAGTCTAAAGGTGTGGAATATAGTTGAATGAAATATGCCTTTTATGTGAAGAAGTCATTCAAGAGCATGAATAGGTGACTATATATATATTTAAAAAAAAAAAAAAAACAATTGTTGCTTTCTTAAAATGCAACAACATGCCCCTTAATTAAGAACAAAATAAATAAGGGCCATAGGGAAATATTTATAAGGAAAAATCATCCATCAAAAGTAAATATCCATCAAAAGAACAGTCTGGGAATCCTCAGTGCACGCTTGCCAGACAGACATGTTCCAAAGGCTTCCATAGAGCCACACAACATGAGTAATGATATTACAATGCAAGTTTTAATGCACACAGAAAACAGCCCAAACAAAACTAACTTCTCATTTGATTCTTTCCCAAAAAAGTAGCTCTAAATTCCACTGAGAGTAATGGAAATCTTACCATACACATCAGCAAGTTCTGTGCAGACTGAACACTACATGCAACATTTATTTCTGCCTCCAGCAAGGGTCCACCTATGAGGTTCAGCAACTGGAGGGTGAAAGAAATTATGAAGGGCTCAGTCATTTCCAATCCCTCCATCATTTCTTGCCCAGTTCCTTGCAGGGGTAAATAGCAGACGTGCAATCTTTGCTGCTTGCAGAACAGCTCAAGACCTTACACACTCACCTTGTTCCCCTTGCCCAAATAGTGAAATAAGGACCACTGCAGCCAGTGTACAGGGCTCTGACAATATAACTAATTTCTTTTCTGTCTTGTATATCAAGGGCTGCAAAAATATATTCTGAAGAACACAAAAACTGGGGGAAATGTTTTTTTCCATTGGCTTTATTTTTTATCTTAAATTTTAATAGAAATCGAGACTGCTTAAATGCTCTACACATCAAGGCAATCTTAATAAACATGGTATGACTTCCAGCTAAAATAGGAGCATTTGGCATCTGAAAAAGCCTCCCACCTCCTCAAAAGGCATCTTTTCACATTTCTGAGGAAATCAAATGTTACAACAGAGACTTTTAAAACCTGGGTAAAAAATAAACGTTTAGGAACTTCAGGACATAAATAATGAGGAAAGTTCCAGATACCTGGAACATGGGTTTAGACTGTTTTAATATAGCTACAATGATTTGACAAAAGTATGTTGAAGATTTAAATGGTTTCTGAGGATTTCTATAACAGGCAGGAAACAATCACCATATTCAAAAGGCGCTATTCTAAACAAACAAATTGCTCCACTGGAATTGTTAGCTCTCTGCAAATTCTGCAAAGAGCCTTTGAATATTAGTATAGAACCATATTTGCATTATTTAACAGATTTCAATACACAGTTGGAAGAATGCCTAACATATAGGAATCATACCTATCTTTATTAGCAAGAAAGTAAAGCAATCAAAGGACCCTTCATTTCTTAGAGTGATTGTTCTGGACCTGGGCTGATATTCAAACACTATAGGAATTCACGACTGATCTTCAAAATGAATAGCAAACATATATATATATAATGGACCCAAATCCACAGAGTAAATATAGCAAGAAAAAGTGTTTGTTCTTTTAGGTATATAATAATAGCAAATACTGTCCAACTGTGGATATGAACAGCATCATGTGGTCACTGACGGTTTATACACTACAGCACTGTAGAGCCAACATAAGTTGGTCTTGCCTTGCCGTAGGGAAATCTCTGGGACCACATGTCACATCCACTGTGGATATCCTGTAGACCAATCTCTCATAATGATGATCATACACATATTTTGATTACCAGGTTATACAAAGAATCATTTTTCCTTAAAATCATCTTAAAACACTGCAAGGTATTCCTGACAAAACACAGTCAGAGATTTTGTAGTCATCTTTCTATGCCTAACAGCAAGGTAAGATGTCATGCAACTGGCTCCTAGGAAAATTCAAAGTAATTAATAATTTCCTTTGTGAAATTATGTTGTTGTTGTTTTTAAAATATACATCACATTTTCCATCACAATCAATTGTAAATTGGGTAAATAAATTATTTGTGCAAAATTACTTACTACTGCTATATACATAATCAGGAAAATTTTGGAAACTTTTGCTGTTTTTCAGGGAGTCACTCTTACAATTTGAGTAAACATGTAAGTTGTTTTCCTACTAAAAGAAGCTATGAGCCAAAGTATTTTTATGAGATTTGTTGTCTATTTATGAAGTCTGCCTTAAATTGTGGAGGGCTGCTATTTTGTTTTGTAACCAGATGCACCAAGATTACCTTATACAAATGTGAAATGTGTTTACTTTAAGAAAATATTTGAGGCCTGAAATAGTTCATGCACTGAATCATTCTCTAACTAAAGAATACAGAAAACTAAAATCTTACTTTTACCTTTAGCCAACCAACCCCAAAAACCCATGTGGCTGGGATTCCTCTTTCAGTACTACATTATAAGAACTTTGTCCTCCCTTAGCACTAAAACTAGGCTTACATAAGTGTCTCCTTGTCACACATCTGTGAACAGTTTAATAAAGAAGCATAACAAAATTGGTAGGACTCCTGATTTGTTGGTTTGCTTTGGCTATTTTTGGAAAACAAAACAAAAACAAAAACAAAAAAAAACCACCAAAACAAACAAACAAACAAAAAAAAAGTTGTAACACCATCACATCCAAAAACCTTACAATAATATTTGTACTTATTAACTGGAGTATACAAAATATTTGCCTTGTTGCTGTCCCTGTAGCGCTACAAGCAATTAACATTTATAACTACAAATGTTACTAAGATAATAGAATATCAGGAATCTACTTCTTCACAAATAAACACTCTAACAGCTAGAGGCCAAACTCTGCCTTCCCTTACAGTCATGCAATTGAATTACTTAACTGTTGCGAGGGTAGAATTTAGCCCCAAACCACATTTTTATCTAAATACATCTGTTTACCTACAGAAAAAAAACAAGCTATGTCTTATCACTGCTCTTCCCTTCTGAAGGGTAAATACTGATATTTGAAATACCTACATTGTATTTACAGCTGTACAATACCGATGTCACATACTTGCAAAATGTCACTTGTACTCTATAAACATGGGGTAACTTGTTCAATCAGCTTAAAACCTTTTCTTAAAATAAAGAGCAGACAAGCTTAGACATTTTCTTTGTCAAATTCACACACAAAATACATAGTAATATGACATGCAACATCATTCCACCCTCCAGATGCCACCATCTCCACACAGTCCTCCTCATCATAAGCATTATTGGGCTCCCCACTGCGCCATTTGTTGAAGGTTTGCATGGGCGATCGGTCAGAATAGACAAAATTTCCCTCTTTCTCTAGGTCATTAATCCCAATGAAAACTCTGGTGAGCCCGGCTTGGTTGATGTACGAGGCAATCAGATTGTTGGCAGTCTCATCCTTGGGCATGCTCAGCGTCCCTCCTCTTCCGTGGCAGTAGAGCTGGGCTTCCTTGTACCTTTTCTCTTCCTTCACCAGCAGATATATCTTATTATCTGTCTCACGCACTCCGGCAACAGCTGCGGGGGAGGGCAGTGCTGAAAAGTGAGCACTCGCATTTCTATAAACCAACTTACTGTACACCCCAAAATAGCTTCACAAATCAAATGCGGGATGGTGAAGCTCTCTATGAGCAATTCCACCGGTAAAATGTAGCAATGAGAAAGGACAATATTTATATAAAATTAACCTACCATTTTTTATGAATTTTAATTCTGTTGTCAGCTGGGCCACTTGGATATCCATTTCGCCAATAGCCTTCCTTAGCTGGCTGCACTCACAAGGGATGCCTGTGAAATGATACAAATACACCAAAATCAAAAAGCTACCTAATTCAATAATTATCTAAACGATTTTATGAAAAGACCCAGCCTGGCAGCCCTGCAGAGGGCTGTGTCACAAATAACAGTCAGAAACTTTAGCCTTCACTACCCTACTACCCTACCCTACACCATGGTTCTCATGGGTGTCTGGGCTATGCAGAACCATGTTCACTTCCCATGAAACTTCAGTCCTGCATTAGTATTGCTAACCTAAACACCAACAGATATTCCCTGAAAAAAATATACAGGTTTTTTTAAAAAAGCTTTGTCAAAATTTCCCATTTTGACTAAAATTATTCTCTTCAGTTTTCTCCAAAGAGCACTTTTTCCACAGCAAAAATTTGCATGGCGTATTGTTCACTTGTTCCTCACAAGGAACATAACACAGCAGATCCAAAAGGCCAGTGTTCCAACCATGTAATGCACATAATTACCTGCAAAATGTAGTTCTGCACTTCCAAAAGTATAGAATTCACTGTACTTCTTCCAATAAGACAATAGAAAACTATCTATTAACCCCTAATTGATTTTGGTTTGACAAAGATAATGTGAATGAAGATACTAAAAGGATAATTATTACATCTATGACCTCAAACCTCAAAACGAGGATCAGTTACAGTATTTCAGTTCCCACTAATCTCCCAGAGTGATCAAACCTCTGAGACATTGTTTCAACAAATACACAAGTCCAGCAACTATGGCAGCTTCAATAATTTTAAGCAATTTGAAAATCTTTCAGTGAAATGTTACAGGGCCTATAAAAATACTCAGTTGTTCATGATTTCCCCCAGTATGTAAACAGACATGTATTTTTGGTGATGATGAATACATCTTGTAAAATCCTTCATATATGCAATATGTGTCATGGTTTACCTGGGTCACCATTAGGACCTGGTGGTCCTATGTCACCATTATCTCCTTTTTCACCTAAAAACATGAAAAATAATAGAAATTTAAGGCAGCTTTTTTAGTCAACAGTTCGTTTAGCACTTGTTTTTCTCCACTAACATTCAAATATGGAAAGCAGAAATATGTCCAATCAAAGATAAAGATTTTTCTGTCCTAGCCATTCCACAGCAAAAGGCCAGCAAAAGCTACAAAACTTGAACACAAATAATATGTACCAATATCCATTTTTTTACATCAATGAACTTCACAGAACCAACAAGTTTGGATACTCTAGGGGGAAAAGGGCTGGATATGCTACGCTGGAGCCTAAATCTAGACTCATAATCTAGATACTTAAGTAAACATTGGTCCACATGACTTAGTCAAAATCACATACGAAGCCTACAGGGTAAGCAAGACTAGAATTCAAGTTGTCTAGCTCTTAAAAGTCTGCCAAAATACAATGCAGCTTCCCATCTACTTAACTGTCCATATTTGTGTCATGGTGCACAAAGTTCCCTATTTAGCTTTAAACCAGGATTTTCACTCACCTTTAAGGCTTTAAATATTCTGCTGTCAGAACAAAAGGTAACTGGCTAGACATCTCAGTCATGTGGCTGACTACAGTGTGAGAAAGTTCCTATTATGGTAAACCTGAGACTCATTAAAAAAGTTTTTCAAGCCACTAAACTTTTCTCAAATATAAACGATCACAGGTGTTTCATCTGAAACACAAATGGAGAAACAAAGCATACCTTTTGAACCAATAGGACCAATTTTTCCATGCCGTCCCACGCTGCCTTTCTGTCCTTTGTCCCCCATTTCTCCTAAACAAAACAGAAACACAAAAGACATAAGACAGCAATGTAGTCTGATTCATTCAGATTCCAGCATGTTTGCAGAATCAGTTTTTACAATGAGTAAAATATGCTGTATCCCCAATATTATTTGAACTCCAGAAGTCCAGTTCACTCCTTATGAATAACTTACGTTTAACAGCCTAGACAGTGATTTAATCTTTGCAAAGCTATAGACGAGGCAGGCAGGTATAAATTAAAACGGATCTTGGGTGAGAGCCACTGGAAAAGTTTTTGCAAACTTTTCTCAGATGATCACACCAGAATTATGTTGAAAATGAGGGGGGATTCCATTCAAACATGGATCAGTGGATTAAAACTATCACGGAGTTGAGAAGGCCTGAAGGATTCAAGCACAACTGACAGTTTCACCGAATACTGTAGCTGTGCTGTAACTGAGGGCCAAATTTGGGCTTAATGTCTTATTTATACAATATAAACACAGTGGAAGCAGCCACATCCTCACTCTTTGTTCTTACATTTGAATATTATATTAATGAAAAATGAAAATTAATGGAAGTCTTACATAGACATATATACATATATACAGACACATGCACACGTTCAAAGTCTGACTCAAACCAGCAATGTTGAATGTTACTAAATTTAAAGACAGTTTTACAGAATACTTCAAAGTGCAGTTGTAGCAAAGGAGCTGCTAAAAAAATAATTTTCCTCAGCTGTGTTTTTACGAGTAAAAGGCAACTATCCACCTCTCAAGGTCAATTGTAATTGTCAACAAATCTGCATGAACTATCCACCATCACCTGTGTCTGTCCATGACGCATACTCAGAAATCTCATGTTAGAGAGCTTGATTCTCTTACTTTGTCTGACTGACCTCTTTTCTATTAGTTCTACTTTCCTGTGTGGTATAAAGCGAATATTAGAATGGCTTCAGGGGAAAAAGAATTTGCACTGGAACAGGCAGTTTCTTTGTCATCACTGTCTTCACAAACCAAGCTGAAGCTCTGTTACTAATAAAATGTGTGCCACAGTCCAAGTATTGTTGTCATTGATATGAGCTCCTCCGGAGCTCAAGAAATAAAACAGATGAAACACACTTATTATGTCATATGGCTTTTCTGGATGGCACTTCTCAAACATCATGAAAAATAATTATCTTAATGGTGTGAATATGAGAGAAGAACTTTAGCCTGTAATAGCAACACTTTATTCAACGCCATATCTACCATTCTCATCTACAAGTTAAGGGGATCAACAGGTGACAGAAATTAATAAGTACTCGAATAAATACAACAGGCTTACATGTGACTGAAGGTATTGGCTTAAACTAGGACATTTGTAATCAACAAACTTCATGTAGTCTAAGCTTGTCTCAACTGCAATTAGCTCTTTATAGAGATTGTTATTTCTAAATGACACTGTGGTTCTGGCATGGGTTTACAGAAGATTCCCTGATTTGTTTTAGGCAGACTTTCTGAGACCTGTGAAATGAGACCTGGCATTTTGTTGCACTCACTATGTTGTGAATGTGGCAAAGTTTGCCTGATGCTGCAGCTCCTCTGGCCCAAGGAGCCTCAGGAAACAATACCACATCTCAGAGTACATCAGCGATACTTTTTCTTGGGTGCAATGCCCAAGGAAATCAGTGCTTTGACATCAGATTTAGGTCTCTTTGTATCATGATTTCAAGAACAAACATAATCTGGAGATGGTGCAGCTATGTCATATGAGATAGGCTTCCTACTGTACCACACAGTATTAATGGAGAACAGGTATGGAGGGACTGCGGGGCTGAGAAGCCAAATATCTTCTGAGGTTCCCATCCTGCAGAAACCCAAGACTGGGCCTGCTTTAGGAAATACTGATTCAGTTTTTTCCATGACTGTCCCAGCTTAGATTGTTTTTTGCTCAAAGCAACATCCAATATGCACTGTTCCGCTACACAGTATCAAGGAATTAATAAGGCAAGTTGGGAGGAAAATCTACCATAGGGATCCAGTAACTGAACCTGTGAAAATTGTCACAACTCAGGCCCAGTTGTGGATCTACAGCAACTGAAGATCTGTTGTTTTCTGTTGTTACTGCCACTGGATGACAGTCACATATTTCCTTTATTTTTAAAATATTTCCATATTTTTAAAAGCTGGATAATTTTATGACAGATTTCATTAATACCTTTAACTTAAAAGTGTAATCAATGACAAGTTTCAGAACATAAACTGATCGCTACTGGCCTAAGAGATATCCTCTATATTACTCCATGAAGTTTCAAGCAACCATAACTTGATGGCATTTGTCAGGAAGAAATAATTTCCTCTGAATTGAGAGAAGCCAAATGTGTATGGCTTGTTGGTCTAATTAATTACTGGCAAGTCCTACAACCAATGACTTTGCTTTGTTTCCAAGAAGGATCAGATTCAGTCACTACTGGACATGGACTCAATTAGGAAATTTTAACAAAACCAAAAAAATATTTTACTCTTGTGCTATATATTCCTACTGAAAGAATAGAAGTAGTCCACTCAGATTTATGGACATTAAATAAACATATAGATATAATGCATAAATAAAATATAATACATAAAATTACTTCCCTTTCTCAAAAATACTGCTCAGAAAATGAATGACTACTCAGTAAAAGCCAGTAAAAGCTACATGATCTGCTCAGAAGTAGAAGTGTGTTATCTCAAACAACGAAGACATACATTAAGTCTCCTGTACTCATTAAAAGAACTGTTTGGATTTGGTTTCATCTTACTGTGACTTCTACTCCAGGGGCTTGCTTATTCTGCTTCTTCTGCAGAATAAATCACAAGGTTTCAAAAGAGACCCACCTGCCTTGAGGGTTTCAAAAGTTTTACTACCTTTTGTAAAGTCCTTTCTAGTGGCCCTACGATTGCCAAAAATGCAGTCTGAAGAGTCTTAATGAAATCAGGAAGTGAGAGCTGGAAAGAAATGAGGACAGTGAAGGAAATTAAGTCTCCATAGACTAAAAGTAGGAAATCTAACTGAAAGTTTGAATGGAGAATACAAAGCAAGTAATCTGTCATCTCTTAGATGAAGGTGATATGCACTAGAACCAATTACAGAAGACAAAGGATTTTGGAAGAAATCGAAGAGAAGGAAACTCTAAATTATCTTCTTGGTGGTCTTTTCAGGCCCACAAACAAGAGAAGAAATGAAATACCAGTGATGAATGGTGGGCTGTACAACCAGTGAAAAATGAGGGCTTTGGCTCTGTGCAACACTATAAATGGGGGGTCTTCATGCAGCAATCTGTTCAGAGAGGATTAATTGGATAAGACAAGAAGGTGTAAAAGCACTTAAAAAAAAAAATGTGTCGAAAAGAAATCCAGTAGAAATACAAATTCACCACATCACAGACAAATTGAATTGTGTCAAATAGAAGAAGAGAACAGTAGTTTACTAGCCAAACTTAAGGGTTTGAAGACAAATCAGATAGATATTCTTCATCATTTGACATAGTGGACATCGCAGACACCTACCCAACAATTATTGCAGAAGCATACCAAACCAGATCAAAGGCCTCTTGAATCCAGTGCCATCTTTGACAGCAGTCAACAGAGGATGCTTAGAAAAAGAATGTTAAGATATAGACCAAGCTTACACTGTCTTTCCCCCACTGTACCTGCTTAGTCTTACAGAAGTCAGTATGCCCAATGCAAACATTTAGCCTGATTTAAATGAGAATAAACAGTATTTTTAAAGGATATAATGATGTTATGGTATGGTGGTAATCTACATTCAGGATACTTACCTTTGTAGGACTATTGGCAAATGGAAATCAGAAAATTCTGAATATGCCAACAGACTGTTTTGTACTAAATATTCTAAATTATGCACACGACTGAAGTTTGGTGGTTGGCTAGGGAACAGTGGTTACAACACAGTTACATTTTATATGAACAAACAAGGGATAATCCCAGGTGACATTTTATGTAGCTGGGACAAATTAATTTCACCCAGCATTAGCCAGCCACCTGATAGTTAGGCTTTCAGCTTAAGCTATTTACCTAGGCTACCTTGGTAGGCAGTGGAGGAGACTGAGACAAAGCAATGATCCATTCCACTCATGTTAGACAGGTATTTTAATGACAAAGTACAACTGTAAAAGCTTTGCATAAGAAACAGGAAAAAAACAAAAAAAAAAAAAAAAGGGGGGGAACCATTATCAATCCATACTAAGTAGGAATCAAAGAGGACAGAAGATTCACAAAGGAAACTAAAGACAGTAAGAAAAAATCCAATCTAGGAAGGCAGCAGAAAAGTGTAAAGGATTTTAAAGTACATTCAAAACAAAAGAAATAGTATGGCCCATTCCTGAGTGGCAGAGTTTATATTCAGATACACACAAATAATTGCTATTATGAAACATGTCTTACCAGTCTTACCAGAATTACACTGACAACTTAATACCAAGCTTGTTCAGAACAGTGTCCCTCTAGCCCAACACCCTGATTCCCACCGTGGCAGCAAGAGGTGCAGCACAGGGAGACCACACAACCCAGCCACCATCTCCGGTCCATTGCAGATGGAGCTGAGCTGCTGAATCAGTCCTTCAGCAGCTTCAGTGAGTAGTTCAGGTATGATGGGATCTGGTGAGCAGCAGGTCACATCACCCACTGCTTTCATGATTCCATAACTTTGATTATATCCACGTCAGACTACTCCATACAGATGAAGAGTCTCAGCCCTTTCAGCTTCTCCTTATGAGGCAGCTCCTCCAACCTCTTCACATTTGTGGTGCCCATCTCTAATCTCCCATGTCCTTCTTGAGAGACAGAGGCCAGAACCACACTCATGTCAGGTGCATGTCAGGCTTTTACACAGAGCAAAATCAGCTGCAAGAATGAGCTTCCTGTTTTGTCCTTCCTGATGATGGACAGTTTGCTTTGGGGCTGCTGATAGTGGTTTCGGAGCAGTTCTTGAGCTTTACATGACACTGCTGTTTTTTGGCATCATTAATTATGGACTAAATTATGTATTCCTGATGTCCCTAGGTAATACATTTATTTACACTGAAGCCCATCTGCCATCTTTTCATCCACTCAGTTTAGCATGGATTTTCTCAAACTCCTATTGAGTTCAGGTAGAACTGAAAGACAGTTTTGAACCAGATAACCACTTTGTGAATCCACAACTGCCAATGTCAGGACTTTTACATGGAATCCTGCCTGCAGCACTCCTTAGCGAGCAATCAATTAATGCAAAAGTTGACTCAGAAATTTAAAGGATTGATTGATTATATATTAATGAGCAATCAGTAATACTAAAATATAAATTAAGATATTATTACCTCTCTTTAGAATTTGATTATACAAATGACTGAGCACTCTGGCTCCCATCCAGTTACATTAATGAGTCTTCTCTCATACTTAAGAGGCTATGCCTGTACTAGTAAACTAGATGCCTGGGACTGTTCCCTGGCAGTAGGAACCAGGTGGCCAAGAATGGTACACTCCGCAATATTAAATTGTCTTACGCTTCAAATCAGGGTAATCACTTGCAAGCTGTTCATTGTGTTAGCTCCCAAAATGTGCCCAAGAATTGTCTGGGAAAATGTTAGTTGGCACAAGCCAAAACTATGCTAGGGACTGTGCTAACACTGCAAAGGTAGAGACTGCTGAGTTCCATGTCCAAGAACAGTATGTGACTCTGCTTCGCATACCAGTATAAATGAATTAAGATGCATAAAGGCTGAAAGTAAAATACTAAAATAAGATATTTTCAAATGGTTATGGCTCTAAGAAAAATCATGGGATCATAGAATGGTTTGGGTTGGAAGGGACCTTTAAAGGTCACCTAGTCCAACCCCCCCTGCAATAAGCAGGGACATCTTCAACTATTAATATATTAGGTTGCTCAAATCCTCCCTTTGCAACATAAAGTGTCTTGAAGAAAACACTTTTAATGTGCCTTGCCTTTGATTATGCATTCCAACAGTAAATTCACCCTCTCCTCTTTATTTTGATTATCGTAAGCAGAACACTTGCTACTTTGGGAATATTCACAGTATTGTATTGTTACTGAAATACCTCTGTGGAATTTGTACACATGGAAATTTCAGCTTCACAGATAGGATCATGACTCAGTCAAATAATTGAGTTCACTCCCAACACGGGAGTGCACAGTGCAGCAACTAGGGCAAGTGGGGAAAGTTACATCTATTAACTTCACACCCCAAAAGTTGCACTGCAGTATACTCTATTTTTGTCTGAATCAGCCATTTCACATGATCCAGCACTCTGTGCTTTATATAAGGCCAATGCAGTTTTATATTCTGCTGATATGCTATGCATCATAATTGACCTATACAATTAATTAAAAGCAATGAGGAAAGTAAGTGGAATTTAACCTTAATCAGTGCCCAAAGACATCAGGATGTCTGATCTCACCCTGAAACATCAGAACACTCAGAAGTACATTCATTTCCAGTATGCACCAGAAAGTTCTAATATTTATCATCTTCTGAGCTACCAAAATCTGAAAATATCATGAGGAAAGCATAAAAGGATATGATAAAAATATTTGCAGGACTTTCACATCTTGAGATGTTCGTTTCAGGTCAAATATACCATAAGAAAAGCATTTCTTTTGCATGTTATTTATTCATTGATTGTTATATGCCTAAGGAGTTCAAAGAAACTAAGCACATTGTCTTGCCTGACAAATGAAACAAAGAAAGGGGAAGGGGGAAAAAAGAAAAAAAATATGACTTTGATTCTGATAATGTAAATTAACAGCAAAAGTAGAAAACTCCACAAATGTTGCAGAAGAATTAGTTTCCCTCATGTAAAGCATCACTTACTCAAAAGCAGAAAAATACACTGAAATGTAGCAGTTTCCATCAAGAGAAGGAGACAAATATTAGCCCAACAAGACAGGCTTTGATAGAAATACAGAGGGTCAAACACATGTTAACACAGTGACTGCAGTTTAGGCGACTGCGCAGAAACAGAGCTGCTGTGATCATCCACGTGTGCTCTTAGAAAGAGGCAAATGCGAAGTGACACAACAATTTTATCCATCTTTCATCATCCACTAAACTATGTTAATTAGTATTTATTTTAACCAGGAGCTTGTCTGTAGAAATTTATTACTATTCTAAAATAAAGCTGTTTACCAAATATTCCAAGAACATACCTGCATCAAGTCAAATCTGGATGCACAAAGGAAAGTGGAAAAAATATGTTGTTACAGAAGCAGTAAGAAATTTTGCCCACACTTAATTTCAAAGCACTTCCTGGAAAAATACCAATATAATATGTGTTAGTATTACATTTTCTTTCATCTCTTGTCTGCTTCAAGTATGTTTTCTTGTGGTGAGTTTTCAGTGTTTCTTCTTTCAGTCTCTTCAGAATTTCAGACTTTTGGAGGTATGGAAAAGTGGAAAATTATAATTATTATTAATCAAGCATTCCTTATGAGAATGATTTTCCAAGTAAATGCAATTTTACAGCATGAAATATATTAATGAAATGTTACATCATGGATTGTTCTGACTGAAAAAGTGTACATCCATTTCTCAGATGGTCCAAAACATTTTGAATGGATTTGACCAAATGCCAAGCTAGAGAAACTTGCACGATGGGAGATGCTCTCAGGCTCCCCCTGAGAAAGCAGTATGACCAGGTGCCCATCTCAAATACTTGTACAAAAATGATCAAAGCCTGAGAAACAAACAAGAGGAACTGGAAGTCTATTTAATGACACCAATCGCCCATGTATGGTGGGAGAGCCAGAACAACAGGAGTGCCGCAGTGGATGGATGTTGGCTCTTTAAGAAGCACAGGCAGCGAAGACAAGGCAAGAGTTATGCTCTGCACAGTGGGCACCTTGACTGCATGGAGCTTTGCTTCATAACAGGTGACTGGTCTGTTGAAAGCATGCAAGTCAGATTTAGAGGGGCAGCCAAAACCGGGAACATCACTGTCTTATCAAGAAGTGGGAGACTAGCTATTTCAGTATCTTCTGGGAGAGCAGCACCATGAGGAGCAATCAATGCAGAAAGTGTGGCAGGGACAATTATCTAATGCAGGAACTGTGTTTCCAGCTAGAGATGGTAGTCTCTTAGACCTCACATACCCTCTGGTTGTGAATATGACAGTCAACAGCAGCCTCGGCTAAAGTGACCATGACTGCCTCCATGAAATGACCGGTTCAAAATCCTGAGGGAAGTGAGCAAGGCAAGCAGCAGGACAAAGGCCCTGAACTTCTAGATTTTGGCTTGTTCTAGGAACTGGTAGGCATGATCCTACTGGAGGCTGCTATGGAGTGCAAAGCGGCCCTGAAAGAGCTTCTCAGTCTTAAGGCACAATTTGCTTAAAGCGTAAGAACTGTCCATTGCAACATGCAGGAAAATCAGTAGATAAGGCAGAAGGCCAGTTTGGCTGAACAGGGAACTGTTGACTGAGACCAAATACAGAAAGGAAGTATACAGGAGTTGGGTACCAGGTTACCAAAAGGTAACATAGAAGTATTCCTTGGGTGTGCAGGGATGAAGTGATGAAGGTCAAAGTTCAGCTGGAGTTATGGAAGGACAACATGAAAGACATGACAGGGAAGGCAGTAGTAAGAAAGAGACCAAGGATAACATGGGCACTCTGCTCAGGAGAAACGCAGCCTAGTGACAAAGGACACAGGAGAGGCCAAGGTACTTAGTGCTTTCTTTGCTTTAATCTCCACTGGCAAGGTCTGCTCTCTGGACTCCCAGTTCTTCATGTCTGGTAGCAAAGATCTGGGGAAGGCATGCTACTCATGGTAGAGGATGACTGAGTTAGGGACTGCTTCATCTGGATGTACACAAGTCCATGGCACTAGCCAGAAGGCATTCAACGGTGCTGAGAAGTCTAGCTGATGCAAGGCTGCCAAAGTCTAATCACCAGCTGATAATGAGTGCCATTCCTCAGTCCTTACCAGTGACAGGGAGGAAGAAGTGGAAGGATCATCTCTGAGACTGCAAAAAACCCCGCGCTGGCAGGAGTGGTTAATGTGCTGGAGGGCAGTGCTGCCAGTCAGAAGGAGCTCGACAAGCTGCAGGAATGTGTGGACAGGAATATCATGAGTTCAGCCAGATGTTTAATTCCTCACCTGCAATGCATTGATGAAGGCTGGCCAATGGCTGGCTAAAAAACTCCTCTGCAGAGAAGGACCCAGAGATTTCTGTGTACTCATACAACAGAAGCAAATTGGAGCCCAGCTGAGGAAGATAGTTTTATTCAGCCTGGAGCAGAGAAAGGTAAGGGAAAGGCCTAACTGCAGTCTTCCACTACCTACAAGTGCTTTGGAGAGAAGATGTGGCCTTCTCTTCTCAGAGACACATAGCAAAAGGACAAGAGGCAACAAATACAACAAGAAAAATTTCAGTTGGCCGAGAGGAAAAAGTCTTCCACAATGGCACTGGGGAACAGACCTATGAAAAAGGATGTGGAATCTCAGTCCTTAGAGATTTTCAAAAGTCTGTGGGACAAGCCCCTGAGTAACCTGATCTAAATTTGAAATCTGCCCTGTTTTACGCAGGAGATTGGACTAGATGAGCTGTTTATGACCTTTTAACCTAAATTATTCTGTGATACTTCTCTTCATGCTGCATTACCTTGTGAGAGCTGAAAGTCTAGTTTCCAATATTTTTTACAAAAGTCATCCTTGAAGGGTACATCTCCATAAGGGAAATAAAATGACTGAACACACATACCCCACAGTTTTTCTATGTGGTGTAGGGGAAAGAGCTCCAGCTATGGATTTTGGTCCCAGGGAAAACTACAGGTATCAGGCTCCCATAATGGCCCAAAAGAACTACACAGTGGATCATACATCATCATAAGGAAGTGTAAATTACCATTGTGACTGCTTTGAAAGGAAGCTTGTAAATTCAGTTTAGTAAAACTAACTCCATCATTCTGAATGTCAAATGTTTAATTTCAATACTGAAATAAAAGGTTTTGACTACACCAATATGATTTTTTTTCAGAATGTGCATCTCCCAGAAAACTTAGGAAGGTCAAATTTCCTCGTGCTCCAGGAGAAAAAACAAATGTGAAGAGAGAATTTCCTGAAAGACAGAAATGCAATGTTTCTCTGAGCTGTATAACTGAATACTGTTGAGAACTATTCCTCTCAAGAGCTCCAAATATTTTTGAACTACAATGCAAACAGCATTACCACCATCTTTCCATAAATATTACTGAACTGTGATGCAAGAAATGTGGAATCACTCATGGCCATCTCTGCCTATTATGGCTTACTGCCTTCCCTCAAGGGTTTTAATTATGGTATTGTAAGTGTTCACATCTACAAACATAAGAAAACAGGGAAATTGAGCCTCATTATTTTTCCCTCTGATCTAATATTTTTTCATTTGCAAAAGGCAAATTATGAAGAAGACATTTTGATGTCTTTCTTCACAGAGATCTGTCTAAAAAAATCAAGATTTTTTTTTTCCAAAATGAATCGTTTTGACCAGAAAGCAATAGTCTACAAATGAGTGCATGTGGTTTTATTGGTTTGGACTAGAATAAAGTTTCTTCACAGTAGCTGGTAGAGTGCTATGTTTTGCATTTGTGACCAAAACAGCATTGACAATACAGGGATGTTTTAGTTACTGCTGAGCAGAGCTTACACAGAGTTAAGACCTTTTCTGTTTCTCACCCCACCCCACCAGCAAGTAGGCTGGGGGTGGACAAGAAGTTGGGAGGTGACACAGCTGGGACAGCTGACCCCAACTGACCAAAGGGATGTCCCATACCATATGACACTGGGCTCAGCAATAAAAGCCGAGGCAAGAAGGAAGAAAGGGGTCATTCAGAGTGATGGCATTTGTCTTCCCAAGTCACCATTAGATATGATGAACCCCGGCTTTCCTGGAAATGGCCTGCCAACGGAAGCTCGCACACACAGCTTTTGCTTTACCTATTAAACTGTCTTTGTCTCAACCCACAAGTTTTGTCACTTTTACCCTTCCAATTCTCTCCCCCATCCCACTGGGGAAGGGTGGGCAAGCAGCTGGGTGGGGCTGAGCTGCCTACCAGAGTTAAATAACAGTACACAAAAGGGCCCAAAGATTATTTAGACACCCATCAAAGGAAAAGAGCATGCTCATCATCATTGCCTCACAAGAAAAGGCACTGTTTGGTCAGGAATGACTTCAAAACATCTTCAACAAAGTTACCTTTGTCTCCTGGAGGCCCAACTCTGCCTGGACGACCTGGAGCACCTTTCTCCCCCTTTTCTCCAGCCTCCCCTGTCAATACAAAAGGAAACAGAAGAATCTTATTAAATCAGGACTATTTTCTGCTGGTGACAGTGACAAGAGTATCAGCCTCCCTACTGAAAATAAAAACCTACTATAAGAAGAGGGGGAAAAAGTAAAAGCAGATGGAGTCTGACTTAATAGCTTTACTTAATGCACACAGAACAGTTTTCCACAATTGGCGTAGACACTGACAAAACCAAAGTCAATACATTACTGAAGTCTCATACAATGGGTCTAGTTTTATAGATGTTGCTCATATCATCAACGTCCAAAAAGTCCAACAGCACAATTCACAAATCGGAATAGAATAGCATAGCATAGCATAGCATAGCATAGCATAGCATAGCATAGCATAGCATAGCATAGCATAGCATAGCATAGCATAGCATAGAATAGAACTATTTCAGTTGAAAAGGACCTACAACAATTGCCTAGTCCAACTGCCTGACCAATTCAGGCCTGACCAAAAGTTAAAGCATATTGTTAAGGGCTTTGTCCAAATGCCTCTTCAACACTGACAGGCTTGGGGCTTCAACCACCTCTCTAGGAAGCCTGTTCCAGTGTTTGACCATCCTCTCAGTAAAGAAATGCTTCCTAATTTCCAGTCTAAACTTCCCCTGGCGCAGCATAGAACCATTCCCACAAGTCCTATCACTGGATACCAGGGAGAAGCTTAAGTAGAAGCTTCAGGCATTATAGAAGCTTAAGTAGAAGTATCGAGGAGATACTTAAGTAGGAACTTCAGAATTAGGGTCCAACTTGACATATAAACTTCTGGCTCTGTGTTCACCAAACATTCCCTGAGTATGTGCTAAGGACATCCTTAAGGCCCAAGTGAAAATGGCTTAACTGTAATCTCAAACTGAAAAAAAAAAAAAAAGCCATTTATGGAGTAAGGATGGATCAGGCCTATAGGAAGGCATTGCTACATCCCTTATTTAGAGGATCATTTTTAAGCATGAAAGAGTATCTCCTAATCCATATTCTCAGTTATATACTGTGCCTTTTAATCTCTGTGGTACAAACCACTGTGCATTGTACTTCCATGTACATGGATCATGCACATTATTATTATATTCAGCATATTTAAACATCAGTTTCTGTAAATATTTGCCTCCCTGGTGCCTTTCACTGGAAATTTAGGGATGCTTACCTTGTTTCTCTCCCTACTATTGTACTACAGTTGTAGTTTGCCATTGATAAAAAATTAAAATCTCTTAAACAAACTGAAGTTTAAAGAATGATTTATATAGCCACCTTTACAAAAAAAAATATATATTTATATGAAGGAGAAGAAAGCTCTATGGCTTCCACAGAAAATAAAAAGCAAACATCTAAAAGCCAGAGCTAGCACAAGAGACCTGATGCGCCAGCACTGTGTTTCTGCAGTGGAAAGCGAGCATTAGCTGCTCTCCGGGAAGCTGAAGGGAGCTCCAGAGCATGAAAGTCAACAGTTGTCGTGTTCCCCTCAAGCTCTGCTCTCTGGCATAGCTGGCAGCTGTGCTTCAGAAAGGGACCATAGAGACGACATGTAAAAACACGCCAAAACATGGTAAGTTTCAAATAAGCAGCCTCCAGTTCTCTGTTTCAGACACAGGTGGCTGTGAGCTGAACTTGATCCCCCATCTGTTATATTTTCCTTCTTCAGGTTGCCAGCAGGCTCCAGACCACCTTCCCTGATTTCAGACATGCAAAAATAGGCCATTCTCTGACCTTAATGAGGACAAACTTCACATAATCCCCAGTGAATAATATTGCTAGTATGAAACAGGCTATTATTTGGCACATTTGGGAACATCACTTTTTTATTATCAGGTAACCAATAGGATTTGTGTGATTGCCTTTCCCCCTTAAGGCTGGTTATAAGTTCTTTGCTTCCCAAAGATAAATCCTGACAGTGACTTTTCCGTGCTCTCTAGAGGCTGAGAGCAGGCTATTACAGCCTATTGCTTTACACGTTCTTCAGAGTGAAAGCTGTGCATTAGGGATCAATAAAATAGATCACTCTTGCTTCAGGCCATTACACTTGCCTGCATTTATTCCTATAATAAGATGACACTGCATTCCTTAGTGTGGGTGTTTAAGAAACTTTCCCTGGGAGAAGATTACCCCATTACAGGCCCAGCTATGGACTACTCTGCATTTTTTGGTTTGCTATTTTAAGCAGCAAGGCCTTGGCCAAGAGTGACCAGCAGTCCAGTTCAGCTTTGCTGTAATTCTCTATTTTTGCTGTATGTACCCTGAGCACTGTGCAAGCTAAGGAAGCAAAGCCTGTGCAGGTGTCATGGGCAACAAAACAGTTTTCTGTCAAGGAATTTTAATCCATTTAATTTATCACCAACTAACACTAACTTCTAGCTTTTGATTCCTGAATTAGGAAAAAATAACAAATTAACTTAAAGAAAGACATCGCTGCACCCTCCTTCTGATCTCCAGCCCCTGTGCTGCACATTACAACCAGTCCCTTGGGAGCAGGACACTGGGTTCAGTGCATTGTGGTCCCTACCCTGTGGCTCCGGCGTGTCCTCCTCCAGCAGCCACTGTCCCTTTGCAGCCGCACCTCTGGCTCAGTCTCCTCTCCATCCCTTCCTCCAGCCTTGCTGCATGCAAGAGCACCTTCTTTCTCAGCACAACCCAGTTCTTGCCCGCACAGCTGAGATGGCGCAGGACGTGCCCAGCAGTACTCCACAGCGTCATGATGGTCCACATCCCCAAAAGAAATGTAGCCTGTGTACTGAACTGAGCTCAGCAGGACCACGGGTACCAGGCACAACCCTGACACTACTACAAGTTCCTTATCCTATTGTCTCTGAGAGAGATCTTTCATAATTAGAATTACATATCTGAACATTGCTGTCAATTGGCCTCCTTTTCTGAATTCTTCGGGATAGGATTATGTTTGCATCCTGCCTACCTTGAGCTGTACCATCTACTGTAATGAAAATAGCACACAAAATATTAACTATGTGAGCTATTAAGCATTTCTTGGCTGGTGATAACTCTCTTTCATTACTCATGTTCTGTGTCTGAGTAGATGCATCATGTGGGCATGAAAAAAATGGTTTTATTTTATTTATGTAGCATCAGCTTTTTAATGTATTGTATATCATTGAGACTCTTAAGACAATTCCTGCTTTAGATTCTAGAAGGGAGAGAAAACAAGGTGGCAAACAAATAATTAAAGCTTTGAAGGATTGTTCCATATTGTTTCTTTTTCCGCAATAGTAGTAATTTCAGTCTCATGGGCCTATCAAAAGGAATGGGACTTTGGGAAGAATATGAGTGAGCAATGCAGTGAGGCTTCATCTTCCACCCCTTCTTCACACATAACACACTTTTCCTATTATTAATGTTGTTGGTTTTCTAAAACAAAGATCAGTCTGCTGTCTGGATTCTCAGAGCCATGGTATTTTTCCCTTCTATATTTCATCTTACTCTTCTATAATGTTGAAGTTATTAAAAAAAAAATAAAAAATAAAAAAAATCAGTCTCTATGACCTAAGCTTCTGACCTTAAACTCATTTGTGCCTTTTTCTATTCTTGGTGTCTTTACTGGCTTTGTTCATCTCCCAGTTCCAACTCCATTCTTATCTCATCCCCCTTCCGATTTCCCCTTTTATTCTGTGGATTCCTAATTGGCTTTGTGTCATCTTCTTATTCCTTTTTTTTTCTGGTTCTTTTTGTTTTGTTTTGTTTCTAGTTTCTAGTCTCTCCACTCAGTCTCATTCTTTGTGCCTTTCTTTTCTTTTTTCCTTTGAGCTTTTCCTGTTCTAAAATTATTTCTCCATTACACCCTCCCACGTTTGGGTACTTTTCCTTAGTGTCTCTCCTTTACCGCCCCATTTCAGCTCAATTTTCTGAACCACCTCTTAGGCTTAACCCTCTCCTCCTGTTTTTTCCCTTTCACATATCCATGGTCTTCCCCATTTCTTCCACTTCTTTTCTGTACCTGTTTTTCCCAAATCCCGCCAGGTTCATGTCCAGCAGTGGAGCAGGGGTTCTGTTCCTCCTTCATGGGAGGTGTTGCCAGCAGCTCAACAGAGGAGGAGATGGGGCAGATCTAAAAGCTGCAGTGACCAAATCCCACTGCGTGGGAGACGAAATTTGGGCATGCAGCCACATATATGCTCAGTTTAAAGGAAGCCTTGGACACCAAAATGGGTTGGAGTTGTGCCAGTGGAGGACAGTAGTATCTCATTACCAATCCTCTGAGCCAGTCCCCCTGATAGCATTGCTGGAGCACTGATAGCTTTTTAGGGATTTCACATTAACTGGGGCTGTATCAGGCCATTTTGTGCTTCACTGAATTTGTACATCAATCTCTCTCACTTTTGGAAGGCTCACATCTCATGAAGCAGAGTGAAATCATTAACACAGGATGGTTTTCAAGCCTCTGTTGTTTCCCGGCTCAGGACTGCCTTCTGACAAAGGGCCAGCATCCTGTACTGTTTATACATTTTAAAAATTTCTACTGTATATAACAACGGTCCTTTCATAAAGATGGTAATCATGGATGCTAATTTTGACTGGTTACACAAATAAGGAAACTAAGGCAAAGAAGTTACAAAACTCGTTGAAGCCTGTCAGCTTCTCTGGAATTAAAAATCATTTCAAAGCTTCAGCCCCCAATGCAGTGGGGTCCGAACCTTTGACTGATCTTCTGTGTGACTTTAGACAACACACCTTGACTGTGTTCTTCTCTGTGAGTCACATCAACAGTGCTATCTTATGCCTATTTTACAGCAAACATATCAAACAAATTAAGCAACTTCACTCAAGGCTTAGTCAAACCTCAGAAGACCTGGATATAATGTTGTTCTTTCTAACCAGAACATCTGCAGAAGGTGTAAATACTATTAAGACTTCAAAGGCCACTTACTGAAGTTAAATTTAAAAAAATATAGATTTTATTTTGCTTCAGGCATCTAAAGCTGCACCTATAATAATAATAAACAAAACAGGAGCACTGGTTTTGGCCCTGAAGCCAACTGGCCAAGCATGACTCACACCCTTACAGCCCAATTCTCTTGCTTCCATCACGGGGCAGCCACATCCAAACTGGGAAACATCTGGAGAGGGCAGTTTACACCACTGCCAAACCTGTGGCCAGGCTGTGCTTGCAATTTAAGCCTATAAACAACTGCAGGACAGAATGGAGCCTTTCCCTCACCAATCTATGAAGCAACCCAGGCAGCCCCTGCAGTCCATACTATGGTCCTCAGGGAACCCTGTCAAGTCCCGTGTTGTGCTATATAATATTTGTGGCATCAATATTGTTAGGTGAGTTTTGTGATACTACAATGCATAACTACCAGAAAAACTGGAAGGTTAATTAAGCAGTTCTTAAACAATGCCTTTTTTTTTAAATCATTAATTATAAACAGGTGGTTTTCATAAGGTTTTTTGTCCTTAGTTAACAGGTATTTCCCTGTGCTCATAGGTGTTACAGTCCAGTAGAAATACTATAGCTTCCATAACAAGAATTACTGTTATTGGCTAAACAGGCCAAGGATTTCACACTATAATGGATACTGTTGTTTTAAAATGCTAATTATTCTCAGCTGTTGATTTCCTATCTAAGGTACCTTAGATACTAAGGTACTAAGGTACTTAGATACTAAGATACTTTTTGATACTAAAAGATCAGTAATTTATTATGCCATCGTTTTGGGGCAATAGTTTGAGGGAATATTTGTAAAAATGTTGCTTTCATCAACAGAAACTACAGAAATGTCAAAAATCTAACTAATTTTTTGTTTCTTCTAAAAGGCACTTGAGCATTTAAAAATCAAGGGAAGACAAGCATAAGACTGGATAATACAAAAAATTTCCCAATACTACCTCACAAAATGGAAATGAAAACCTCCCCAGATACAAAGTAGGGCCTGATTTACCAGTCATGACTATAAACACAGAGAAAGCAACCAGGCAGCAGATCAGAGTAAGAAGCATCACAGGTCAGAAGCAAGTCTGGGAAACTTGGCATGCATTCTCTGAACTGTGTTCATTTTAACAGACATAAGTTCGTCTTACAAACCTTAAAATTCAATTTTTAAGGAAGCTACAAATTGGACAAATAAGAGGACAACTGCAAGGCACCTTCTTTGTTTCTCTTAGAAACAGTCAGGGGTGCAAATGAGCCTGTTAGAAAGAAAGGATTAGCATTTGAATGATGGAGTAGACTTCCACATTACCTTTGAGGCCTGGAACAAGAATTTGAACAGAGCAGGACTCCTCTGCAATATGTTGAGGATATCCAGACCTTAGCAGTGACAGGAAGGCAAGGCTAATTAGAGTCCCCAAGAAAACCAGATCTCTCTTCATAATGAGCACTTACAGGTCACTGACTCCTAGACAAAAGAATGAATAAACAGTTATAAGAATTCCAAAGACTTTCAACAGTTTCTGAACTGCAGCATCCTACTATGAATACATTTTTGCATGCCATAATCCACACATGATGAGCAGGATGTGCACAAGTCCTCCGAGCAGGTTGTATGTTCCACAGGCACACATGAAACATGCAGCAGCGTGTTCAGCAGTTTGTTTTGGTGTTAGGCTTGGTAAGATAAAGCTCAGAAGAAATTTAATTAAGAAGAAGGAGATTAAGCGATGCTAATAATAGGCAATTCTGTGTTCATGATTTCTCATTGGAGAGAAAGGTCAATGGAGAAAATCCAGTTCATAAGCTTGCATTGAAAAATGTTAGTACTAAGTTGCCACTTAGAAAGAGCACACACTGCTCTAGAGGCAATTCAGCAGACGATGAGACCAACCCAAAGGCCTGAAATTTCACTTCCCATCTACCTGAGCAGTGAAATTGTGCCCACAAATTGTCTGATACAACAGCCCTTTTGTAACTCATTGAGGGTGAAAGGGAGATAATATTTCACTATATCATGCAATAAAGTTACATCAGAGCCTTCAATAAATCCTGAAGAGATTCATCTCTGAAACTACCTTTGTCTAAGCCTCCAAGTGAAATGGCTTGCTTGATATTAGGCTCTGAAGAGATCTCTCAGAAAATAACAGTACAGAAATGGAGTTTGTGTGGAAGGACCATCGAAAGTCAATATTTAGGGAGTCTGTAGAAATACTCTTTGACAAAAGTGTTATTTATGTACTTCTGATATGCTTTTCCAGTCTTTCTGTCACCAAGGCTCCGGACTACACAAACAAGCTGGAAGTCATATGAGGGTTTCAAAAGAAAGTCATATATCATATATCATATTTTATAGCCATGATACAGACATGTGCATTTTACATCTAAAGCAAGAAGATTGGGTTATATTACTCTTCATGCCCTATTTCCTCCAAAAATAAGCCAAGTAAGATTAGGCACAGGTGTGGGGTCCAGTGGGGCCAGTAAGTGGGTCTGTGTCTCTCAACATGCTGGGGGTCTAGAAGGGTGGATCTGTTATTTTGGTGATGGCCTGAAGGATTAAGTGCACTTCAGCAGGGACAGGAGATTAAGGAGCTTCGGGGTGAGAATAAGCTGTTAAAGCAGATACCAAAACATAACGGAAGGAGCAAGATGGACAGACTGCCCTTTGCATGCAACAAAATTCAATTTGCCTGTACTATTAAAAAGCCTTGCTCTAATTTTAAATTCCACCATCAACTCTGATACATTTAATAAATGCCTTAGCAGTAAGACTAAGTAGATGACTTTGGAGTTCAGAGAATAAATTATCCCTCTGAATTGCTGTCTAGTATGTGCTTCCATTATCCTCTAGGAGATAAAATTAGTAGACTGCAGTGGGATGGGGTCAGATGGAAGCAGATTTTCTCTCACTCCTCATGTGGAGAGGGAATGGCATGCGTTATGGGGGAGATTGTTCTGCCTCACAACAGCCTTGTTGCACCATGTCTGTGGCAGGGCAGTGGTGCTCCACAACACACTCCCCAGTTCTCACTGATCGTCCAGGTTCAGGGCACAGACTACACTATGTTGTAAGCCCCTTTTGACTCCCCAGTTTTCCTTCCAAAGGAGAGCAAAGTACAGGAGGACCACGGTTCAAAACGGTGGGGTATAAGCTTGTACCTGGGAAGAGCTCCAGGGTCAAGGGATCACTTTATATGGTCATAGTCTAATGGACTACAGTGAGGCAGGAGATCCCAGGGAAAACCATTGGTTCTGGGTAATCCTCCCATGGAGGAAGGGAAGAACAGGGACTATCTGTGGATTTTCACAGCCATGACATGCTATGCTCCTGTACCAGAAGAGGTGTGAACTACTTCATAGACAAGCTTTGTCAACTAGAAAGAAGACCCAGGAGAGTACAGACCCAAAAAAGGAAGTTTCCACCAATTTGTAATGTAACAATTTTATTTTCAAGACTTCTGTTTCAACATCCTATTACCTTTTAGTGTAGAAGGTGACAATATAGACAATCTTGGAAGATATGCATTTTGTATTCTCACCATCACTCCTGTCAGACTACTAAGTACTAATGTCATTTACAAAATCTCCTCTCCTAGCTTAGGGTGCTGGTTCTGGACAACACTCAGCCATATACAGATGCTTTTTTTTTTTTTTTTTTCCCCTTTTCAAGAGTGCTTAGTTCCCAAAATTTTGCTTATGCTACCACAACTAAGATGACTGCAGCTCATTTGTACATGTCTGAATCAGCTTTAAAATACATAGCTCAGGTATTGCACAGAAACCCAACAGAGTTACAAACCTTGGCTGCTCAAGTATTTAGGTCCTATTAAGTTTTTTCACAATTGCAGCAACATCACTCAAGGATTCTCAAGAATGCAGTCAAAATTGATTTTGCCACCCAAAGATGAGGAATCAGAGCTGGAGGAGAAGGCACATCTTAAAGGTGGACACAGAAGACAGCAGTAGTGGTGGGGGTGACGGGAAGAGTAATGGAAATTTGTACATAAAGCTTTTAGTGCAGAAGCAATAATGAGCCCAGCTCCCAAGGGCTCTGACAGACAAAACTGGCAGGAAAATGTTTGCTGTTACTGTCCTCTGCTATGTTGGGCTGCTGCCTGCTTGGTCCATGCACAGGACAGACCAGGTCAGGCCACTGGCCAGTTTACAGCTATTTTCTAAGGTTATACAAACTATTTGACCACAGTCTTCTATAGATTTGAAGTATCAGATCTCTGTGATATCTTCTCCCAAATATCCTCATGTGCATCCCAAACAAATCACTTCACATACATTAAGCTTGAATCTGGCCACATCTCCCAGAAGGAGATTCCTAACGTCAGCATACAAGGCACTGTCTCTTGGTGTACTTTGTGACCTAGAGGAGCTCACAGTATCCACAGTGGATGGTTCTGTCTCTTTTTGCCAAGTCCATGGTTCACAGTAGTCAGTGAGAAAAAGAGGGAGCAACAGAAACTAGCCAAGAGGAAAGGCTGAGGAGAAGGGTGTTTCTCCAGATCTTCCTTTCCAAGGCTTTTAGGGCCAGACTTGTCACTAGAACAATTGGTGCTGGTGGACTGGGAAGTGAAGGGGTTCATTGCAAGAACAGGCTTCTCGATGCCAAGTTAGATATGAACTCTTCCCTATGTGGGAAAGCACTGAGTTGTTGCATCAGCCAGTCAGGAGGACGTGGCAGAGACTCAGGCCTGGAAGTCTCTTCCAGAAACCTGAATGTAGGTGTTTAACCTTCAGCAGTGGTCAGCTTTGAGGAACAGGGAGTGAGACCATCCTGAATGACAACCGCATTGATGCTCTGTGGGCTGAGCAGACAGACACGGGTCCTGCCTGCCTTGGCCTGCAGCTCCCACCCCACAGCCCAGGAGAGCACCTGGCCACCAGCCTGCAGGACACCGCAGGCAAGGCACACCACCTTTTCAGTGTAGCAGGGGCACTTCAGGATCCAGAAGATCAGACAAAGAGGCTTTCAAGCCAAGTGGTTCAGATACACAGCTGAAATCCTGGAAATGAGGCAGTTTCAGCACCCAGCTGAGCACCCAGCAGGCTGATGATAAGGACTCTCAACAGATAAGTCAGAAATGGGAATGAAATGGCCTGAGACAGAAGAAGGAATTGAAATTAGGAAGGTGCTCCAGTCTCTGCATTAGTGAAAAAAGAGGCAGCATCACCTCCTCTGGCTGCATTTTATGAGGTTTTAGATGTATCCAGACTACAACTGAAAGATCAAAGCCTCCAGGTACTTTAAATATTAATCTGCCTTTGCAAACTCCTACACAGCTCAGAGATGAGACAGGTATCCAGCAGCAGAGAACTGTCAGGGCTGCTGGTGGTTCTGTTCAGCAGCCAGATATGAAGGATTTTCTGGGGAAAACAACACTTTCAATGAAGCTTCTACACATTCCCCCTACCTGCTGCTGCAGGGCTTACAAGCCTCAGAGACCCAGGGGATACATCTCAACCTACCTCGACTCACAGAGAAAAGGGACTCGTTCTGCAAAACAGAGCTGCTTAGTGTCAGTCAGGTCACAACACCTGGACCCACAACAAATACTTGGGAAACTACCCTGGTCTGAGAAGAACCACTAACAGAGGAAAACTCTGAAGAGTTTGCAGATTAAATATTTCAGAGAGTCTGCAGATGCAGTGAAGGGACACAGTAGTAGTAGAAATCAAACCAAAAGCACTTTGGATATCACTTTCTCCACCTTTTCCTGCTTTAAGAAAGAAACCTTCTCTTCTGCAGCTAAAATTGCCTTATATGATTGTGGCAGGATGCAACCCCCCCTCTCTCCCCCTCCCTCCTTCAATATGGAAGGAGTAGACACATCTCCCTTTCTCTGTTATGTTTGAGGCTAAGAGCTTCTTTTGTTTGGCCCCAGAGCACCCTGGCCAGGGCCATTAGGAGAAGGAAGTGCCGAAGCGCCAGGGAGCTGCTGGGTGCCTGCGGCCAGTGTGGGTGATGTTTGGAGGCTTCAGGGGCACCCACAGCCAGGATGGGGGTGCAGAGAAGCTTCTGGAATGCCTACAGTCAGATCTGATCAGGCTATAAAAAACAGGACTCTTGTTGAGACTCCGCCCATTATCGCGGGTCTCTTGGAGCACGAGCAAGATGCTGCTGCCGAGAGCCGCCCTCCCCGGGATGGAGACTCCGCTTGCCTCGCTGCCACGGGTGTGAGTAAAATTTCTCCTCGCAGGACTGCGAGTGTATTTACACTTTCCGT
The DNA here is from genome assembly GCF_964273445.1 of Streptopelia decaocto. Lineage (NCBI taxonomy): Eukaryota > Metazoa > Chordata > Aves > Columbiformes > Columbidae > Streptopelia > Streptopelia decaocto. The sequence continues at coordinate 102,192,675 of NC_138656.1, read as the reverse complement.
GCTCAATATGAGCACGTGTAAAATTAATCCTCGCATAATCGCGGGTGTATTTTCCTCCCATGCTTCCACATAAGCACGTGTACCTTTCTGTGCACATTTGCACACGTACTTTCCGTGCTTAATACAAGCACGTGTACTTTCCGTGCACATTTGCACGTGTAACTTTCCGTGCTCAATACGAGCACGTGTATAAATTATTTCCTTGCACAATCACGAGTGTATTTTCCTCCCGTGCTTCCACATAAGCATGTGTAATATTCCGTGCACATTTGCACGTGTATTAACCCTTGCAGGATTGCGAGTGTATTATAAACTTACCCTCGCAGAATCGTGAGTGTACACTTTCCGTACTCACTACAAGTATGTGTATCTCTTTAAAATAACCCCACACTGTGTACAGGCAAGTGTGTACTCCTCCCAGACTCAGAGACAGCTCTGGAATTGTTTTGGGGGAAGCCACGTGCATGCACTCTGTGGACTGCCTGTTGTATTAGTTGCTGCCCCTTAATAATTTTCCTCAACTGATATCCGAACCTGTATTTAAGTCACTTTTGGAGTGCTAAAACCCTGTTTCTCACCAGTTTAATAAAAGTTGTTTTGGACCCTGTTGTCCCTTAAACTAACCTTGGGGTGCCTCCGTGACAATGATTGAAATAAGAATTTGATCTTCACGTATGTATTACAGCAGCACCTTTCGTTTTAAAATCCTGGAAAACTCCCTGCCTTTCTGACCTATCTTCAAGTTCTTTCAGACCCAAATTCATAAAGGCATTTAGAAAACTAAATCCCATTTAAACTGGTGTCAGCTTGTTTTTTCAAACACTGTCTTAGCCCTGCTATTTGGAATATCTTCAGCATAAGTAAAAACAATGCCAGAAAGAAACCTAGAGATGTTCGGCACTTGTAAAAGTATGAACATATTTTCGCTGTCTACACAGGGGCCAAGAGTCAAATTCTCAGCACTTATAATGGTGGCCACTCAATTAACATAAGCTGAAAGCTTTGGAGAAAAATGAGAGGGAGAGGAAGAGGAAAAGGCAGCATTTATATGGCCTTTCCTAAAAAAAAAAAAAAAAAGGCAAAACGCCTCTACTGCCATTAGGAATGGAAACATACCAGTGCAACAGCACAACAATTTCAAAACAACTTTTGAGATCTGTCAGCTTTAGGGAATCTGCCTCAGTTGCCAGGACAGAAGTTTATTAAGCCAGGCTTCAAGTGACAAGTCCTTGAGAGATCATTGGAGAATCCCCAAGGCACCACAGGCTCGCTCAAAAACGCTGGGGGACTGGCCAGGCCAGCTGGCACCCAGCACTCCTCTGGCAACCCCGCCTGCCCCCAGCTGTGGATGGGAAGCCTGGAGATCCCTTCAGCCAGCAAACACCTCGTGCATGAAGGCCCTACATGTGCCAGCAGCTGCTCCATAAGGGCTGGTGGCTTATTGCACACCATTGTTTTGGACCTAAAAGCAACAACACAGATTATTTGCCTAGTTGAATCCAAATGACTGAGAAATGCAAAAGGGAAATGATGCTCAGTGGCATTAATGCTCAGTCAGCCAACAGATATGGAGTGGCTGTTATCCTTTGTCCTACGGGACTCCTCTTTGAGCTGTTTTTATTTCACTGTAACCGAGTTATTTTCACTCTTACTATTTTTAAAACCATTCTTAATTCTCAGGGACCTGAACTGAACTATCTATATTCTGTATTGAGTGCATTCCTGGTACAGGCAGGCACACAAATCTGCAGAGCCACACAGCCACATTTGGTGGGTGATTTTCCCAAGCAGGTTTCAGTCAGCACTACAAACACATCAACAACTTTCAACAGTTTTCACTCCCTGACTTTTCAAGTCCTCGTCATCCACATCCTGACACCTCCCAGAACGATCTGGCAGCCTGTGTATCCTCAAATGCCCCGGCAAGCCTTAAGCTGCATCCTAATGCATGCAACACATGCCCAAGAACTCATGCCAGTGAAATGCCAGGCTGGGACACAGACCTCATGTTATTTCAAACATTTTGAAGAGATAAAAGCCAAAAAAAAAAAAAGTCCCATGCCTGTAAGGGGTAAGAGCAGTACCCAGTACCCAGTTCAGGTCAAGGATAGGTTTCTGGGGGAAGTGGGGAGAGGCAGAAGGGACAAGACCCCAGCGCTGTGCATGGAAGCTGCTTTTCACCCCTTGGCCCAAGGGCTGTCATCCTTCCCCAGAGAAGATGCCTTTCACACTGGAGATGAAACCTGTGTCACCGACCTCTTCTTTCTCCATTATAGCCTTGCTGATCATCCTAGCCTACATGTTTTGTGTAGCTATGGTTTTACTTTATGTAAGCATTTTCTCATTTGTCCTCACAGCTCCCTTTTGCATTACCTTGAGTAACCAAGAGTTCACCATTTAGCTGGAATATAAAAATCAGAATCAATGATAAAGCTGCCTAAGCAATGGGTGATCATTCTTGTAACATTGCAATGCTCTGAAATTAAATTCTACATGTTGATTTAAAGGTTAAGGCAACAGGCTTGAAGGATTTAAAAAATAATCCCTAAATGTTAATACCATAGAATTTTAAAAATGAGGACCATAATTGCTGTGGCTACGCGATCTCTGTGAAATCTATGGAGCATGGAGTAGCATAAAGCAGACAACACATTTCATGTCCCAATGATGCTGAAAAACACAGTGAGGTCTGCTGCAGAGGGCAAAAGAGAGATTCTAAGCTGATGGGAAGCTAACATTACCTAAAAACCTAATTGATTGGAAGTCATTGCTTAGTCCCCAAAGTACACTTAATTCTGGCTCAATAGAGCTATTTCCTCAGCTGATGTTTGTGAGGCATAAGGCACTATTAGTTCTGACTGTACAGTGCAGATGCCCTTGTCATACATAGGAATAGTAGCCTTACTTTTCATCAAGAAGCGTGTTTTTAAAAATTGAGACAAATTTCTTGCTGATGTAGCTCTGTTGAAGTCAATGAGTTTATGCCAGAATTCACTTGTTATCATCTCTGCTTCAAATATAAAATCAGGGCTTCATCAAGGGTGAAATCAAAGTAGCGCGAGAAGGGGGCAAGTATGTTTTCAAAAGCTGTAATCAGAGGGAGATGAGACCCATGTGACTATGACCAGCTCAGCCTACATACCTACGAGGTATGTAAAGTTAGGTGAGGGGAGTCCCACCATGGCTAATTAGCTAAGCTAATCTACGGGAAGGCTATCAGCAGCCTGGCTCCCGTGCTGCAGTCCCATGCTCCCCTCCCCTTCTCCGTACTGTCACCAGCCACCAGCTGATCCCATCATGAGCTAGCACGGGCTGCTACACCAGCAGAAAGCTATTCTTCTTTCTGTAACACTATTTTTCGGTTGATTTAGTTCTTTGGTCCCTGGTGAGAGTAAAATGGCCATTATTCCTGTGAAAAATGTTGCCAGCCAGGCAAAGAAATGCCCTTGGCAGCAGCTGAGATGGCCTTCGGTGAGTTACAAAACTCTGCCCTCATGTGCCAGCAGCATACAGAAAACAGAAAGATGCATAAGTGAAAGAATTAAAGGGACTAAATTCACCAGGCACAAAACCCAGCACATAATTAGAGTGGGAACATTTTAAAAGGATGAAAGATACGGCTGCAATGGAAAATTATATCCAGTGAAAGATACAGAGCATAGGAGATACAACACTACAAGGCATTTTGCAATAGCATGCAAGCTACCAAGAGTCATGGAAACGATCCAAGAGTGTTATCCTCAGATGACAAGGACATGCTTCTTAGAATGATAACTGCAATATAACAAAACACAATGGTACATAGGCATGCATGATAAAAATCTTGCATTTGAACTGGGGCAGTGTCAATGCAATTTCAACAAAAGCTCATTTTTATTCTCAAGCTGGGGATCTGCAGAGAGCAAATAACACTCTACATGTGCTCGTATGCTGAACCTTTCATACCAGCTCCCATGAACCTGGAAAAAGGAGGGAAAGAAATTATATCGGTGACACAAATACCAACAATATCTTCAGTAAAATGGACAAGCCTCAACACAAGAGAAAACTGAGCAAAAATCAAGCCTCACAGGAAATACAGCCACAAGTATTGACTGGACAAGTGAAGGGTGAACTTGATAGCAACAGTACTGTTCAATGTCCTTTCACTCCTGGAGCCCTGAAACACCTTCCCAAGTGCAGATAAAGGAAAGAAGACAAAAGGAAGGGGAACCTACCAAAGCAGGTCCCCAGATAAAATGTACATTGGGCATATAGAAACGCTTGTAGAGGCAAAATGCAATGGACAAAACCAGGTTTGTATGGATCTGATGTGACTGAGTAAAAGCACATGTGAAGCTATGTGGTTCCTGCAGATGACCAGACACGAATGACATTCTCAGAAGCATTTTTATACTAGTATGCTACAGCAGACTTTTACTGATCAGTCTATATCATTGGCAATGGTCATGATCCCACTTATAAGGAATGCCAAATGGAAGCCAGCTGAAAGAATATCTTTCAGCACTAAAACATTTCCCAGTGCAGTTCTTATACCATGACATGTACATTTGTCTTTGCCATATACAATGCACTGGTCTACAAATATTTAAAAATATTAAGAGTACAAGTGATTGCATGTAGGTTTGAATGCTTTTGACAAGCTTGTCTTATTTTGAAAAAGAAATGTGAATTCAGAAACAGAATGTGCAGAATATGATTTGCAAACAAGGGTGTTTATCTGAATTCATGTAAACTGAAGGTGCTGCTTCCCTTATCCATATGCCAAGAAGCTTCTGCTACCAAAATATTCTTGAGGATGACAATGCTTCTGAGATTTTTTTTTTTTAAATTAAAATCCTTCCATCTAACCAACTTTTTTTTAATAATGTACCTTTCTAGGGAAGAATATTACTTACTTAACATAGCTTGTTATAAGTACTGGCATCTCTACCTGTTTTGGTACTCAACAAATTCCCTAACAGTAGCAGCAGATTAATCTTTCGCACAGCTACAACATGACCAGAGGCCAGTTGTGCACAAATTAAGGAGCTGCACATTAGCCAAGCAGTGGCACTTGAACATCAATGTGTATCTGTTCAGCATTTATAGGACACTTACAGAAACAACAACTAACGCTACTGCTCTGATTATGCAGCTGCTAGTAAAAGAAAAGGCTTTTGAGGTAAAGACCACACTGACCTTGCCCTGGCTGAAATCCCGGCATCTGCCAACTGACTCAAGCAAAGGAAGAATGAACTACATACGAGCCTTGCCACAGTTATTCAGTCCTGCCAAAAAGGTACAGAGGAATCATCTCCAAACTCATCAGAAACTCCATGTATCCAACACTGTAGTTGCAACATTTAATATCATCTTCCCTAAAATCAAGGAACAATGTGAATGCAATCACATGCAAACTAAGTGTAAATGGGCAAACACATGTTTAGAGAGTTGCTTAGAAAGAGTAAAAGCAATTATGACCAAAACCAGTAACAAAGCACGTGACAGACCCTGGCATCGAGTGCCAACAGATTTGTTTTACACAAGAGGAGGCACACATGTTGTTGTAGCTGATACAGCAGCTTCCCTGGGAGGATCAAGTTGGTGTCACTTACACAAACTTGACACATGCCATCCAGAAACTAAGCTCAGTATTTGTAAGACATGGGATGCCCAGCTGGCCTCTTTTCAGATGGGAGGGTTTCCAGTTGACAGTACAACTGACTCAGCAGCTATAGAGCGTGCTCTTCTTCAACAGTGTATTAAGTTCTCATCATAGCCACAACACTGTGGAAGTAGATGTAGCAGTGGGCATGGTCTGCATAAAAATCAAGGGTCATTTAAAGCACTTCCGGTGCTTTACCTAACTCCACAAAACTTGTGAAGATAATGCAGTTGCCTCCACATATGATACATAAAGAATTTAAACTTAAATAGTCCAACCTGAATAATTCTGAAGATGTGGCACTCAAGACATGAAGATATTTAGAAACTGGTAGAAATTCTCACATTCCGCGTAAGGAGAATGTCACAAGGACTTCTTTAGACAAATCAGGTTCCTCTTTGTGATTTCCTCAACAAAACAAGCAAAGATTATCTGTGAGTGGTCTGTAAAGAAATATGCCTTGTCCTTTCAGGAACTGCCCTTGAAAATTCAAAAGAAAGAAGGTACTGAAAAAAACCCTATTATTTTTCCTTGAAGATTTAAGCTTTAGGATTATGTTCAGAATTATTTAAACAGAGTAGACATAAGGAAATAGCTATGTATGTTATCTAGGGATTTTGGACTAATTTTGAACTATTTAATTATAAATTACTGTTGTATGTTCATGCATTCATGAAGGTTTTATATAACATTTATAAGCAGACAATGACTATAGAGTGTTTGGCACTCCACAATTAAATTAAAGGCAATTCTGACATGAAGGTACTAAACAGCAAAGGAGGAAAACCTCCAATAAAGAAGTTTTTCAGCTACAGCTCATATAACAGCTCTCATTACATCCTCTCACCTCAGCTCTGCATCAGCTTTAAAATGCGAGTTCATTACACAACTAGAGGGAAACTTTGCAAATGCATCTGTGGATGCTGCTGACAGATCCACCACCCTGGAGTCTCCTCAGCACACACAAACAACAGTTCTCTTGCTCTGCAACAAGTTCTCAGTAACTGTTTTCTTTAACATTTCTTCTACATAACTCCACTAACCAGTCACCCATTATAGACCCATTTTCTCATTAAAACCCTTCTGCCAAGAGAGCTCATTGAGAAACATTTTTCTTTTCCTGTGTAATAAGGCATTTTTTGCTGTTTCCTGTGCTAGGTCTCCATTACATTCTTGTCTGATGTTTTTATTTTGATTGGCTGTAATTATCATGCCATCCAACATTGCCAGCTCCTTCAGATGTTATTTTTTTAAAGCTCTTTGGTTTAATTCCCAAACATTAGATGATCTCTTATAAATCCTTCTCTGATGACAACCATAAAATTCTACTTGTATTAAATAATGTCCTTACAAAAACTTCCAGGCTTTCTTGTCTTCCCTTGACTCCAATATAATCAGCAGCCTTTGGTGTACAAGACCCATTTAAAGAAAGAAGTGCTTGTGAAGCCTTTAAAGATGGATGCAAGATTTTTTGGTGACTCCTTTTATGAAGGTGAACGATTTATGAACCCTTCAGTCTCTGCACAGAGCCTTCTTCGGCCAGCCAAGCACTGCCTCATGTAAGCGTCATTGTCCAGCCCTCACAGCATGGAAACGAGCAGGCTGCCCCGAGCATTCAGACCAGATGGAGACCAAATTAACCCCTGATCCATGGTCTCTTGGAGGTCCATAGACTATTTCTAAGGAGTCCACTAAAGATTAATAAATGCATTACTATTATGAGCAAGGTTCAGTATCTGATAAAATCATCAGTACCATTACAGGATAATCTGGAGGGACCCACAAGTAAGCCTGAAAAAAAAAAAAATCACTCCAGCTGAACCTTAAAGTGCTATCTGTAGTATTTCATGTTGTTATTATTCAAGCTTATTCTCCAGTTAGCAACTCATACTAACCAGACCAAAACAAAATAATCACAGAGTAGGCCATACTTAAGACCAGATGGGCGCAAGGAACCTTTGCACAGCTACAGACACAGCTTCATTCATCTCTCAAAAACCAGCCAGATTTGAAGCGGTTTCTCTTTCCACTATCTTTTGCCCCCATTCTTCACCCCTAAACCTCCAGATGAGAGCTGTTTAAGCCAACACTGGTAACGCTATCAGTGAAATCTATATCTGTGGCCTCTTTCCAAGTCCAAACAAAGCACCCAAACCCTTCTCCTAACAATTCAACCACCTTAAGAGGCAGGAGGTGCCTGTGGTTTTGTCAGAAAACTTAACTTGGGTGCCTAAGCTTTTCTTTCTGTACACACTAGAGGTGGCCAACATTTTGCCTGAAGAGAGTAACTATTCCCCCTACCCAGCCCATTTCTGTCCATTAAGGAAATGCCTCCAAACTCCTTCAGTATCCCCTAAGCACGGCGTCAGCAGGAATGATAATAGAAAACACTGCTATTCCCTTCCAAAACATGGTGGGGAGATGCCTCTCTCTTGCAGACCATCTTCTTATGGGAGTGTTCATGCCAAAAGAATAGACCTCTGTGGACAGGTTAGGCTTTGTCTTTTTTCTTTCTAAAATCAAAGCTGTATCAGCATCAGAAACTGTCTTGGGAGCTGTGGACACAATCTTCAATGTTCAGTGGTCCCACTTCCAAATTACTGTGTTGGTTAGTGATGAGGACACCTTTCCAGCAGATGGGAAATGGAGGTTTGAATCAGTGCAATGAACTGGACACAGAACTCCCGCTTCCCAGGTAAGTCCTCCTGGCCAGTAGATTATTATTTGACAACTGTGTAGCAGCAGCCCATTTTTCAAAGAGAACTGTAAAAAACTGTTTTTTCAGAGCCAGTTTACAAAGTCTGCATGCCTAAAGGACAACTGGGCACGTATATTCAAGATGAGGTGCCAGCTTCTGGAGCTCACGTTCCTGCAGGCACCTGGCACGGAAAGCGGTGGATTTACCCACTCCCGCATCCAGCAGAGGGAATCCCGGAGCATCTCCTCACAAGCATTTTCCAGCCAGCTGCTGTGGCCATCACACACTTTGCTCACTGTGGTGAGGCACTTTCTTCAGCACTTAGGTCTCCTCCATTCACTCCATATAGCATGTAAACATTGTGGATTCTTGGTCTAGAGGCAGGTGTCTAACTTGCAGCATTATGAAATTATTTATTCAATACCACGTTTCATTCAGGTGCTTTATTGTTGGACTAGATAATCTTTAAAGGTCCCTGCTGACCCCAACCATTCTATGATTCAGTGTAGGAGAAAACCAATATAAACTCCTCACCATCTGTCTTATTGCTTTGTTCCGGCCTCTGGGACACCTTCTGGACCTCCTAACCAATCTTCTGATACTGTTTTGAGGAAGCAACATCCAAACAGTCACAGTGACTAAGGATCCTTGGATCCTAACAAACAAGTGAGAGATTGGTCCAGTGATGAAGAACTCAAGCAGACCACCTTCAGTTCTCTTCTTGTTTAGAAACATCTTACACAACTATAAGCAAATCAACCAGAACTATTTTTTTAAGGCACTTAGATGGGTAAGATGAGACCTTGCTGGATTTTCTAAACCACAGCTTTCTAAAGCTTCAGGCTCCTAGCAGGTTGTTTTCCATTTCACCTAAGAGTTTATCTAGCTTTCAAAATCCAGCCATGCTGCCTCACAGCTTTCAGTTCTCAATATATAAAATGGAGCATTTCTTACACAAAAGTTGGCAGAAGCACTAACAAAGTCTTAAACTTTTAAAAATACTCTCTCCCTTGCACAGGTATTTGTGTAGCTAAAACCATCAAAAGGCTTTAAGCCTTTCACTGACACATCAAACCCTTCTGAAGGGTCCCGCTCTCAAAGCCCACAAAGAGGACGGTCTATAGCTCACATGCAGGCTAGAAGGAAGTGCTCAAACTTTAAGAAGGTGCCAGCTGGTTATCAACCAGGAATCCAAGGGGCTTTTCCTACAGTGCATGCCTTAGGAGCTCAGTCTGTGACCTCTTCCACAGGACCACCTTTCCCAAAATACATCCTAACGCCCCTGTCATCGAGGGAAATTAAAATAGTGAGACCCTGACCACAGGGCTTTACGGGAAACATGGTTCAGCTGTGAAGTTCAGCCAGTAGTGAAATGCAATGCAAAGCACAAAATACACTTCCCAGGAGACACCATGAGGATATTTTTGACTAAACTCTTCTGGTTTTCAGCCAAAATACTTTGACAAAAGAACTAAGCTACCCCAGAAAGCTGACACTTTTCTTTAAAAAGCTACTTTGCCAAAAGCCTTCTGACTTCAAAAGGATTCTAGTTCAAGAGTTTTTGGACAGCCCTAAAGATGACTAAATAGAGCTTTAGAAAGAGTGTAAAATCACTCAAAAGTAATTACAAAAAACAGCCTTCAATGTAACATACAATTTATAAATCACACAATAGATTCTGCTGCTTCCACACTGCAGTTCTCTGCTGACTGTAGGACTACAGCATGTTTAAAATGATATTTTGACTACAAATTTACATTACATATTCTCTTTCCTGTATTAATTAAAATGATAATTTCATTTTAACAGATACATCTAAGAACTTTCTGAAAGACAGTCCAAACATTTATAAAATAAATACTCAACTTGGAAGTATTACTTCTTGTCTACAACTTCTGCATACCTTATTTACACTGCATCCATAGCATAATAAAATTTTAGGGATATGTCTAACAAGCTTCACAGATTTAAAAATTCTAATATCATTGTTAGAAGTGAGACCTTTAAAATCAGTGCTTGTTTTATATTCTCTGATCATTGTAATGCCTTAAATGATCATGATCATGTAAAGGATCATATAACTATGAAATTTAAAAGATCTTGGCTACAGAGAAGGAAATGGCAAGAGCTTCCTGCTAAATTGTAAAAATCTTTCAATACTCAAGGATCAAAGTTGTAGTATTTCCAGCCCAGAGGTTCCTTCTTTTTCACTGTGCACCAAGTGAAGCTGGGTATTTCTGTTCTCCGCAGTGATTTGATTTTGCTAGAAAACAATCCCCCTCCTAAATTTCACTGCCTATATTGAGCACATACATATTTATGCACAGAGGTCAGAATGGAAACTCAATGGTCCCTTTATGAAACCTGCTTTTCATATCTCACACCTAAAAAGCAGGGACATGGCCTTCTGGTTACTGAAGTACAGCTTACTCTCATATTCCAGCTCATTTATACCAAGATTTTATATCCTTACATTTCATTAAGTATTCCTGTATACTGCTTCCACCTTGATTTGTTTTTCACTGAGTTTACTTTTAATTACCCAGTGGTATAATTTTAGTTCTTGGTGGTTCTACTGTCATCTGTTTCTTTTCTGCAATGTCAGTCTTGGTCCCTTGCTTTGCAGCTGCATTAAAAGCTCTTTTTTTTTAAGTAGAAAATAGCCAGCTGCTTGGGAATAAAAGTAGAAGGATGGAGAAAAGCACTTAATATTTCCAAAATTAAACTGAGATATTATCTGTTACCAGTAACCACAACCCACTAATGAAATGCAATAAGTTTCTATTGTAGGAAAATTTAAAATTCATATACTGTTTTGTCCTTCCCTGCTCAAAGGAAAGTGAGCTCTTCCAATGGCATTTATACATTTTAAATACAAGCCCCACACTAAACAGGAATTCAGTGATCTTACCCACACGGGTGCTTCTCAACAGAAAGGTCCAACATTATCTGACAGAATCAAGCAAGTTCCCACTTTCCTTACCTTCCTGCTACGTGAGGATTGTCAGTCACATTCTGCCACTTGCAAAGCAGCCCCCTAACGCACACCCAGACTTTTTCCTCTATGGGCTTCTAAAGAGTAAAAGTACAAAAGTCTCTTACCTTACGGTTGCTGAGAAAATGGGAACTGCAGAACGGTCTGTGCCTGCAGGGATACTGCACAGATGAACCTCATTGCTGCTGTTTACAGAAGTCTGACAGTTTTTAATTTGAAAAGAGGTTGTCTTTTGCTTTTCCACAGTTCAACAAATCAGACAAAACAGTTGCAAGTGTTATCTGTAAACAGCTTCCTGTTTGAAATAGATCAGCTGTCCTGCAGGACAATAATTAGGAAAGAAGTGTGGGAAAGCTGAAGAGGTCCATGATGTAAGCTTTTTATTTTGGGAATGTACTTTTTTGGGAATGCACTCTTACTCTCCCCTCCTCCTCTCTAGCAGAGAACCCCTTTTTAACCATTTACATCTATTCAGCTCTAAGCCCTGCATTCACACTGCCCCAGCACAGCACATTTCTTGCTTTGCTTCAGCAGATATGAAAACACACAAAATGCAGCACTGAATGCGAGCATCTTATGTGGATAATTAACACACTCTCCCGTTACAGAAATTCTCTCCATTCTTGCAATGTGCCATAGCATTCTTGACTTGGTAAGTAAAACATGCAACTAGTTCAGAGCTGAGTCTTAATGCTCCACAAGAACATAAATGTTAAATTATCTGCATGGCAGGCTTCTTCATGAAATCTTGGGGCTTTTGTTTTGTTGTGTTTTTTTTGGGTTGGTTGGGGTTTTTTTTGGGGGGGTGTGTGTTTGGTTTTTTTGTGTTTGTGTTGGTTTTTTTTGTTTTTTAAACACCTTCTGATATCACTTTCTGTGCCAACAGGAGAGGGAAAAAAAGGAGACAGAAATCCTTCGCTGTAGCTTCCAAATGCTTGGACAATTCTGGTTTTCATCTTAAACAGCTAGGCTAGTCTGAGCCCTAGGTAAACCACAGTACTCCACATACACAGGAGCAGGAGAAAATTTGGGTGAGCTGATAGTGGGAAGTGGGATTTTGAGAACACCCCCCACTCTTTGTTACAGCAGTTTATACTTCAATAGATATTACTGGCTTCACTGAACTTCCAGGGCAGAGTACCGCTTATGACTAAACCAATTAATACCCTCTAATGAATAGCTAGTGTATTTGTAAGGCTGTAGCTCTGATAAGCTTCTTCAACAAAAGAGGCTCGCAAACTATCAGTCCCCACCCCACGCTCACGCCACTGGCCCCGCTCCTAGTTTCTCCAGCGAGGGTTTGAGGGGTCGTGCTGCAGACCAGAGCACCCAGTGGGACGGGAGCCTGCAGAACGCCCAGTATGTGTCCTCTCACAGAAGACCAGGATGGGAGCTGTGGCAATAGCAGGAGGTTCCCTTTCCATCTTCCACAGTCCTAAGACCAGAAAAGTATCAGAACACCAAAAAGCTATTAGACTGAGGGACTAGAGTAAGTTGTACCAAGACCGCATGCGTGTGTGTTGGCTTTTCTACCAACCTTCTGATCGGCTCTCGCAGGAGATGTAGGTCCACTATACTGAGGATTCCAGGCTGCGGTACAAGTTGGTGACACACGGTACTGATGCACCCTTCTCCTGCTCTGCTCACAACATATCGCATCCTCTCTCCCAGTCTCCCCAGCCCTGGGGTGTGCAACCTCCTACCCCACCACAGCTCCCAGTTACCCAGCCCCACAGCACCGCACACACTGAGCAGCTTTGCTGGAAAAGACAACAGAAACGGGTACTGCAGATACCAGAGCACCGCAGACAGAAGTAGTGGTGCCTCATACTTGGGAGTTGCTGTGGGCTACCTTCATAAAGGCAGACTTTTCCCAAACCACCCTGTTCCCATGGTGGGCTACCCTACCTAGCTACCCTCCCCCACCGCTGCTAGCTGCTGTATTTTAACACACACCAAATGGTCATGAAAAGAACTAATGATCACTTTCAGATTACACCAGTAAAGAAAGGACAAAATGGTAAAACGTGAACTGTTTAAGTACCACACACCTCTAAACTGAAAGTTCAGTTTTATGCATGCAAGCCCCAATAGTTCAGTGGGAGCAGAAGGCAATTGCAGGATCAGGCCCTTCCAGCACTCTGTTGGCAGCAATTTGCCAAGAGAAATGTTTGATGTAAAGAATGCAGTAAAGTGACTGCAGTCCAAGCCTTTGAAGATCATATTACGATGGCAAAGGCAACATCCATTTACATACATATCTACCCTCCCTATAAACACAGGCAAATAACTTCGAGGCCAGAAACAGAATTCAAGGGAGAAATAGAGCCATTTCAGAGAAAGTAGTAAAAAAGGTAGGATTAAACACTGGGGAAACAGAAGTGAAAAATAAACACAAATGACCAGAGTTCAAAAGGAAAGGGCAAACGCTATAAATGCAGTGAATGTGTTTTCTCTAAGAAAGGGGAAAATGAGCAAGAACATCGTTTTCTTTCACCTAAGAGAGAGAAAAGGGCACGCTCCCTTTACAGAAACACGTAAGCATCCTTCGCCCACCCAGAAAGCCAACTGGAAGCTGTGTGGCCACATGGGTGCATCATCTAAACTTGGTTGCTGTGGGCTAACTGGGGTATGGGGTGCACAGACTTCACTGGAGCAGCTCAAGCCATCACCAGGTCACAGTAACTGTTGGCTATTAAGTTCAGTTTTTCATTTTGTTAATATGCCTGTCTGAAAAAACTATTAGCAGTTTGAGAGCTAATTCACAAGTTTTTCAGCCACACTTGCTGGATGGAGAGGCAGAGCCTTCAGAGACTGGGGTTTACAGCAAGACACATGAGCTGCATCAGCTCCCTTGGCTTGACCCACAACCCAACACTCACCCAGTCTTTAAGTTCAGGTTATATACCACATTGACACAACTGTAAGTGGAAGTTGATTGAAACAGTTCAAAAAGCAACCAAAAACCTGCAGAAGAAAAGCAAATTGGTTCTAGAAGGACAAGAACAAGACTTCTAACAGAAAAAAACCCCATATTTATAAATTTCAGGAGCCTTCAGGCAAATTCTTCTACTCTTTCCACACTCACTTGGGCATTATCTCTCTATCTAGAAGAGGACTGAATATAATACCTGTGCAAAGAAACAATGGCTACTTAAAAATGAAAAGATGACAACACCCTAATGCTCTCCTTCATTTGGCAAAACATCCAATGGTATCAGCAACATTCCCAATTACATTTCCCCAGGGAATGAAAATTGCCAATACCCGAATTCCTTAATAAATCAGTATGAATTCAATTGCTGGAGCTCAGCTTATTGCAGGCTGTCACAAACGCTGTTCCAGTTGTTGAAAATAAGGGCTGCCTCGTTAACGAGCCCTCAGCAAGCCTCCCAGGGCAAACTCCTGAATGAGTTAAGGAGATGCAACGGCTCCATGACTGCTCCATGAACAGATTTGCACACCAGCACACTGTGTGCACCTCTCCCCTGCTCCCGTAATGACTTGTCTGCTTCCTTTCAGCTTCGCCTAACAGTAGTTGTTAAGCCAAGAGAATAGGAAGCAACTTTACTAAACATCAAGACGCACCTGGGAACAAACAGTCTGTGTCACTGCCGCTCTGAAGATACCCCCAGCGCCTCCCTCCTCAGCGCAGCCCTGGGGCAGCGACACTCCCGGAGCCACCCCGAGCACCCTCGGGGCAACACGCAAGATGTATCGCGGGAAAGGTCAGTGCACAAACAGCAACGCAGGTTTGACTTTGTAGCTGTGTAATCTAGCCTTCAATTCCATCCGCGGCATCGCACTAATATTTTTTTGCATAAAATTTCTGAGCAGCATTCACCACAGCAGCTGTATGGAAACTGCTTTTTCTGTTACTCCTCACCTCTAAAATTGGGATAATCTCTTCAGTGCCTGGCTTTAATTCTATCTTTGCTGCTCCAGGGGCAGATCAAAACTGAGCCAGACATGTCAGCACAATAACCAATACTGAAAAATATTAGCTATTAATCATTTAGCAACACCTAGCAGCAACCGCCCGTTGCCAAGCTTAAGAATGATTTTCCTGAAAAAAAGAAACAGTAACTGGAGAGTAGAGAAGGGGAGGGATACCTGAACTTGCAGACTGTAACAAATCCAACAAACTTTTTCCTCTTGATCACAAGACATAAATAAGATCCTTTACATGTATCTCTCTGTAGGGAACAGAGCACTAGTACAAAGAGATGTTCGTGTCACTTCTTGCTCTCAGCAGAATGCAGGTTTTTCACATGAGCAAAGCCACCTCGTTACAAAGGGGTCAACCACTCGCACTGATCAAATGCTGCAGTCAGGCCGTCTGGCAGACAGGAAAACTCACGCTCCCCCAGCGTAACCACCAGACTTTTTTGCGAGACTTCACGACTTTCTGTAATCAATATCTTATTTTTTTGTCATTCTGGTACACCTCTAGAGACCTAGAGAGCACACCTCACAAAGAGGAAAAGCTCTAGCTTTTTGGCATTGCTCTGGCTTTTAGATACCACAGAGATTCAAACTTGGGCCTCCTGCTTATAAAACAAAGGCATAGGAACAAGATTCCTTCAGTCTGTAATGCAGGAGCAGCAGGATTTCCTTTTAGCACTGCTCGTGTGAGGATCACTACATTAAAACTTGCCAGATGCTACCACTTACACTTAAGGGGGGCTAATCAGACATGACATTATCATGCATCAAATTATCATACTAATACAACACAGGTCGAGAACTTACCACCCAAAACTTCAAACAAGTTCTGCCACACTAGATTTGTAACACATTTACATACCTTCTCAAAGGGCAATCAACAGGGAGCAGCTTTCCTCACAAACAAAAATACACAAAGACATTTGTGAAAGGATTCATATGGAATAAGCAACAAAAGCTTTAATATCAGGTGCAAGTCTCAAGAGCACCTAACAGGTGGAAAGCCCCAAGAGCACCTAACAGGTGTAAAGCCCTCTTCTCATTTTGGGCTACAACAGGAAAGAATCAGTCTTTTTATACTCCTCAGTATGTGTATGTCCACACTGACACTGCCCATGTACTACTGCTGCACAGGGCCTTGGTACAGAATGCCCCATTGCTTTTTTGCGCAGACCAGCTGATGAACTGAGGAATCACGCATTCAGAGTTCAACTGCACTAGCACATGAAAGGTACAGGAAAAGTCTAGTATGGTCTCATATGGAGTCTGTTTGGGTTAAGGTAACATTTGACACCAGTATTCCCACAGCCTCATAAGCACTTGACCAGATGGCATCAACTGACTTTCCAGATTGCAGGCACTCACTGGATGCGCTTGTCAAGGGACAGAGGGAGTTGTCTGACTGTATCACTGACACCAACACACAAGGGAGCCCATGAATAAAGGTAAACTAGGACTGAAGTCTTTTGCAAAGTACACAGCCTGGTATTTTCATGACACAAAATTCCACCTTTATTTGCTGCTTAGTTGACGTAAGAACCATAAATGGCTTTGACAGCCTTATCCTTTCACTCAAAGAATTTGCTCATGAGGCCATCATGGGCCTTTGCATTTCTTACAGTTCAAAGGGCTTGCAACAAGAGCCAAGAAAAATCTATAGCCAGCTGGCAATGCCTGGGAACATTTGCAATCTTCACATGCAGTTTACTAGATTTCTCCTCCCCACTCACCCCCTCCCAGTGCTTCAAAACTAGAAACGCTACTGACATTTTTATTACTATGAAGAGATCAAATCTGAGTTACATTTCACCATGAAAGGGGAAACGCCATCTACTGAAGACTGCTGTCTGAGCATCACCTCTTCTTGCAGATGTTACACAGCCCCAGCAGCCTCACCAACATCTAACGAAAGGTAGTTGACATCTGGTACGTCTCCGTATATTCCCCAGACTACTGCTTCCAACTCCCACCAGCAAACCGCTACTTGCACAGGCTACCATCTGTGATTCTTGTAGCAGCAAGATTAGTAACATGTCTGACTTGAGATTTGAATTATTTTAAAGGGGCTAGGGTGGTGGTGTTTCCAACCTGAACAATACCAATTTTAACAATGAAAACTTGAATTCTGAAGTTCTCCTTCTGCTGTAAGATCTTTTGTAATTGCTCTCCACAGAAGTAGCCAGGATTCGGGGTTATTATATACCTACAACTCCCCTCATCCAATTTGAAGGGAAGCTGATAAATTAACTTCTGCTGAATCATCCAAGGCGAACAATAAATAGTCAAGCAATAAATAACAAATGAAGTTATACTCCAGAGGCAGAAGTTTGAAAAGGAGAGAGAAAAAGGCCTTCAGGTAAGCCAGCTTCTTTAAAGAAATAACCTGTGTTTTTGTGCAAACATTCAAGCCTTTTCAGTAAGCAGCAGGAAATTAACTGCTGATTGCAGCAGCGCACATGTGTTTTCCTTGTTCTCTTTGCATGGTCTGCACCAGAAGTTACAGCATACTGCTATCTGTCCTGCCAAACAGAAGTTATGGCATGACTTAAAAAGCTTCACTTTTTCAATGCAAAAGTGACACAGAACTTGTTTTAACCTTTTAGTTCTTCACAAATGAAGAAAATAGGTATCAAATGGGAAGCAAACAAAACCACAGTAAATGGGAAAAGGAAGTAAAGGTACAAAGACCCTCAGTGGCACTTGTTCTCCCATCTACTCTCAGGTAGGAAAATGGAAGTTATTAAGGGCTCCTGGTACACAGGCTATTATCTACTTAGCTCTCCACCTAGTAGGCTGTCTCAATAATTAGGTGCCTTTTACTGTATTAAGCACTTAACTCCTAAGTAACAGAATAGCCTGTTCAGTACAGTGAAGTACTAAATACATATAAATTGCTCAGAACATATGCTTACCCAACTCCACACTCCCCTCTGAGCGAGAAAAAAAAGGTTACTTGCTGAAAGTGTTTCTAAACATAGATATCCAAGTGAACAATGCATTATTTTCAGGACACTACCACGCAGCCTTGGCTGCTGGGATACAGCTGGTCCTTCCCCACCTCTCCCCTGCATCACCAAGCATATACTGAACTACGTTAAAACACCATCTAGAAAGAATGCAAAACATGCCAGCCCTCATGGCTTCACCCAGGCATATCTGTCCCTGCCTATTAACCATGAGGAAGGTTACCCCAACACTGATATGAAGATATACATACTGCTAATACATGGAGATAGAAAAATCCGTGATTTCTGAAAGCAAGATTAATGCTTAAAATACTGCAGTTTGTGTCCAGCCAGGTAATCAAGCACTCAGAAGTGAAAATGTCTCCCCATTTCATGCTGATAAAGGTGAGAAACTAAGGGACCTGCTTTTAGGTAAGAACTTGTTTGGTAATTTTACCACTTAAAAGAGCAAGAAAGTTACCTCAAGTTCAAATTATACCTCGTCCAAAATATTTCCCCAAAATTCAAACCCCTTTTTCAGATGTCATTGCTCCATGTTTCAGAGGTCATACCATCTGCTATGTGGAGTTCTTCAAGTGTCAGGAACATGCAGGTCTCCAACTGGTATTCTTGCGTGCAAAACCTGGGAGTTCCACTGCTCTACAGTAATTCTACACATTCTCCCCAAAAAGGTGAGTGTCAACATACTTATTTTTCTATGCCGATTCTTTCTGCAGACTCTAGACTCTTCTCCAGAGCCGTGTTGCAGCAGTGCCAAGAACAACCTAAGAGAGGTACCATTAAAATGCTGGTGACTTAACACTTTGATACACAAACGTCACCCATCCAGACAGGAGAGATGTCCCATGAACCAGTAAATCCCCATCTATGTTTATGGAATTTGAAATTTAAATGAAATTACTCTGTTATATGAACAGTTGTTTATTCAGCCATTTTTTGCACTTTACAGCTGGAATTCTGGAAATTCAAACACCACATCTTTGCCTGTGAGCTTCTTGTAGACACCAGAAAATGTTTCCACCTGTGAAGACAAACAATCTTGTTTATACATGCTGTATAAGGAAGTAAAATCTATGTTAACATATTTCAGATACTACACTATTTCCCACTGCATCTTGACTATAGAGTGAACTCTCAGGCAAATTATTTTCTTCTAGATTAAGGTAGCTGAGCATTTACAAAGAAGACATATTTTCTGGAGAATATTTTGAATTTATTTCATAGGAGACCCAGAGAGCTGAGCTGTCCCCACAGAAAAAACCTAAGCAAAGAGATTGGGGACTTCAGGCTGTATCAAGCACATCTGTTTAAGCTTAAAACTAAGTGCTTCACTTAAACAAACAAAACCAAAACAAAACCCACAAGCAAACAAAACAAAAAAAAACACAGTAAAACACTCTCTGTTCCCAAGAGGGAACCAATATAGCTACTTTACAACCCAGGGATTTTGTGAAATTGAACTAGAGCTTTAGTTCAAAACTGTCTTGCTCATCTTCAGCATCATACTCCAAATACAAACGGAAGCATCTCCCTCGCCACAAGCCGAAAGGCAGCCCATCGCTCCCTTGCACACGCAGCCCCTTAGCTCTGTCAGAATGCCACCCCAGCCCGTGAGAAAGTAAAGCTGTTTCATTTACCTTGTGTTCAACATTGTTCTGTTGTGCTTTGTCCAAATGCACTTTTATGAGCCTGCTGCCGTCCAGTTTTACACGGATTCTCTTGCCCACAATTTCACTTGGGAAGACCAGGTCTTCAAGAATGGCATCGTGCACTGCGGTAAGCGTGCGGCTGAAATACCACATTTGTATCATTAAAATACGTCCTCTCGCCAAATTTTCCAGTTTGCCAAGGCTTAAACCTTTCACAGCATGCTTTACCTGAAAATTCAGTGGTGTGTTTCTTGACAATACCACACCTTTTCACAGGTCATGCAAAAATAAAAGCTAAAGTCTACACAGAGTGCAGAAACTTAATGACTGCATGAGGGGAAAAATGTCAGTAGCCAGGTTTCTGACCTTTTAGATCACATGTTACTTTGCATCAACAGCCACAAAACATTATTTTATTTCTACACATTTAAGGAATATTTTACTTAACTCAGAACCAAGTTATCCCAACTGCAATTTTGACAGCCACACTCACAGGAATCATTTAAGTGTGCAAGTATTCTTACTTGCACACTTAAACTGAAGAGTATGTTCATAGGAGACCCAGTCTTGAAAACACTGGTTTATTCATCTGCCTGAACACCAATGTGTTACAGGAAAAGTCTACCTGGTAAGTTTAGTTCATGCTTAGAAGACTGATATCAACATTTTTCTTCTTGAACTGTCCAGAAGTGATCCAAAATAAGAAAACTTAACCCAGGTTACTTTCAGTATGAGTCTAAATGACCAGTAAGATGTCCAGCTTCCCTGTCTGCATTTTCAAGACGGTATCACTAGGAACCAAGTCTACAGCCAATGTCTACAGCTGCATTTTAATTTTAGAAAGACTGGGATACATAAGGGAGACAAACATCAATCACACCTCTATGCTTTGCAATATATACATATCACAGTTTTACAACAATACTAGTCTGGTCTAGCCTCAGGCTGAGGAAGGGACAGTCCTGCACACTCTCCTTCCCTTTCACTCAAAGTGTCAGCCTGTTAATCATATACACCGATGCCAACTTCTCCATCCCCTGTGCAATACTAGTTCTTATGTAATACAGAGTCCTCCAAAGGCAGGACTGCAGCTAGATAAGTACTCTGAAATTGCACTTTTAAAATCCATGCCTGAAGAATTCAAAATACAATAACAGACATAACACAGGTATAATACTGGGGCTGGGAGAAGTTAGAGGAACATGCCACATGTCAGAGAGAGGACAAACTTTGAAGACACAGACTACATAATGATATAATAAGATAGAGAACAGTATAGAAGAGGCATTGACATCCACACAGATACAGCAGTGTTGCACATCTAGCCATAACAAATCTAGATGAGAGCCAAGAGACCATTTAACAGAAATGACTACGCTACTGCTGTTAAACTCATACCCAGCAGGACTTCACACCTACAGCCCTCCTCAGCTTCTCTCCCCCTCATTGCACCCTTTCAGTGTGCCAGACCTGCCTTCTGTACACCCTTGTAAGCACAACGTGGTAACAGAGACAGCACGTTGGTATTTCTTAATCCAGTATTGCTGGCTAAAAATTCACTACAGCTGTAGTTGGAAATAGAGATGGAGTTTTAAGAAACGCACCACAGTGCCCCAAGACAACCTTTTTACCGCACCCTTTAGTAGCCACATGGCAGATACTATTTCAAGCAGTAAGAGAAAGGACAAGACCATCCAATCACTTGAATGACTGCTCAAAAACTGAACATTACTTGACTAAAGTACCAAGTTACAAAAGAAAGCTGACATAATGCATCAATACTATCTACTTACCTCCTGGGACGCTTTTGCTTGTTTTTTGTGCGGCTTTTTCTTGTTGGCTTGGGCAGAATCCTCCTCTGTTAAGAGAAAAATAAAAAAGGCATTTTTCAGTATCAAAACCAAACCCCCACACATGCAAAACACATTCCTGAAACACTGAAAAGGGAGACTTAAGCATGCCCAAAGCCACAACAGCATTAGAATCTGATATTATGTGCAGAAGGTGAAGTCCTGGTAGTAATTTATTTCTCATCTACTGATCCTGTAACCAGTGCACTGAAATAAAACATTTTTATTTCACACCTCCTGCCCCCATGAATACAACCAGCGTAGTTTACTATGTTGTATTCACAAACTGAACACACCTCTTTGGGAACAGAAATTTCAAGGAATTTTACAATTTCTGATACATTGAGCTTACTACTCTGCTTCGCACCAGAGACAATCTCAGTCCCAGACAGCTAGGTGACAACTGAGATCGAAATACTACTTTAAGTGATGAGATATATTACACAATCCAGATCAAACCTTGGCTTAAATGTTTCAAAAGCAGCATCTACTGGTATTTATACCAGCTTATTTTCTACTTCCTCACCCTCAAGGGTACATGTTTTAAAACACTGTTTCAGATACAGTTGTAGCCACCTGTGGTACTTTCTACAAACACATCACAGCTTCTCCATGACTGTACTCATGATGGGGTTATTGTAATACAAACTGGGCCATGTCATATTCAAAAGCAACATTTCACCTACGGCAGAACTACCCATATTCCCTTCTAAAATGCATATTACTAAACTGACAGGGAATTCTCAAGCACTTAAGTGAGCCAGAGGCACTTTATGAAAAAAAAAAAAAAAAAAAAGTCTTCTTGGCCACATAAAAGATCCAGGGTAGGACGCTCTGGCTCTTAAAATTATATTACAAAGAATTTTTCTGTAAAAGAGCTTTAGTCTAACAACTGTCCACTCTGCAGACAGATCTCCAGTTTGTCCAGCTCTTGGTACTGCCCAGAGAGCCCTCTATCACCCTTTTCATGGCTTCACTCCTTCCATAAATTTAGAGCTTGAGTACGCTTTTTCCTTCCTCTTCTATTAACTTGAATTTTAAGTGTTTAGACTACGCAAGTGTAAGTAAAGCTCCTATTAATATTTGCTCCCTTTTATTTTCAGGCTTTGCTTCTCAAACTTCTGAAGTATTAAAGAGAGTCCAGAACAAGAAAGTTATATTCTCCTCCAAAAAGTTTCACATCTCACCAAGTTTACAAAGCCTTGGCTGCTAGCTGAAATCATTCAGCTTACACTCGCAGAAAAACATTCATTACATTTCCTACTGGTACGAAAATACATATTCTATCATGGTTACCTTGAACAGACAAGACAAGAAGGGTAGTAGCACTGGAACAGGTTATCCAGAGAGGCTGTGGAATCTCCACCCTTGGACGTTTTCAAGACTCAGCTAGACAAAACCATGGCTGACCTGATCTAATGTTGGCAACAGTCCCATCTCACACACAAGGCTGGACTAGATGACCTCCAGGGACCCCTTCAAATCAACGTTTTTATGATTTTAAGTGTTTTACCTGAGCAATGAACACCACATGCTTCCCACTGAATTTCTTCTCCAGCTCACGAACTAGCCGCACCTGAATCTTCTGAAAAGATTTTAGCTGAGGAACTGGTACGAAGATAATGATGGCTTTTCTGCCACCACCCACTTCAATTTCCTGAAACAGAAGTAGAAGCTAACATTATCTAGGGGTCAAGAAGCAACATTTGGTTTGATCATGACTCTTCTGAACATAGATATTTGATAGTCTTGCTTATTATTTCGGGGAAAAAAAAAAAAAAAGAGGAGAGAGCAGTACCTGTTTTAAATGCATTTAAGAGCAAGCATTAAACAGAAAAATCTCTGTCAGAGCACTTGTTCTGCTGTAAGAGAGTGGCTGGGCAACCAATCCCACCACTCTTTGCAGGGTCACATCCTCCGAACAGCAAAGCTCATTCTTTCTGCAGGATGGGACTCAGATGTCAGAACCCAAACTATACTGAATGTTTACCATCACACCTGCAGTGATGTGATACACGCTGATAGGAAGTTTCACAAATTCCTAATGCAGATTCTAGACAAAGTTTACAGTAATAAATCTCTTATTCTTGAGCTACTACTTGATGGAAATCATCTTCTGTCCATCACTTGCCAAGGTCTGTATCACTACTCACAACATTTCCCTCCCCTCCAAATGCCAACAGGTTTACATCACACCAACATGGATTACTTTTCCCCTGGTTTGTTTCTCGAACAGTTGATCAAAACCAAAGAAGTTTGTACAGGCTTAAAAGGCTCTTGTCCTATAAACCTAACTGCAGGGACATCCTCATTCTCCAACAGAACAGAAGGCTGAATTGTTTTTCACCAGCTACGTTCCCACATAAACAACAAAGACATTTTAAAAACTCCTCACTGAGGACAGTACGGACTGCTGTACTTCGGCAGTGAAGCAATTCTTCTGAAAGCTCCTGAACTCATTTATCAAGCTGACTTCTGCATTTCGAGATTCTTTAATTTAACTCTAAGCACTCATGCATCTGCATGTGTGTGCACACTAGTGGGCCTGAGCATGAATCGAAAAGCAATCTACTTAAGTTTTTGTTGACAGCAACCAGCTTCAGAAGTTACATCTAGTCTCCAAGGCTGATAAATTCTAGAACTAATTTTCTTCCTTCTTTTCCACTAATTTTCTCCTTCCTTTTCTTCCTTAACATTTTGCTTGCCTTTATTAACTAAAATTTATAAACAGGCTAACCTATGCGACCAAGTCTGTTTATTATCTTGATCCACCTCTTTATCTATCACTCGATACCTAAAAAGAGGATTTACAACTGATTTGACCAATAGTATTACAGTTTACATTCCTGACAAAGATTCTGCAATGCCTACATTGCCAGCCAATACCCACACACGGACCGTCTCAAGCCCAATTCACAGAGACAAAAAGTAGAACCACCATTTTTAAACACATTTGATTAAAACACTAGACTGCCATTTGAGTTTTTACAATAACTTTTCAGTCCAGTTTATAAAAAAATAACTATTACAAAATCCTACCTGTTAACAACAAATACCAGAAGATAAATCACAACAGCATATAGGAAAACAATCACAGGCCATAACAAACAGCTAAAGACATCATTTAAATAGTATGTTAACATTCACAAAAATTGAACACACACACACACACACACACACACACACACACACACACACACACACACACACACACACACACACACACACACACAGCAAATCAGTGAGAAAGTCTTTGTGGAGAAGGTCTGTCCTACCTTAGCAGCTGTGATATTCAACTCCCGCAGTTGAGCCTTTAAGTCAGAGTTCATTTCCAGCTCCAGCAGAGCCTAGGGAAGTGAAGTTGCAGAATAATCCATTATATACAGCTCAGTTTATAGGAACTCTTGAGATCAAAGTCCGTCCACACTGCCAGAGAATAGCTATATAGTTTTTACTAGAGTCAACAAAGATTTAACTTCCTGTCAGTCACACTGACAGATGCAACAAGTTCAACTGGTGGGAACACAGGCTGACTGCTCCAGTTCCTCAGTAAAACCAGGAAAAAATACACATTCACACTGCACCACTCTCGAAGTTGAAGCTCTAGACAAGTGTCACAACACTGTCTCCATAATGTGCAGCTACTAAGCAGCAGAAAGAAAAGACACATACCTGGGATATACCAGACTCGAACTCATCTGGCTTCTCGCCATTAGGCTTCACTATCTTTGCGCTAGAGCTGAACATGGCCTTTCTGCAACGCAAAACAACATTCCAGTTGTCACCAGCAACATGTCTTCTACTACACACACAGCGAGACCCTGCAATCCAGCTACTCAGCCACACGCTTCAAAGTGAAGCGAGGGAGAGCCCACGAGCCCCAGCACAACGCTCCGGGAGCTGCCGACCACAGCAAGTAAGCACCGTCACGGGGAACGCGGGGCCTTGCCCAGCGCGGCGCTGCGAGGCACCGGGGAGGCTGCCCGGCCGCTCTCGGAGCCCCACGTGCCGCCGAGCAGGCAGTCTGTCCCGGCTCCCGGGGTTCCGCGCCCGGCCCCGGCCCCCTCCTCCCGGCCGGCGGCTGCTGCCCCGCCGCAGCGGCCTCCCTCGGGGCACTGCCGCGGGAGGGCGGAGGAGAACCCCGCCGGCTCTCCTCCCCTAGCACCGGGCGCCCCGCCGACCATCGGGCCTCGGGCAGGCGGTAATCGGGAGCATCCCCACGCGGGGCTGCCGCGGGGAGCGCCGCTGGACGCCCGGCGCCGTATTGCGGCGGCATCGAGGAAAAACGCGCCGCCGCCACCGAGGCCCGCGCAGGGCCCGGCACCCACCTCTCTCAGCGCCGGCCTGGGAAAAGGGAGAGCTCTCGCGAGCGCGGCTCAGATCGCGGCCCGGGAAAGCACTCGCCCCGCCCACGCAGGGCTGAAGCCAGACCAGGAAGAAGGGCAGAACAGATACCTGCGTGAACCGCGAGCCGACAGCAACTTCCGCCAGAGAGAAGCCGGACTGGATGCTCAGAGTCCTGGCGTGGCGCCCGCCGATGAGGTCATCACCAGCTGCTGGGCGGGCGGGGAGCGGGCAGAAGCTGTGGTCCAGCACATGCGCAGTGCGGGTGGCAGTGGCTGGTGCGACTTGCTGTCGTCCGTGGGATCTCTTCCCGCCTCTCTCCCTGTCCCAAGGGTTCTCTCCGTGCCACGGTGCGGGAAGGAGAGGGAGGAGAGCCTGCTCCGCTCAGTCGCTCGTGGTTATGCCAAGCCTTCGCCGTCACTTGCTTCTCCATGGGCCCGGGCGGCCTGAGGCGGCCCCCGCCGGCTCGCTGGCCTCAGAGGCTCCCGGCCGCTCCCCTCAGGCTGGAGTTCTGGACCTCTGGCGTCGGAGTGCTGCAGCCGTGAATAGTCACTGGGATCTCGGCCATGGCAGTGCGGCTCGGTTTGCTCCAGCAAAGGCAGAGCCCGCCAGTTGAGTACGTCTGCCTTTCTGTGGTGCGCCTCACCTGTGCAGAACAGCAGCAGACACTAGCTTTTTCCTTCCCTCTCTGTTTCATCTCCACATTAATTTAGTGGGCCGAGAGTTCACCTGTGATGTTCATGCAGCCTTTTCAAGGTAGAAGAGACCTGCCAGAGCGGTGTCTGGCACAGTCACCCATGACATGCGGCAAGGCATTGTGTCTGAGAGACACAGCCAAAACCACGCCAGGGAGCATTCTGACAACCAGCGAGATTGGCAATCCTGTGCCAGCTCCAAACTGTGCCTGGGCTTTGTTTTGTGTACCTCTATAAACATGAGCTCCCATTTGCTTCTGCTGACACAACATCGCAGTGATCACAGTTACTAAACTGTCATTAGAGTAGAAATAACACACAAGTCTTCAGCTGTGTTCAGGTGCAAACTCAAGGTATGGGAGTCCTGGGCTCCACTTACTCTCTTATCTCTGGAAGCACTTTATTGTATATTGTGTTATTATATAACAAAGAAGACACTATTAAAACTTCAGTTGCATGCTGATTAAAAAAAAAAAAAAAAAAAAAAAAAACCACAAACAAAACAAGCTGTACTCTAGGTACAAAAGAAGTCACTTGCACATTGAATCAGGTGAAAGTGCCTGGCTGTGCATGTGAAGTGGAGCTAAAGCCTTGCCTTGACAAAAGGTCCCCACCTTGATGTTTCCCTGTTGGCTAATTTAGAGAGGTTGCCCGCTCAAGGGGAAGTCCCACGCAGAGGCAGGTGTGCAGCTCTTGGCACACACTGTCCGGAGAGGTTAGGCACAGGAACACAGTTCAGAGCTCTGGTTCAGTGCTTAGATTCCCTCACTAATCCTAAGAACAGCCAATTTAATCTGTAATACCACATTCACTGTTATTATGTAATAGGGTGTGTAAAGTGTATTACTTAAAAAAAAACCCAGTAGTGGAGTAAGAGGCTCCTGCTGTAAGCAAAAAACTGACAGGGACACACCCTTCCCCCAACCTAAACAACTTTAGCATCTGCAGAAGGCAGCCTGTCATGTTTTCTAATTTTTGTGGGCTTTTTGGTAAATTTATGATAGCCAGAAATGCAGATTGTTCAGTTCCTGTTTTTCTCCCAAGTCACTCTTCTTTCCTTGCATGTATTCAACGAATGAGAAAAACTGCCTAGCTCATACTGATGTCCAGGATTAGTATTTATAGAGATTTGAAATTATCTAAACAGTGATGAGGATCTGATTGAACAGTAAAAAAAAGAAAGATAACAAGTAATCATCTCAGCAGTCCAGTAGTCCAAATTCAGTTTATACTATGAAATTGTCTACGAGAGAAAGAAAAGGTGGTGTGCAGATGGATGAAAATTGGAATGTTCAGAGCAGTAATGAAGAAATAAAGATGCAACGTGACTACCTACAGCTTCTCATCCCCATGTTGTTAGTGCTACTGAATAGCCCAGGATGCTACGTAAGAGCAATGAGAGAAGATGGTGTACAGAGAGTTTCCTTTCTAACACCAACTGTGCATTAGGGGAAGGATGCAGAGCATTGAGGTCTGTGTGGGCTTTACCCAGTCAACAATGCGTTGTATCCAAAGCACCTGACCGGTTTTCAAGAATCATTGTAGAAATGTAGTCTTTAAAAGAAGTTATGTCACTACAAAGTGGTGTAATTAATGAGGTTTTCATGCGGTGCAGACTCAGAAAGGGCAGGGTGAAGAAGTGGAAAGAATAAGTTAGTCAGGTGTGTTACAAAAGTGTCCCAGCAGCAATAGGACAAGGTGTCATGATGCCATGAATAACGTGATTTAATATAAGGGAAGAAACAGAGCACAAGGCTTGTCAGTGTCATAGGGCTAACTCTAGAATCAGAGGCAAAACCAAGTCTATTACTAGTTCATTTATCTGAAAGAGGCTTGTATAACCACAGCAAAGCTTCAGAGCTCATGGGTGGGCTGTTCCTCTAAGTGTCTACTGAAGACTGCGATGATGTGAGGGGATTATTGCTTTTCAGCTTCACTGACACATTGTTTTACACAGTTCTAAGAAGGAAGATAAAACACCTCCTTTTCCTGTTTTATATTTTTAATCGAGGTAATGAGATGCAGTATAACTTACACTTGCAAGGTATGCTAGATAAAGTGACAGCCTAGTGACCCACCTACTTAAAACCCCAGTTTTAAATAGGAAACACTTGATTTGGGTCACGTCAAATTTTCCTTTAAAAGCTTATGTATGGAACCACATTATGATTAAGCGTGTTTCAAGCTAAAATATTTATCAAAGAAGATTAAAATGCTTAGCTAATGTGTACATTACATGCATTAGTGTGCGACAAAGTAATCAGCTAACATTTACAGTGAATTTGAGTAAAAATGCCCTACAGACACATCCTTACTTAAGTGATGAGTGTATTTTTTATATACATATATTAAGTCCTATTTCTTTTCTGCAGACTCTCAGTTATAAATACAGAAATGGCTGTCAAGAAGATATGTTAATAAATTAATAAACAAGTTTGGGTTCTAGTGGAAGGAGAAACACAGGACCAGTAAAACACAGCTGAATTTATAGTGCAGTGTGTTAAGAGAAGCGCTATCAGGCCATGGCTCAGTGACCACTCTCATTCAGCATGGTGCCAGCAAAACAAGGGGATTTGCTCTCTTTTCCTTGAGCTGCTTATTCCCAATACCTCAGCTGTGGTTGCACAAGCACTCATGCAAACTTTGGTTTGCCAAAAATTGGCTAGATTTGTATATCTGATCAGAATACTTTACAGTGGCTACACAGCGTTACCATGTATAAACTGTGGCATTAATTACAAGTGCAAAATCATTTGTGAAACCCACTTTAAAGTCCTATCCATGTATGCATTTACATTATTCTGTATTCAGATGAGGAGATCTTTTGTGACTGGACCCTTCAGCTTTCCAAGTGGGGACTAAATGGCTCACTTCTTGGTGAGTCTTCATACTCACTTCACAAAACTGTGGCTTATGGAGCCTGATATGTCCTCTCTGCCCCAGGCTGACTGAAAAACGCCACAAATCCACTAGTGCTACAGCAGCCAGTGGGCAACTACCATGAAGAAGGCCCAGGTATCGCTTAGCCTAGCTGTGCTAAAATGCCAGCTGTCACATGAGGAAAGGGACATGTCTGTCCTTCCACTGCAGCACAATAGTAAGGAAAAATCAGCAGCAGAGGTGCAGCGGTAAAGTTGGGGCTCACTGATCACATGCAGCCTCAGTTTCACTAGCTGGGAGAAGCAGCAATGAAGGTAATGTGTGTGATACTCAGTAAACTTCAAAAATATATTTGTTTTTTCCCAATTTGAATCTGAGTTCTGCGTGTTGGTCATGGCAGCAGGAGAGTTACTGTTCAGTCTTTGCATGTAAATTGGATGTATGAATCTGTCTGTCCAACCACAGAATTAATGAGCATAACAGAAGGTCTTTTCTTTCCCTATCAGTTACTGCTCATTGCTCCTTTATTATGTCTTGCCCAAAGAAGACTACGAGTAATATAAATGTGTAAACCTGTAAGGAATAAGAAATCTATCTACTACAGAAAACCATAATTAAAAGAAAAATTACAGACAGGAAGCAGTGAAAAGCCCAAGAGCCTCAGTGGAAACCCTTACAGAGATAATTAATGTAAATAATCTTGACCTGAGAAAATTGTATGTAAGCATTCTGTAAGTAAGAATAATATGAAGTCTCATGCATATGTTGAAAGAAGCAAGAAAAATGTGGTAATTATGATACAACCCTGACCAAATTGTTTCTGTATTCTACCAAGGCCTGTCAAATGCAAGAGCTCTTTGGTTTTGTTTTGTTTTTCTCAAAGAGAGGTGTCATCTAACGGATAACAGTAATCTTGAGCCTGCCACTGCTTTTGCAATGGAAGGCAAAATTAAAGTCAGTTTTTCACATCCTTGACATTTTACTAGGCCACCCTTGTAAATCTGGCTACAATGCTCTATGGCTCTGGCATCTTGAGGTGGGGTTTGTGGTAATACACCCAGATTAGAGCTACAGGAAAACCCCAGCAGCTGAAAACACAGCAGCCTGCACACATTGAGTGTTTCTGGGGGCAGTCATACCTGTGCCCTCATCTTCTGTGCTTTGATCTCAGTGGCAGCTCAGCTGAGACACTGAATTCAGCACACACCCAGACCTCCTGGCTTTGGTCTCCACGTACTTTATGCTCCTGATAGGAGAATCCATGACAGCAGGTTGCGGAGGGCAACAGTTAAGAGTTCTAACCCGTGCGCTCAAGGTGGTTCTTGTTACCTCAGAGGCCATCAGGGTACAGGGCTCAGCTGGAACATGCTGATCTAGAGCCCTCGATTTAAATAGGAGGGTGAGAACCAGTTTAATGACCTTCTCCAGCTCTAGACCTGTGAGCGTACCCAACATGTTGATGCTTGTGCCATGTTTCAGCCACAGTCCTTCCTCTGCTGCTCATCAGGAGGAAGGACGTGGGGACTATGCAGCAGCTGCTAGGGACAGTCACTCTTAGGCGGTGAACCCTTTGTTTTAACGACTTGTTAGGGTCCCTCAGCTCACCAGAGTTGATTGCAGGACTGGGACCATGATTTGGGCAGTCAGGGGGAGCTTCAGCTGGGGGCACCTGTGGGGTTCCATTTGTTCTGTAATAACTGGGGCTTTCCGAATGAGCCGTTGGTGTAAACTGCTGTGACCTCGCACATCTCGTGTCCTTCCCAAAACAAAAGCTGCTTTTGTTTGGGCTTTTAAAATACAATTGTTATGAGGGCGGAACAAAAGCAAACAAGAAAGCCCACCAAAAAAAAAAAAGCCTAAGCCCTGGGCGCTTCCAGTAAGTTTGGCCTCACTCGTGGCCCGTACAGCGCCCTCAGCGCGCCCTCTCTTCCGTTGCTCCGCCGCGCATGCGCAGGAAGGGCCGGGGCGCGGCGGCGCGGGGTGCGGTGGCCGGGCCCGCGGGGCGGGGGCGCGCATGGCGGCGGGGCTGCGCCATGTTGCGGTGGCTCGTGGCGGTGCTCAGTCACTCCTGCTTCGTTTCCAGAGGCCGCAGCATGTTCTACGCCGTGCGCAGGGGCCGGCGGACCGGCGTGTTCCGCACCTGGTAAGGGCCGCGGCCGGGGCAGCGCGGGCAGCTGCCGCGGGCCGGCTCGGCCTCACCGCCGCCCGCTGTGTTGCAGGGCGGAGTGCCAGGAGCAGGTGAACAGGTTCCCCTCCGCCAGCTTTAAGAAGTTCGCCATCGAGGAGGACGCCTGGGCCTTCGTGCGCGCCGGCCTGCCGGGGCAGCAGCAGCAGCCGCAGCAGCCCGAACCCGCAGGTAGCGCGTCCTGCCCTCGCCTCCAGCTGCCCGGGCGGGACAGGAGGGCGGTTCCCGGGGAAGGCCGGGTCGGAGGGAGGCCGTGCTGCGCACTGGCACATCCCGGCTAGCTGCTGCATGGCGCCTGTGTAAACAGTACGGCTTCTGTTTCTCCTCCTCCTTATCCTACGACGGGCGGGATGGTGGGTGCCGCGGTGGCCCTGCGGACACGGAGGTGGATGTGGCTGTGCCGTGCAAGTATTTCTGTAGGTGCTTGGAGAACATTGCCTCTACCATGCCCGTTTTAAGGGCCATTACGTGGGTGTCTCCACTTCGGTTTGGTCGAGGATAAAAAATGACTGGTGTACACTGTAATATTTTTTGCATAGTAGTTTGGGGAGTGTCAGTTTAACAGACTAGCATTGCTAATGAGTTTAACAGGCTGGCATTGCTAATGAATGAACTGTTGGCCTTTAGAAACAGTTGTTTTGAATAAAATTGTGTCTCAGTTGAACTTGGTGTTGTGCTTTGTGTCTTCTTTTTTTTTTTTCTTTTGGAAGAGACACATGGTCCTTCAGCTGTAACCCAGGAAAATGTTAGCCAGAGAGAGGAACCAGAATTAAACGTCTTGTGTTGCAATGCCTGCAAAAGGCCGTATGAACAGTCTACAAATGAAGACCACATTGCAAAACGTGTAAAACATGATGAAGTATACTCAGCGCCAACAGTCAGCGAAGATAAATTTTCATATATGGGTAAGCTCTTTTGTTATTCTTGTAGTTCTTTTGAGTCCTTTGCACTTTTTCATAACTAAAAATTGTAATTATTAGATATTTAGGGAGGCTTCTGTATGGCAGCACAGCGCCCAGCATTATGTTGTTTCTTTTTAAAATAGAAATGTGAGCCATGATATATTTGTTCACATTGTTTTTCAGTGTAATGTTAATGTGCTTTAATGGATATCAATTTATAGATTGGTCTGATCATGATACATGTGATTTTATGTGTGTGTAGGTTACAGACTATTTAAATACAGATGTTGCTAGGAAGTTTCCGTGTTGACCGAAGAAGATGGGAACTGTAGTGAGAACAGGGGAAGAGATGTTTCCTGAGGCTGACTGTTTTGGGAGCAGTGAGGGTGTGAAGCTGTAGTGGGACTTCTGGTGTGCTGCATTTACATGGCTTCTGTAGTTAACTTTTTGAAGGGCTCTCTGGGATGGAGATTTTGGGGATTAGCCTGCTGGCAGACACTTCTTTTCGGTTAAAGAGCCTACATCCTTGAAGGTGTGCTTGAACTTCTGCTTTTGGTAATTTGTTTGTAGGTGACTTTGCAGTCGTTTATACAGATGGTTGTTGCTCAGGTAATGGACGTAATAGGGCACGTGCTGGTATAGGTGTCTACTGGGGACCAGGCCACCCTTTGTAAGTAGCTGGATGGATTCTTTTGTCTTTTTTTTTTTTAGTATATACTATTGTTTGTTTTATGTGTGATGTACAATACCAGCCTTCTTTTGAATATGAAACGGTGCTAATGAGATTCACAGCCCTTTGAGACTAGTGAGTTACTGAGGGGAAAAGAGAAAGCAGCCTCTCTAGGAAGTAAAAATATGGAGAAAGTCAACTGGAAATAATATTTTTAGGGGCTGAAACTATGATTTAAGTAATGCAGAAAGTCTTAAAATAGGTGTAGGTGTGCACAGAAGACAACAAATATAATTGCATATTGGTGGCAAGGCCACATATGAGGGTTGCACTATGCAGATGGAAGTTAGAGCTAAAATATCTATTTATCCTACTTTATAAAAAGAAAATGAGCTATATTTATTTTTCTAATGTGTAGTCATATACACCATTCTGAATATTTGAGGAAACTAATCTGCTATCATTCCTTGGACACAGAAATACCAGTGAAAGACTTCCTGGGCGGCAGACTAATCAAAGAGCAGAAATACATGTAAGTAGTAAATGTCCTAAGATGCTTCTGCATGTAGAGTTTAGTAGCACAGCCATTACTATTTCAACTCTGGCCTTCAGAAAGCAGCAATGGAGCTGTGGAGGAAGTATACAAAATATCAGGAGTTACGACTTTAAACAAATTGTTCTCTTTAAGTTAAGTCTCTTTATTGGTTTTGAACAAGGTAGTTCACCTTGAGAATTCCAGAATATCATTAGGCCAAGCACAGTTGTTTAAAACAGCCTTGCTTTAGGAAAGGTTGATTCTCAAATCCGTGTAGTATCCCTTGCAGTTTTCGTGTGCACATCTCAGAGCTTGGGGTGAGGGTTGCTGAGTAGCAGTTAAGACGAGAATCAGTTTCTTATTGTGACAGGATTAGAATATAATATTCCTTATAGAAATAAAACAGTTGTAGGCTATCTGGAATAACTGCTGTTACTTCTGAAGTAAGCTTTTGTTGGCAACAGCAGGTTTAGTCTTCCTTTCTCACCTCATCTTAATTCTGGTACTGCTGCTATCCTGCACTATGTGTTTCGAGATAAACTGAAACAGGGAATCAATCTGCTTAAAAACTACAAGAAGCTTATGTTAGTGAAGGACAAACAGAGGTGATGGTGGTGTGCCAGGGATCAAACTTGTCACTGAAGAGCTTTTCAGCTCTACATCCAGACCCAGCCATTTCTCCCTCTTGTAATATTTCATAGCACCAAAAAAGCCCCAGCCTTTTAGGGGTTCCAGACTGTTGGAACTGGCATGAAGTCTTCCTCCTCAAAGTTATGGAGAAAATGTGTAAAACTTAGTGTGCAGTTAATAGAGGCTTTGATAGAGAACTGGGCAGAGAGCTGCTCATGCAGTACAGAATTGGGCATCTGAATATTAGTAGGGTGTTTTGCTAGTGAAACTTAAGTGACTTTCTGTTTGCTCAATTCATTAAGTGGTTGTCTGCGTGCATAATTTTGGGAACCTCTGCTCTAATGCATTTTGATAATCACTGATGGAGAGATTACAGTAATACTCTTTGCAGTTCTGTGTTAGCATTGGGTACTTTGCTGGTATTTTAATTGCATGTGTCAAAAATCATGTTCTGAACTGTGATTCTATTGAAATGTTTTTAAGGCAGCCTGCAAAGCAATAGAGCAAGCAAAGAGTCAAAACATCAAGAAGCTAATTATCTACACAGATAGCAAGTTCACTATTAATGGTAAGTAAATGATTCTAGTTTCCTGATTCTTAAAGACACACTGTATGCGATGTTGTTACATAAGGCCCAGAGAACGTACTAAGGCCTGGGGACAGGGTTATAGTCACTGGGGCTGTTCAGCTTGGAGGAGACTGAGGGGAGACATGGTGGCTACAGCTTCCTCACAAGGGGAGGAGGAGGGGCAGGTGCCATACTCTTCTCTCTGGTGACCAACGACAGAACCGGAGAGAATGGCAGGAAGATGTGCCAGGGGAGGTTTAGGTTGGACATCAGGAAAAGTTTCTTCACCCAGAGGGTGGTAGAACACTGGAACAGGCTCCCCAGGGAGGTGTCACGGCCTCAAGCCTGACAGTGTTCAAGAAGAGACTGGACAACACCCTCAGACACATGGTGTGAACTGTGGGGTTGTCATATGCTGGCACAGGAGCTGGACTCGATCATCCTTGTGGGTCCCTTCCAACTCAGGACATTCTATGATCCTATAAGGAAGGGAATGCATAGCTTATTTCAATACTCATGAGTGCTTGGGGAAAAGACTGTCACAGGGATTACCTGCTAGAGATAAAGTGCCTATTAAAGTAAAGAATGACAGAAGTAACTAAAGGACTTTTGTCTTAAGGCATTTAGTGTGACACAAAGTCTTGTTTGTGTATATTCTGTTAAGGATGTGTGCAGGAAAGTACTCAGAAGTTGGTGTAGTGACCCTGTAGGGTTTGGTTTCATTTCTTTGGGTCGGAGAAGCTGGCTTAATACATAAAAGTGAAGGACATTCAAGTTTCCTTACTTTTTTACATGTAGACTACACTTGCAAACTCTCAGGCTAGACTGGAATATTAGTCAGAGTTTATATATGTTCTGTGTGTATTTAAGGTTTCACTTTCATCCAAAGATGTGGAAAATTTAATTTTATTTCCTAGAAATGCTATGTGAAGCAGCAAGTAGGACGTAATTTCTGAATACTTCTTCCCCTTTCCCCCAGATTTTCATATCTTACTCCTGTGATAATTCTGAACTGCATGAGTATTTCTTTGTGTTTCACAGTTTTACAAGAGAGTATATGTGTTAGCTGTTTCCAGATCACTTTGAAAGTTTTTGGTTTTGTTTTGATTTTTTTTTTTTAAATAACAGTAAATGAAAATCTACTGAAACTTTTGATTGAAGATTAAATGTTCCTCTTTCACACTTCAGTGTTGTGGTTTGGGTTTTGTTTGTGTGGTTTTTTTTGGTTTTGTTTTTTTTTTTCTCGAGGGGTGTGGGGGAATGTGGGGAGATGTGAATACCTTGTTCTTAAGATAATTTCCTATGCTTTATCTCTAACGCTGAAGGTAATTATTTGTTTCATGGCTTGTTATTAATGAAGCAAATAAATGGTTTGTATTGTTAAAAATCTGTATGTCTTTTCCTCCAAGTAAGTAATTCTGCTTTCCAGAAGCTCCCCCCTGATTTCTGAAAGTGGAGGAGTATGAAGGAAGAGCATCAGGCTTTTTTGTTTTAGAAGTAAAATATAACTTACCTTGAAAAACTCTGATGTCACCTTAAGTAGCAATACCCTAGAAAGGACAGAAGGCTACTGACTAGGAACAAATAACAGCTAGTCAAGGAAGGAGTTGCTGGAGCTGTCATGTGCTGCTTTTTTCACATTCTTTTAGCTTGCATATGCATGGAAGAGGTTCTGTCCAGAAGTGAAAAGGGTCAACAACTAGTGCTCTGTCCTCCTGATTCTAGTTCATAAGTTGAGGAAGGGACAGTAAATGTTAAGAAACAACTTAAATGAATTTTCCATTGCATCTCCCTAAGGATCATCTTGTAAATCTTTCATTTGGGTAGCTTATTTTCTCAAAAAGATTTAGGTATAGCATTTCCTATAGGAACAGAATATGTGTGGGGTTTTTTTCTTTGTATGGTGTTTTTACTTAGAATGCCAGAAATATTCTGGAAAAGGGAAGAATAAAAGGAAGGGTCTCTACTCTTCAGGGCTTGGTGTTGCATGCTGATCTGTAGAACCCGACTGCATCATTTGTGGAAAGAAGTTGTTCAAAGCATTAAGGAGCAAAGAAACATCTTTGCAATTCTTTGCTTTGTGGGAGAAAGTCTGTATCGTCTTGTCTGTGAAACTGGTGTTACAAAGAAAGAAGTTGTGTGGAATAAAATTCCTGTTAAACTTAGGTATGAGACTTAAGTATGAGGGAGGATTATAAGAATCTGTAGGTGTAATGTCTTAGTCTCTTTGTTTTTGCTTGCAGTTTGCTCTTATGTTTTGGGTCACTGAGGTGACCAGGTTCCATTCTTATTTAATCAAAGTTATTCTGTAAATATGTCTAGGAGTTATTTTTCGAAATACTAGAGGAGGAGGCTTGTGGTTAAGTATAAATGTTTTTTCAGGTTTTGTGTGCAAGATGGGTGATTCTCTGTTTAGCTTAGGTCTGTCATTAAATCAGTAAGGATGTCTTACATTGTCGAAACTAGCAAAGATATATTTTAAAAAGTCCGTATCTAAGGAGTAATACGGTAGATTTTCTGGCCAGAAAGGGATGGCTAGAATGTTAAATCTCATTCTGTAGGTATCTGCTTATGTGGTCCTTCTCTGAAGGATTCTGTTTAGTGTGCAGAAGCCATAAGACAGGTGACCATCTGTGTTTCCTCTGTGCTTGTGTGTCTCCTCAATTTGTCAAAACAAATAAAGCCATAGATTTGTTCTAGCTTACTGTACCATCAAGCAAATCCTTACCTTCAGTTTATTGAAGTTTGTGTCATAGTTTTGTGTGTAATGCATGTATAAAATTGTAGCATTTAAATATCTGTTCAGGAAAACATGGTTGGGTAGTTCAAGTAATAATGGAAAAATACAACCCTGAGAGACAGTAGTAGAGAACCAGACAAGAGTATCTTCTATATGCGGTGTCTTTGCCTCAGACTTTGTATGGACTTAATGTCTGCTAAAAGGCTGTTCGCTCTATCTTGATCCTTACTGGCTACTTTCATAACATTTTTATGGTAATGCTCCCTTCATGTAGGTATTACAAGCTGGGTTGACAACTGGAAAACAAATGGCTGGAGAACAAGTTCTGGAGGAAGCGTAATAAATAAAGAAGATTTTGAAAGACTTGATAATCTATCAAAAGGCATAGAAATTCAGTGGGTAAGCACCTCATTTCTTGCACCTCATTTGTTATCTTTAATGACATCTTACACGTGCTTCTTGAGAAAACTTGCCAGTATGACTATTAACTAAGAACTTTATAGAGCATAATATTATTTTGCATCCACAGGTAAAACCATAAATACGGTGAAGTTGCTTGTTTTATTTAAAGCAAATAAGCAACATAACCTAGGCTATTGGAGCCAGTATTCCACTTATTAAAATGTTCGTTTATATTTGTTTCCTCTCTCTTATTATTACTTAGAAAACGCCTGCAATAATTACTTTGTTAGTACTGTTAGTAGATTAATTTCTCTTGGAAATCTAAGCTAAAAACATAACTGTCTTTTTGAGTCATAGCTCAATTTCTGGGTTTACTTTTCAGAACTCTTAAGATGCTGGTTTGTTGGTGTAACTCAATCACATTAATGTCTTCAAACTGGGAAAACTTGAGTATAATCCTGGATAAACTAACTCTAGTTTTCTGTACCTTAACTCTGTTTTTTATGAGAAAACTGAACATAGAAAAGTATTCAAAATACCGATTTTTAAGATTTAAATTGCTGAGGTCTCAGATAAAGAAGTAAACCAACTTCTGTACAGGTATTCCTGGTAAAGTGTTTGGGTTTTTTTGGGAAAGATGTTTTATTTCAGGAGGAGCAGTGTATGCAGGCACTTAATTACAGTGATCAACATGCTGACGTATGGGGTTCTCCATGGGCTGTGGTGTGGCTGTCTCCTCCAGTATGGTCCTCCATGGGCTGCAGGGTGACAAACCGCTGCACTATGGTCTTCTCCACAGGCTGCAGAGGAATTTTCTGCTCCAGTGCCTGGAGCACCTCCTCACCTCCTCCTTCACAGACCTTGGTGTCTGCAGAGTTGTTTCACATATTCTCACTCCTCTCTCTCACAGCTACTGTGCGGCTTTTTTGACCCTTTCTTAAATATGTTATCCCAGAGGAGCCACCAGCTTTGCTGATGGGCTTAGCTCTATCCTGTGGTGGGTCTGTTGTGGAGCTCGCTGGAACTGGCTGTTTCTAGTGTGTTGGTACACTCCGGTGTCTTCTCACAGAGGCCACCCCTGTAGCACCTGGCCCAGTACCAAAACCTTGCCCTGTAAGCTTGATACCATCCTGTACACACTTCACACTTGTCCCCTCTCAGATCTTGGCAAATGGCAAGCTTGATTTTTCTTCCTCTCCTTCTTCCACCACACTCTTTCACCCTTACTTCTGACAAGGTGGGGCTTAGGGGTGAAAGTGCTTTCAGTTACTAATTGAAGGATGGATAGTTAAGCCATCTGAAAATGAAGGGATTCTTTTCATACCCCGTTTCTGTACCCTAAGTGAGTGCTGTAATCACCAAGGCTGTTAGTGGCATAGAAGCCTCTGGATTTCTGGGAAAAGATTAACTTGGTTTGAGCACTGAATGCAGAGGGGTTTTTCTCTGGCCTCTGAAAGTGGGAATTTTGAGTTGAAGCTGTTCTCTGCATTTCTTAAAGGCTGGGTTAGGCAGTCCTTATCCAATTCACTGCTTCTCAGAAAGGTGATTTTTCATGATTTTCCAAGAGTTTCCTAGAGTTAGGGAGACTATGAACAGTCCTGGGAAGAACACATAAGGACTAAATGTGAGGAGAGGGCAGCTGAGGAGGTGCTACTATACTATGAATGAAAGGGCGGTGCGTGATCAAATTTCATTTATGTACATTTTTCTTGATTTCTTGCATATCTAAAGCTCCTATACTTTTGTCCTAACAGATGCATGTTCCCGGTCATGCTGGTTTCCAAGGCAATGAAGAAGCCGACAGACTAGCAAGAGAAGGAGCTAGTAAACAGAAGTCCTGATACACCGGGACTAGAGACTGTTGCAGTGGGAGGAAAAGGACTAACGTCACAGTGACAACTTGAAATGCTATAATTGCTTCGGAGTTGAACTTTGAACTGTACTTCTTTCTGGTCTGAAGTGTTAAATATATACCAGACTTCTAGGAGAAAAAAACCCACACGTGTTCTTCTACAGCATTTGTTCTACAATTGAGTCAATATCTACTTGATGATACAGGGTGTCTGCTTTTTCTCCATCTTACTGAAGGGCCGTGGTCAGTGTTTTTAGTTGTCTTGTAGACTTCTGAATTCACTGTAAAGACAGACGTCTGAAGAAGTAATATTAAATCTTTATCTTAAGTCTTCTGTATTTTCATCTTAGTGAAATAAATTATAATTTTTTTTTTTTTGTACAGAGGTATATATATTAACAGCCCAAAATAGCTGGGGGTGAGGGAACTTCAGGGTTGATTGGTTTAGTAAGAGGTCATGGTGTTGTCCATTCATACGCTTTGTCATTCTGGTGCTAGCAGTAGCCCCTCTGCAGGTGGGCTTGTAACACTCACCTGGGCCTCCCAGTATCATCAGTTACAGCATCTGTAGTTTTCTTTATAATGCTGATTTGCAAGGTAGTGTGAACAAACTAAAAAGCCAGGTCACAAGAAGTCTTGAACAATGAATTTTTACTGTTTTCTCTCTAGCTGCTTAATGTCCAAGCTCTTTGTTTTCTGGCTTCCTGTTGCCATTAAGTGATTTTTTTTTATGCATACTGGTTCACATTAGCATTATTAGTTCCTCTTCAGTGTTGTCCCAAAGGTAATAATTGGCCATTTTGTCTGAAATGGAACTAGAGGATGATCAGCTTCTTCAGATCTTCTGGACGTCAAGTGTTTGACTTTTTTTTTTTTTTTCCCAGTCAATTATGAGATTAATGGAATGGCTAATGTGCACTTCAATTAGAGAGTAATTACCAGTAATCCACATAGTTTTACCTTCTGTGCATCTACATGGGAGGAGCAAACAGGTCTGGTTTGTTATCTTTTGTCAACTTTTTTGTAAAGTACCTGCATACCATTGAAAACTAGGGCTTAAGCTGGAAGTCACTGATTGTTGTTAATTACTATACAGAATGGTGGGGCTGCTGAAGCTTGGTTTCTTGAAAGTTCTCCTGCATTATCATACCTTTACTGAGGCAAAGTATGAGCTTTTATGTATTTAGAGTCACGTGAATTGTGATAGAATGAGGAAACTGGCTAGCTAGCGGTTCATAGATGAGTGAGGTTTTTAAATGTGTTTTCTGTCATCCAAAGAGGGACAGTAAAGTTCATCTAGGGGTGAGGTAGATTTTCCCCTTGCTTCTTTTGTATATATGCACACAATTATACGTTTATTAATTTTAGGAGTTTGGCTTGAAGAAGAACAGCCCATCCTCCCTGATTGGATCTCTAGTTGGGGCAGAGCAGTGTCACCAAATGTACTGAAGAGGTGGCATCTAATCTGCCTAGCATGCATCTCCAGTTAAACGCGTAGATCTTTACTGTGTGGAAATATATATATATATATATATAAAATTCTTTTTTTTGCAAAGCTTCTGCTGCAAAAAGAAAAAAAAGTGTAGATAATGGTGAGTAAATCATAACATCCGTGTAATACTGCGTTTCAGCAACTTGACTGCCTGAATCTAATAGGTAGATTATAATAGGAAATCTAGTAAGAAAGAGTTATGTTATTTTGATACCAGTGTTTATCATTCTTACTCTGGCAATTAAGGTCAGAAGAAAGCCGAGAGTAAATTGCAAGATTAAGGCTGATGAAAGGGTTGAAAGTGAATGATACTTCTCAATGGGACTTACTAGGGGCTGTAGGACCAACAGGGGATGTTGGCTGTTGAAGTCAATTATTTTAAAGGAACTGAAACTTCAGGAGAGGGTGTTGGCCTGTAGCAGCCCTGACATGCAGTGGGCAGGTGTTAACTTCTGCTTGGGTTTGTAACGTGCTGCTTAAAGTCATGTGGACAGTACCAGGATTATACCAGTTTATCTGTAATGTCATGGGGCTCGCAATTGAATTTTATCCAGACTCTATAACCAGAAATACTTATAGATTGAATACTATGCATTAAAGGGTTCTGGTAGCATTTCTGAGAAATAGTGGTTAAGCCATTGGTAAGTATAAAACTTTTTAGGGAGAAGAAAAACGTTTGAGGGATTGTTTCCTTTTTCAGTTTTTGTTTGTTTCTCTCCATCCTTACATTGTGTTTGGCTGTTGGTTTATTTACCATATAGATTCATAGAAGCATGCAGAACTGTGGAGGCTGGAGGGGTTTGCAGGCATGTATGTTGTCCACCCCAGCTCAAGCAGATCATCTGGAGGTCGCTCAGGATGAGAGTGCAGGCTGTATCTCTATGGATGGCAGCATGTTTTACTGCTCTTTCCTTTATGTGTTTGTTTATTTTTTCCACGTTGTGAGGTTGCAATGCAGGCCTTTGAGGCTGACAGGCAGCACTAAGTTCAGTTGGAGCACTGCTGCCGGGCAGACCGGGGTAAGCACAGCTGTGCTTGCTGTGCGCTGTGAGCCCCGCGTTACCCTCTGGCAGCAGCTCTGTTCCACGGAGCGCTGCGGCTGCAGATGAGCCGTGTCACCCGTGCCCTTGAGCCCACACCTGCACACGGGCTGCGCGCTCACCCAGCTCAGCGTGCCAACGGCACCCGGTGGAGGCTCCCGCCACAGGCCGCCTGCGCGGGACCGCTCCCGGGCCCTGCCCCGGCCCCTCCACCCCGCCGGGGCGGGCCGCTCCGCCCAGCCCGGCCCAGCGAAGCATGGTGGAGGCCTGGTACATGGACGAGTCCCCAGAGGACCAGCGGGCGCCCCACCGCCTGCAGCCCAACTGCCCGGTCAGCCTGGAGCAGCTGCGCCGCCTCGGCGTCGTCTACCGCAAGGTGAGCGGTGGAGCGGGAGCCGGCGGGGCCAGACCGGGCCGCTCGGCGGGGCCCGGAGCTGACACGGGCCGGGCGGGGCCTCGCGGGCCTGGGGGCGGCGGCGCCTCGGGCCTCCCCCGCTGGACGGGGAGAGCCCCGGGGAGGGGAGCAGCCCCGGGGCCGTGAGGCAGCAGGCGGGTCCCCAGCGCTGTCTGTGTGGGGCTGGGCTGGCCGCAGGTACCTCTAACAAAGCCGGCGTGCCTTGTGTGCCCATGGCAGACAGCCGAGCCGCCTTTGGAGCAGCCTGCCCCTCACTGACACTCCTGACATCTGTTTTCAACTTAGTACTCTGCATTGCATTTTAAGCTATTGTGTCTGAATACAAGTTTTTCTTCCCTGCCTAATTTTTAGTTGGATGCAGATAACTATG
Source organism: Streptopelia decaocto (assembly GCF_964273445.1). Lineage (NCBI taxonomy): Eukaryota > Metazoa > Chordata > Aves > Columbiformes > Columbidae > Streptopelia > Streptopelia decaocto. The sequence continues at coordinate 102,149,205 of NC_138656.1, read as the reverse complement.
AGACTGATCCGTGTCTGAAAGAGATTCGGCAAGCAGAAAATTATTCTTGGATGGATATAGTAACCATACATAAAGACAAGCTTCCAAATTATGAGGAAAAGGTATGTGAGTCTCTGCTTTAAATGCAGATCTGCAGGCTGACGTGCAGCCACTGCCCAACACCTGCACACCGGAGCAGGGCCACAAGGATGAGGCTTCCGTGTGTAAAATACATCCTGTACTGAAATTTTGAACATGAAAAAAGCAGTTTTGATATTGTTTTAAAAATAACAGAAGCCCTTTGCTTCTGTGGGTTGCCATCAAAGGTTTTAAGGATAGTTTCCATTATTGTCACTTCAAAACTAGAGTCCCACCAGCAGAGCCCCGCCGGTGCTGACCTGTCGTGGGACAGCCTCCCAGGGTGAAGGCAGGCTGCCGACAGCTGGGCACGGCCTTTGAAGGCTGGAACATCCTAATGGCTGCTTGCAAAATACATCTTCTGAAAGTGAATGTTAACCTTGTGGAATCGGAGGGACGTGTTCTCTGTACAGGATGATTTTTTTACTTTGGGATTCTGGTACCTTGGCTGTTTCATAACAGCTGAATGCGAATGGTGCCAGGCTCTCAGATGAGCCTCCCAGAAGGACCTTTGTCCTCCTGGCCCCTGAGTGCTGGCATGCTGCTCTGACCTGAGGACAGCAACCCTGTGGTGCTTCCGTGTTTTCATTAAATTTCCATTTACCAGGTGGTTTTAAGCCTGTTGTCTTACACTGGTTTTAAATTGATGATAAAGTGAATTAGGTAGTAACTAAGGTTGCCTGGGTGGGCTCTACCTGGCACAAAGATGGGCCATTATTGACAGGGCATGTGGACTTTTGGTCACCTTGCCATGCTGGATCAGTCCTGGCCCAGGAACACCTGCACTGCTGGGGCTAAACAGTGTCCAGACCTGAGCACATGGTAGTACCTGGCATTGCACTGCTCTCTTTGCGCTAACCTGATCAGGTCTTTGTTAACTGAACCTTTAAAGTGTCTTTTGTTATGTGCTGTGAAATGCACAAAGAATTCACCATTCTGGAAACAACGAGAATGTGGCTGCTGCTGCCTGGGAGTTGACAGCCAGGAGCTGGGGCTCACTGTGCAGGGGTGGGCATGACATCCTGTTTACATCAGATTGCCACAGCTGGGCCATGTTTGGCAATAACTCCATTTTCACATAGAGTTGCAGCAGCCTGTGGGGTAAATTCAAGCCTACAGCAGTGTAAATGAGGGGGAATAATCTGTAGCTCTGTTTTATTTTTGCATGTCAGGAAAAAAAGTTGCAAAATTATCAAACTGAACAGCTTCAAGAACTAAATCCTGTGATGGGTAGCTTTACCCGCCTCTCTCCCAAATGGGTGTAAGCATTACTGTTATTCAGAGACTGGTTGTGTGCAGATATAGCTGCTGTTTCTTGTCAGAAAAATTCCTGTCTTTCAAGGGAAATGTAGCAGCCTACTTAGAAGTGTCCTGAGGTCTGTCTTGTCTGGCTGGATTGGCCGTTTTATCCATGTCGATCTCATCTGTTGATTAAATGACTGCAGTTACCCTTTGAAAACCTTTGTCTGCTTTGCCACATGATTCTACCAGATTTCTTTGCAGTTTTTCTGTGTTCAGCAGTTTTAAGAGATACTTGCTATTCCTAGATAAAAACATTTTATGAAGAACATTTACACCTAGACGACGAAATTCGCTACATCTTAGATGGATCTGGCTATTTTGATGTTCGAGACAAGGATGACAAATGGATCCGGATTTCCATGGAAAAAGGAGACATGATAACCCTCCCTGCTGGCATATATCACCGATTTACGCTGGATGAGAATGTATGTTGTTATAGATTACTGTAAGTTTTGATGACAAATCCATGAGACTCTATATCACATTAGTAAGTACATGCCCTGAGACTTGCAGTTCATTAGCAAAACATATTAAATATGAAGTAGGAATATGAAAAATACTAAATAATTCACAGCATCTGAACCTTTCATCTCCCGGTCACAAATCCAGATTCCTCTCATCAGCTGAACTGCAAGTCATTGCCACGTGCTATCAGTAGCGGATCTTATGTGGCAGTGGCAGAAGATCCAAGCCCTGCGGCTGTCGCTCCCACAGTTGCCCCTGCTGTTGTTTGGGGTGGAGACAGTGTAGATGGATCCTTCTCTGCTGCCTTGTTGTGTCTCGATGAGGACAAACAGAGCATATCTGTGTCCAGCAGTGGCATTTTTCATGAGTGTTTAAATCTTTCTTTCCATGAAGGAGAATTTAGGGTCCAGAGCTGCTACTTGCAGCTTGTGTGTGCTCCTGGCTTCACAGGAGGTGACCTGCTTTTGGAGGATATTCTGGTAGTGGGACTGTGAGACTGGCATGTGTAGGCCTGATCTGTGTGTCCGTCCTTATGGGCTTTTATAAATATATAACCTCAGTGTTACCCCTGGAAGATGTGTGCTGTCTCCTGTGTGGCAAAATTCCATCTCTGGTACAGTCTTGAGGACAGTATAATTTCGAATCAGCTGTCCAGATAGCAGTTACTGTATATGTAAAGATGGGATGTGCTGCTTTGATGAAAAACCCAACTTTTCATGTCTGTGTTTTGAGATCCACTACAATTGCTAGTGTAAAGTTTTTTCTTTACAAAGAAAAAATGTCAGGGTTGAGCCTACAAGAAGTCTTAAATGTTTGTCCTCTTCAGGAACTTTAGTCCAGAGGTGTCATCATCAAAGTAAATTCTTTAGGTACTTTTAGAACTTTGCATTTTGCAGCTAAGTTCTTCAGGTACCTAAGTTAATTCTTGATGTTGCTGAGCACTTGAGTGCAAGATAAGCACTTAGCAGGGTTTACAAAATAGGTAGGGTCTAAACTTGTGGTGTAGTGAACAAAAGAGAGTTTCCCATAACTCTATGTTTGGAGCGCTTCTGCAGGACGTAAAAGCTGATTTTCTGCTGCCAGAGCTTGAGTTCTGCGCTTGGCATTCTTTTGATTAGCTGGCGGCAGGGGCCGTTGCTTTTTCTTTTGGAATCTGGAGTCTCTTCTCTTCCCGTAGCATTAATTTTTGGCTAGTTACGCACTCCCCGTTCAGCTTTTATAGCTCTCACTTTAGAGCTTCTGGTGTTGCTCAGGCATTGTTTAGCCGTCTTGGGGATTCTGATCACTCTTGTTTAACTAAGCAAGTAGGAATTAGATGCTGTATTGCTCAGTATTGTGGATCTGGTGCAAAGTGATTTGCATAAGACAGGATTTTTTTCATTTCTTTGAAACAAGGAGATGTACTGTCTCTGCCTGACCTGGAGGCACAGGTTATGACACAGCATATTGCTAGGTAGGTGAAAAATCTCCCACTGCAGTAGCTGGGAGCAGGAGCAATGGTGTAGTGGCACCATTTCCTAGAACATACGAAGCTTTCAGTCAGTCTTGAAATAGTTTCAGAAATTGCTGCAGAAGTGCAAATAGAACAACTTCAGAATTAAGACCTCATGGTAAGGAAGTCTCTTGAATTACTTATGACTTCTTGTTCTTTGACAGAATTACGTGAAGGCAATGAGACTCTTTGTTGGAGAACCCGTCTGGACACCATACAACAGGCCGGCTGATGATTTCCCTGCTCGGAAACAATACCTGAAGCTTTTGGCTGCAGAAGCACAGTAGTGGTGCCTGAGACCTGACAGGTGGAACAGCCTGAAGCCCTGTCAGAATTAATGTGACTGGTGGCTTTTCACTAATTAGACTTATATTTACATATACACTTAAAATCACAGAATCATAGAAAAATTTAGGTTGAAAGGTCATTTGGAGGTAATCTAGTCCAACCTCCTGCAAAGTACCATGCCAACTTCAAAGCTAGACCAAGTTGCTCAAGACTTGAAGGTTTGGAAACCTCCAGTGGTAGACAGAGGTTCCACAGCCTGTCTGAGCACAGGGTCCAGCACATAGCCGCTCTTGTGGACAAGCACTTGTTCTTCATGGCCAACTCCCTGCTTGCAGTTTGCGATTGTTGTTTCTTGCCCTTTGATTGAATGCCTGAGAACAGCCTGACTGTCTTCTCCACAGTCTCTTCTCTAATGGGAAACTGTAGTTAGGTCTCCTCTCAGCCTTCTCCGGGACAGACAAAACCAGTGCTGGACTTGCTGCACTCTGAGTTGTTAAGAGAGATGTTCAACATGCTTTGCCCTAATTTTGACTACTGAGGAATGCCACATGAATGCCACCTGACTTGAACCACTGATTGTTTTGAGCCTGATGGTCGAGAAGTTTTTCACCCACATTGTAGTTCAAATTCTCAGTCCAGCTACAAGGCTGTGGTGGGACATGCTGTCCAAAGCCTTGCTGTGGTCATGGTGAATGTCATCCACTGTGTCCCCTCTGCCACCGAGCCAGTCCTGGCCTCTTGGGTGGCAATCAGGGTGGTCAAGCAGAATGTGCCCTTGGTAAATTGGCATTGACTGGTTGTTCCCTGTTAGCTGGTATTTCACGTGCCTGTAACAGTTTCCACAAAGGCTTATTTTGTAATTTTCCTGGGGACTGAATTGAGGCTGACCAGCCTGTAGTTCCCCAGATCCTTTGTCTTGCCTTTTTCCAGTAAAAAGGGCTTCCCTGGTCACTGTGACCTTTCAAAGCTGCCAGCAGCCTTGCAGTGACTTCAGCCACGTTTAAAGCTACTCAGGAATCCATTTTCTAACCTTTTTTTCCTTGATATTTCTGACAGTTAGAATTGAGAGAGGTGGGCTACATTAATATTCATTCTGCTCTGAATCCATGCTAATGAACTATGTAGGATTCTCTTTTTAATTAAAGAAAATAAAGCTTGCTTTATTCTTGTCTAAAAATGTTCACAAGATAAATTTGCATAATCGGCATTTTAGTATGCAGCTTCCCTAGTTCTGCCCTGGTACATAAAGCTGTGGTTTTCTCTCAGTAAAATGTGACAATTTGCTCTTGAGTTATTAATAAAATTACTTTGATTTGGGCATGCTTTTTTTGTTCCTTGTGCTGACGGTAAGGACATATTGAACAACAGTGTTACTGTAATTGGTAATCAGCTTTTATTCCCTGTGCTGCTACTGACTTGTTCTGTAGCATGGGACAGATCATTAACTGCGTGCCTCAGTTTCCTTAGCTGCGAGATGGAAAAGAGCAGATTAGACACGCTGGTCCAATTTTTCATGGACACAGGAGCATTTTGGTATGAATTTGCTCTTCACAATGATGTCAGCACGGCAGAGGTTCTGCTTGCTCCAGCTCTTCACGGATGAGGATGAAAGCATGGGCTGTGTGTTGGTTGCAGCTTGTGTGTGGATTTCAGCTGGATACCATGTGGACTCCTGTCTTGCAGCTTCCTGAATAAACACAACTGTGGAAAGAAGATGAAATTGGGGCTTACATGAATTTTCCTAAGGTAGCAGACAGTAGATAATTCTGTAGGGTGTGCAACATGGCCATTTTTCAGCAGGCAATGTTTTCTTCACTATGTAGCAGCCCTACGTTAACCGTCTCTAAGTGCTTTATTTCTGTAAAAGCATTTCTAAAAACAAGGCTGCACTTTTGAAGTGAAACTGCACTAGCTTTTATTTTAAAGTTGGAAAAGGTGAGTAAAAAACGCACGAGTTTATTGGCTTCGTGTCTTGGGTTGCACGCTGGACAAGGTGCCAGTGGAGACTCAGTTTGAGGGAGGGGTGCAGGCGCAACCCATGCTTGCCACGTGCAACCCCCCCTGCACTCCATTTGGTCTGGACTGGCTTCTGTGCAGTGGTTTGTAAGCGTGGCTGAAAAATCGGTGCTCCTGGCAAGTGCACATTTTAACTGCAATCAGGCACACGTGGGCTGGGCTTGCGCGGGCGCTGTGCTGGGTCAGGTGCTGCACCCCCAGTTCGGGGATTTGTGTGTCACTGGCCTGGGAGCAGCACTTGAGTCCCCTCTTGTACAGCACACTTGGGCACCCTGGTCCCAATATAAACTTTGGGGATTTTTTAAAGTACAGTTACAGGAATAAATGACAGCTACTGCCTGTGGCAAGTTTTATTTCTTTGACTTACGTGCCACAGAGAATTGTGTTTCCACATGCAAAGTAAAAATGACTGCTTTCTTCTGGTGCTGGTCTCACTCCCTGGTATGCAATCTAATTCATACTCCTCCTGCTTTTGTTTTCTTTTTGTTAAACGGAAGTCAACATGAGACTTTCCACTCCTCCTCCATGTCTCTCCATTTTGAAGTCTCTTGCTGCAAAAGGAGAAGCAGAAGCAGGGTCCATGGGCTCTCAGGAACCCCATTTACTGCACAGCCATCCCATAACGGACTGGGGGAGCGACTGTGAAGAGCAAGCAGGTAACACACTCTTCTTGAGAGAGATTTACGGTTTGGAGGCAGCAGTGAGGGATGGACAGTGCAGTGGCTGCCTGCAGCAATGGCTTTCAGCAGCTCACTGATGTAGGGTGTGACCTGGAGAGCAGGACTGAACCACCTTGTTTTGTTGCCTCTCTGGAGAAATATATACACCCAGTACAGCTCCCATCTCCCGGCTGTCAAGTATAACACACGATCACAGCGCTAACGTTCATTCATCATTTTCATAGCACAATGCATTCTGCTGCTGAGAGGTGGTGGGGGCTGTGGGGGTCTCACTGTCTGCGCTTTTGAGACCATGCCCTTCAGTGCTATAGGTGTCTTTGAAAGGGTGAAAGCTTTGCTCTCTTAAAGTGCCTTTTGTCAGCCAGGAAAAAAGCAATTTGGGGCCGGTATAAAGATTCTACACCTGTGAAGAGATTACATGGGAGATTACACTGTGAGGAAACAGCTGGGCAGAATAAAATGTTAATAGAAAACACTCCAGAGAGTGGAGAGGAGGGAGGGAGTGAGTATGTTCAGTTCCTTCAGATGAAAATTGCAGTGCATTTTCATGGTGATTTTTTGTGTTTCTTTGTATGTGGTTTTTGTTCCCCTCCCCTCCACCCCCATCTAAAAGAGCAAAGCTAAATCAGTTTTTGGTCCAAAACCATGGGTCTGTTTTACTGCAGCTAGTGGAAAATCTCAGTGCATTGATGTAGTATGAAAATTTATGCCAGTGGTTCCAGCAACAACACTTTGGCAGCATTAACTCAGGCAAGGGAAATATTTCAACTCCTCCAGGATTAAAGTTTTTTGTTTGTTTGCTAGTTTGTTTTTAAATGGTAGGAGAAGTGGTAGCTGAGGGGTTTGCAGGCGATAGCTTTTTTGGTACCTGTGTATTATTTTCCACTTCAATCCCAACTTTTCCCAAGTGGCATATACCTCAGTTTCTCATGATCTGCTTGAGAGAGCAGTGGCCTTATTTTCTGCCAGTAAACTATAAGAAAACTGTGGATGATCAGTGGGCTTTTAAATAAATTAGGTGGACAACCCGATGGCTGCAAAATCTCTGACGCTGCCCTCCCTTGTTATGTGTCCTGGGGCAAGTGTCTTTGGCTGATATCCTAATGCAAAGACATTTCATAGCCAGTTAGTTAGACTGGTAACATCCACACCAGGCACTGAGGGGTGCCTACAAATGAGTGTAGGAAAATGCTGACAGCGAACCTGACAAGTATAAAGTCTTCATGCACGCGGAGCATCTCTCGGAGGAGACGCTCTCCTGCCTGGTTCCTGACTCTGGGATTTAGTTTGCACGAGGAGCTGCTCAGAAGGGATGGTTTCCTGACAAAGGCAATCATGTAATATCAGCTGGCAGGCGCCACTGCGCGTAACAACCAAGGTGGCAGCTGAGCTTTGAAGAATATCCCTAGTAGCCAAATCATGGATTTAGGTATTTGGCCAGGCAGAGGCTGGGGACCTGACCTGTGCTATGCTGGAAAATGACATCATCTGCCTGGGTGCCTTCCCTGTGAAAATTGTAGAAATTCTAACATTCCCTTTCCTCTCCCTGAAACAGGGTTACTGCCAGTTGGCTTCTGTTTCCTGAAGCCAAGAGACACATAAACTCATCAGGGGATGAATTATTGTTACAAGTTAAATGTTCCTGGCTCAAGGATCCAGATTTGAAGTGATTTGCTGCACTCATTGTGACTTTACAGCTTGATTCCCAAAACATTTTGTGTGTTTGCAAAGAAGCATTCTGTTGTACCTGCAATTTGCAAACCTAATATTTATGTGACTGAGTCACTAGCTCTAATTTTTTTGTTAACTGTATAATAAGACAAGAAGCAAAATTTCAAAACCTAAAATGCCTGGGCAAAGATTCAACAGTGAAAGGCCTGTGGATCTGTTTCAGTGCTGGCTTCCCCTACTGCAGTTCTCTGGGATACCTGTGCTAATTTTGAAGAGTGCCTCTCCATTTCGTTCCCTTCTGTGCTGCTTCTCAGGGTACTGGTTGATAACTGTTGAGCCTGTTATTAAGCCACATTGGCTGGTGGAAAATTGGGCTGGGTGTGCTCTGTGCCCCTGTGGTGCTCTGGGATTGCATTTGTTCACTGACACAGCCCTGAGCAGCCAAGCCCAGCTCTAGGCTGTGGGTTCCCCTGTAGTCACAGGCATTTGGGCCTGGAGAATTCAATTTGGGTCTACCCTGAGGTTTATTTTTTTTTCCAAAAGACTCAGACAGCTTAAAGCTGACCGGCTGCTGGTGGGAAGGAGGGACGCTGTTCTTGGTGATGTGGTGGCCAGGTTACCCACCAGCTGCCACCGCAGCCCTGGGCTGGGGCTCAGTCCTGCTGCCTGCGCCTGTGTGTGTGCCAGTGTCCCAAGTACCTGCTCAGAGAAATTGACTCTGGCTGCCGTGGTTCTGCCTATTTGGAATAAATTTAAATCTGTATGTGATGCTTCAGTCCTGTTTTCACACATGGCTTGATTGCAAATTGGAGAGGGAATGTGCGTTTCTCACTACAGCTAAATACGACTGGAGATGGGGGTACCACGCATCTTGCAATCTTCTGTTGAATGGCTACGATGCATGTGGTTGATTAAGAGCATGAGCTGATGGACAAATAAGACAGATGCACCGTAGCTATGCAGGCAGGCTATTTCCTGCTTACTCCCCTCTCCAGTTGGGCTTGAAAGACACCTGCAGCAAATGCCTCAGAGGAGGATTGTCTGTCCACCACCTCTTAGAGCACTGCAGTGCATAAAACCTGGCGGCCTGCCTGGGCAGGGTGGCTATTCCCAGCACGTCCTCGTGTTGAAAGCCTCGGGATGACGATGACTCTGAAGCGGGTGTCTGCTGGCTTGGGGAGCTTTTCCACCGGGTCAGTGAGCTCATCCAGCTCACGCACGGCTGCACGAGGGCTCTTGGAAAAATGGGGTAGGTGCAGGAATGATCGTCCTTTCCAGTACGCTGGCTGAAGTCCATTGTGGAGTCTCAGGCACATCTGCACATGCCTTTTGGGGAACGTTGAATGGGTCCAGTCCAAAAACTGAGGCACCAGGAAAATGTAAATGACCAGCTGGTTAAGGGATGCCTTTATCACCTGAACTGCAGTTACGTACCAGAAATGGCAGATAGATGCTTAAGTCCTTTTGAGGATCAGGGGCCCTGTGCATAATGTAATTATCTGAATGTCTGAAGTACAGCTTCTTTGCTGCTTTTAATAAAAGAAGAAATTTAAATGCAGAACTTCTGTTAAGGCACATTAAGCTTTAAGACTTGAATACAACAATCAGCTCATTCAGGCTGTACTTTCCACAGCTTTTCTCACTTAGCCAGATGACACATGCATGCTGTGTTTTAGAACTGAGCTCTGCCCTCATTTACACCAGGAAACCTCATTAAATTCAACTGAATTCATTGTATTTAACAGGATTGCCTGGTGTAATTAATGTTTTGAGGACAAATTTTGTCCTTAGCTTTCATGCTTTAACACCATGTACAGCATTCATATGTGTAACTGGCTGAATACAGGAAATGCAAACACTTCTATGTATGTTAAATCCAAACCATAAACTGACATTGACACTCTTCCTTGCATTTTATAAACAGTTAACAATTTGCATACATCCAGCAGTGATAATATGCCTTTGCATTTAAATTTTAATTATTCTGCAAGTCTACCAGGATGTCACTTGTTTAATGGCTCACTGAGCTTAGAGGTCACCCAGTCCAAGTCTCCTCTACTGGCGTTTTTACCCAAGTAAAAGCTTCGACTAATAAGAACACAGCAAACATACTGAAGTGAGACCTAAGTACTAATACATATGAATTAGAATTTAGAGAAACTTGGAGAACAGGGGATTATGTTTTCAGAGTGTTTATTTTTTAATGGTTGACTCCGACTGGGATGGTAAATTTTTATTCTCTGCTGATCAGAACGCAGGCTGTCACTTACATGTGCAGGGAGTGTAAGGCACTACTGAATCAAAAAAGGAAGCATTTTACTCCTTGACTGAAAAAAGGCAAGTGGCTTCAGCATGCTGGAGGATGGTGGATCATGCTGCTTTCACTTAGAATTGGACAAGACAAATCAAGCTTCCTGAAAGCGTAGACGATAGTATAACAATTTAACGTGACACCGGACATTCAGCTAAATGCACGGGAATCTCTGTTATATTAATTTATATATAATTGTAAATTTTTTTAACTGAAACCACAGAATGGTTTGGGTTGGAATGGACCTCTGAAAATCATCTAGTTCCAACCCCCCTGCCATGGGCAGGGACACCTTCTGCTAGACCAGGTCACTCAAAGCCGCATCCAACCTGGCCTTGAACACTTCCAGGGATGGGGCACCCACAGCTTCTCTGGGCAGCCTGTTCCAGTGCCTTACCACCCTCATGGGGAAGAATTGCTTCCTTATATCTCATCTAAATCTCCCCTCTTTCAGTTTAAAACCACTGTCCCTTTTCCTATCACTAAATGCCCTGGTAAATCGTTCAGTGCTCTCAAAGTCTTTGAGAGCAATGGTGGTTACATACCGGGATTTCTGTCTCCTCAGAAACCCTATGCCCAAGAAAAGTGACGTATGCTGAAGAAAACACATTACTAAAATTATTTATAATGAGTACAGTAACATACCAGCTCAGATTAATAGTTGTGACAAACAGAAAACTACACTGATCTTGACTCAGTTCTAACAACGTGAACTGAGAATTTGTCCAATTACTGTTAAAGCTTGTCTAAAATCTTAGCAATATTTAAAACAAATGTAAAACCTCATAAAGAGCAAGGCAAAAGTAACTACTTTTATTTCCCTGTATTTTAATATTCACCCAAGAGATGTAAATGGTATTTAAACCCAACTAAAGCAGGTGGTGCTCAATCTTTCATTTTTAATATTGGTACTTTAGGACAAGACTACCCATGTGCTGCACTAGTTTAATTCAGATCCAGCTGTGGAACCTGGAGGCCAAGCCAGAAAAGAGAAATATCAACTAATTTAATATTTTTTCGTTTGATTGATACATAACTAGCTATTGTTTCCGTGCGCAAGTGTGACCCATAAAACATGAATATCCTGTAAAAATGGAACAAATTCTGTCTCTTTAAGCTGCAGGGTTATGTCTTTTGAGGTGATTTTTCGGCATCTTCGTTTTTTTTTTTTTTTTTGCAAGTCCAGCTTGCAGCAGTTTTCAAACCACCTGGTTTTTGAGGACAACTGTTGAGCCCCTGTACAGCATCTCCGGTTGGACAAGCACAAAAAATTGTTTAGTTACTTAGAAAACCGGCAGGGGCATTTAAAGATGGTGAGAGTAATTGATGGATGTGGTATAAAAAATGTAACAAATACAGCTACAGAATTGTCCCATGGCACTGATTTATGACAAGAAGGTATTCCAATTGCTAAACATTAAATCTCAGAACAATAGAAAAAGACCAATGAGCAGATGTATATATTGTATTAATGTACAAGGAATAAAGAGTATCTGGATTGTGTCTTTTCATTATAGATGGAGAAATGTGGGCAGAGATGAGAAATACACCGATACCACAGCGGTACTGTGATTCCAAAAATCTGCGTTCCAAGGGATGACAAAATCAGTGTGTGCCCATCCTGTCACATCAGTGCTGACTGCTTGGTGTCCTGCTCCGCCTCACCCCATTTGCTCCTGCTCCATGTGGTGTGACCCTCAGATCCCTCTGCCTCGGGCTCTCCATCCTTTTCCCTGGTTAATACTTTCTGCACCGTGTTTTCACTAGTTAACAGAGGCACTGAGCTGAGATGAGTTGTGTTTCCGCAGCGTTCCTTTCTCTACCCAGCAGAACGCCGGAGCGGAGGAGCTCTGCCTGTCTACACCCAGAGGAACCCCCAGGTTTGAGGGTGTGCATGAGGAACACAGCTGTAGTAGAATAAGAGCTGAAATACACATGCACAAGGGTTCCTACAACCACCTGTGGAATCTGCTGGTGACATCCCAGTAGAGATCTTGGGAATAGAGAAATTCTCCACTCACACCCACAGCTTTCCAGTATCCAAATGCTTTAATCTGAAAGATTTAATGGTATCACAAACCCAAGAAAGTGTAGGGAGACCATTTGTATAATTCAGCTGATGCAGTCCCTTGTACTATGGGACATTCCTACTCTGGGCGACTGTATGAATCCCTGACATGCCATCTGGACATGGTCCTGGGCAACCTGCTCTAGGTGGCCATGCCTGACTTGGGGGGTTGGACCTGGTGATGTCCAGAGGCCCCTTCCAACCTCAACGATGCCGTGATTCTCTAAGGTGGTTATCAAGCCACCTCCTTTGAGAGCAGTGGACACACAAAGTTATGATACTCAGTAGTCTGATGGAGGCAAAATGAGGCACACATAGTAGAGGCAAGTGAATCGCATTCAGAATTTCATTTCTATAATGCACATACTGATATTCTGTCAATAACTCCTGGCTGATGAAATTAGCTCATGTGATTTGCTCACTCATTACTGAGAAACTGTAACAATGATCGAAACAATATAAAGTCAAATTCAGTTTTTCTTACAAAATTAATCTGAGCAACTGACTATATATAGTACACTGTAATGAAGAATAACTAGACAGTAACAGACTTGTAGGGATGAAACTGTCTCTAGGTCAGCACAAAGTCTTCACAATGACAGGACTGAGAGACAACAGATTCTGTAGTAATGCCACTGAATATTCATAACTGAATAGATTTTATTTCACATTTATACATTAGCAAGAGTATATACAATTTTAAAAAAATCAGCCTTGCTGAGAACAATTAGTTGAAATGATCTATCCTAACTTGAGACACTGAGTATTAAAGCTGTCACCCTCTTTGATAGCTACAGCTTCCAAAAGCGCCTGCTTCTTCTGCATACTGCGGGATGACTCCAGTTCATACATCGTGGTCAAGTTGAAGAGAACACTCTCATGCAGGTAGTGTTTAGGGTCCTGCTGAACCATTCCTTCCAATTGCCGGAGGGAATCCTTCAGTTTTCCCAGATAAAGAAGGCAAACAGCAGCGTTGTTGTTAGCCTAGATAAAAATATATTGTAAATAAATAAATAGATGTGTGTGTGTGTGTGTGTGTGTGTGTGTATATATGTATGTATGTATTTACAAGTGGTGAAAGAGAAGGAAAAATAGAAGTCTAGCGTCTGGAGTTACAACAGATTTACTATGTGCTAAGAATTACTATTTTGTGTGTGTCTGTGCAAGTAACTGAAATACATTATCAATCATACAATCCAATCCTTTTCTTGTTATTCTCAAGATTTATCCTGTGCCAGTAGGTCCTGCTGACTTCTAGGAGTTTAAACTCTGAAAGACAGAGTCTAAAATAAAATATAAAGAGTATAGGACATAAGTCAGTTAATTTTGAAAGTCAACTGACACAGATTTCAGAAACTACATGAGTCTCTGCATGCTCTCATTTTCATATGTATTTTTTTAATGACATTACTGTATCTTCAGAAATGTTCTTCTCTCTGGCTTACATATACAATATCCACATAGGCAACAGGAAGAAATTATCACAAAGGCATCTACAACTGACTGCAAGTAAATTCAGCAGATAGGGCAGTCAAAATACATCATAAATGATCCATTTTCTTTTCCACGCAAAAAAGGTTTTATGAGTTACCAAAGAATTCCAACAGTACAAAGTCATATAACCTGTTCAGCAGCAGAAACTTTTGCACTTTCTGAAAGCTGCAGCTAAAGGAAGAACACAGCCATTTCAAACAAATTATTTTTCTTTCTCTTCAGGAAACCTCACTGATCTCGTGCCATTTATAGTACGTACTATTTACAGCCTGCAACACAATGCAGTTCATGTGTTTCTTAAACTCAGTCCCCTCTGTCTTTAAATGGCCTTGGAACAGGCTGCTGGGCGACAGCGGACTCGGTTCTTAGGAACGCTCTTACATGACGGTGCACTGAAAGCTGCCAAATGTAGAAACCCCAAAAGTAAATAAACAGCTCTTCTCTGATCTCCCCTTATGATGGGAATCCAAGGCTCTGACATACAATGTGTTAAAAATGTCACTTTTAAAATTACAATATCCCTTCAGTGCTGTGTGAAATCAAGTTAATCTTACATACACGTTGGCAGCTGCCATTTATTTTTCTGGCATGCATGTCTATGCTAAAACCAGTGAATTTTTTTTTAAAAAAGTGCTTTTGCAAAGATCCTGTAAAACAGAATGTTTTAGAATTTCTACATGCATGCCCAAGTATTCATGCCCTTCATATAGACCGGTTCTTTGTTTCCCATCCCATTTTGTATCACATCCTCATGTATGCTAAAACCCCTTTGGCAGACATGCCACATCCAATTTTTCTATAAAGCTCTGAGCATACTCTGGGTACTAATTAAATCCACGCATGAAGCATTACAAGAATAATTTAGGTGTTCATTATAAATGTAGCAATTCGGAGATTTACCACAGCATTTGATGAGTCGATCCTTAAAATTTCTGAGAAAAATCGATGAGCTTCTGCAAAATTATTCTGACCAAGGTGAAGAAATGCTCTAGAAAGTAAGTGACATGAATGAGTTCTCCTCAAAAACCCAAGGTGATAATATATTTTAAAAAGAATGGACATCATTTTTTATTTTTCCTATTATAGATGTGAGAGTTTCTGACATTTGCTCTTCACGGTGTAATTACAACCAGCAAGGAGACTCTGATTTACAGACAAATGGAATGACAACTTGGACCATTTGGCTATTATATATTCTGCCTACCAAAGCAACAATCTTCATTGTGTTTTTATTAATTTAAATGCAGATAGTCTCTTCCTGGAATTATTTCTTTTAATGAAATTAGCCATGCTGTGTAATTTTCAGAGAACTTTTGAATAGCATTTTCTAAATATATTAAGCCAATGTGCTAAACATTACAAACTGAGTCTCCCATCATGCAGCTCGATTTACTACAGTGTGTTCCAGCGTTCTTTGAAACTCCAGGCGGTAACTCTACTAGCAGATCTGATTGTAGGACAAGGGCCCAAAATAGCTTCTCCTCTCCTAAGAGTTATTTATGCAAATGCATATTGAAAAAGCAGAGTGAAAATATGCAATGCCTGGAAGAATAAGAAAAAGCTTTGTAAAATCAACTGAAGGATCACAATTTCAATCCAGGATAATATGACTGTACCAAGTAATACCGATCTCCTGGGTCTATATGCCATTCAGTCCCACTTATGACAGATGTAGTTACATAAAAGAAAGAGAATGGGATTGTCTCAAGGGTAGTTTAATGCTCACAATGCATACTTTGCAAAACTATATTTTAAAGTTTCATTTAGCTATTAAATTATCTACCTGTTCATTAAAACCATAATTTGGCTCTGTAGTCCATCCAATTTGGGAGTCACTTTCTCAACATCTTGAAAGTATTTTTCTGCAGTTTTTATGTCTCCAATCTAGACAGTAAAATCATAAGAAAGTTACCACAATAAGAAGAAAAGATATCCAACTTGATTATACCTATTACAAAGGATACGAACATGAAAACATATCAAAGTCCAATATCTAATTGTTTGGTACCTATCTGACTGGTTCACATCTATTATCAAACATGGTATTTGAAGAGCCACGTTAAGATCATGACAAGAACCCCAGAAGAGCATGTGGTTCTATCTAAGGCAGCGTTTCTCAGCTGTGGGTTGTGGAGCACCCACTGACTGTATGGCAGGGCTGCCCCACCTCATTCACCTCTTTTGCTGTAACCCACTCCACAGTTTATACAATCAGCTGAAAATGAGAAAAGGTCAGAGTTACTTCCTGTGAGACTGGGTGTTAGTCTGCAGGCAGCGAAGAGGATGCTGCCCAGAGGCAGGAGCCATCAGCGGGCAGGAGAACTGCCGGAATGCAGCAGCCTGGTAGTGTAGGACCTGTCCTCGGTGAACCCACACTTACGGGTCACAGCTGGGGACTTCAGGATGACTTCAGTGCATGAGACTGAAACATGTCAGAAAACAACCCCAATGACACAGGTCTCTGATGGTATCGGGGAGACAGTCCATTTGCAGACTGAGAAATACTGGTGAGCGGCTCATGCAGGCTGAAGGGATGAGGGATGTGAAAACTGGCATAGAGAGGAGCAGGTTTTATGGGAGGAGGGGATACGGAAGGGCACTTCTGGAAAGGAAGAGGTATTCCACCTAATGGTATGTCACATACATTGCTATTTGAGATGAAAAAAATCTTTGATGAAGGTCCCTTTGGTAAATAAGTTAGCAATGTGCATCTCATAGAAGGATAACTTGTACTTTTGGTAAGGTTTCACAATAGTGTCTAGTTTTGGGCTGCAGAGATGGAAGGAGAAAAAGACTTAGTACTGGGTACAATACATCTGTCAAAAGGAGCACAACTAAACTCATTCAGGAGCATAAAGCCATGGAAACCAGGCAGCCCTCAGATGGGGAGATTCAGGGGGCCCTCAAGAGTGATCACCTGTCTGTTCAAGGACAGCACCAACATTACCAAAAATGTTTGACAAATGTGTTGAAGTCTCCCTAAAGCTCTCAGCTAGTGAATATTACACAGCCTCCTTAGGAAACTTAATCCAGAATTCTTAAATAGCCTTAGCATTAGAAAATACACTCTATCTTGCTGCAGCAACCCACCTTTTCATCCCATCTATAGCAGTACAACTCCTCTGTTTTAACAGCCTTTTCCATACTGGAACATTTTCTCCTATGTTTCCTCTTCTAGAATGAGAATCAATTTCCAAGCAAATCAGTGTTCACTCCTTTCTCATAGGTAATGCTTTTTGGATTCTCTGAACTCTCTCCTGTTACTTCATGTCCTCCCCAAGTGCCTGCTGATCTCCAACTGAGCTCTCACCAGCAGTGAAAATGGAAGAATTATTTATATTTCACATGTGAATATGAAGTTTGCTTTTATGCCACAGTATTTTGGAAATCCTGTTTGTTTACTCGTGTGTAGTTTGCTTACCCTTAGCCTAATTCCTGTCTACCGAACAGTGTCTTGTTAGTTCTTTCCCATTTTGTATTTGTTATTACTCTCAGTCTTTGGTCGTATTTTGCCTTCGCTGTTTGAATCGCAGCCAATTTAACATTTCAGTTTCTCAACTTGTCAAGACTATTTTGCATTCTGATCTTGCCCTTCATAGTGTCTGTATCACTCCCAGCTTGGTATCATCTCTATGTTTTACAAGCAGGCTTCTAATTTCATCATACAAGCACCTAACCAAAAAATACGAACACTGGCAAACCCTAGAGATCCTTGTAGAAAAGATCATCTAGCAAGTCCTTCCAGTCTACCAGCGAATGACTTTCCAAGTACACTTTTCAGACACAGCAATCATCCATCTTAAGGTCTCATCTAGATTTCTTCCCAACTTGCTCATGGGAGTATCATAGTGGGAGTATCATAGTGGCAGTATCCAAAGCCTTAATAACATCCCTAATATAATAGATACTACTTTACCTCTGACCACAAAACCTCTCCCTTGACAACATAAAGAAATTATTATTCTTTATATTTAGGGCAGGGGTGTCAAACCCATTTTCACCGGGGGCCACATCAGCCTCGTGGTTGCCTTCCAAGGGCCAAATGTAATTTTAGGACTCTATAAGTTACATTTATACATTTATACATATATCCCCTGATTTAGGGGATGATCTGATTGAACACTGCACTCAAAGATGTAACTTTCATCTACCAAAGCATTTATGGAATATCCACTAATACTCTATCTGATGAAACAGATGCATTTCTTCCAGATGTTACATAACTGGACTCAAACAAAGCAAACATTATTCATTCTTAAAACTTACACATCAGTTATAATGACAAAGAATACAATTTCCCTCTATAAATACCACTAAAGGTATAAACCACCAAGAAGATAATCACATTTAACTAAAAGATAATACTGGCACAAGTGTAATTGAATCTGTCCTTGAATATTTTTAGCCTGGAAATTAGAAGGAAGCCCCTAACCATGAGAATAATCAATTTCTAAAGCAAACTACCAGTTTGCTCCACTGGGAGCTTGATGAGTCCAAATATGCTTTGAGACTAATCACACCGTATTTGTGATCGTGAAGAGTTCTCATTTCTTAGCAGCATCTTGTATCTTCTCAGCAAACATGCCAAACTTTTAATTCTCATTTTTATCACGGAAGGAAACAGTTTACTTTTTTTTGGCAGAACAATTAAAAGAAAGAATTAATTGCAATTAGTAATTAAAATGTTAAATATTTAAAGTGATCTTCATCACTTAATTTTACTTAGTTCATAAAATGTGATTTCAGTATCTAATAATAATTAGCACTTGGAAGAAAAATGAAAATTCCTCTGTTAAACTCAAATAATCATATCCTCTAACAAGGAGCCTCCCATATACTATGTGCTTTAGTTTGTTGCTTGTCTGGAAACCAAGCTCTCTCTTCTCAGGGATATAACCTGGACAAAAAAAGGAAACTCAATTTTTTCCTAGCTGAAGGCAGCCATTACATAGAGGAGTTTTACCATTAGTTTTAGGGAAAGCAGAATGTTGCTCTTTGATTAAATTATTAGCATAATTTTCAACAGCATATTCTCTGCTCACAAATGTACATGCATGTACTTCTAATATTATAGGTGCTATATATCTCCTAACTTTATCTAATACCACATGGTAGAAGTTGGGGTTTTTTTTGACCACTGTCTCTACAATTTGATACCTGCCCTATAAAAACAGTTATAGTTTTAAATGCAACAATTACTCACTGCATAGCTGTTAATGGCAATATTACCTAGCAGATTTAGAATAAAATGCATACCTGAAGGAAGATCCTTCCAATTCCACTCAGCAGCTGAGGCTCTTGCTCTGGGTAGTATTTGATGACGGTGTGATAAGCTTCTACAGCGAGCACATAGTCCTAAGGGGTGAAAAGCACATGACCAGATATTTAAGTTCAGCATTCTTTAGTCTTTGTGTTTCCTTCTCTTTAATGAAATATTCAAACAGAATTAAAGTAACTGCAACTTGTCAGTGGGACAGAATTTTTATCTGTCACAGTAGGGACTAGTAGCTCACTATATTGGCCTTTTCTCAGTTATACTGGAACTGCATACACAGAGGAGCTTTTTTTTCGTGTGTGTCTGTGTGTGTTTTGTTTTGTTTTGTTTTAAACTAGATCATATTCTGTGCGTAGCTAAATGCCAAGAACAAAGAATCTGAACATTTACTCTTCAGCTGAGATTATGATTTGGAATGAAAATCCAAAGCCGCCTGTGTCACTACGGCATACACATTTGAGAACTTTCTCATGTTTCAAGTATGTATATAATTTACACAGTTTAACAAACTGTGTTCCAAAGCTTTGAGAACTGCTTGTGCATGTGCTCTTGTGAAAAATGTAATGTGACAGAAGCTGCAATTCACGCACAACTTGAGATGACAAACTAGCACTGCTGCCAATGGAAACAAGGCTTTTTCTATCCCTCCACCCAAACCCTCCTTCCCTTCTACCATACTATCTAAAAGGAAAATGAGCAGATAATCTAAACAGAACAATGATTTGGGCTAAAACTAAGTGAGGGGTGGGCTGGTTCTGAACTCCAGAAAGCTTTGCAACTGACCCCCCACCACCTGCACAAAAGACTGTGCTGAGTGGCAGCTTTGAGACCTGCCTGCTCAAGATGCAGCGCGATCGTACCCTCCACATAATAACCAGTGACAGAGGATTAAACAAAGTCATGGTCCCATTTCCCACAGGAAAGAAACCTCCATGTGACTAGTTAG
Source organism: Streptopelia decaocto (assembly GCF_964273445.1). NCBI lineage: Eukaryota > Metazoa > Chordata > Aves > Columbiformes > Columbidae > Streptopelia > Streptopelia decaocto. The sequence goes on along the minus strand of NC_138656.1, from coordinate 102,129,080 downwards.
TGCAGTCATAGAATCATGGAATGCCCTGAGCTGGAAGTGACCCACGAAGATCATCGAGTCCAACTCCTGTCCCTGCATATGACAACCCCACAGTTCACACCCTGTGTCTGAGGGTGTTGTCCAGTCTCTTCTTGAACACTGTCAGGCTTGGGGCCGTGACACCTCCCTGGGGAGCCTGTTCCAGTGCTCCACCACCCTCTGGGTGAAGAACCTTTTCCTGATGTCCAACCTAAACCTCCCCTGGCACACCTTCCTGACAAACCCTCAGGTTTGGTCGCCAGAGAGAAGAGTTCGGCCCCTTTCCCCCATCCTCCCCTGTGAGGAAGCTGCAGACTGCGATGAGGTCTCACCGCAGTCTCTTCCAGGCTGAACAAACCAAGTGACTTTAGCCACTCCACATATGGTTTCCCTTCCAAACCCTTCACCAACTTCACAGCCCTCTTCCGGACACTCTCCAGTAGCTTTATATCCTTTTTATCCTGTGTCACCCAGAACTGCACACAGTGCTCCAGCTGAGGTCGCACCAGTGCACAGCAGAGCGGGACAATCGCGTCCCTCGCCCGGCTGGCAATGCTGTGCTGGATGCACCCAGGACACGTTTGGCTCTCTTGGCTCCCAGGGCACACTGTTGGCTCATGTCCAGCTGTTTCATGGTTAAACAGCAGTAATTCCGTGATCTGGGCAGTAAATGACTCGGAGAGCCTGGCTACATGGCCTTTGGCTGCGACACACGAGGAACGCTGCTTGTGCGTTACGTGGTCTGGAAGGCACGTAGAGGTTCGGTCACAGGGCTGCATGAGCCACAGCTCCAGCTTTAGGGAGCGATCCAGAGCGGAGACAGAGGAAGCTCCTGTTTGCTTAGAAAAGCCACGGATACGCAAAGACAGAAGCCTCTCTGAGCTGTACAGGTTTGGTGCTTCTTGACAGTCCTGCCCTTCAACTTAATACAAGAATTTGTAGTGGGTGTCAGGAAGTCAAAGACATCAAAGAATAATCTTTAAAAACTGCACAGACATCTTGGGATACTCTCTACCCTACCATTTTTCCTGGTAAAATTAGAGTGCTCATTTAACTTGTCCCTAATGTGATCACAGCTACTGGTAAAGGTACTTTTTCTTCATCTGCTGCTTAGTCTGAGGAGGCAAAGGGCCCCAGCTGTAACCAATTTATTTTCCTGAGGTCGCACTTAAAAGGACTGAAACCTGCTTGACCTGTGCACCAGGTCACCATTTGGAACATAATAATTGTTTCACACACAAAAAAAATCAAGATAAGTCTTTGGAGTCTGATCTGTATAGAAGAGAAATGACATGTCCTGTAATCACAGAATCACAGAACGTTAGGGATTGGAAGGGACCTCAAAAGATCATCTAGTCCAATCCCCCTGACAGAGCAGGAACACCCAGATGAGGTTACACAGGAATGTGTCCAGGAGGGTTTTGAATGTCTCCAGAGTAGGAGACTCCACAACCTGCCTGGGCAGCCTGTTCCAGTGTTCTGTCACCCTCACTGAGAAGAAGTTTCTTCTCAATTTTAAGTGGAACCTCTTGTGTTTCAGTTTGAACCCATTACCCCTTGATCTACCGTTGGTTGTCACCGAGAAGAGCCTGGCTCCATCCTTGTGACACTCACCCTTTATATATTTGTAAACATTATTGAGGTCAACCCTCAGTCTCCTCTCCTCCAAGCAAAAGAGCCCCAGCTCCCTCAGCCTTTCCTCATAAGGGAGATGCCCCACTCCCTTAATCATCTCTGTTGCCCTGCGCTGGACTCTCTCCAGCAGTTCCCTGTCCTTCTTGAACTGAGGGGCCCAGAACTGGACACAATATTCCAGGTGTGGTCTCACCAGGGCAGAGCAGAAGTTGACTTACACAGCCCAGGAGGTGTTCTGCAGGACCTTTCTTTTGCAAACAACTTGTATATTGTGCATATAATGATTAATTCTGAACAGTTAATCATTAACATTTAGAGTTTATTCCAATTCTAGTGTGCTATGCCACATTCATGCTTATTGGTAATGGAAAGAGTCCAGACCAAAGACAAAAGGCCATACACAGAAAAAATATTTATTTAAATTCTGATTTATTTAGTGTTCAGAAGCCAAATGTGATGAAATTTATGCTACCAAAATTTTTCATTAGTTTATCACTTAAGCTCAGTTTTCACTGTAACAGCTCTCTCTAAAGGAATTAATTGATCACAGAGTCAGGTATGCTAGGTAGGCATAAAAAACTTGCACTAAGGACCCCATGAACTGGCTCCTTAGAGGAACCCCAGCCACACTTGTATTAGTTATTAATACCTGCAAGAGCATCATTTATAAAATCTGAAAGATTGTATATGACCGTGAATTTTATCCCTTCAAGCATAAAATGTATTCATTGGAGAAATAATTCTATTACAACAAATTCTAGCTTTTGTGCTCAATGTCTTCCATGCTGTGGTCTAAAGCTGCCCCTCACTCTGCACTCAGTTTGACGCTCATTCTGAGGCTCAGGCTGCACCACAAAGGTGCAGAGAACACAACCACGAGGGATGGGGCTTTACAGGCACATCCCCAGACTGATGCACAAACAACTCGCAGGAGATCATGCAGTTAAGCTGAAGGAAAAGTGCTTCTGTCAGCTTAGTTTACAGCTTAGTGTGAACTGACTGCAGAGAAGTCAGAGCCAGAAGCAGCTGCACGAGGGGGCACTGTCTGCACAATGATAACACCACAGGCGCCCCAGTGCAGGCAGCAGCAAGCAGCCAAATGGCATCTTGGAGGCCAACACTGCCAGGGCTTCGTGGCCCAGTCAGGCAAAAAACCCTCCTCTCCTTTTGCATTCCCTGTCAAATGAGGTGGTGGATCCCTGGAGACATTCAAGGCCAGGCTGGACAAAGCTCTGAGCAACCTGATCTAGTGGAAGATGTCTGTGCTCATTGCAGGGGGGTTGGACTAGATGACCTTTGAAGGTCCCTTCCAACCCAAATATTCTATGATTCTATAACTGTACATCACCACATGTATTATCATAAGGAGTACATAAACATTCACGCCTCCTAAAATATGAGAGTATAGGTGAAGCTTTAAAGGTCTATGCACAGTATTTGTGGATTTGGCACCCTGATGCCATGCAACGGCACAGCACACAGCATCTGCGCTTATCTACCCCATGCCATGCAGTACTTGTCACAGGAACAGGACCCACTTCTTCCAGGACATGACAAGGGACTAAGTTATGTATGTCCAAAGCCACCCCTAAGCCTAGGAAAGGATGGCCCCAGGATGAAACTGTAGAACATTATCACAATATCCAGGCTCACTTCTAAATACAACCTCATTTTGTAGCTACTGCAGGATCCCATAGTGAGTTTTAAACACATTTACTCTTTCCCCCATACTATCCTGGAAGCAGTAGCAGATTTCTAGAGTATCCCCTACATGTGTGACACTATTCCATAATAAGTTATAAAAGCATCTCATCTGACAGCTCCTTCTGAAGCAGCATGTTGTAAAGTAGATGAGATTTACTCTCATTTACTAAAGACTTATTTTTCATTCCCACCTTTGCTAATGTGACGTGGTATAAGAAAAATTGTCTATGAGAATGATGAACAGATACCCTCCCAAAGGAGTGAACTCTTGGTTGACACAAACTGTGGTTGTAAGGAATAAGACATATCAGGTACTGTCAGAAAAAACCCAGTGACTACAGCCTGTGATCTTACAACTTAAAGGCTGGGCTGATGTATTGTCATGGTCTTTAATTTCTCAAGATTGAGAGCCTACAGATTTTCCACACCTTCATTAAAAAATCTCAAAACAAGGACTGAAGTCACACAAATCAGGATATGAATGAGAGTTGGTCTGTTGTTTTATAATTCAATGTCTCTTTTATTATGAAAATTTAGAGCTAACATTAAATATACTCATTCAAAATAGTTCTAGTGAGCTATTTTATCTATTGGAAAATGGCAGGTGGGGCTTGTTTTTCCTTTGATGTATTGCAATATAACTGTATTTCACTTAATAGTCACTGCATTATACATTTTCATGTTTCCCTCACCACCATCTTAAGTACTTAAAATATTAATTAAGAGATATTTAGAAATAAGTGTAAATGACCATGACATGTAGAATGCTGCAAGTAGGTTCAATAAACCCTAGACTAAAAATCAGCTTTAGTCATACAAACTGTATAGTTCATAAAGACTATATTTTGGGAAGAGAGGACAGGTATAACTTATCCTTCCTCTCCATCTAGTGCACCTGTGGAAGACCAGCCAGGCAAAAGACATGATGATTCATGCAGTGTTTCTCCTTTAAATCAGAGAGGAACCAGAGTCCTTAGGCATAAGTCCCTTGCGTCATTAGTACAAGCTGTTTCCTCCTTTGTACAGTTTTAATTTGTATTAGACCCAAACTAAAATCAATTCTAATGCTTTTGTTTTCACGAAGGGCAAGCTCTACAACAGCTAAGACAACCCTGAAAGAAATCTAAAAGTGCAAAATGTGCTGTTAATTAGAGTGCATTTATAATATATATGGAAAGTACTTAAGTGTTTATTCCTCAGAGAGGTAAAAGTCTGGTAAGATGGTGTCAAAAATGATTTTAGCTCAGATGAAAAGAACCTTAAAAGTTTTCAAGACACTTCCATGGTGATTTAGTAAAATGACAGATGTTTTACAATTGTTGAAATGAAGCAATGCACATCATCAGTTGCATTTTAAATTAACATTCCCTCATGCTGCTGTATTCAGGGTACGCTTTCATAGTGACTTAAGCCCCCAGCTCCTGCAAATGGGAGTCTGCAGTGGCACGTTACATGGCCTCCCCTTCCTGCTGTATTTTCACCTTGTTGCCCTTGTTCACATGGAACGAGGCAAGCCGATTCAGTGAACTGAGATCCACAACTTCTTCAGTTTTGTGACTTGGTTTAGTCCCATAATGGTGCATGGAAGGAAGCTAGAATACGTTTAAGAAAGGTTCTACAATGAAAAGGGGATGAGCAGGAAAAGCCCATGCAGTAGGACTGCCTTAAACTGCTACTGAACGTGTCATGGGTCACACACCTCCAGGGACATGGGCAGACATCAGTGCCTTGGAACGACTGTCCCAGGGTGAGGGAGGCGCGTGGTTCATCTCCTGTTCCCACAGATCACCTGTGCAAGTCTTCTTTGTACCTCACCTGCTACATCCAAAACCATCTGCCCCTCTTTTTCAATAATTTAATGAGATCTTTAGCTATGAAGCTAATGCGGGCATATTTAAAAAGACAAAAATCACTGTGCTTCATAAACGGCATTCCCAGAGTCAGAAAAGTAATGCAGAAAAGCAATGATATGAAATAAACCTAATTAAAGTTGAGGATAACTGAAGTAGATTTAAATAGTTATAGGCCAAACATCTAATCAAAGTATTTTCATTTTCAAGACTCAGTCCTGACAAGATTCTTCCCTATTACATACTACTGAAGATTTTTGGCCAAAGAAAGGGATTAGTAAAAACAAGATAGTATTTTTATTTTTTTATACCAATGTCACAATGTTTTACTTTAATAAGTGATTATTATTAATCTACTAATAGCACAACCTATCCCATTTGCCTAGTAGTACTTGGGGATCAAATATGACCATACTGCAATATTGTGATTATTCACTAGATGGCAATAGATGGCACTGAAGTGGAGAATGAAATCAATTGAGGTGATTTTTTTCTCTTTTTTAATTACATACACTTGAAGTACTTGAATAAAAACAAACGCAATTTTTAAAATGTATTACACAACGGCAAAAAAAATTATATATATATGGAAATCTGTTCAATTAATGTAATTGTTCATGGGAGAATTAACTGTGTTTAAATATTATTTGAAGAAACATTGAATTCTTTAGAAGGTGGAGAAGATGATTATAGCATTGCTGCATGTCAGAATGGTCTTAAAAATTATTACATTTAGAAATAACCAATATAATTGTCTCACAGAGGATCTGTCACATAAGTGGAAAAATTAACTTCATGTACTACTCTGGTTTCAAGTGCCACATGACTATATTTGAAAAATCTTTCTTAAAAACTCTCTGCTCCTCCATACAGGGATATTTCTGAAAACTGAAAGACTCACAACTGCTCCGTAGCCAATGCACTGAAATGCAAATTACAGACGGAAGTCATTATGCATTAACATGCGGTTGTGGGTAAACAGAAAGTTATTGTAGAATGCTAAATTTCTAACTTAACAGCTGTGAGATAGGCCCTAAATACAACTGGTCTTGAGAAGTATCTGAGCTGCAGTATTTTTGAAGAACTATTTCCAAAAAGGTGACAATTGGTATTCACAAATATATTTCTACTACTAGAAGAAAAAAGCACAAACAAGACCAAACTAGGAGAAAGGTGAGAACTGTGCATGCACGTGGATTTGTGTGTACACAAAAACACTGTAAGTGTTAAAAACAATTCACAGTCAAAATGAAAGTGAACTTCTTGAAAAAATATATTACCAGCATTTTCTTATTTATATATTCTACTTCGTTTGGGATGACAACTCCTGCTTTTCTCCACTTCCTTTTTCAAAAAGAAAATTCCCTAAAAACTGAACCTACATTACATATCTCCTTAAAAACACAAATGCTTACTAATTCTTAGAAATACCTAAAGTTTAACGGAAGATTATTTCTGTTCAAAACAGAAATGTTATGATCACAATATTATTATGAATACACATTTCTGTTTTCCATAATTCTCATAAAAAGGATATTATACTTCATGTACAGCAGTATTTGGATAGCTGGATCATATCTAAAAAAATGCATGCTTTTTGAGGTATTGTAATATTAAAAATGGAGCCCCGTTTGGGAAGTAGCTTAGGAAACATCGGAGGGTCAGGTTTGTCATGACTTTGGGCAATCAAAGAGCAGGGAGCAAGGAGTGCAGGTCTTGGCCTGTGAAGATGATACTGGTGACAGCTCTGCTCTGAGGCTGTTGCTGCTGCTAATTGATTTGTGAAGCACAGAGAAGCTCAGGAAAACAACAGTTTGTTGCATGCTCAGAATGCTGATATCCCTGCTTCCCTGACCATGACATGCATGCCAGAAGAAGTTTCATTTCTGTTTCTTGAGTACAAGGAGAAGCTCAGTGTTGTACCAAATGTAGTAGGATTGCTTCAAAAACAGCAACCAAGCTACAAAAAACCCCAACAGCAGAAGCCAGTTACTTTTGCTTTTATTCCTTACTCTTCTGCCTTTACCCACTAGTGAGGATTTAAAGTTGAAAGAAGGCATCTTACAAATGAGATAGGTTGACAAGGGAGGATGTATTTAGATGTTCTGGATCTTCATCATATACAAAGGCTACAGTATTATTAATTCTCCCAAACAGAGAAACATTCCTAGTGCACAGTTTGAAAAAGACAGAGCACATAATAGCTTTTAATTACAGCATTTAGTTAAGTGTTTGAAAAATTCAATTTAAAAATGCAAATTCAGTATTGTTATTACATGTTCTCCAGGATTATTTGGGGAGAAATAAGTGCAGATATGTTCCCAAAGAACATTACTGCAAATGGTTATCTATTAAGTAAGACATTATTAAGTCTAATTAATTCTTCACTAAGCAAAGCCTCCATGTACAGTCAGGTAGTCTTCCCTTATCTATGCACCAGCAATTCTGCACTTTCTCTGACATTCTATTCTGGAATATACGGTACCTCTGCAGTTGCTGCCACCCACGTACCTTCATCATTAGCAGACAGTTTGCCATGGAGTACATCACCCGGCCCAGACGCGACCTCCACAGCTGAACAGAGGCTGCAAAATAAGAGCAGCGTGTGAATTCGCACAAATAAATTAGAGGCTCTTTCTTGCCATCAATTATTGGTCCTATGAATTACGATTTTGAAAGATCCTCCTCGTTAACACCACTGGGTTTCAGACTAGAATTTTTAATTGTCAGCCACACTGCACCATCAGACAGAAAATTCTGCATCTTTGAGGAAAGAGCTCAAGCGGCTCTGGGGACCATTCACAATGCAACAATTTGGAGCACCAGACAACCGCTCAGCTTTGAGCTCAGGCCATGTATTAAACACTAAAAGAAGCCACGCATCTTCCAGTATCAGAAAAAAAGGTGCATAAAAATATTCAAGTGACAATAAGCCTCAGTTTAAAAACATGCAATCTACAGCATTAAATGTGGTAAACTCAAAAATCAAACACAGCTAAAATGTCATTTCAGAGCCAAAACACGCAGGGTGAGAACCGTCTGCGTCTGGGACTGTTTGTGCTTGCCTCTGGCTTAGAGAAATGCTGGAAAAAAATCTGCCAAGCCTGTCTGCTTTCCCCACGCTCCTGGAGCCTGCAGGCATTAAAAGCTGCAGCAGCAGATTTCTCTCTCTTGCTTTGCAGACAGACTCGTGATGCAAGAGAATGGTTCACACAGATCCTTATTCTCTCCTGTGTGACAGTACCATAGATCAATGCTAGAAATATTCCTCTAATCCTCAAAAATTAACGTTAGACGTATTAATTTAGTAGATTTGGAAAATAAATGTATCTCAGTCAATCAGCTGTCAAGGTCACTGTAATGATTGGAAAGGGAGGGAGGAAAGGGAGAAGAGGCTCTTTCAACATGATTGTGATAACTGAGACCGCTCATTTGTATCAGTAATGTAGTCTCTGATGGAAGCATGGCAGGTCACATAGATAATTCTTTCAGCACACATAAATGCCATTACAAATAAGAAGAGTGGTGAAATGTCTAGTCCCCTTCCTAAAATATCCTTCAATCCTCTCCAAAAAACTCCTTCAATCCTCTCCAACAACAAAACAAAACAAAACAAACCCAAGCAAAGCAAACCTATTCTGTGATTCTGTGAATATTCCCAAATTACCTCTGTCAAAAGAGGGGCATAATGTGTGGCCCAAGACTGAACCCAGTATTTCATCCACTGTACCTTAAAATAATTAATTACTCCTAGCTTTTGTTTTAGAAATTCCCCCTTGACAACACGTCCCTACTTCTGTTAATGGAGAGGATGCTGTAAACCATGAGCAAATATTTTATGCTACATTTCTGTTTTTCTTTCCTTGTGAGTATCTGTAAAACCTGGACATAATTAAATAACACTCCTTTATAATTTCACTTATGTTTATCTCTCCTTTTTGCATGTCCTCATAGTTTGATAACCACATTCAGCTTTTTAGGACTCAGGTGACAATAAATGAGATGCTGATTCCTGCAGTGGGGTTATCTAGATTTCCTGTGAACAATCCAATAGCACCAGCTCCGGTTCTCAAACAGGACTGCAAAGCAGAGAGACCCGATGTCTGCAGTCTGTGCTGTAATATAAATTGAACAGGAACCTGATCCGGAAATTCTGCAGCTCAGTGGGATGAGGCTTCTTAGCACAGGCAGAAAGGGGTTAATGAAAACCTGCAAAGCAGTAAACATCATTGAAAACCCAACAGCCCACCACTGTGTGTTACTGAGATGCCTGAAACCCACTCTGCAGGTCCACACAGCTGTGCTGCCGCTCTAAGCATTTGTTTTTCCTTGTTATTTATCAAGGACTCTGCACTCCACACTGCCATTCATTTCAATAGGAGCTCTGTGCACTGAGAAGTTGCAAAATTGGCATTTTATAGAATGCGTTACCAAGCAAGTGGTGCAATGCTAAATCTCTCTGCCTGTTGAAAAACTGGCAAACGAGGCGCGCTGTTCCAGACTAGAGGAGATGTACGTGATAAGTCGATCGGAGTGGCACCTTCTTACACCAGCAATAAGGAAATTAGATGCTAAGCATAATCCCCATAATGAATTAAGGCTGTCTTCACAGAAAGTTAATAAGGTTTGCTTCAGTTAGTCTCACATGAAGAAACGCAAACCCATTATCAGCCTCCTGGAGCTCCAACCGCAGCAGATGAGCAGACAGGGAGAGGACCTGGCTGACCTCCACAGACACGAGCAGTCAACAGCCTCTGCAAAGGTCCCACGGGCTTTTCCGCAGTCTTAAACCCACAGGCAGCTGCACAGCAGACATACAAAGATCTCTCCAAATTTTCAGCAGCCTTTTCCCTTGGTAACTACTAGCTGCTGCTTTTCTAACCATGCCTCCTCCTGAGCTCATCTCAGCTCTAAAGCAGAAGCAGAGAGGAAAAGCAAGGAGCCAGAAACTCAACAAGAGGCAGGCTGCAGGATTATGACACAGCCAGGAAAAAGTCCTTGTACCTTAAAAGGGGATCAGAGTCTTGATTTTACAGGGAGGGAAAAAAAAAAAAATATGGGGACAATAGGGACAAAAATGAGGGTAGAAAGGGGTAAAAAGGAAAAGGAGGTAAAAGAAGGGAGGCAAGAAGAACAGGGAAAACACAGAGAGAACAGAAACTTCCAGAGTGCTGTGGATAATTTATACTTTTCCTATCTCTTTTGAGAATAAATGTATTGATTTAGCTATTTTGCAAATGCCTTTATGATACATGCTGCTCACATGTGCGTTCACTTTTTTAGGACACGTCTAGATGGTGCATTAAGTTAAAGCATAACGACACATTAAAGCTGCTTTACATCCAGTCAATCTGAAAACCAGGCAGAAGAGTTCAGACAGGTCTATGTCATTCCATGTACATATCATTTTAGGAATTTGTTTATAATAAAACTAACTCTGCTAACAACTATATGCAGTCTCTTCCTACCTCAGAGGCAGACTTTTACTTCGCACATCCTCTACGTAAATGTTATCCTAGAAATAAGTTGGTAAGATTTCCTTAGACTGTTAGCTGAAGCTGAAAGGTTTGTGTTGTCTTGCTATGATGTTTTTAACTTTCATACCACTAGGCACCATGAGTGGTTCATATAACCTGTAGCAATGCCAAAAATGTCACATCCTGTCCAGTTCTTATGTGTACTTGAATGACCTAATTAGTACAAATTCCATTAAAAAAAAAAAAAACAAACACGCTTGGACAATTAATTTGTCTGGATGATCTTTATCCAGTAACGTATCTTGCACTACTGAAGTTAAACAACTAAGATAAAAAGAAAAGGAAAAAAAATGCATATAAAATAATGAAAATGGTGATGTAGATGAATACCATCTAAATCTCATTGTAAAAAGTGAAGTAGGTATTTCAGGAGCCTAAGTACATGCAGCTGCAGTGAGACTTTGCCATCTATGCAGGAGCATCCTAAGCCAGTGTAGCCCTTGTATGATGGCAGTTTGATCTAAAGAAATGTAGTGAATTTCAGACATAAGGACCAAGAGGAGTGAGCCAAGGCTTAAGATGAAACATCCATCTAGCTGCAACAGCAATACACTTACATATTAATCACTAAAGGACAGTAGTCATGGTCTTTGTTTCTTCTAAGTAGGAAAAAAAATGGATTTAGGGCACTGGTTTGATCAAGGGCAAAATTGTCAAATTAATACCAGCAAACAGAAGTACAAGGTGCATCATTTCAGAGGCTGAGTAGGCTATGAGACTGCAAAAATACTGATTTAACAACTCTAGGGCAGTCCTGGGATAACTTCAGGTATACTTCAGCAATTGATAAAAATACACTGCCTGTGAAAAAAATCTTTAAGGAATACCTACCTTGTCTGTTCTCCTGTGTAATGTTAGTCATACTTCCATCTTCAGCTAAGCCTTGTTCCAAATTTTCTAGTATCTGTAGTAAGTGTTTTAAAGTAACCAACATGAGTTTAAACAGCACTATATATTAAATACCATATATGTACAATGGACAGTCTATATGAAAACCAGCCCGGGCAGGAATGCTTCACCTAGGCACAATTCAAAATTACTGATTTTTACCATTGCTAGATCAATTGCACAAAGTAAGAAGGCCATTGTACAGTAGAAGAATATTAGAGCTCAGGTTTATGATACTTACAGAATGCTAAATATCAGCACAATCTAGGGACATAAACATTTTGTTAAGCAAAACATGAAATATGCTTCACCAAAGAATGAATGCTAATGACCACAAAGAAAGTCAAACTGATTTTTCAGAGAAAGCAACTGCCTCTTGACTCTCCCACCCTAAGTATGGGCTCTGCTTTCATCTTTTTGTCCTTAATGAAGCACTCCTCTTAGTTCTTTCTGCAATTGCCTTCTCAAAGTTTGGGTTTTATTCCTTCTTTTTATTTATTATAGATTTTAAATTGTGTAAACTGTTGAGTGAATGAAACATTTGTTGTGTTATTGGAAGAATGAAAATGTATACTTAATGAAGCTTGTGTCTTCAGCACTTTTAAAATAAACATGCAAGGTTCCATTTGAAATGCAAGGCAACTTTCCTTTTTCTAATCCCATTACAGATTCTCTAAATTTGTTTACTGATTCCCACAGATCAACTCATTTTTCCTGTTACAGATTTATAACTTTGGGTGTTATACTTGAAATTTCCTTCAGATACCATTAAGGCCACTTGCACTTTAATCAGCTGCTGTGGTTAGCTGATGAGGAAATACAAGACGCTTCCTCGTCCGGGGACTGAGTGCACTTCTGAACACAGACATCTCAGCTTCTGTCAGTAGAAGAATTTTTTCCTACACCAGCAAGAAAACATATGAAATCCTCCAAAGCGGAGACAGGCAGAATTAATCTGGCTTCAGACAGCATGTTGGTGCCTTCTACAGCCAATGAAGAGCAATTGGTACCCCCAGAAAGCCAGTTTGTGCCACCTATTTTAGACATCTTAAGGTGGAAGGAATTACCTTAAGAGATACCAATCTCTTCACAGACCAGAGTAAAAGCTTGAAGTGAGGTGCCATAAACTTAGCTACAAGGGACTTATAAGCAAGGAGAGACATATGATGGAATAACAGCAGTTACCACATGCCAGCTGAGCCAGGGTAATTTTCCCAATACGAATTGTTAGCCCATGACAAATACAAGGCAATGGGATTTACTGCACACCTTGTTCGCCAAGGGCGAGGTGACGTTGCCTCACCTGCAGCTCTGGGAGGCTCTGAGCACACACCAGGAGATCCTGCGGCTTTGCTGACAGGTGGCTATTTATGAGATTGCAGTGGCACGCCAGCGAGACTCAATCGCGGCCCCACTTTCAAAAGCAGCGTAGCCACTTAGAAATCACTCACAAACCACAGCACCACATCAAAGTGTTCAATGCCTGGTGTATAATGAGGTACCTGGTCAGAGGAAAAGCATTCTCTCCCACAAACCAAAACCACCTTAACGTCTATTTTCTGTCCAGTCTAAGAATCCTGATCTTCCTCTTCCCCTGGCAAACATCCACTGATCACTTCTCATTCTCAAAAGGCTCTGAGTTCTTACTCTTTAAATGGTCTAAAACCAACAATGGTCTAAAACCATCCATGAGACACACTGTCTTGCTTAAAAAGACAACCCGTTTGTTTAACACCCTTCTCTGAAAATGTGCTCACTAACATCATCAAAAAAGAAAGAATTAGATATTAGCATACAATTACAGTATTACATTAACTATTCTGTGACATTTCTTGGGGATATCTAGCCATCACCTCAAGCTCAACGCAATTAAAATAGTACTTGGTGCTGATTTGAGGCTAATTTTTTTATTCCCCAGGTTTATCTCCTTTTGCCCTTAAGTACATGAATATCATCCAATATTTAGGTATTTCCCCTGTTTTCCAAGAATTGTTTAATAATATTAATGATTCACGTAGTTCTTCAGTATCTGGGTTAGTCGGCAAGAAATGTTTAATTTTAGCAAATCCCCTCATCTCACTTTTCAACTGATGGTAAACTCTTTATTCGAGCGATATCACATAGGATAGCTCTAAACATCCTTTTCTGTTTTAGAGAAATACGATTGAATGCTTCTGCAATGCACTTTAAGCATCAGTTTTACATAGGACCTGTGCTTTTTCTTGTATTGAATATTTATGAACATACATGCTCATTATTTCACTGGCTAGTATTATTTCACTGAGCCTTCTGTTTCATTCGCTATCAATCGCCTCTATACTGTAACTACTAACCTATACGCACCACCATTTGCATTCCTAGTTTCCCATCCATATGTATCTCTTTTTAATACTTTACTTCTTGTTCCACAACTTTTCATCAGCATTTAGCTTTTTACCTAAAATAACCTTTTTTTGGTGCTTCTGTAATTGTGGCTTTTGGGTACTCTGACTGGTGCAGGATCAGTATTATTTCTACAAACTCACCAAAATAGGTGTAAAGACAAATACCCCCCAGACTGAAGTACCGTATGAGAAACAGAATACTTATGTGACGTTAGTCACTGAGCCAGAACTGGATGTTGCATGAAAATAAAAGTCAAAACCATCAGTAGCCAAGAAACTGAAAAGTTTCCCAATTTAGAAGTAAGCCAGCAGACCAGATGTGAAGAGCGTGTATGGAAAAGCCAGGGAGGAACACAACTACTCATGAAGGAGACTGGTGGAACTACAGAGGGAGTGGCTGGTGGACACAGGGCAGAAAGTATTTTTGCAAAGTTTTGCAGAGGTAACACTTGGAGAGGCTTTTCTAAGGAGCAAGACTGTTAATCCACTCGCCACTGATCCACCTACGTGTTAGAAGAGCCCCGTACAGCTCTGCCACTTGAAGGATTAGGGTTAAAAAGTGAAATACGCTGCACTATGGGATGTGGGCATTTCCAGGAGCTCTCCCCCAATCAGCTGGGGAGCTTAAGTATATGAACATGGGAGGGGTTTACTTTAAGCCTGACTGTCGTTCTTTTCACATTTTGGTCTCCAGATAAGCATTTATTAGCATGTCCTCAGCATTATGAGCACTAAAGCAATCACGCCTATGTTTTTAAATTAATATTTGAAAAGAACAAGCCCTTTTGTGATTTAAATTACTATTGTTACTGCTTGGCTGTTTGGAGACCATTTATTTCAAGGTGGACTTACAAGGACAACAACTCGTTGAGGCAATTCATGTTGGGAAGACTAGCAATAAAACAGGGACAGGAACAATTTCATTGGATTCCTCCCCCAAGCTATAATAGGCATTTGGCACTACAGATTCTCTCTCCCAAATGCTGTACCTATAGACAGAGATGTAAAATATCCAACCAGATCTTCATTACAAATTTGCAGGAACACTGGAAAAGGTAAAAATTTTATTGTTTATACACGAGAAATGAAAATGATGTTTTTGCACTCAACCTCCAATCCTGCTTCAAGTACCAGAAATATGTAAGAAGATGGGGCTGAAGAGACTGAGTTAGCAAAATCGTAACAAATAAGTATGGTTAGATCGTTAAATTAAATGGCTAGTCCATAGTTGACAATCGTCTGTAGAATGCATACAACAAAAAGCAAGAGGGAATTTAGCAGGTTAAAAGGAGGCATCAGATAGGAAAAAAAAACCCCACAATTACATTAAGGAAGAGAAACAAAACAGAAGGACAAATTTTCTTATGATAAGAATGCTTTAGCATTAGTCTGGAATAGCCTCCCAGGGGATGTGGCCTCAGCTCTGTAGGCCAGCTCATTAAAAACTGGAAAACAACCTTGTGTTGCAGAGAGACAGACTAGGTGAGCTAATAGGTCTTTTCTGTCTTTCTGCTTTTAGGACTCCAAGATCATCTCATTTGGATAATGACTATTCCTACGCCCTTCTGTAAATACAGATGACCAAAGATTATTTTTCCACTTTTAAAGCAGGGAAGTAAAACACTAGAGGCTTTTGGTTGAAAGCTCCCCAATTAATTCTGTTATAAACCGAATGGTTCCCAAGTGTCATATACAAATATTAAGACTAATGAGTGTACATCCTTTATGTTATTTTCTTGGTTATGCCATGGGTTTTCATATGTATTACACACTTTATTCTTGAACAATCCAGGTGAAATCAAGATTATTAGACTATTAGCATTCTGCACAAAAAATTAAAACATATATCTAACAGATGTTTTTTGTCAGCCAACCCTGACTTCAAGTGGTTAAATTATCACCAATTGACAACTTTAAATACATATTTATCTTTACGAGCTGTCCTTTTTCACACTCTTCCTTGTACAGTTGTCTTTGATTTGCACCAAAAGACAAGGTATTTAATTGAATGCAAACAAATGAAGTAATCTGCAACGAGGTGCCTAGAATAACTAATCAGAAATATTCCCTTGAGAAAGATGGTATGTTTTATTTGTTCGGTTGTAGTTTTCTGTGTACTGTACTTTAGAAGGGAGTATCCATCAGCACAGACAATGGCCTTCACTGGCTACTGCATCCTGGCTCTGGTGGAACCTATCAGAAGCAAAGGGAGACTTGCTGCCCTTCGTGTCTTGTCTGGCAAAAGCACAACAGCAAGAGAAGTACATTGTCTACTGTTTTACTCCTTTTAGTAAGAGCTACCACAGAGGAGGACATACCCTAAAATGGAAGAGGAATTTAATTGCTTCTATTAGTGAGCTCATTATTTGTATCAAGATGGAATAAAAAAATGTCATCATTTAAACTTAATATTCTTTATAAGGACAATAAAATGTATTCCTTAAACACCAGAAATGTTAGCGTACACAGAAGGTGCTACCTTGGCGCAGATTATCTTCATGCTATGCAGTCTGTCCAGTGACTCCTGAGGATTGCCGAGGTACTGAGGAAGTTCAGCATGTAAAATCCGCATGGAGAAAGGAACCATGGAACCTAGAAACAATTAATTTTTTTAAGTGTGTTTGCTATAATGTTCAGTTTGTGATTTGTCGACATTTCACAAGGTATTTCTCACTAGCGTATACTAACACGAAGTCCATTTTACCTTCATATCTGTCTCCTAATAAAAGATGTGAAGGATGACAAAATAAGCAAACTTTTTCTCAGCTGTACCATGCAAAGTATTGTAAAATGTTTTAAACAGGTAAACATATATGTAACCATAATCAAGAAGGCAAGGAAAAGGTGCATCTAATTCAAATTTTCTAAACCAAGCTGTGCATGGAAGTACCAATGTTTCATTAAAGATTTTTATAAACTAATTAAAATGAAGGATTAAAAAAACAGAAGTTTATTCAAGTTGCACATACATCACTACTCCTAACATTTAATATTTATGCATATTTTACAATCAATGCAGAAGAAAGAAGATTAAATTATTGGCCTTAAAAGCATCCTTGTGAAGAAGTTATATAACCAGCACAGGCAAAACCACTTCATGTAATCCTTTTCCAAATAAAACCAATATGAAGGGCCCCTATAGTACGGAAAAAAAAAAAAAAACCAACAAAACAGAAAACCAACATGAGTGAAAAGAAATAAAAATGGTATAATGAAGAAAAAAAATACTATAATACAATCATTAAATATAAAAATATATTAAGTCCTCTGGGACTTTTTTGTTTCTTTTTTCTATTAATATCCATATGCTTGTGTAAAGGTCTGAGGCCATGATGCTGAGCAGAGACCATTCCATTGCTCCAAAGATGACTTTAGTCTGAGTTTTACTTCATTTATGTTCACTCTTCCACAGACAGTTACTAAATTACTCTATACTGTGCGACTGACCTTCATAAAGATGGTGTATTTTGTGTATTTTCTGGTTTACTGAAATAATCAAAGAATAGGGAAAGAATTTTAAGGAATATTTGGGGAGAAAACCAAATTTCTTTATTTTCAAATTAGTTTACTTTTATCTTCATTATTATTATAATATTTACCAAAGATCCAGTCCTCTTAAGTTCATGAGCATCTTGGGTGACTTCAAGGGCAGTTTCAGGGGCTTTAGGGACTCCCAGTGTGTGCAATGTCTTGCTTTCCGGTAACTGCATATCCTGACACACAGGCAATACTGAACATAAACTAAATACTATTATTAAAAAGAAACCAGAGATAGTATAATGGGGAAATAGCCTCACAAAATACCATCCTACAATTCTAATATTTTAATATAAAATATTTTCTTACTTTAGACATATCCTAAGGGGATTTTCTCTCCAGTCACTGCTTGCCTCACCTTTTCTCAAAAATAGGACTCAGGACCTTTTTAGAAAGACTTTTGCACCTGTTCTTAACAGGCTTTTATGTCAAAGAGTTAAATGCTATATACAATGAGTCACTGCCTCTAGACATCTTTTTAAAGGTTGACAAAATTTTAATCACAAAACTCACTAATTAATGACCTTCAGAGTAAGCCACTTACGTCTACATAAATTCTCTTTTACCAGTGCTAAATATTCCCCATGGCTTCCATGACTGCTCTGTTCCCATAACGGATGTACACATGAGTTTCATGAACATGGAACGGAGATTAAGAAAACAAAACTGTCTTTGAAAGTCTATTAAGAGAAGGTTCTTCAACCTGTAACAAAAGATGTGAAATATTTTATATATGTACCCTGACTAGTACTTAGCATGACACGAGATCACATGTGGGCTGAACAACAACGAAAAGAAAGGCAAAAATAATTTAAGAGTAAATTCCATGCCAGAACACAGAAAAATTGCTTTGTAGACATGTTGCGAGCTTAAGAACCTGCATTGCAAACCTAAAGAAAACAACGTGACCTGTGGCTGGTTCTGTCTCTACCACCCCTCTGGTGACCCGGTACTAACTCCACCACCCAACAGTAATCCTGCTAAGAAAAGCAGTGCCTAAAACCAGATAGTTTGGGACTGTCCTTTTGGACAAAGTAGTCCTACTTTACTGCTAATACATGAACCATGCACCTACTTCTGCATTCGCTAGGACTTCTGAGGCAAAGGTATAAAATGGAAAAAATTGGTTCATCAGTAAAGCTCTGAAAAATCCAGGACATAAACCAAAAGGAATCTAAAGTTTTAGCAATATTTTTGGTTAATGACTGTGTTCAGCATTTTCAACTCTGAACAAGTTTGTATTGTAACAGTCTCCTGTAAAATGCGGCAGAAGGTCAACTCGATAAATACTCATATAGAAAAACTGAACTGGTAACAAAACAGCTCAACATAAGGACAGACGGATATTTAATGGAGCACAGATGAAATGTCTTGCATTATCCATTTTTATAAAATTTATATAATGTATTGTAAAACACTTTGTAGCATGGCATATTTTGTAAAGTATTGATCTTATATCTTACTGAATGAAGCTGCACTATTATGATCCATGCGAGGGGAAGGAATAACCCATTACCAATTTACATCATCAGAAGTGGTGTCAGAGGATGTCAGAATGATGAATGTGACTCCAGGCCAACTTAGACTCCATAACAATCTGATTTATTTCCTATCATAACTAAGACCTCAGTTGTAATAGGCATTCAGAACTATATTACTTTGAAATGTACTTTATTAATCTATTTTTTCTCAACCACTTAGTATTTCCTTCAGAGCATGTGACCAAAAAGCATTGCAGTGTTCTCCTCAGTAGGTACATCAAGTGTGATGACAGGTCTCTCAAACAGAGCCAGAAGTTTCTGGCCAACAGTGTAAGGGTACTCACTGTAATGACTTTTCAAACCAGTTTATATTGCTGTTTCACACAGGAAGATCTCAAACTCTAGCATCTGTTTCTTCTCTTTCTATTTGAAAGTCATGACATGACTAGTATCCTGCCAGAAATTTTACTGTGAGCATCCAGCAAATCTGTCCAGAGAATTTGTGTTACTTACTGCTTATTAAACAGGCTGCTAACTTTATTTGAAACGTCAGAAACACCAACCGTTTCTGTCCTCTTCATCAGTTTCCCTGTAATTCTTCTGAATAGTAGATTTGTTTTTTTTTTGAAGAAAGTAAAAAACTGTACACGTGCTTTCAAACAAATGTGGTAACTGGGGAAAACACAAAACAAATGATCTTTTACCACTGGCAAGGCTGTCTTACCACTCCATGTAAACAGTATTTTGTAACTTCAAGTCAAATCAGATGAGCAAATTGCTCATAAAAAACCTGCTTATCCAAGTCACTCATCCAAACTTATTCCTTAAATAATCTGTTTACAAAAAAGAAACTCTGAGATTTTTGGTTAAGTATGTTTTCCCAGATACATTCCTGTCTCCAAGTAAGTACACTCCTGTCTCTCAGTTAAATGATACAAGGTATAGAAAATATATCTGAGTTCCTAAATTAATAAATGGATTTTCTGGTTATAAAAAATGACGATAAATTTACTTTAGATTTGGTAAAGCTTTCAATGAGTGCTATTATATAAAGTGCTAATACAATTTACATTCACTTCTCAAGAAGAAATACATTGCAGTGATACAAAATGCATGTGAAGAGATCTGCTCATCAAAACAATTCCGTAACTCCTGGTTAACAGTTGTAAAAACTGACAACACTCCCTTCCCCAAAGTACACTGCTGCCATATTGTCTCCAGCATCCAAAATCTGAATTTGCTATTTTCTCAAACTAAGAAAATGGAACAATCACCTTTGAACTTCTCTGAAACAAAAATGTCAAGTAAGAGCCTGAGAGAAGCAACAGCAAATTACTAAAAATCTTTTCACAGGGTGGATGGTTATGAACCTTTGTTCTCGCAGGAATCAGCAAGGTGAACCTTGTGCGACCCATGGAAGAGAACACTAAGACCATGATGGGTTTGAAATGCAGCCCAGCAGAGCTTCATGGGGTGAGGAGGAGATGGAAAAGGCAAAGGAAAACTGTAATATGACTCTCGTGAATCTTCATCAAAGCCACATCAGTTCACTGATAAAAAGGTAAAAAGCAAAAAATAAGAGAATCACAGAAAGTGCTGACTTGGAACAGTTAACTCTGAGCTCACCAAGAACTCACCAAGAACTTTGGTTTAAACAAAAGGACATGGATTTGTTGTTTTACGATGTCACCATATCATGTTGCATCAAAGGCTCCTCACTGAGCCTTTTTCTGCTGAAAAAACAACAGTGGGGAGGAGCCCATTCCTGTTAAAAAACACATGACAGAAAAGGAAACTCCACACAAATCTACAAAACCAGAGGTTCCACTCTGTCTTGCAAGACACAGAAGCTGAACCTTTTGGTAAGCATTCCCTAACATTTTTATATTAAAATGGTGACAAATGAAAAAGGGTTGAGATGTAAAAAAGGTGTGTCCGAGATTTTAGAAAACACTGTAATTTTCATTTTACATTGTCTAGGTTAACAAGAAAACAGCTGGGAAGACATACATGACGTTTGTTGATGACTCTAGTAGATCAGTAATAACAGTGTTACCCAAGTCTGAAAGGCAGGTTGTAGAATTCAGAGTACAAAATTTAATTAAAAAGCAGATTAAGAGCAGGGATAAACCTATGCTTGCCTCAATAAACAGAGTTACATTGGGGAAAAAACAAAACAAGAAAGTAAGATCGACTACATTAACGCTAAGCTGTAACAGTCATACATGTGCTTGTTAGATTAAGAATGACATTATATTGTCTGAAAGGTTTCACCTCCTTGCTTATGATTAGGCCACATGTTTGAGGGACACAGCACAACACATATGTCTTTGTAATAGGCTCCTATATAACTGTGCATATCTATTCCTGTGAAATCCCAGCAGGGATGAAAGAATTTTATATAAACACTGGATTCGGGCATGTGCCGCCTTTTGCAAAATTATTTGGAATCAAACTCATGTCCTCTATTATATCTCACTCAGTACTGAATTTAACAAGGCACCATGTCAAGGAGATATTTAAAACAAGCAGCATATCCTGTAATTAAAATGTTTACTGAAAAGCAGTGAAGGGCTGATTTCTAAAGAAGAAAAACCCTCTTACACAGCAAAACCACGTCAACTAAGTTTAGACGATTTCAACAAAAGACAATACCCTACAATTACTGCTATGTATTAAAATTTTATTTTTAAGTTAAGTAAGTCTTATTCTATCTTGATGTTTTGCAGTTGACCTCTGTTGCTCCTCTTTATGGGTTCCATAATAATTTTATCTATTAAAAGTTCATAATGGAAAAATGGTTTAACACTTCTTTTCTCAGCTCTCACTCTTAAATTCAGTAGAGAATCTTTTTCAAATAATATGATTTTTGATTGTCACTTTGGAATGAATTAATCTCATTGATATACATATATAATCATGATACAAAAGGCAAAACTAAAAAGTGAAAAAAGGTCTGCTGAAAGGAAAATGGATACTCCAAAAGCATGGGAACAGATGGAATAAACAGTAAGATCAGGTAAAACTTTCTAAGACCACTGATTTCAATTTCTATTTATTTATGAACAGCTGCACATTTTCATAACTGTCGTAAGAGAAACATCACCTCATGTCAATCAAATTCGAACTGCAGCCCTCCTCTGCAGCCTTTTTAGAGTAGGAAAAAAGAGAGTATTCCACTGGCTACCTATTTTATCTCTGTATTTTCTTGTTGCAAAATAAGTAACCAGGAAGGCTTTCTGATCTGCCTTCTACAGCTTATTCAACAAATCTTAAATACCGAAAAGTAGTAGTAGGGCAAATTATCATTTGTTGATAGTAGAAAGTGTGATCTTATGGCAATAAAAAACAAACCCTTTCTTCATTGGGTAAAAGAGCTACAGAAAATTCAGTTTCAGAAAGATATTCTGCTTTATGCATATGTAGGCACCGAAATATGTATATCCTTGCATTTTTATGCTCGCACACACTTTTACATACTTCTACAATAGCATATTGGTATAATTGATAAGGAGATTTTAAAGAGTGATGTTGTAGTAATTTTGAATCCTAGTCTCACTGTCAATTAAAAGTACACTTAAAAATCCAGATTCAACAGACCAGCTTCCGAGCTCTTATTACTTTCATTCCAGAGAGACTGAAGAAGAGATAGGAGCCCAAATGTTTGTAGTCATTGGAAGAAAATGTTTTGAAAATTGTACCTGAAATTGCATGTTTCCATATACTACACAATTTAATTGCACATGACCTAAGAACACAGATATTCTGAATTAGGATTTGATTTTGAAAGTTTTCAAAAACACTTTTTCAGTAATCTGGAGTTATTTGCACTGAAGCAAGGAAAACATAAGACAAAGAACGCAGAAAAAACCTGCAACAATTGCCCTACCGCAAAGAGATCACCATAAATCTTAGCTACTGGTAAGTGTAGTAAGGTAGAATTTAGAAATAAGTTACTTTCTCGCTTTTTAAAGAAATACTGTGTAAAACTAATACTGTCTATGAGACCACGTGGCCTTGGCAAAGAAAGCACAATTAAATACTTCAGCAGCACTCTACCCTCTTTAAATTATACATACATTTCTTCACTAAAATATCTGTTATTTTAGAAAAAATTGTATTTGCAAGTCTGACTACTCTGAATAGCCAACTGGAACCACAACAGTTGAATGGTATTTATTCAAGTCATATTATCTGATTTCATAGGTAGATGGTAGCTCTGAAGCAACAGAACAGCGAATTTAAGGAGACAACAGAGAGATGTACACAGTACTGTAAATAAAATAATTGGCAAACCAGTTCCTCTAGAGGCTTTAATGTGTTTTCTACTGCCCAACATGAGCTTGAACGAAGAACTCTTCTGAGCAACTGCCAGGACTGAACCAGTCTGAGATGGGACTGTAAGTTCAGGCACAGCAGTATTTGTGATAACATATGAGAAAACTATTTTTTTAATTTGTTTTATTTTTTTAATTTTTTCCCCACACCACTTCCCATTCTGCTACAGTTCTCTCACTAACCAAAAGTGGATGACAATGGGAAAAAAAAGGCCTTTATTTTATAGCATCATCCAAAACCATGCTGAGAAAAAAGGAAAAGAAGCTTCAGCAAGGCTGCCCCCCACTACATGGACAAGTAGGAGAGAAAAAAAAAGGAAAACAGTAAACTCAAAATGGCCAAATGTCACTGTAAGGGAATCACTATGTTTACTGTGAAAGTGCATTGGAGGTAATTTCTGCGATCCATGCCTGTCCTTCCTTACGGCACAGAGTGACACGGAGCAGCAGGACCAAGCTTGGGACCAAGCAGGCTGACCTTGCACTGCGCACAGTCCACTGTATCACAGCCCCCTGTCTGTAAAATGCCTTCTGTGGCTATCACAGCTGAATTCTGGCTGATTATCCTCACAGTAAGAGCAGCATCTCTGCATCAACATGCATATGACAAGTCTCCTATTATGTCTTTTGCTATTTTATAAGCTTATTAAATGCAATAATTATTATTATTACATTTCACCTTAGACATCAGCACTGAAAACTTGTTTACAGCATGGGTTTGAGTGACAGTTCGAGACCACGTATGATAGGATTCCTTTACGGGGATCTGAATTTCAAAACTGCATATAAAACAAATTAAGAACACTCCTTGAGTAAAGAAGGACACATTAAAAATGAAAACTCACACAGCCAATTATTTTTGTATCAATTTTTTCATGTATTTCTGCTAAAACTTGAACTACAGTGGATATCAGTAAAGTCATAAAGTAATGTAGACCTAGTGTAACATGCTAAAGCAATAGGTGTGATGTCTAGACACACTACTTGGAGAGAAATATATACATTACATTTATAATTATTTTTTAAAAAACTGTCACTATCCACCTGGAAGTGCCAGAATATTGCAGCACACACTCAGGTATACCATACCACCTATGGTTGCAACACAGCCACACTAAAAAACCTGATGCTAGAATTAGCAACAAAGTCAATGGGAAGGTGTACAGTATGAATGAAATTGGTTTCTAGAGCAGATACAACTAAGTATTTAAACATATGTTCCTTATTTAGGCACTTTGCACCAGACAACACAAGACAGATTTCATGTTAGAGGAATACAGATGATGCTGTGTCATCACAAGGATAATGGAAAGAGCAAAGTACATATATAAACCTCTGGTCAGGGGAATAAAAGGCCTTTTTTCACTTGCGCACAAGTTTGGCTGTTTTTTCCTTCATGATTCAAAATAAATTATTCTCAATTATTGAAGCTTTAGAACACTGATTTTGGTAGCATTAAGTTTCCTGCAATGTACTGGTCTATTAACCAGAAACAAGACCAAATTATCTCATAAAAAGAATGAAATGGCATTTTAATGTTCTATTTTAATTGTTGGCTCTAACTCTTCCAGAAACACATGGGCATTACCAATGCAAAGGATATCTCAGGTTAGCTGATCTACCACATGAGAGAGTTTATAAGTATCATGAGGAACACAGAAACAAATAATATGAACAGAAGTGGGTCAGACTGTGTAAATATAAAGACACCCCCCCTCCCCCCCCAAAAAAAAAAAAAGCCCTGAAATTCTTTAGTTATGAGAAGGATGACAAAAATTCAGCTTTATATACCCCACAGAGTACAATGGAGATGTGCAGGAAGCAATCTGGAACAGAGTTCCTGACCTAAGTATCTATTACAAACCAAAAAAATTATATATATAATTGGACTTTTTGGCTTCTGTCTGGAGATTAATTTAGAACAAATAAATCCATAACTGAATAATTTTAACATTTTACTAGAAGATAAGAATGCTTTGCTCTCTGCCCCGCATCAAACACGAATGACCAAAGAGTGACTTAACCAACTCCCCTGACTGACCCCAGGATCCCAGCAGATCCCCCCACTTGGTGCACACCGACAGGCCATGGAGGTGACCGGAGGGGACTGTGGAAACCAGGCGAGGAAGGTTCAGAAAGATGAGATCTTACCGCCATGGTGAAGACAACAGTAATGGGATCCATACACAGCATGGCTGCAAATGCCATACAAAACCTCAGCACAAAACAGAGATTAGTAGCATTGCCAGAAGGGAAAGAGGAAAATTAAGAGGATCGTATTGCCCGTGTTAAGTTAAATTAATGGAAAAAATATCTTCCACTCCTCATACATTTACTTGGAATTTAAATGCTCTGAGGTATATTTCTAAGAGATTAATGGGTGAGGGACTATCATCACCACTGTAAGAAGCTCAGGTATATAAGCTTCCCCTACTTCAACATAGAAAACACAGAAAACTTTCTAATTTATCACATTTCTTATTATGAATATTTTGAGTACAAAGAAATGATGCAAAATGTTATTTGTATTACAATTAATGTGTACATTATTTATATCTATACTCTCATTTCTTAAATTGATTTTTAAGTGCTTATTCCATTTATATACCATGAATCAAAACTAACTTGTTGAAACAAAACTCCTCCTTTTATGCTTGTTACGCCACAAAATGATACATAAAATTACCAAGTAGCAGTGTATTGTGGATTCATACTCATACATTCCAATCAAAACATGAGTGATTTATATCTACTTTATTATTTAAATTAGCTAGTTAACGATGCATGTATACTACATTTCTTTATCCATAATCCAGCACCATGTAGTTTCATGCTAGCCAGAAGAGAATTGCTTGTTCTCTCCTACATCCCTGCAAATAACATCTCTCTCTTTCCTCACAACTACGTAAGGAAGGTTTGATAGCTGTTCCCACATCTTCATCACATTGTATTTACATTAAATATCTACAACCAGCAGGTCAGCTCCATTTGACCTTGATCTTGTTTTCTTTACTGATGATCAGATTATGGTCCCAGTTGGTATGATCAATTGTTAAAAATAAACTGAGGCATGTAATAATGAAATAGAATATTTTCCATATGCTCATCTTTTTACCACAGATACCTTCAGAACTCATATGAGGGAGCTACAGTGGTTGCGTGGCTGCTGCAAAGATGGTTCAGTCACAGGTGCCTGTGACAGCTGGCCAGACTCTCCAGACCTGTTATGCCCTCCGGCACGAGGACTGAAACGCCTCAAAAGCTGACATGACCTGCAAGGATTATCTTCTTAGGCAAAATAACTTATTTTTAATACTGAAAAAGATGTGGAAACACACATACAGCCTGGGGAAGATGACTTCTCCTGTGCAGCACTGCATTATGTGCAAAGTTGCCAAAATACAACCAGATCCAAAGAACTGTCCAATCTGATGACCAAAACCCTCGCTGTTAAAAATAACACAGTTCCTCCCCAGTGCACTGAATATATTCAAGGCAAACCATGAAATTTTTGCCTGTGATTGCCTGAAGCATGAGTAAGGTCATGGGGATTTGTTCTAGGCAGTCCACATTGGCTTTGCTGGGCTACACCTGATCCTTGCATCACTAAACAGATGAAAAAAATCTTCTGCAAAAGATCCTAAATTTGCTTGACACCAGCTTCCCTTCCTCAGAGACCTCATCATCTCTGTATCTTTACATTCCTCCTAATTGAGATTACCAGCATCTTATGCAAAATGCACTATACTTTTTCCAAGAGAGGAGCTGCATATTATAACTGTTACTTGCAAGCATTTTATTATACATTGTACTTCAAATATGAAAGTCAAAGAACAGTAAGATCACTCAACTTTATATTTGTATCAGAGAGTTATTTATTTCTAAATAACTGATTTAGAAAAAATAAAATTTCAAAATAGCCTGAACAAGAGTAAAATTGCTCTTGAAAATAGCAATTTCTCAAATTCAGACTCCTGGAGGGTGGTAGAGACCTGGAACAGGCTCCCCA
Organism: Streptopelia decaocto; assembly: GCF_964273445.1. Taxonomy (NCBI): domain Eukaryota; kingdom Metazoa; phylum Chordata; class Aves; order Columbiformes; family Columbidae; genus Streptopelia; species Streptopelia decaocto. Next base: position 102,101,700 of record NC_138656.1, on the reverse strand, counting down.
GGGAGGTGTCACAGCCCCAAGCGTGACAGTGTTCAAGAAGAGACTGGACAACACCCTCAGACACATGGTGTGAACTGTGGGGTTGTCATATGCAGGGACAGGAGCTGGACTCGATGATGGTTGTGGATCCCTGCCAACTCAGGACATTCTGTGATTCTATATCCTGGGTAGTAGAACTATCTGGTTAACCTGTGGGCTACTGGGAGCAGTGCAAAGTAGTGCATTTATAAACTGCTTACAAAGAATTGAAACTGGTGGTGTATGGGATACATAGTAAATTACTACTTTTTATTTAGTTACAATTACTAAGCAAATAATATTACATTTAAGCAGTTTTAGTGTGTGCATTATTGTTTTTTAGTAAAGAAAATAATCAAATTATCTCTTTTTTTAATAATCCTAGAAATCGGGAAATCCAAGGAAATAATACCTGCATTAGCACGTGTGCATGGACTTGTGAGTGTTAAAAATAGTATATTGATAGTACCTGGATGAACTGAAGAAGAGGAAAAGCTTGTAGATTCTGTTTCCACAAACTCATCACCTTTCATAGCCTGTTTTTGGCTAAAATGAACTTAAAGTTTGGGTTTTTTAAAATTTCAATACCCTAGAACTAAACTGCTTTATTATATTTACTTGTGCAAAAACATTCCTCTTTGAAATCAATACTGTATCATCATCATGGAATACATTGCCTACCTAAATTGTGATGGAATAGTTTTACCCCTTATTGATATTCCCTATCGCTACCTCCATAAGGCAAACAACACTTTAACACAGTAGTTAATCATGTTCTTCTGTGGGGGGGGGAAAAAAAAAGAAAAGAAATAATCCAAATTTCGCTGATGCTTTAGAATTAAAAAAACCTGAAATCACTGTTTTATAATGACTGGTAAAAATGACAAAAATAAAAAGCATTTTATAAATCAAGTATCTTACCTTTTCGTCCGGGGTATACATGAGGGTAATATTCATAATAAAGATCAGGCTGGTCTAAATTCCCAAATGGTTCAAATTCCATTTCTGCATTTTGGAATAGATTCAGTTTTACCAGCAGTGCCAGTCTCACAAACCACAGCTAAAAATTAATACATATAAAAAAAGGAAAAGACCAGGTCTGTTATCAGCTTCAGTCACAGCCACATCCAAATACAATTTCAACTTTCTAATTGTTTCTGATAAAGCTGAGTAAAGGGTTTCTATGTTACTTACTGATAAGAATCAGGATTTATATTTACATGCTCTTTAACAGAATATTTTCATATGATCATTAAAACAAAACACACAGGACTGATGCTTTAAGTTTTAATTTTTTGTAAAGGTATTGAGATTTTGAAGATGAAGTTTAAAAACTAGCCTGCTTCAACATTAGAACACCCTCTCTAAATTGACTTGCATGTAAGAATTATCAAGCTGTTTTTTGTTTTTCCAATCTTACGCATTTCTTAAAATCTAATTTTACTTTAAAAATATTTTGTTTAAGATGAAGACCTATTTTTCATAAGCAAACAGAAAAAGTTACATGCTCCAATCCTTCAATAAGCTCAGTTTTCAGGTAACAATTAGGAAAAGAAGTTTGATTGTGTTAAAAACCATGCCACTGTGAGTATTGTTGGAAAAATGTGACAAAGGTGTATCTTTAGACATACCTGTAAAGAATCTGTTGTATGGTTAGTAGGTAGCCCACTTTTTTTATAGCCTTGACCATGTGCAGTTAGAAGCCGCCCACACAAGTCAACTGCTGCCCTCCAGTTTTTACTGCTCTGGGAAGAAGAAAAGAGTAAGTAGCAAAATCATAAAGTCCCTAAAATGCATAACTGCTTATTTTGCCTGAAGCAGCTACATGTACCCATCAGTAATAATGACAAGGTCAGGAGAGCTGGCTGGAGCGAAGCAGAATGTCATTTGTCAAAGCTGCACATCTAATTAGGCAAAAAGTGAAATCAAGCATGAGAGTGAGTTAATATTACCAGAACACGAAAACAAAATAATATACACCACCATATGGGATTCTAAACTGAAAGCTCTATCATGTTTGCTGATTTACCTGAACATACTACAATAGTCACAAATTTGCTTTCTCTTTAAAAAAAGAAAAAATTGCCAGCCATATTTCAATAATCACATTCAAGTTACTCTACTGTCATAAAGTATTTAACACCTATTCCTACCTCAGTGACTTTAGTATTACAGATTATAACCCCTAGTGCAGTTCATTTAATGAAAATAGACTTTCCTAACATAGCCCAGAACACACAACTTCTGTCAATTAAGAACAAAGGATAAGAAACAATTCAATGCATAAAATGATAAATTCAGAACAATAACAATTGTTTCACCTATATCATTTAAACATTTGAATTTCCATCGCATGGCTAACTTAAAAATATTCTTATATATAGATATATATTTATTCATAAAACAAAAACCTTCCTAGTTAGACAAGTCAAACTGTCTTGTCACACTGTCATCCTATTAATGCTCTGCCTTGTATATGCTAATGCAGGCATGTAAATGGCTAACACTACCAAAAACTTAAAACACATACTAATGCCCCACAGTCTTTAAACTATCATACTTTTCTATGATACAAAAGGGTTTTTCAAGAGCCATGTATTGTTGTTCCCAAAAATACCTTTTTTCAAATATTTTCTTAAATACGTAAAAAATATAAATGTAACAGAAAACTGGCATATTGCCTGGTGAAATGCAAAGGAATAGAATATATTTTTATTGGTGGTTGCAAAGTTCAGGTGCTCACCTTTAATTGGTATCTTATTAAATCCTCTCCAATGTTTAGAGTTCAGAAAATATGTCAGTACAGCAAACAGTTACACAGAAAAACTGGCTGAATAGTTTTCATCACTCTCTGGCCCCCATTTTGCAGCCATATGGTTCAAGTGGCCACTAGAGAGATCACCGTGCACTAACCACCTCATCTCTCTCCCCTGCATTGTCAAATCCCAGACAAAAATCTGAGCTCCACTTGAAATGTAGAAGTCAGTTGACAGCAAGACCACGAAGCAGCTCCTGAGACATCTATACTCTTATGGAAGAGCAGGAATTGATAATGCATTTATAACATCCTTTAACATAGGTCTGTATCAGCTTAGAAAAGCAGAAGGACACTGACATGGGTTACCTGAAATTTATTCCACTTCTGCAGAGACAAATTATTTTCTTATTAACCTTAGAACAGAAGTGGACACAGACTCTAAAACCACTCAACTTTTCCTCCCAAGGGAGAGTTAGGATCCAACAATAATAACGATATATTTATGAGAAACTTAGGTGCTACAACTTCTAAAATTCTATTTCAGGCATGGACAAAAAATACTTTTTCTTTATAGAACAAGACAGGCAGGAGAAGCAAGTCTGGTGACCATTGTAAAAACAGTCCTTGCTGGAAAATGAAACATAATATTCATCATTATTTCAAAATTAGAGCTGCCTGCTGGTTATGGAGCATAATTCTCTGTGGAAGCTTAATAGATGGCTGCTGGTAGAGTAACTTCATCTGAAACTGGCAGGACACAGACTTGGAGTTGTGAGAGTTGCTAGTCCACCAGAAATCTTTATGCAGTTATTTCAAACATGCCTCAAAATCTTGCTGGTCAGTCACTTGCACATTTCTTGTGGTCCGCAGCCAAATAGTCCTTACAACCTGAGTCGCTTGTTCCTGAAAGTAATAGGGATGAATTTTGCTTCTAAGAGGCTCAAAGCAAATATGGATACTACAGCTGTAGATATAGCATCAAAAATACTGAAAACCATGTGAAATGGAGCTTATGAGTTATAAATTCTGCTAAATGCACATCTAAAGATCTAGTGATGCTTCTAGTCCATTTAGTCAAAATTAAACGGAACTGAGATATTCTGTATATCCCAATATCCTCAGTAAGCCTTGTTTTCTACAAAGAGGGATGAAGGAATGGGATATAGGGTAGAAAATAATTCCAGCAACTAAAGCTAGAATTTATTAGTTCAAACACAAGAATAGCACTGAAGGTGTTAAAGTTTTTAGATTCAGAAATGAAGAAAACTTCTAATTGAGTAAAATGGCCCCAATACAATCCAAAACTACACTCTGTCTGGAAAAGCATTTTTTGTATATCTTCCTTTTCTAATACAGTGTCCTAAGAACTTCAATTATCAGAGTTTTCACTATATCTGACAGACTGTGTTCTCATTCTATTATGAAGACATTCGCCAACTTGTACTGAAAAAAATACTAGGGAATATTAAGAACACTGAGGACTGGAGGAAAGCAAATGTCACTCCAGCCTTCAAAAAGGGCAAGAAGGAGGACCTCGGTAACTATAGACCTGTCAGCCTCACCTCCATCCCTTGGAAACTGATGAAACAACTTATCCTTGGTGGCATCTCAAGGCATATCAAGGATAAGAGGGTCATTAGGGGCAGTCAACATGGCTTCACCAAGGGGAAGTTGTGCTTGACCAACCTCATTGCCTTTTATGAGGACATAACCAGGTGGACAGATGATGGTAAAGCAGTGGATGTGGTCTACCTTGACTTCGGTAAAGCATTTGTCACAGTTTCCCACAGCATCCTTGCTACTAAACTGAGGAAGTGTGGACTGGACGATCGCGTAGTGAGGTGAACTGCGAACTGGCTGAAGGAAAGAAGCCAGAGAGTTGTGGTCAATGGGGCAGAGTCCAGCTGGAGGCCTCTATCTAGTGGAGTGCCTCAAGGGTCAGTACTGGGACCAGTACTATTCCATATATTCATCGATGACTTGGATGAGGGAATAGAGTGCACTGTCAGCAAGTTTGCTGATGACACCAAGGTGGGAGGAGTGGCTGACACGCCAGAAGGCTGTGCTGCCATCCAGCGAGACCTGGACAGGCTGAAGAGTTGGGTGGGGAAAAATTTACCAAAATATAGTGAGGGCAAGTATAGAGTCTTGCATTTGGGCAGGAACAACTCCAGGTTCCAGTATAAGTTGGGGAATGACCTATTAGAGAGCAGTGTAGGGGAAAGGGACCTGGGCGTCCTGGTGGACAGCAGGATGACCATGAGCCAGCACTGTGCCCTTGTGGCCAGGAAGGCCAATGGCATCCTGGGGTGTATTAGAAGGGGCTGGTTAGTAGGTCAAGAGAGGTTCTCCTTCCCCTCTACTCTGCCCTGGTGAGACCCCATCTGGAATATTGTGTCCAGTTCTGGGCCCCTCAGTTCAAGAAGGACAGGAAACTGCTGGAGAGAGTCCAGTGCAGGGCAACAAAGATGATTAAGGGAGTGAAGCATCTCCCTTACGAGGAAAGGCTGAGGGAGCTGGGGCTCTTTAGCTTGGAGGAGACTGAGGGGTGACCTCATTCATGTTTATAAATATGTAAAGGGTGAGTGTCATGAGGATGGAGCCAGGCTTTTCTTGGTGACAACCAATTATAAGACAAGGGACAATGGGTGCAAACTGGAACACAAGAGGTTTCATTTAAATTTGAGAAGAAATTTCTTCACAGTGAGGGTGACAGAACACTGGAACAGGTTGCCCAGGGGGGCTGTGGAGTCTCCTACTCTGGAGACATTCAAAACCTGCCTGGACACCTTCCTCTGTCACCTCATCTAGGTGTTCCTGCTCCAGCGGCGGGATTGGAGTAGATGATCTTTCGAGGTCTCTTCTAATCCCTAACATTCTGTGATTCTGTGAATAGCTGAATACCACTGTCTAACACGTAACTGTTCCTTGGAAGTCTCCTCATGCAGGTCAATTTTGCTTGATTTTCTGATTACAGGTGAACAAACATCTTAGACATATGATTGCAGAAGTGTTCATATTTCTACTTTGTATACAACACTGTACATTGTTTTCCTGAATGAAAGCAATGAAGCTCAAGTGATGCAAAAAATACGGCTAATACACAGGTGGAGTTCTTTTGTCAAGCAAAGAGACTGGACATCAACAGAAAAAGTGTTCAATGAAAAGGGAACTCGCCTGGTACACAGAGTATTTATAACATTATTCAGTTGCTCAGGAAAAAAATTTTGACTCAGAGGTAAGCCAGTTGAATTTTATCCAATAAACTGATGCTTTTTAGTGTAGAAATGTAACCTCCCCCACAAGCTCCCAGATGCTGTTTGTGCTACTTGTGTCTCACATCTTCTCCCAAATCAGCCACAAAAACATTGAAATTGCTCACTGGTTTAGGAGCACCTCCCCATATTTTGAAGGGTGATTTCTAACTTAAAGTGAATATGCATGCCATACCATTGAATCAAAGTTTGTTATATTTGAAAATATATGAAGAGCACAACATTAATCACATGCAAAAGTAACAGTATATGATTTTTTTTTTTAAATAGACTCAAAGGGAGTCATTAACTCTACATGTGACACCATTAAAGTGATTAAAATGTCCTCCTCCACTCGCTATGACATTCTTCTCCCCTGTAAATTACATTGGTAGAGCACTTTCACATCAGTTAAGAAAGTGCAGTTAATAACGCTTTCCTGGTCTAGCAGCTTGAAGAAATGATTGCAGTTAGAACAAACATTGTGTATTTTTAGTGGCAAGATACAGGTGTCTTTTTTTAGGTAGGACAACTATCAAAGACATAATTTTCTTATGGCTGCAAACATCTTACAACTCAAAATAACTGAAAAGTCTCTAGTAAGAAATACTGTGCTATTTGTTCAAATGAGGGTAAACAATCTAAAATATGGAATAACAGGAACTAACATAATTGCAGCTTGCACCTTGTATGTGTAACTTTTATTTGCTGCTGTAAAACAAAGCAACACTGTGAAGAGAAGCTCTTGTTTACATTTATTTGCTTTACAGGTAAATGCATATTCCTATACCAGATTAATGAAACTTTTCAGAAACTGAAAGTTAAGATTTTCTGTTTTCAGTTAAAACATATAACCACTTAGCCTCTACACATGTGTAACTCTATTTACAAGTTATCATCTCAGTGAGCAGCACATGGACTTACAGAATTACTTTGCTGGACTGCTCCAGCAGTCTGTAGCTCTTCAAAGCTCCAAAGCTGTAAAACTAGGTCACCTGCACAGCCTCCCTACCAGTAAATATTTCCAATTTACTGTTACCCATACCATAGCAGAAATTTAAATTGTGTAAGTGCAGATGTTCAATAGACCACCTATCCCTCTTTGGGTGACTGGTATAAATCTCACTAAAATAAACTAGAGACCAAATTCATGTTAAAAAAACAATTTTGTTAGCTAAATTTAACAATCCAAGTTCTGTTCCTGGTGTACAACTATTTGTCTTAGAAATGATGCCTCTGGTGGTGGTCTCATCAGAAAAGGTGCACCTTCCAGCTTACAACCTTCTTGATAACATGTTTTCTGACAACTAATTGTACTTAAGAAACTTTTGCAGACTGTTGGCACTGTGATTGCCCAAAAAGGACCGACCTCAGTCTCTTCACATTCTGTGCTATGAGCACTAACTTCACCTTACCTACAGAATTGTCTTTTAACCTGTACAAATAAATGGTTTTTTACTGGAACTTTTATAAGGGAGGCAAAATTTACTACTCAAGGGTGTACACTGGAATCAATCATATTTAAGATATTTTGTGACTCCGGAGAACAGAGCTGGTATCTGCATTTGAAGACATAATCTAGGAAGTACTGTCAATATCAGAAGAATAACAATATCAGAATAAAGAATAATAGAAAAGGTAAAACATGTCCATTAACATGGAAAGTCACCATATCATGTGCTGAGTTCTAGACAGTGATAATAAAAATATGTTAGCTTAAGTTGCAAGAGCTTCTGAGAAGAGCTACTAGGATGGTAATGAAGACATCCACGACGAGATTACTAGAAGATTTATTTTTGCCTTTATAAAGAAAATCTGAGAAGTGAAAATGTCACTGCTGTCTACCCATACAAAGTAGCCAGGCAGAGAAAGGAAACACCGCGAAGAGAAAATGACTTAAAAAGCAACACCAGATCAAAACATTTAAATTGTTGTAAACAACTTTACCTTTGATTAGAAAAAAGATTTTGAGAGAGGATTCATTAGAATTCCTTGACTAACCACCAAAGCAATGAAGTTCTGGAATAGCCTTTTAAAATAGTAGCAATGTATCTGTATTTGTTAAAACAGCCAAAGAAGCTACCAGAAGCAATCGTATGGTAGAATGCAAGAGCTCCGCAGTTGTAGCTGCAGACCTGTGGTATGAAGATTTGTGATACTGATGAGCCATTTAGCCTGCTTTCCCCATTCACACAGGATAAAAACAGTAACCAGATACAAACGAAGCACTTGCCCCTGGAACAGACAGGCTTAGAATACTGCTTTTTCTTTTCTTCCCACAGTAAGAGGGAGTTTGCTCAAGTTCATTAGATAATGTTAACCTAACAAATTTCTTCATGACAGGACTTAACATTTGCTTTTGGTTTTGCTGCCACTGGCACCTTCCTACAGCATGTGATAGTTCTTGAGGCTTTTAGATGGGATCCCAGATTTGCATCTCTAGATTTAGTTGTGACCAGTAACCGTACTGATTAGGTCTTTTGAGACTTAAAGAGTTCAGACATCGGCTCACGTGTAAACACCTAAATAACAGGTCTGCAGCTGAAGTCTACCCTAATTCTATGCATTTCTCTTCTGTACTTTGGACCCCTTTGAAATAGAGACTTTTAAGTGGCTCTCCATTGCTGCAAGAGATTGAACCGGATGACTGAAACTATGTCATTCATTCTCATTTTCATGGGTAGTTCACAGGGATACCAAACAAACGGCTAAGGAAAAGACCTTAAATTTATGGAAACTGTATAGCAATATTCCCAACTTTCACTAATTTTTATCCAGATGTTAATGAAAATACTACCTGTAAGTGGACCTTTGCTTTAAAAGATACATTCACTAAACTTATTTGGTCAGATACTCACTCATAAAGAAAGTAAAATTGGTGGTTTGTAACAGAGCACTTATCATGTGTCATTCTGGACTACTGTGTATGTAAAGAGCACATATCTTTTACATTAATATCAGATAGCATGTGATTGTAATGTTTTTAAGTCTGAAACACCATTTACCTGTAAGACAATTGCCAATCGGAAATAAATTTTCCACATTAAGAATTTCAGAAAAAAACAGCAATGTTTGCAAGGAAAACAAGCAAACAAAAATAAACCTACAACCACAGTCTAATTCTTATCATAAAAAGAAACAGAGTTCTGCAAACAAAACTGAGAAATAGTTGTACTGCAAACTCAAGAAAAATGAACCGCTAATGACTGGAATCTTCAAAAACTGAAGAACATCCTGACTATTGGCTCGATGGCTGCAATTTTACCAAAAAAACCCTTCTAATAAGACAAGTTTTTTAAAAAAATCTGCTATAGGTAGAAAAAAAACTGATGGCTGCAGATTGCCTCCTATTTTCTTTGCTTTGATCCTAAAAGCCTTAACAGTGCTCTTCTGAAGCTCGAGAGCACACTCAAAGCTGAAACAGTCTCAGGGGCAGCACTGCAGTGAAGGTCCGTGTTGCTCTGCAGCAGGGAATGTTTTGCATGGACACACCTACCAGGCCAAACAGAAAAACATTTCCCATACATCAAAACTCGTCTTCTGGAAGAGGGAAAGGAAGTGCAGTAGGCTTTTCCTACGTAGACATTGATAAGGACAAGATTTCATAATAAGATTTTGTTTTCCCCTGCCAAACTCTCAAGTTAAGCAAAACATTGAGACGAATAGAAAAAAAATCTGTCTCCAGGATGAGATCACAATCTGTTTTTTCTCATTTAGTTTCAAAAATTCTCTCTGAATTCCTTTAACAATGCTTGGGAAGACCACCTAGAATTTTCCTAACATGACAAAAAGAGTCTCTTTTGGAGCTTTATATGTAACACAATTAAAAGATTTTAAATACTAAATTCAGACTGTCCTAGCACTTATAAGTACTCACTGATTTTCCTCAGTAATTTTTCTTCCATTTGAAAAAAAAAAAAAAGCCTAAAATATATTGGCATTTCAACAGATTAAATAAGTAATAGTAATGAGTTTCATATGGAAACACAATGGTTGAAAGAACAAGGCAAAGTTCACAAGGCTGCTAGATGCCACTATTTCCAGGTCCAAAATATTTCCATTAAGGAAAGGATTTTACCTTAGAGAAAATTAAGCTTTCATTTGGAAGCAATTTAGTTTAGGCTTCCTGCACGGAAATAAAAAGCTAAAGCAGCTGAAACTGTAACATCAGCTTTACTTATATTTACAACAACCGGTATGTCTTACCTTTTGTAAAAACACTAAGGTGAAAACACATTAAAAAGATACACAGACAAACAAAAAAGACATTAAAATCTGTTTTGCAATCATTTACCTTACATAAAATTCACAATAACTGATAAATTTCACAATTCTGATAAAATTCACAATAAGTTAAAATTACCTTTTTTATTAACTTTTACATATTAATAAACGTTTACTATATCATTTAAAACCAAATATTTAAACCCCATTGTCACCGCCACTAAAAGGTACTGTACTTTGGCTAGTACTTTTGCAGGATCATGAATAGACTGATACGTGTACTTTTTTTAGGTTCTCCTCACATTCAGTAGCTCTCAATTTTCTTGAGAGAAGCATGGCATTTAACATACATTGAATTACAAAAATTGTTACTTACAATTAGCTGTTTCAAGCCCACAAATGACTGTTCCACAGAGTTGGCGTTTAAAACTTGTCTCTTCACCGCAGCTTGCTCACCCAAGAAACGAAGCATTAAGTCTTTTACTGCATCTCCCTTGATATTCGTGGAACAGAAAAAGAAGAATCATAACAGATACTTATAAACATTATTTTAACAAAATAAAATGTTGAATTAAAACTGAGCAACATTTTTTTTTACCCATGAGAAATGCCTGTTTTCCAGTACTTTTTGTGTGAAATGAATACAAATGCATATATACTTACAGCATTTTAATAAAAACTTCTAGATTTACTCCACATTATTTGCCATATTCTTTTTTACAATGCATAGAAACATGCAAGCTTATTTGCTTCTCATAGTATTATCCTTCAAAGATCTTATAAAATACTCCTCAAAGATCTTAAAAAAGCACAGTAAGTTTTACAGGTTTTTATAATGGCTATCGATGTCGAAAGGGGCAATCTACTGACAGAATATAAAAGTGCATGTGATCAGTTAGCCTTTAGTAACCACAGAAAATACATTTTGAGAGATCATAAAACCAAGTAAACTGCAACCCTTCAACAAGCATTCTTAATTTCAAAAGAATTAACTGCAGGAATCAAGAGAAACTGGGTTATCTGAGCTCAGTAATTTGAAGACTTCAGACGAGACATTTGAACCAGATTTCTAAAGTTAGATGAAATTAATTCTATGATTTACGACAGGGAGCAGCTAAAACGAAGAGCATCCAAATCCAGGTTCCACTTCCAGCTTTGCTAGTAATAAACTGAATAACTGTGCCTCAATTTCCCCTTCTCATCTTTGTTCAACTATCAATTTCTGTGCCTCCCTGTCTGTTGGCTAATGTTCTTGTGGTTCTGTGTACTAGAGATTTTCAACATGTAATCAAGAAATTCAAGCTTAACATCAAGCAGCTACTGGAAAACTGTTGCCCACACACTAGCAGATACTGAAAACTGTGCTACTGCTGCCTGCACGCTCTTCAGGCCAGTATGGAGTGCAGGACAGGGTCCTCATCTTGTTGGGACTCTCCACATTACTGTATAGAAGAGAAGCCCCTGTGGTATCAGAAGTCACCACATGCCAAAAGCTGGTAACATAAATTATTTCTGTAAGACTTTTGCCAGTCTTGCGATTTTATGTGTTTGTCACCTAGAAAAGCAAACATCTGAAATGAAGCAAAAATATCAGCAATGTATTAACAATATATTTATTTTTTTATTTTTAAACAGAAAGCAATTTATAACCCACGTTCAGCCAGAGTAAAGATCTGTCTGGTTCATCATCCTGTTGGCGAATAGCAGATGTTTGCAGAAACATTGTCAGAAACAGGATAAGCTCATACTGGTCTTTCCCATCTTAAAGCAGCCAGAATTTTATGACCCATATGTGCCGGGGGACATATTTCCTGCCATTTTAAAACACCCACTGAAAGATATTTGTACTGGGTCAGCTGGGATAGAGTTAATTTCATAGGTGGCTGGGAGAGGACAGGACAGTGGACCCAAACTAGCTGAAGGGATATTCAATACCATATGACGCCATGCTTAGCATAAAACTCGGGGAGTTAGCTGACGGAGGAACACTTGCTGCTGCCAGAAGAACACTCGCTGCTGGGGCGAGGCGCTGCTGTCCAGGATGCTGTTTGTTTTCTCCCAGTTGGGCAGCACGATCCTGTTGTGAGTGCCAAGTGCAGTCCAGGTCGCTGGTCTTCCAGGATCAGCAGTGCAGGACCAGTGTTTATAGTCGCTGTCAGGGTGATCACTACTTGGGAGCAGATGGTGCATTGGTGTTGCTGCGCTGTGAGCAATGCACTGTCTATCCCTCACTTTGTATATTCTTTTGTTGTTATTGATATTGATTCTCTTTTCACTTTTACTGTTCTGTTAAACTGGTTTTATCCCAACCCACAAGTTTTGCCTTTTGTTTCCTGATTCCCTCCCATCCAAGCGGGGGCGAGGGATCAGTAAGAGAGCAGCACGTGGTTCTAGTTGCCAGCTGGGGTTAAACCACAACAACAAGCCCCCCATGACTTTTGTCTTGCTCAGTTTTTGGTCTGTTTTTCTCAACAAAAGTACACCTGAGGGCAATGAATTCTACAACTTAAAACCAGTTGCATAGACTGCAGAACAGTAACTCCTTTTGTTATGCTTATTACTCAACAGTGCATTTGCCATAAAAAGGCAGCAAATGATAATCCTCTCTTTACATTGATTCTTTTATGAATTTTAGATCACTATTGCTCTTGCAAGTCAAAAGGTCCTCTTCCTTTTAGCTACCACTCACAAGAAAACCTCTGCACTCCTCACCATTCCTCTCCTCTCTCCAATTTGTTTCGATTTCACTATATTTTTTCAGGTCTGTGGTAGCTAGAGTGGCATTCAGTATTTATGAAGTTAAAACAGAAAGTGAATATGCAAAACTGTAAGAACACAAAGGAATGTTTACCAAAATTCCTCTAAAGAGTATAAAAACATTGACTTGAAGAACTGAGGCAGAAAGCAAGCCAGAAGGCCTTTTGCCTAAAAAAAAAGGTGAGCTGCATAAAACACAGTAAATCTTAGCTATGATAAAGATAATGGATATTAAATGTTTGCACTTTCCCCATGGACAGTAATAGGAAATATGTTTGTGTTTTCTGCCTAGTTTCTTGAGGAATGAGACTGCAACTACTGTGGTACCACATGGAAAAATTTTACCTCTAATGCTGTCTAATGCTGTCACCTACCGTATGAATAAACAAGACCTCAATCTTTTGGACAGAGAAGTCTGAAGGATTAAGAAAAAACAGTGTGTGCAAAATGACATAAATACAAAAAAATTTTTAATTCCCTCCAACAACACTTTGGAGAAGGAAACATTAGCAATGAACGTAATGAAACAAAGGCCACCGTGACAGCAGACAGTAACTGATGAAGAAAGGCGTAATGGAAAGAGCATAAAAAGCAGTACCCCAACTTGTTCCCACACTCATAGAACACAGGTTCAGACAATTTCTTTCAGACATAAATAATCCAAAGTTTCAGACATAAATAATCCAAAGTAATTAAAAAAAAAAAAAGTTTATTGAATGACCAGCAAAAAGCAGCATGCAGCTGAATTGAAGAATATGAAGTATTTTTCTTGGTGTGATTTATCCACTTAACTTTTAAAACAACACACTTGTAATAAGAACAAACACTTTCTGAGTGAGCAGGAGAAAAAAAAAAGGGAATGAGCTCTTCAACACGTCATGCAAAATTTCACTCCTTCCCTGAAGCTCACTTAGAGTTCATTTTAAATGCACTTTTCAACTAACTTCCTCGTCAACTGCATGCAGCCTAGTTTAACATCTAGCATTGAAAACATGACTCCCACAACGTTTAAGTTAATATTTCAAGTACTCCACAATTACGGTTTCAGTTAAATACAAAATTTGGAGTACTATAAGCATTTAGAACAATGATACCAAACTAGGGAATGTCAGGTCAGTCAAGGCGTGCACTCAGGCCACTGCAAAGCAGTAACTAGAAGGGAACAAAGCTGTACAAATGTAAAGCACTTCAAAACTCGTTCCTGCTGACATGTCTATGTGACTGCTTACAAATTATAACCAACGAAGAAAGAAGCAGGATTTCGCTTTAATTCCATTGATGATGTTACATCAGGTCTTACTGTAGAAATACATCACATGGACATTGCCATAACGTCTTCTTTTCAAGTACGTACTAACTGGTAGTTCTGCATATATGCACATGCCCGGATTCAGGGAATCATCAGCACAAGATAGCCTTCAATCCTTAAGTGGACTGAGGAAGGTGAGAGGGAATGGTTGTAAAAAAGGAGGCCTGCAATAAGGAGGACCTCATCCTTGGGGCCTGCAGAAGGGATCATTTCTGCTGTCCACCCCATTAGCTGTCAGAAGGGCAATACTGCACACTATTGAATTACTCATCAAGGTCTGAGGGGTTTTTCAGGGAGGGTGGGAAGGACCCTTCCATTTTTTTTGGAAGGAGTGGAGGAGTAGCTTCCTATTAAGTGTTTTCTTTCATACTAATTACTGGGTTCTCTGACAATAAACAAATGTTTTAAGATAAAGCTAACCCAAGAAGTAGCAGCAGCATGGTATATGTCTAAAACTGATATAATTTGTTGTTTATGATGGAAAACTAATATTGTCAGATAATTCAGCTGCAAATCTGGACCTGATTCACTCCAGAAACTTTTCTGATAGTTCCTGCAGATTGGAAAGTTCCTGCAGACTGCTCTCTGCTTATATTTGACTATTGACTGATAAGCTTTGTTATGCTACAATGTATCCAAAACCTCAATGTATCGAAAACCTCAACACCATCTCTCTAGAAAACAATTCTATTACCCAGAGGAATAGATATGAAAGAGCAGGATTAGTGCATTTCAAGAAAAAAAATTCCATGACTATAGTTAGCCTTGGTTGAGTAGCCAGGACTAAATTGCTTCATGAGAAATACTCAATATATCCCAGTGAAATTTCTCAAATTTCTGAAAATACGTTTCATGCCTTCTTACTAGTTGGGAACTCTGATAGAAGATAATGAAATTTATTTCCACTACTGTGTTTTTCCCTTCACGATCTCATCTGGAGTTTTGCCTTTAATTTTGGGATTATCTCTTCATGGTAGCTTGCTCAAGCGCTCCATCTTTCCTACAGGTTATACCTTTCCACTGCTTAGGGAAGATATAAACGACACAATTTCAGTCAGTGTTAACATTAAGAGCACTGCGAACTAAGTACTAAGTAGTAGGGTCAGAAACTAACCGAAAATACTTTAAAAATACAACCAGCTTTGGGTTCTGTGACAATTGTCAGCAATGGTTTCCAATGTACACAACAAATTTCACTGCAAATAAATATGATCTGCCAACTTCATGTATGAGTTGACAGCAACATTAAATTTTCTAATAAGGACTGAAGTAATTAAACATACGGTGACCATCAGCAACAATATGAAGCACTATGATATACAGATTATCAGACAGCTCTTACACAGTAATTCTAAAATATAACCATACACTATGATACAATAGTAGACTCTTACCTGGATATTATCAAATTTTAATCCAGGCATGGTGAGATTCTCTTTATCTATGAACACGGTGCTGTATTGTTGTGTAGCAACTGAAATTAGAACATTTCTGGTTTTCTCACTGGGAAGCCAAGCATCATTTCTTCGATCTAGTTCACTCATATTTAAGGCTGTGGCAAACGGGTCATCACTTCCAGCAAAAACAGCTTGGATTTGTGAGAATGGCTTGGGGGACTGAGTTATCTCTAGAGATGATGGTGGATCACCTGGTTCAGGTCTCCCATTTCCCACAGTGAAAGTAGAATTAGATGAAACACGAGAACTGTCTCCATGATTAGAAAGAGAGGACATTTGTTCTGGAACTGAAGTGCTCGCGTTGGGGTTACTAACAGAAATAAAATTGGATGTGGTAAATGAATCAAAAAAATCAGAAGCTAATGCATTAGTGTTAACGGTATCGCCAAAGAACTTGCTTAGACTAGGACTTGGTTGAACCACCTGTGGATTAGACTTCACTGGAGTCTCAATTATGCTACTAAAACTGGGAGATTTTACCATCTGAGGCTCAAAACCGTCAGGCAGGAACAACTGTGGCTGGGTATTAACATTGCTTGCTTGGCTGAAGATGGTACACACAGGAATAGGCTCAGCCTCAGGAGACGGTTTGCTAGTACTGAGTGATGATATCTGGTCCTCAGGTTTGCTTTCATCAATATTATTTGGCTTTGTTTCAACAGGAACGCCATTTTCCAACTTTGGTTCCTCCTTCACTGCTTCCTGAATTGATTCTTCCTTTAATGATGCCTGATCATCTGTTCCAATCTCAGAAATGTCTTTGGGTGTTTCTTCATGTTCAGTTTCACTCTCATTACTTAAAAACTCTTCTTTATCTACTTCTGCTTGTGGTTTTTTATTATTTTTAGCTTCCATTTGTTCTACAATCTCTTGGAGACAACCAAGTTCACCTGTGTCATCTTCACTGTTATTTGGAGAATCTGATATAATGACACTTTCCATCATTTGTTCGTTCAGTTTATCTACAAAGTTATTTGAATCTTCTGATACAGTTTCATTCCCTTCAGACTCAAATTCATCTCCACCAAGATCAATGGTTTCCTCATGAAAGAGAAGTTCTCCCTGAGTTTTCTGTTGAACTATGTCTCTGCTGTCATCTTCATCTGAGGTGGTTTTTGCATCCTTAGCACTACTTTCATTATTCTCCATGGTAGCTGAAGAGGAAAGAATCCCCACCAAAACAAGTTATTAGTTATATTACTCAGGTTTTGCTCAGCTGTCGCACTGAAATTCCTAAGTATCATAGAAACACTGAAATTCTAGCTTTAAAAAATACAGACATTTCACTATTTGATACCTTTCATCTAATATCTGCCCACAGAATAAATTAATCCTGGAAAAGGCTATCTCTTCATCCTGTTTATAAATGGCAAGAATATTTGGCTTAAAGAACAAATGCCTCCCATTTAACACAGAAACATATTTCTTTACTGCTCGCAAAGGCATGATCGGTCCCCACTTCAGAGAAGCAAAGGCGGAGGGGGATCACGACTGACACGAATGCCCGTTCCCAGTGCCGGCTACGGACCCCAGTGGCAGCCGCACAGGCTGCGCAGCGCCAGCGCTGCTCCCGCTCCCGTCGCCCCGCGGCCCCAGCCGCGGGCCCGCTCCGCAAGTGCGGCCCCGGCCCAGCCTCCAGCGCCCCGCGGGATCCCGGCCCTGACCGCCCCGCGGCGAGGAGGGGTGAGGGGCCCGGCCTCCGCCTGAGGCAGCCCGGGAGGGCCCCGCCGCCCTCCCTCCAGGCCGGGGCGCCAAGGTTACCTCAGCACCCACCCGGGCGCGCAGCAGCCACGCAGCCCGCTCACCGGTCCGCTCTCCTCACCTCCGCGCCTCGGCGGCAGCTGCCCCGCTCCGCCACCGCGCCTGCGCCGCCAGCCTGACTGGGCGGGACTGCGCACGCGCGAGGCCACCTCCCGGAAGCGGCGAGCGACGGGCAGCGCCGAGGGCCAGAAAGGCGGCGGGCGGCAGGTGTGCTGTGCTGAGGGTCGCCATGGAGGACGATGCGCCGGTGATTTACGGGCTGGAGTTCCAGGTGGGTGCTGGGGGACACTGAAAGGGGGTTGGCGGGTGTCGGCTTCACCTCTGGGAAGGTGATGGTTGCAGGGCGAGTGGTGTGCGGTGGGGCAGTGCGGTGCTTGGCGAGCTGCGGGGACCGCTGGTGGGGGCACCGGTGTCCCCTCACTGTCCTGAGCCGGTACTGGGGACACCTCGGCTTGTGGTGTTTCTGGGCACCTGCCCGTCGCGTTGGGGTTTTTGAAGGTGTCTGAGCATGGGGCAGGAGTTGGTACCTGCTCAAAAACTTGCTGTTTGCAGGGCAGGTGTGGGGGCCCAGCTTGGCTGGTGGGAGCCTGTGCTGGCACCCACCTGGGCCCCTCGGGAGGAGTCTGTGTCTGACTCTGGGGTGGTGGGAAAACAGCAGTAGTCTCAAAATGATTCTTGGAGTTGTTTCTTCCTTTTGAGAATTTTTTTTAAAAAGGGTTTCTGTGAGGAGAGGGCATGAAACTGCTTCTGATAAGTTGCAGATTTTAGTTGACTATACCCAACTGTAAAGCTACTTGGTGTTTGGGGGGCCCTTGCTATGGGTTCTGTGTCTGTGTATTTGTCCCATAGCACAAATCTGTCCATTGTATTAGTGTTTATGGCTATAAGGAAATGGGACTGTCTAACTTAGGAACTTATTGATCCTCTTCATAGAGGAATGTGAGTCTCACGTTTAATAAAGATTCTGCAAGTTCTGGGAAAATAAATATCTAGGTAGATGGGGTGGTGAGAGGGACACTGATCCTTACTCAGCTTTTATGTGTTCTCTTTGGCAACAGCTGGCTTGTCGTTGTTGCTATTATAGCAGTAATAGGAGGCGCTGTGTTTCCTTTGCAGCTCACAGAGCAATGTTTTCTTTTTACAGTAGGTATAGTAATACAAATATGTACATGTGCACTGTTTTTTAGGCACCTCTGTTAAAGTGCTAGCAGAAAGTAATATATGAAGGTTCTTTCGAACAACTTTGGATGTCCTGGCTACTGAGTTGTGTGCTCTGTAATCCTGACTATACCAATAGATTTCCTTAACAAATTGTGTATTTATTTGGTTGTCCTCTGGTATAGGAGCTAGTGTGTAATATTCACCTGTACTAAATGTTAAATCTACTGAAGTCTGATAATATGCTGTAATTTTGTGATTGGCTAGAGATGGCTGTTACTTGTGCTTCAAAACTGATAAAACTTGAACTTATACTGTTCTGCAAATGAGATTTAAGTATATATTTCTTGTGCTTAATAAAATTAATGGTTTATTTCTAGTAGGTCATATATAATGTCTTTCAGAAATTTTGGAAAGCTAACCCTGTTGTCTGGGATCTCCATGGACCTGTGCCCCATACCTCCCCAAATCCTACATCTCCTACAGACCTCTTCTGTTCTGCAAAATATGTAACAGGGCTGTTTGGGAAGATAAAGCAAAAGGACTAAGAGGGGCTGTAATCAAAGGGAATTATAGTTAATACAGATCATTTAGAGAGAATGTGAGGAAAGAAATAACGGTTTATGACTAAATAGAAAAGGAATATAGAAGTGAAGGCTCTATTTCTGATCTCTATTAAATGCCAGTGTGGCTTTAAAACAAATGGCATCTCTGTACTTTATGGAAAAGGCTCTGGTGGAGAGATTTAAACTGAAAACTGGTCTGTTTTTTTTCCAACTTGCATCTCAAGGTCTGATAAGAAAGAGTATTATTCTTTTTAAGCCCGGTTTCGTCTGTATTGCTAGACAATAATGGCTAGCTGCATCATCACAAGTACTTCTTCTTTTCAGTGTGTAACAGAAGCAATGTGACTGAAAGCATCTCTTCAGATGAATTTTTCAGGCTGGCTTGAAGAATTTTGTTGTTTTTTCTTAGATTTTTGTTGTTGTTGTTGTTGTTATTTCTAGTCTTTACTTCAGCTCTATGATAAGCTTATTCAAAGATGAGATTATAAATTAATTAAAAGACAGAGGGATCTTCTTAGTCTTATTACAAATAAAAATTGTATGTGACAAAACCAGGACATCTAGGAGCTACATAAGGGATTGCAGACTAAGAAGCTACGCATGGCTCCAGCAGTCAATAAGAAACTGTCTTCAACCACTGCTGTGTGATTCTTTTTGTGACTTTTTTTTTTTTTTCAAAAGTCAATATGCCACCATAGTTGCTCTGATCATCCAACTGTCGTGAAACTGAGAAAATTATAGAGGAATGGGTGGTGGGAGAAAATGTGAGTTGCTGCTTGAATTGAGGACTGAGTGATGTGACTGTGGATCATCAGGTTAGACATGATGAAGAATTTTTTCACAATGAGGGCAGTAAAATACTGGCACAGGTTGCCCAGAGAGGTGGTAGATTCCCCATCCCTGGAGATTTTCAAGGCCAGGCTGGACAGGGCTCTGAGCAACCTGATCCAGTTTAAGATGGAGGGGACTTGGACTACGTGACTTTGAAAGTCCCTTCTAACCCAAACCATTCTATTATATGATTATGAATATGGTGCAACAGCAGCAGCTACAGAACGTTTCAATATGGAAAGCTGTTCTTCTGAAAGGAATCTTAGTAAACTTTACCAGTATCCTGAACTATGAGAATATGGTAAATAGGGTCCTAAGGGTATCACTAAGTGTTATGTTTTCAGTGAAATTATGTGCTATTAATACTTGTCCAGTGTAGAGTTGACCTATGCTTACTATCTAGCCTGGAGTACACAGTATTTCTACACTGTGTTAAATAGTCCTAATTTTGAGGTATTCACAGTTTTCCCCATCCTATTATTTGAGTCTTTAAACAGTGATGTTTTCAGTAGGTGTTTAAGCACTATGGAGTGTCTGGAAATGCTGTATTTGCCTTAGTTTGAGGTTGACTGGGTGATGCTTGTACCCCTGGAAATGGGCTGTCCAGGGTGGGTATTTGGCTCTGTTGCAATGCCGACTGTGATTCCTGGGGGAGCAACCTACATATCGCTTGTTTAAAAGCGTGCATAAGTTAGCCAGCATCATGCTGGAAGGCAGGAGGAACATTGCTTGTGCCAGAGAGTGATAATTATAGAGCATGTATTAAGGACATTTAATGGATTTTGGGGATACCAAAATATGGAACTGAATTTCAGCATGCCAGATACTCCTACTGTGTGTTACATGTCAAAATTCCATAGACTTGCAAGGGAGATGCATGAGAAACAGGAGGGAAGGAAGGACGGACGGACGGACAGACAGCAGAAGCCTGCTGGCTGACCACAGGGCTGTGCTACACAAGTACAACTTCAGCTGCACCCCAAGACTGGTGTCTGGCTGAAGCAGGCTTAAAAAGAGCACACAGCTGCTTTGTCAGAGTTTGTGTACTGCATTGTGGTCCTGTTGTGCTTCTTGAATAAGCAATACTTGGCCCATACTGTATTGTCAATTAGTGGTTAACAGGTTTTATGCATCTGAACAAGGACTATTGATTTTTAGGATTTTCTTGCATGTTTGCAAGAGTAAAGTGAAACTTAACTTCCCTAAAGCCAAATATGACTTTTTAGAATAAGAGACTTAAAGCAGTGCAAAATGCAAACTTAAATAGACTGGTCACAGGTCTCTTATGATGTGTGTGTATATATATATGTACAGTATCAGTATGTATTGAGAGCAGCTCAATTGACCTACCTTTGGAGGAAAAGGCTGGTGTAGGTTTATTAGAAGGAGAGGGGGAAGGGGACTTTTTGGGAAGATACGTTGCCTCAGGCTCTGCTGTGCTCCCAGTATGGGAGTGGAGCAGGTCTTGAGCTTATACCTCCTATCAGCAGTGGTGTTCTCTTCCCTGGGAGAGCTTTTGTGGTCTCTTGTGGGTTAAGAGAGAATGGTCTGTACAGAATGTAGATAATAATTTCGATACAGCTTTGGAGATGTCTTTGGAGGTTTTATTTTGAAAATTGAATCAGTTTGAGAAATGGCGTGGTAATGTCTTAGTGAAATTCCTAGCTTCTGCCTTGGTCCTCTTCTAAGATGACTTGCCTAATGAGTGCCAATCCTGTATATTTTAATCCAGGCTGAATGTGATTCTCTTGCTTGTTTTGCTGTCAACCTCTCCAGGATCCTTCTTGAGGGCAGCATTTCAGCTGGGAGGACTTCTTGTGGAACTTCAATCTAACATACTGTTAGGCTTCAAGTTTTAGTAGGGGGGAAAAAAAATATATAAGTGGCAAAACTCTCTTAACTAATCACCCAAAGATCTTCATAGTGCGTGAATTGGGTAGAAACTATTTCTTTTATGACCCTCAAGCAATTAGCAGGATTGTGATAATATTAGGTATGGTACACACTAATGACAATATGAATATACAGTTGTGTGAAGTTGAAGGAACTATTAAAATAGGACTGTTACTGTTATGGTTCATGATAAATTAACAGTGACAGTGTGAAAGTGGGATTTCTAAGGATGGTTGTGCTATGCAAGGCTTTGTGTGAGGATTGCATTTGTTGCTGTGGGAGTTTACGGAATCTGTCAGACTTTGGAATAGGGTCAGTGAAGTAAGTATGTCATTGGTGGGAATTCTCGTGCTGTGAAAGACTTGGAGAAAGCAGCTGTCTGAGAGCACTGAAGGTCACCTGGGCATGTGTGCTGCCAGCCTCTTCACAGAATGAGTCACTGCAGCTTATCACAGGCAGTGATAAAGGGTCTCCTGCTGTGATGGGGAAACACGGCTGTCCTACCTAGGTAAAGATCAAAGTGTACCTACTTGAAAATTGAAATTATGCCAGAAGGTAAAAGTAATATTCATCACGTTATCAGCCTACAGCTTCTCAGGCTGGGGGGGGGGGGGAGCGTGGGAAACCTTGTATTTTGCCTTTAGAATGGGGCATCAGCAAAGCCAACCCCCCTCTCCTCCTTTGTCGGTTCCCACCCTTCCAAGTAGCAGTATACTGTTTCTAGTTTTTCACAAGCAGATGGTGAAATAACTTTAAATTCAGGTTTGGGAACTGCAAGCCAAACACTGGGGTTTCTGCACATATTGCAAGCCTGCTGCTTATTAGTACAGATTGATTGTATAAATTTCAAATGATACATGGGTTGCAGAAATTATTTTGGTTATATTACACAATGCAAATATTCAAATGTTGGGGTCAGTGTATGTTTTCTTGTTAGCTGATACCAAGCCAGTGCAATGCATTAGCGAGACAAAATACAGGGTGTTCAAAAAGGTGGACCCAATTTGAAATCACTGTGTCTCTCCAAGCAGGACTGCCCATGGATGAAAATCTTACCACTTGAAAGGGTGGGGCATAGAGTTTCAAATGATGACTCCTAGATGCCTGGTTAAACTGTTTGTAAGTTTTTTCTGTAAATGTGACATGTTGCCATTGAAATATACTGCTTTGAAATGAGGTCTGTCTTTTTGAAACACCCTGTATGTATTGAAGAAGTACTGATCCCTTTTTCTTTGCCCATTAATGCCCTAAATAGTAACAGTCTAATTTAAAACAGAAAAAAAAAAAGTATTTGATATTTCAAAAGATGTGGAGAAGGGGAAGTTTCAGGAGAACGTACGAACCAAGTGTAGGGATTCAGAGCAAAACAGTTCCATAAAGCACTTTAAACCAACCCTCTTTAACTTTTTCAGGTTTGTCATTGTGTTCCTCTGGATCATCTCCTGCTGTTGTCAATGTCCCTTCTCTCTGCAGGCTCTGTCCTATTTCTTTCTCTCAGAGGTTTTTATTATTCTGCAGTTGGTCTAAATTGTCATGGCAAGGTAGAAGGTGGTCTTTGCCTGACATCCCACTGAGCTTGGTGTGGGCATAGACATGATGGCCGGTCTCCAGTTAGTCTTTCTTGCGTTCTGTCACAATGATTGCTGTCATGCTTGTTTTCTAGGTTTTTGCATGCCCTTTGCATTGCATAAATGTATGTTTATTTTCGCTGTGGATTTGCAGTTAAGTCTTTGTCCTTTTCCTTTGCATGTGACGCAATTTCAGGACCTGTTTCTAAGACAAGGGTGCAACTAGTTTATGTGTTGTCAAAGCTGTGTCTTAATCTAGCGTGAGCTCATTATTCTTTGACCATAATTGCTAGGTACTAAGCATGTGTGCCCAACAGCAATAGCAAAACCTGAGTTTCTCTTGACGAGTACATCTGTGTAGTGTGCTGCTTTTTGGTTTTGTGTGTGGATTTTTTTTTTTCCTTTTTGAGCAGGAGTTTGCTCAAGTCTTTGTTCACACATGCCTTTGTTTCCTTACAGTTAGTGGTGGGGGTTGTTTGTTTGTTTTCCTTGGATTAACTTCTCCCTGATGCATAGCTTTACCTGTTTCCCCGTCATCATCACTGGATAGAAATATTTAGTCGTGTTGCTGGTTATTTTTCTTGTCTGATGGAAACCGGTGTACATAGTTGGTTAGCTAACCCATCAACTTCTGGGAACATCCTGCTAACTTCTTATGAGTCAGGTTCTATTGTTTTTGTTTTCTTTGCTAACACTTTAAGGATAAAGTGTGATATTAATTAATGTGTGTCAGCTTTTTGATTTCCCTCTCAAAATGATTTTGCTATATTTTCATCAGGTGACTTGGCAGCCTTCTGCATGTGATAGGATCTCTTTCTTTTGCCCACAGTGAGCTTAACAAAATTTAATTCATAAAGGTGCAAGACTGGTTCCAAGCTTTCAGTCCTTCTGTGAATCATTCTCACAAATGTTTTTATGAACTGATAGCCAGTTTGTGAGATGTGATAGTGTTCTTTTCATTTTTCTCTAAAAGTATCTCAAAGTAGGCAAAATTAGGCATTTCTTTGTGCAGGAGACAGCTGACCATTGAACTGTTACTTCTGTTATGAATCAGCTCTTCCTGATTTATGAATGCTTGAGTTTGAATCTTGTGGTTTATGGATGTTGTAGTCTTTTATGACAGTATAAACAGTAGTGTATTTCTTGTTGTAAAATGGGTTTAAATGTTTTTCTCAGGCCTTTTTTTTTTTTTTCTGCAAAATGAGAATCAATTTAAAAATATTTTAAAGAAGGGATAGAGAAGTTGATGACAAATGTTACCATGTATTGACAAAACTTTATTTTGGGCACTTTGTGTTTAACCTGATCCATTTTTTGAAAGCAGCATGATAAGACCTACTCAAAAGGCTTTAAAAGGGGTGAAACCACCCTTTTATTTCCTTTATTTTATTGAAGATCCTGGAGGAGGTTTCTTCTATTTGACTTGTAGAAACAACAGAAGTTTGCTTGGTTGAAAGAGATACATAGCCGTTAGCTTATTTCTAATGTTTTCTTCAAAATAATTGAAAACACATCTGAAATGAAAAGGAGCTCTCACCAAAGATCTGCTGATGTAAATACTGTTCAACCCAAAATAAAAGCTTTTCTGCAGTCTTCTTAGCGAACTTTGGTTATTTCTGTCAATCATAAACACTGTCTAGGCTTGTTGTAGGTAAGTGCTGCATAAATAATAAAAGAGTAGAAACAAATCAGGATGAATTCACACTGATCTGACCTGCATTTGAGTATGTTTTGAACACAAACTACTCACTCATGTTCTCTAATGCTTTTTTTTTCCTATATAAATGTTATGGTACTAGCCCATACTTCATAGGCTTAGTTGCATTTTTCACTTTTTATACTCAATCTTAAACAAAATGTTACATTATCTAAATCACACGATTCATGCGTATGCTGGTTTCAGCTGAGATAGAGTTAATTTTCTTCCTAGTAGTTGATATAGTGCTTTACAGCTTTTCATCCTGACCTGGGAGAGCACAGAAGGTTCGGAGGGAACACAGCTGACCCCAATCAACTGAAGGGATATTCCATACCATATGACATTGTGCTCAGTCTATAAAGCCATGGAAAGAAGGAGGAAAGGGGGGACACACATGTTTAGAGTGATGGTGTTTGTCTTCCCAAGTCACTGTTCATGTGATGAAGCCCTGCTGTCCTGGAGGTGGCTGAACACCTGCCTCACAATGGGAAGCAGTAAATGAATTCCTTGTTTTGCTCTGCTTGTAGCTTTTGCTTTACTTATTAAACTGTCTGTATCTCAACCCATGAGTTTTGTCACTTTTACTCTTCCAGTGTTGTTCCCTATCCCAGCAGGGGCAGTGAGTGAGCGGCTGTGTGGTGCTTAGTTGCTGTCTGGGCTTATACTGCAGCAAGGTGCAAGATAAGAAGCATCTGCTCTGTAGGAGTTCAGAACTTCAACTGAAAAAATGAGTTGGTTCTTACTGTTACTACCAGGCCATGGCTTAGATTGCCTTACTTCAGAAAAATCAAATCTCTTCAAGTTGGTGTTCTAGAATTAAATTGTTATAAAGTTATGTATTGTGATGTATTTCAACTATTCCCTTCTAAGCTTCTAGTCATCCCTCTGATGCTAATGTAAAAACTTTTGAACAAGATTATATTGAAGGTAAATGTTCTTGAATCCAGAATATAATCATTAGCAGCTGCACAAGGGGTGGCCTTGAGAAGGGTCATTCAACAATTACCTGAATCCTTCTGACGTATTTGCTTATAATACAGGCTTCAGTGTCTGAAGAGAGCTATTTCATGTCAAAAAGGATGTGAATTTTAAAGGTTTGTTTTCTGTTTCAACAAAAAATTCACATTGATCGGTAATATTAGGGTATCTTTTGCATGGGAAGTAGTGGATATTCCTCAGAGCTTATTTATGGTTGCTAAATGGGCCTTTGTGTGTTAGTTTATATCTCATTTACTCAAAATTAGTGAAGAGAGTCTCTACTAATGACTAGTGCAAACTAGCAATTGTGATTTTTAGTTCAAGCTATACTTTATTTTTCAGTGTCTCCCATGGCCTTTAACTGTTTTGCTTCTCTGAAGACTGTGGTTGGTGCAAGTTGCAGAAGCAAGGCAGGGAGTCTAGCGTTCTCATCAACAATAATAGAACAAAATAATGAGATTATGGCAAATTCTCAATAGGTGAATAACAAGTTATTTTTCCTGTCATTCAGGCAATTCTTATTCCTAGTGGCCTGGAGTGGAAAAGAAGGGATTTGGTTTTTAACTTTCTTTTAAACTTGGTGGTTAATGGTGAGAAAAATAATTCATTTTTATGCTGGCATCAATCTTCAGCCTGAATGGTTTGAAAACTTCTGAAAAAACAACCTCTTCCTTGGATATTGTAGCTAATGTATTTAAGAATTGTCCACTGTTCTATGGAGGTTGTTAAGTTAATAAGAGTATTAGTTTGGAAGAACTGCTATAATATTGGATATTATCAGTGTTACAATGAAGGCCAGGTACAGTGTTTAGCACCCTGTCTATTCCGTTCACCTCACAAATGTGAGAAATTACACTACTAATTATATCAACTAAAATAGATCTAAAGGGCAGGAAAATCTGGGAACTGTAAAAACGTAATGCTTAAAATCATAATCGATGTGTAAACTTCAAAGATTTTTGCTGAAATTAATGTATTGTATTAATTAGACTTTTCTAATGGTTTTCTTCTTCCCTAGGCACGAGCTTTAACACCTCAAACAGCAGAAACAGATGCAATAAGATTCTTGATTGGAACGCAGTCTCTTAGATATGATAATCAGGTAATTTTTCTGTCAAATTTCAGTTGTAATTTTTTCTTTTTTTTTTTAACTTTGTTCTGATATGATTCTTCCTCTTTTGTCCCCCCTGTTGAATGTGAACATTAAGTGATAGTCAAATTGAAGACATCTGTTAGTAGAATATAAAGATATTGATAAGAAAAGTAGGTGAATGAAAGCTGTGTTTATTTTCTGAAAATTAAATTACTCTTCTAAATTGTATGACTAAATCAGATTGGTTTAGTAAAGGAACTACCATATTTTTGGTAATTTAAATCTATAGATTCTCCAGAGGCATTTTTAAACCGCAGAAGAGATGCAAAATAAAACAGAAGTCTTTAAGCCTTGATTGCATCTAATGAGACTCCTGGTACATGCACAGTTCTATGTATGTCAAGCTTCATAAACTGGATTTTTCATTATTAATTTTTGGTAATCAGCTATGTCCGTTCTGATCATAAGTTTAAAAACAATTTAAACTAAAATTTGAGTGACTTTTATGGCTCAATTTCTATTGGGCTGTTTCTTCTGTAGTTAAGAGCACAACACTCCTAATTGCACAGCAATCTTAGTTTTTGTGGCTGAATTGCAGTAAATGCCTTCATACTGAAAGGAGCTCTTGAGGCCAGCAGGATTAGCAAGCTGTACAGAGTGTAGGTGGTGAGGGTTTGGGAGTGTGGGAGCTGCAAGTAGTGGCCTCTGAGAAGATGCCAGGGGTTGCCTCTGGAAGACATGGTTTGTTCCAGTGAACCTTCCTCAGGACACAGCTGAGCCAGTCAGCCTGGTGCCATCTCTGTGAAAACAAAGGGGACAAAATGCTGGAGGAGCAAGCAAAGACTGCAAAACAGCAGAGGTAAGAACAGAAGGTACTCCATAGTGGAACAGGTGTAGCAGGTGTCCACTGCAGCCTGTGGAGTACCTGTGCCAGAGCTGGTGGATGTTCCAGAAGAAACCATGGCCCATGAGGACTGCATGCTGGAACAGAGGAAGAGAGTAAGATGGAAAGAGCATCGGAGAGAAAATACTGTGTACTGACTGCACACACCAGTGCCCCACAGCCCCCTGCACTGCTTGGAAGGGGTTAGCAGAGTCTGAAGTCAAGTTAAGCCTGGGAAAGGGGGGAAAGAAGATGCTGGTTTAAGGTTTGTCTTTTTCTTTCCCACTTTCCAAATGAGGCATTACATTTTTATTTTATTTAGCTATACATTAATTTACTGAAGTCAAGTCTGTTTTGCCCGCGACAGTGATTTGTAAACGATCTTCCTGCCTTTAACTTGGTCCATGAGCTTTCTCATTCCTATTCTTCGTATTTTTTCTCTGTCCTGTTTGTGGGGAGCAAGTGGCTGGGGGTGAGAGTCTGTCTGTTAGCCAAGGCTGACACCCACCATAGAAGCTCCTAGAATGGAGTCACCTACTCTTCTGAATCTGCTCTGTAATGGACTGTGCAAAACTAACTCAGAACGGTAGCTCTGGGGGATGTGAGCTGTTCAATTCCCAGTGAGGTTTTGAGTTTGTTACTCAATAATAATACTGGATGAGGCTCAAGGAAAGAAATAGGCAAAGACATAAGGGGGGTGACATTTTCAGTTTCTTTACGTTTCAGGTAGTAGTTGCTGGACCAATAGCAAAATAAGTGGCTCAACAAGCTTGGATAAAAATAAATGTAGAAAACTGTATTTTTGATTGTCCTATCTCAGATGGTCTTCACACATTTGATTAAAATGTGGTTTTCTACTCTGGTTCCTGCATTTTTTTTTTTTTTTTACTGATTAGTTCAATTAATTAAATCCTGCTATAAAATTGTAGCTGGAGAATGGTTCTCACGTATCAGTTTATATCCAGCAGATCTTCAATAATTGAAATGTTCTGATTTAACTAAGTTGATTGAGCATATACTACATGTTTTAGAAATAGCTGTATATACACATATGTTAACTTGGTTGAGTATACTTTTCTTTTTCCAATGAATAACATTAATAATGGAAATGCACGATGCTTCCTAGGGTATTAACAAATGTTTGGGTGTTATTGGCCTTTAGCTGTGCCTCAGGCCATCAGCTCCTCTCAGCTAGTTGCTAATTCCCAAGAAGCGCCCTGGGCCTCAAGTCATTATTGCTTAATTCAGCACTAGGTTCTCTGGATTTTTAAAAAAAACTTTTTAGTTACCTAACCTAACTTATGAGCTGGCTTGCAGCGTCTAGTGCTTGACCAAGTGCTGCACAGTGAGAGGTTTCTTATGCAGCAACATCATGTACAGAATGTTTCTTCCCTTCTGGTTGTGGACAGGTGGTGTGCAAATAAACGAGCAGTAGTTATACAGCTGACATGGTAACTTCTGCCTTTTTGAGGTTTATTGCTCTGTGAAGCAATTTAGGCATTCATAGGTGATCTGGTGAAAATATTTTGCTGGTAATGCTGGTATTTCAAAGCAAAGGATAATGTTTATAAGATTGTATGTTCTGTCAGTATTTCAGATTCTAACAGATTCTAGTACTTGGCACTTGGTTCTCTTAACTTGCTGGAAATGGTTTAAGTAACTTCTTTTTGATGCAAGATCTGTGTTCTACAGAGTGTAGTTTTACAACTTTTGTCCTCAGTACTTTCAGCATTGAGAAAATGGCTTTTCATACTGTTGTTTGTTTGATGTACTTACTGTTTGCTTTGGAAACATGTGCGTGAAGTTTACATCGCTTATTCTTTCCTCATCTCTCTTATTCTCAGAACTCTCCAACTTATTTTCGGTCTTGTATTTTAGAACCTAAAATACTTATTTTCATGGGTTACCTTAGAGCATGGCGTTATATAGTCACAAAGCAGGGCACTGGACAAACTAAAACTGCTCCCCTGTCTCTGCTGCCCATGAGTACCTGATGAAAGAAAATGAATTCTAGAGATTGTGTAATTGAAGAAAAAAAAGATAATTTGTGTTGAAAATGGTTAGTTTTAGTCTCCCTTCCTTAGTAATTTCCTTGGCAGTTAGCAATTCTTCCAGATTTTGAGGAGAACTAAGTAGTCATTTATTCTCCTTCAAATCTCACTACTTTTTCCTCAATACTTAGACTTCCGTTCAGTGGGAATTTTTCCCAGTGTAATTAGAGCAGATTAATAGCTCACTTGTGTAGTTACTGGTAATAAAATAAATTACTTCTAAGAGGTGTGTTCCACAAGAGCTACAATTACATGTCATTAACCATTACGCTACAGTCATGTTGAGAAAGCTATCTGTGTTTACTTAGCTTACTCAGACTGTTTTCTATAGAAATCATCTACAATGTTCGTATGCTGTACTAACTAGCCCATGTAGCTCATTTCTGCACTCTATTAAGAAAAGTTAGGAAGATCATGATTCAATAACTGAAAGATAACACCCCGTGGAACTGAAGTTTGTTCAGTTCTGTCAGACAATTATTATAGGTGAATATTTCATCCTGTAAATATTTGTCTTCATGGCATCACCCTGGTACTCTATTTGGTACTAATACACTTTCATAGATAATTCTTTTGTCCTTAGTATTTGGCAAAGTCACTATTCCATATAATAAATACAATTTTGTGTATACAGATTGACATAATATCATTAGCAGAAAAACATTGGGTAGCTCTTGCAGTTCTTTCTGTAAAGCTGATCTACGTTTTCTGGGAGACTGTTTGGCATAGCTGTGAAACATGTCATTTTTCAGCTACAAGGGTATAAACAATATTCTTACATAAGAATTACACCTCATTTTTTCTAGAACTCTCTGTCTGGCCCTTTAATTGTTTAGCTGCATGTTTCAGCAGAGTTTCCAGCTATCCATTATGTCAGCTGAAGGAGAAACGTAACAGCACAGGGGAAATTGGTTATTTGTGCCTCCAAAGGGCTTCAGATGGGGTAGAGAGAATTCCCTTCACTTCTTTGCTGGGTGACCCTCTTAACCTGGTTAGCGTGGGTAGAAAACATGTGTGACTGTAGTAAATGGGATTTAGATTTTTGGTCACCTTCAGGGACTTGGGTTGAGCTGCCAAAGGAGACTCCAGCCACTCCAGTGGAAGGTTGCAGTCCCTCACTTTTGTTTGGATAGTTGTTAACAAGCACGTTTAGCAAATCTGTTTATGCCTTACATGAGAAACTGAAGTTTTTATTTTTAAATGACAACAGATCTTCACATGTTTCACACCCTTTCTCTGTTAAATACCTGATTCAGTAAATTTCAGAGATCCCCTTCTCTCTGTTATGCTAAAGCAAATTGTAAGTATTTTGCTGTGTAAAAATAAGCACAGGAGTTGCTCTTCTTGCCATAAGTGTGTTCAAAATGTTTTTCGTTAGAGTTGTGAGTATGTTGCTATTCTTTACCTTCATGTTTGTGAAGCTTGTGAAGTAGCTGTTTAACTTGTCAACAGTTTGAGTTTTAAGTTTATTCAGAACATCAAAATGTATGTGATTAGAACAGCGTAGAAGGCTGAATAGATGATGTCTTTCAATTTCTATTTTAAAAAGACAACAAAAATCAAGGGATGAGGTTAAAGTGATCTTTAATGGTGAAATGAGCAAGAGCTTTCAGTATAAACAGAAGCTTTTGAATTGGGATACAGAGAATAGATCAGACAGGGGGTGTACAGAAAGCCAAAGTAAAGTCAAACAATAGATAAAGGTAAGTGATATTACTCTGGAGAGTTTTGAAAGGCAGGAGGGTCACTCCTCAAGTTGGACAGGGAGATGGTTGTGCCGTTGGTGGGGCAGATGGATAGTGCCCCAATTACTGCATAGATTTCTAAGTTCGAGGCAACAAATGAAGTCTGAAAAACCAGCTTGCTAATAAGCTACAGAGGTATTTATATGCCTGGGATGACACAGTGGAAGAACAATACAGGTGATGAGGGTCCAGCATTATATTTGAAGGGGGAGCTGCTGATGACAGTGTTTGGAAGAGAAAGAAAAAGGTAACATGTAAACTCAGCCCTTAAAAAAATAGTGTGTAATATTACCGGTTTAGTTTGAGACCTATTTAGCAGCTTATGTATTTTAAGAAAATTTTTGGTAATACTGTGTAGCTAAGATTTTTGCAGTGATTCAGTAGTTAATTCGGTAGACTGAATTCAGTCATTATGATAGGATGTCTCTGGGCTCCCCTCTTCATTGTTCACCCAGCTTTGCTAATGGATTTTTAATGAGGATACGGTTCTCTAAAAATTGTGGGTCTTCTACCATTTATTTGTCCACTGTTGAGCTTAGTGGAATTAGTCTCATGATTAAAGTTACTTGTGTATGTTGTGCCAGATTAGAATCTTTCTCTATTTCTTCTATTTGAGGCAACTGTAGAAAAACTACTAAGTAAAAATAGGGAGGAAAAATTAGAGTAACACAGACCTATTAAAACCAAAACTAACCAGCGCAAACAAAAACAAACAACAAAAAAACCCAATCCCCTACTCCTCCCCCCCAGAAAAACCCAGACAAATCAAACAAACCTAGCTGTGTCTTTTAAAAATACTATCTATATATTTAAACATTGTTTTTCTTTATCTTTCAGTTTGATGTCTTATTTTTCCATTTAGTATAACAAGTATTACAGATTTATATATTGTCAGAGATACTTGATTGCTGAAGCGAACTCTCAAAAGTTTCTCACCATGTTTACAGTATTTGTTTCGAATGAGAGTCCTTTTCCTCTCTCTCCTTCTTTCTTTGTCAGATGTTTGAATTTGATTTGGATACAGGATTGGTGCATCTGTTTAGACTAAGGATTGTACTGTTATTTCTGTTTATTACTGTAAGAAGTGTTGAACTGCAATTCGAGTGGCTTATTTACTATTAGCCATAAAATGAAAAATCACCTTCAAGCTTTAAGTTGCAAAATTGAGAATAAAAAACATTGTATTTCCTCAAAAGAGAGAAATTGCTTGTGTTTTTCTAGAAAATTATGTCCTGCATGAAATCAATGATATAGTAAATTGTTAGTATAACAATTAATTAAAGGAGATATCGGTTATAAAATTCTCATTAAATTGTTCTGTGCAGCCATTGTGTATAATTAAGACCCACAGGAAAACATTTGAAACCCTAATGTTCTCTTTTATTGTATTTGCAGATTCACATCATAGATTTCGATGATGAAAATAACATTATAAACAAAAACGTTCTCCTTCATCAAGTAGGTGAAATTTGGCATATTAGTACCAGCCCTGCAGATAAAGGTGTACTAGCAACCTGCTACAATAAAAGTAAGTCTGTTCTAACCATGTTAAACTTGTTTAAGTGTTTTGATATTTTCGAATGTGCAAAGATCAAACATGTAGCTATGTGTAAACGGTTTAAATTGGAGTTGTCAACACAGGCATTTTTCAAAAAATCTGCCGTATCTTTACCTGTACATCATTTGTCTTGTATCCTTAGGTCATATTGGTTAAAAATTTACTTTTGCATTCATGTCAAGGAAAGGAGCAAAGTAAAAGTATTACTTGCCTGATTAACGCAAAGCATGGCAGATAAAATATACTCCTGTTATTTTAGGCTTCATTTTTTTAAATTGTTTTATATGTTTGCTTTTGAAAGTAGAAGGTAAATGTCTTTCAAAACAGCTTTGTGCCATCATCAAGCTCCCTTTAAAATTGCAGACAACGTTTGTATATTATGTTATTTGTCATATCTTTAATGCAGATATGCCCACGGAGAACTATAAATTTTTACCTAAGTATCTCCTCAGAAGCATCAGGAATGTTCCTTGTGTAACCTAATGCTAAGTGCACAGCTGTTGAGGTTGAGGATCTCTGCGCATTTCCTAGGTCACGCAGGTCTGAAGATTTTCTGTCATGAGGCTTGACAAATCCACGTGTGTCACTTGGGGAAGGGAGTACTTTTTCTCTCTGACAAGCAAGAAATCTGTGCTGTCAGTTGGAATAAATATTATTTATTCTAGCAAATATTAGCCCATTCTTTCATGGAAATACCGTCCAAGAATATAAGAATGAGGTAGTGAGTTTCAGACTTCATGCATCTGTGGACAGCTGTAGAGATGTGAATTCTTGCAGCTCAACCTTGTGGCTATGTTAGAGAGAAGATTCTAGGATTGCTTGGTTCTCCTAGTTCTTTGGGGTTGGAATAAAAGTGCTAAAATTTGAGTTTTTTTCACAGTTATTGTGTAAATCTTTCAAATACTATAGAAGATCAGTAGAGTAATAAAGAGCTTTTTCTGTTTGTGTGGGGTTTTTTTTATTGTTTTGAAAATCATATTGGCCTGTTTTTTTGATTACTTTTTGCTCTCTACTTGACTTACTGGATGCAACTTCCTCACCTTGCTAGTGATCCACGAAGCAAATGAGAAGGCAGTAATTGGACCTGAAACTGTAAAGTTGTCTTAGTAATCCTCTGGCTAGTTTCAGTGGAGAATCTGAGAAAACACTCTGAAGTCTCCTTTAAAGAAAACCAAAAGGGGTTTCTGAATTTCTTTCTCTTGCCTTTCTAAGTTGATTATGAGTTTTTTTGTATTTGTTTTTCTTATAGAATATTGTAATTCATAGAATAGTGTAAAACACTTAAAAGAATTTATCCCTTTTTTTTTTTTTTCCCTGTGTAACTGAACAGCAAGGTATACGATATGGCTTATCAAGTCCAGTATTTCATGTATGTAATGTATTAGTTAATGTTACCTAATCTTAATTTATTCTACTTGTATCTATTTTTGAGCTCTGATATTGTTCTAGAAAGTAAAATGAAAACAAGTAATTTAACACTCTTTTCTCAAAAAGACCTATATTTAAGTTTTGTCTTCCTTATAGCATGTTATACCAATTCTGTATGGCAATATGCATATTAATTGAAAATTCTATTTGGAAGAGAGCTTACTGAGAGTGCTAGAATTGAGCTTCTATCCGAATACTTTAAATTTCTTTGAGATTTCTGTTTTCCGTTATTAGATCTATTAATTGATATGCATGTATTCTATTTTAGCTTCTTTGTATTCTAGATTTAGTTTACCTAGTTTCTGAACATTATTGTTTCTCAACAAGCTTTATTGTTTGTACTTTGTGCATCTTCATTTAGAATCATCAGCCAAAAACTTTCTACAGAAAACAAAATCTGATCCTTAAATGGTTATTGATTACTCTAAATAGCAACCTACAGAACAGAAAGCACACAGCATGGGGTTCTAATAGTAACGAATACTTAGTTTAGCAAATGACTTAT
Source organism: Streptopelia decaocto (assembly GCF_964273445.1). Classification (NCBI taxonomy): domain Eukaryota; kingdom Metazoa; phylum Chordata; class Aves; order Columbiformes; family Columbidae; genus Streptopelia; species Streptopelia decaocto. The sequence goes on along the minus strand of NC_138656.1, from coordinate 102,066,206 downwards.
TTCAAGCAGTAATGCAACCAAATTAAGCAATTGCAATACATGAAAGTATTTTAAAGGTTTCATTTGTTTTCTAACTTTAAAAAGACTCTTAACTGTTTTCCTCACTGAAGTACCAGGCAAATGAGATGATCCTGTCCAGAACAGTTGTAGATATTGTGACTATCTCATGTCTGAGCCCAATATTTCTGGTAAATCTTGACTGGTTTTGGAAATACAAGACTGACGAAATGTTACATGTGTCTACTGTTCATAACTATCTTTTGAAGTTGCTTAAATAAATGGTAAAATGTGGCATTTAAAAGAAGTGGAATCATATACTTTGCATTTCATAGCTCATTAAACTAATGGAATAGGGTGAAGCACTCATGAAAACTTTGAAATTTCCTCTTTTATACTGGGAGAGATGTTGAGTTTTCTTCTACTTTGTCAAACTTATAGATATTTAGCAAAAGCAGGCTATGAATAAGGTCTTATTTTACTTCATGAGAAAAAGATGTAGTATGTGCAAACAGAACACTTTTTTCACTGCTCTACTCATTTGTTTTTTTGTCTAAAAGAAGAATCATAAAAACATTTAGATAGGAAAAGACCTTGAAGGTCCTCAAATCCAGCTGTAACATTGCACTGCCAAGCCCACCACTAACCCATGCCCCTAAGTGCCACTTCTATGTGTCTTTTAAGCCCCTTCAGGGATGGTGACTCAACCACTTCCCTGGGCAGCCTGTTCCAATGCCTGACAATGCTTTCCATGAAGAATTTTTTTCCTAATATCCTATCTAAACCTCCCCTGGTACAACTTGAGGCCATTTCCTCTTGTCCTATCACTTCTTACTTGGGAGAAGAGGCCAACACCCTCCATGCTACAACCTCCTTTCATGTAGTTGTAGACAGCAATAAAGTCTTCTCTCAGCCTCCTTTTCTCCAGGCTAAACAGCCCCAGTTCCCTCAACTGCTCCTCATAAAACAGGTTCTCGCCAACCTCATTGCCCTCCTCTGCACTCTCTCCAGCACCTCAATGTCTTTCCCCTGCCGAGGGGCCCAAAACTGAACACAGGATTCGAGGTGCGGCCTCACCAGTGCCAGAAGAATGCCTGTCATATAGAAAGTTTGGGAAATATCATAATGGTTGAACTGAAAGTAATACTGTGGTACCTACTTTGAAGAGAGATTTTTGAGTCTTGATCAACTTTTTAAACGCATTTTGCAGGTAATGATAGAGAAAAATATTGATTCCTGAATAATTTTTTTGTTTTAGTGTTTCAGTCATTTGGACTTGCTGTTCTTCAATCTGCAGGTTAATTCTTTTTCTAGAGCTGACTTATGCAAGGTACAAGGTTTCTTTTTAAACCTACTTTCCCCAGACTTTAGCTACTCTTTGGTTTTTGTTTTGTTTTAATTGTAGATTTTAAAAATGCAATGAAAATAATCTTTCTGCAGTATCCAATTGTTATCATACCTTGTAAAATTGAGACACTCAAGCTCTTTTTTTACTTAATAACTACTTGACAGTTAATACTACTGCCTCAAAATTCAAAGACAACACGAGCAGTCTTGTTGTATGCTTTGAAATACAAGGGATCTGATATTGTTTGCTTCTCTTTTCTCTTGTCGGGATAAAACTTAGCAAAAATAATGTAAAATACAAAACTCACTAATTTCTGCTGAGTTCCAAGAACTGCATGATGGAAGCAGATATTCTAATACAGCTGGTAACAGCAGGTTGTCTGTGGGGTCAGGAATCAAATGGAAAGCTGTAAGCCTTGTGTGTGTTTGAGAAGGATGCTGGTATAATAATGTTTGGCAGTTTTTACTGTTCTGGTTGAGAGGAGCCTTGATGTGATGGGATTATTAATAAAAAAAGTTTTAAGATCCTGTTAGATGGGGTAGTTCCTATGTTTGTGGTTTTGTTCTTTATTTTTCTTCAAAGGAAGCATTTTAGCTACTTAAGTATGTTGTGGAATTTTACAGATCTGAAACTTTTTTCATGAGCATGAATATGTATATATAGATTTTTTTTTTTTTCCCCCTTATGTATATACAGCATCTGCTTCCAAAGTCGTAGTTATGAGGCTTTTTTTTTTTCCCCACCGATGAGTCATAGAGGTAGGAAACCTCCTTCAAAAGGAGTGATATTAATGTTGAAACAATCTGCCCCTGTCACTCTCTGGGAGATTTCCAGCTAGATTTACACACACACACACACACACCCCTCGCCCTGACTTCATGGATACGTCAAGTCTTTTTACATCTCCTTGACATGTATAAATGAAAGAGGCATAAGGAGGTAGAACTTCAAAAGCAGATTATTATTGGTACACCTACTGAAGAGCAAAGTAATGTGGAAAACCTGAATGTAATAGCTAGGTTTCTATGTCAATGAAAATTGGTTTTCTTGTTGTCCGCTAGATTATTTTTTTCCAAGTGCTGACTTATGATAAATTCATGTGTTTTTCCCATATGTGGTTAAACTTGCAAGTGACCAGAATTCAGTCATCATTTTGAGATGAGCTTTCATTTTGAGAAACTCTAGGTGGGATCTTGCAAAAGTACCAAATATAGCGACTTCAACAATTGGAGGCAGACTCTCCACTCTTATTTTTGGCAGACAGGTCTAATAAGAGTTACTGCCCTTTTACATAAAGGCTGACAGAGTATTTACTGGCGTATTGATTCTGCGATCTCTAAATTCTTATGCTTTCAAGAACAGTAACTTCCCTAAAGAGTAAAATAAGGTGTCTTAGATAACTTTCTTGTTCTTAAGAAGTCACAGAGAAGTCTAAATCCTTGCTGAATATACAGTTTGGGAACTATGTTCTCTAAAGAATGAATAAAGGTAATTTAAATGCTGCCCTATATTCTTCTAGTTCAAGATACATTGCTAGGGTATTGTGATATAAAGTAGGTTCTAAAAAGAAAAAAAAAAGACAACTTATTTTCTCTCAAGTCAAAACCCAGGAAAACCCATTTTCTTGTTAGCATCATAATTTACTACATTGATTTCTGATTTTGACATTAATAAAGTCTTATCTTTTCATTCTGGATGGTAATATTAAGTAGAATGATACTGGTTCTAATGCTATTGGAAGAAATGTATCTTTGGATATTAACTGTAAATTGCATTTTTCTAGGCCATTTTGTCCTAATATAAAGACAAACCGGTGCAGTTATCTCTGCACCCCTCCTCATGCACGCACATGAAAAACACTGATTTAGAAAAATTGTGTAATCACAAAGGGAAAACTTATTCTTACTCAATTCATGTCTCAATTATAATTCTCCCCTCCCACCAATGCTGGATATATGACTTACAGAATTTTGTACTATTACTGCTGAGGTTACAGGAAGATTATTTTACTATCATATGATAGGCTTACTAGCTATGTGTAGTCTTGCCTAACTTTCAGCAAACATCAGAAATTTACTGTGTTGGTGGCACAGTACTCGCCTGTACTACACATTTCTGACATACTCAGTGGTATCATATGCTAGAAATACATTAAGATTGTTCCTGTGTAACTCGCATTGCTAATAAACAAGATGTGTAGTTGGTAGATCTAGTAACTGATTGGAGGTGAGATTGTTTTTCTGCTTTTTGTCATTTGCTACCTTCACCATAAAAAAAATTACTTGTCTTATATTCAAATGGTATTCTGGATGTAGCCAAAGCATGATAAAACATTACAAGTGATTTAGTAACAGGTAACATTTTCTAAGTTTAATTTTTGTATCTCTGTTTTAATAAATAAATATGACTTCAGAGGGTTTTTAAACAAAGTTTATGGTGGTGGAGAGGGAGAGACCAGTGTAGCAGCTGGTGAACCTAGTGACTTTATTGTATTTTAGAAATGTATCTGGATCCTTCACCTCCATGGTTTAAAAATAAATAAATAAAAATCCTTACACATGAGCTACCAATTTTAGGCAGTCATTACACTGAAAAGTAACTTTTTTTGCTAATGTGTTTGGCAGCTATTTGGTATTGTGAGCATCTCAGTTTCCATAACTGAAGGAAGGAAAGGGTATAAATATGTGAAAGTAGCTAGGTATAAAAGGGGGAAAAAAAAAGGATTAAACTGTTAATATCTTTGAGATGGGGAAGAGGCTTTGTAAAATTAATACTTGAGATATCTAGATGAACTTATGCACCGTTAGTTTGGTTTTGTGATACTGATGCATCATTTTTCCCCTCTATTGTAGCAAGTCAATTGTATTAAAATAGGGGGTAGGAATTTTTTCTTGAACAGGATAAGATTGCTACTTACAGCTTAAGGTACGTAAGAATTAAGGGGAAAAATAATTTTAGTATCTTTCTAGCTTTAGAAGTTAAATCACATTGTTCAAGTTCAGTATGATAGAAATTAGGTTTTTAAAAAAGCTAAAAAGATTGTTGACAGAAGGGTACAAAGTACACAGAGTTTTGGGTGATAATAAAAGTGACAATAAGCTAGAGTGCTACAGTTGCATTTTAATTGCTTAATGCTTGATCTCTGAAAAGCTATATGGACCTATTTGCCTCTGATATTTTATTAATATCTTAAGCTTGTTAAACAAAGCAGAAATCAAGTCTTTTGCTTCACAGTGGCCCAGAAATAAAAAGGAGAATTGTGTATTTAGTGGAAAAACTCTGTCAGAACAATTCTAGGAACTTTGCAGCTTCATTTTTTGCTAGTCTGAGTAGCTGTAATCAACTGAGTATTCATTTTTTACTTTCATTACAATGTGACAGGAGTAACACTTTTAAAAACGTGAATAAGAAAGGTGACAAAGTAATTAAGGGGATTATATCATTTTAGTAGAAAAGCACTATTAAATATCATAAAATAATAATGGTGGGGTGAGGGTCAAGAATGTACCCTCCAAAATGATATTAAAAAAGAATAATAGTACACTAAATATAAGTTTAGAAATGAAGGAAAATTAGTGTGCAAGAAATTGGTAGTCATCAAAGATCTGTATACACCTGCTAAGGGGGAAGTAATTTCACATGTGTATCACTACTAAAAGTTTGAAAGAAGCCTGCTTCACTATTCAAAAGGGCCTCCTAGCCTACACTAGGAGAAATGTTTCATTGTGATGAGGTGAAATGCCAAAAACCTGTATGTCTTGCATATGCTTTGTTTCAGACAGAACTTCAGAAATTCATTTTAATCTACTCTCCTGTTTATACTTCCCTCCCCTTCTCTCACCTGCCGTTTTAGGATTCTGTTAAAATGGGAGTAGACTGTTTCCTAAGGACTTACAGTGCTGTAGAAAGTAAATGTTAGCTGCACCATTAAAGGAAGAAGAAATGCAGAAGGATTTTTCTGTAGACCATTTGAAGAGTTCTGCAGCCATGCCAGTTTTGCCAGCAACAAATTGCTGCTTCCTGAATGGCATAGGTGTAGTCTCTGCACAGCAGAATATTTGGTAAAGGGAGTAAATGCTCATGAAGTGTTTGGGAAAAACTATCATTCTAAAAAAATAATTTTGTTAAATATAAAGGGAACTCTTAGTCCAACAGTTTCTACTTAAATTCAGGTTTTGCAAGGAATAAACTTTGGTTAAATCCTGTAAGAAAAAAATCTCAGATTTTGCATTGTTCTGCGTAAGTGTCTTGCTCTATTCTCATCTCTTTAGAATGTCAGTGAGAAACTAGTGGTTTGTTTCAATTTTTATACTGTGATCACCAATTACTTGACTAGTTACTAGTTGGGAAATAGAGAAATGATTCAGACTAAGAATTCTGCATTGGTGGAAAATATGGTATGCCTGCTGTACCTCTAATTGGATCTCAGTACCTATCTGCATTGCAGTAGAGGTCTTGAAGAAGTAATTAAAAGCAGCTACTTTGGTGTTTCTCCTGCATGCAGGTGAAGGAAGTATTTTGTGGGACAAAAGTAGATGACCTTATCTCAGGAGCATGACTGGTGTGGCAATGCCAGTGTACTGTTAACTGTTGCACGTATTATGGGATAACGCTTGCAGAAAGACAAGGTGAAGGAATGAAAGAAATGGTAGAATTGAAGAAATAAGAAAATTCTGAAGGAAGGAGATCTCAAAGGTATGCAAGGGATATGTCGCTGAAAGGCCAAGTGTGTGCCTGCAGACATTTGTGGAAGGCAAGCAGGTAGGAAGTGGAATGCAGCCTTTGGGCAATCAGTTCTGTGGAAGGCTGTAGAAATCTTAATGAAGTAAGATATGGTCCTTAGGTGTTAGCATTTTGTAGGTGTTTTATGTACCATTTAGTGTCTGTCAGTGGAAAGATTGGTTATTGTGACTAAATAACTGCCTGTTTTGTGTTTTATTAGTGGTTTCTATTTTGCATTTTCCTTTCTTTTTACCTATGGCAACTACCCCTACTTTTCTGAGACTTTATGTTCTTCTTTCTTTCCATGCCATCTACTGAAATGGTCAGGGAAATAATTTGTTAATTCTTGAATTGTTGGGTCTAACTTTTATATTTGCTGCTTTAAGATGAGCAGTGAGCTAGAGATTTCACTGATCGGGACTCTGCTGGCAAACTAAACAAGATGTTTGTTTTGATTGCTTATGCAGCTGTGAATTGGGCTGCGTGAGTATTTTCTCAGCCACAAGAGTACCTTTACGTATTTGAAAACTTGAAAATTAGAATGTGACATAATGGGCCACATAAAATAACAGCATTCAAGTTTGATGTTTAGAATGATTTACTTCAATGGTATCAAGCACGGTCAGAGCAGATGTGGAAGGTGTGGGTGCATGAGCTATATCAACACAGAAAATGATTTAAGAATGAAACAATCCTTATGTGCTAGCTTGTAAGGGATAAAACTTGCTGACTGTAAGAATCTTAACATTGAATAATCAGTTTTTGGTATCAGACAGCTTGCTTCTCTTGGTGGCTTTATTTGGAGTGAGTTGCCAAAAGATAAAGTATCTGTCATGGTTCTCTGCAGATTGTTATAAAATAGACAAATTGTTTTGGAGAATATGTTGTAGGAAAACATGTAAGTACCTCAGAAGTTAGACAAAAGTCATCATAAAGATGTATATGAAATAAATTAATGTATGAAGACCTGGCCAAGAATTTCTGGTCTGCTGATCTCAATGGAATGGTGGTTCTGTTGTGCAGCTGATTCCACAAAATTCAGAGAAATAATTTTGGGGATAATTCGGTCCTTCTAGAGAAGAGGGTATTTTGGAACAGTTATCCTTTCTGTATAGTACTTATCATAGAATGTCCTGAGTTGGAAGAGACCCAGAAGAATCATGGAGTCCAACTCCCGTCCCTGCATATGACAACCCCACAGTTCACACCCTGTGTCTCGGAGTTTTGTCCAGTTGCATCTTGAACACTGTCAGGCTTGGGGCTGTGACACCTCCCTGGGGAGCCTGTTCCAGTGCTCCAGCACCCTCTGAGTGAAGAACCTTTTCCTGATGTCCAACTTAAACCTCCCCTGGCACATCTTCCTGCCATTCCCTCAGGTTTGGTCTCCAGAGAGAAGAGTTCGGCCGCCTTCCCTCCCCTTGTAAGGAAGCTGTAGACTGTGATGAGGTCTCGTCTCAGTCCCCTCTTCTCCAGGCTGAACAAACCAAGAGACTTCAGCCACTCCTCATAAGGCTTCGCCTCCAAACCCTTCACCATCTTCATGGCCCTCTTCTGGACACATTCCAGTAGCTTTTTATCCTGTGGCACCCAGAACTGCACACAGTGCTGCAGGTGAGGCTGCACCAGTGCAGAGCAGAGCGGGACAGTCACCGCCCTGGCACGGCTGGCAATGCTGTGCTTGACGCACCCAGGGCATGGTTGTCCCTCTTGGCTGCCAGGGCACACTGTTGGCTCATGTTCAACTTGCCATCGACCAGAACCCCCAGATACCTCTCCAGAGAGATGCTCTCCAGCCTCTTGTTTCCCAGTCTGTATGTATTTGTTGAAAACGGAGGCAAAGAAAGCATTAAATGTCTTGGTTTGTCTATGTCTCTATTTATGGGGTGACCATACTCATCAAGTAATGGGCGGATGTTATTTCTGCCTTGTCTTTTGTCATTAACATATTTTAAAAACCCCTTTTAATGTCCCTCACAGTACTGGTCAGCTTTAACTCTAATTGAGCTTTGCCCACACAAATATCTTCTGTACAATGGTGAGCAGCATCTCTAGTTCTCCCATGATGCTTGACACTTATAGTTAGTGCTATGAGGTGGTCATGTTGTAACTGGGATTCCTAGGCATTGTGCAGGTATATCTTAAAGAATGCTGATGACTTGAAAGCTTTACATTTCTTGATTTGAAGTGAATATTTAATTACTGGGTATTAGGTGCACACATTCATTGAGGCAAGTTATTTGTCTAACAACGATAATTATCTATTTTGTCTTGGAGCTCTTGCTTCTGAAAAGGATGCTTCTTTCTAGCTGCTTTCGGATGCCAGATTCTGAATTAACTGGTGGATTAGAGCTCTCTGCCAGCATGGTCATTTCTGACTTTATAGAAAGGTTCCAAGTATTCTGGGGTTTAAGAAATGTTCATGCCTTGACTATTTAGAAGGGAATAATTTGTACTCTTATAAATAAATGTCAGTAGTTGTTTTAGGAATTGCTTGTGATTCTCTTTTACCCACGGTTTTCATAGTCGAATGATCTTCAGCGCAACTTTGAGAGACATTTTTATTAAAAAAAAAAAAAAAGAGTAAAACCAAAACAAAAAATAACAAAAACAACAACAAAACAAACAAATGGTTTTACCAGTTAAAATAACCAAAATGACTTGATGATTTTAAATTCCACTTGCTGACTTGTGGAATAAAATTGCTTAAAACAAAGAAAATGGCTCCTTAGGAAGACACAAGTCCTGATGCTCTAGGGCCTGGGGTTTTGATAAATTCAACACAGTGAATGAGAGTTCCTTCAAACTTGGTGTAGCTTGGCTATATCCCATTTTCACAGATGTGAAGCAAATTACTTCACCCATTTTTAAATTAAAAAAAAAAAATTAAGTAGGCAAGTCATATGATTTTTAATTTGTTTGTACTTTGAGCAATATATATGCATGCTTATGTAAATGAAAATTTATTACATACTACTGCAGATTCTTAGGTAGACTTATTACATTAATAAGCACCTATTGTACTGATGACACCAGTATATACTATTGCATTTGTTCTGACTCATTTGTTGTTAATGAAACTAGAGATTTCTTTCAAAGGAGGAGAATGTGATTGTGGTCTATCATTTACAGAACTGTAAAATCTAAAAAAGCTGTCAATGAAGGTCTCTCTTGTATATCTATATATGCAAAAATTTTGAAAATCGGTTTGTGAAAGGAAAAAGAGGGTCATCACTGGTGGTTTCTTCTGTTCCCTTCATAAAAGCTATCAAACCAATTCCTATTTTTTACTCATATCCTTTCCACATTTCCCCCCTTAAATCAGATCATCTTGTCTTGATGACTAGTTAACCAGTGAAAGTGTCATCCCAAATGTGGGGGCTGATGAGGGAAAGGCCATTGATCAGTCCGTTTTCAGACTTCCATTTTTATTGAGCAGCTATTTACCATCAATGACTGAAAAAAAAAAAGTAGAGGAATTTTAAATAAAGTACACCTTTCCACGTAAACTTGCAGTTTACAACATTGCATAAGCAATATTCTCTATCTCGCATTCCTCTATAATAATGGGATTATTTGCAGTTCACCTGAATGTCATAATAAGCTTAATTACTTCTCCTAACAATCCAAGTATGTCTTTGGTGCTGTAAATTAATCCAATGTATGTTTCATTCCCTGTCTGTACCTTCCTTTTGTTTTGAAATATGGCTCATTTAACAACTGGTTATCACAAAACCTCCTACTAATTCCCTGTCCATTTCTACTTTGGGGGTTAACAAGAGAAAACAGAGAGTTGCTGAGCTACCATTCCTACTTATCTCCAGGATCAGGAGGAAAAGGAACCTAGTTATCCTGATTTGATTATTTTCATGATAACCGTGCCTGTATAGAGTTAAATTTATTGAATGGAACTATCAGTTCTGGTGGAAAAGCTACAGAGGTGAGGAGAAAAAAAAGTAATGACACAATCACTTCTGGTTAGTTAGTGTGAACTGGTTTTGGTACGAAGTGGATTGGTGAGATGTAGCAAGGCATTTTACTTTCGTGCTGCTGTTTCTGTGGAAGTTAACTTTAAGTATATAAGAACAACAAAGGGCAACAAAGATGATTAAGGGAGTGGAGCACCTCCCTTATGAAGAAAGGCTGAGGGGGCTGGGTCTCTTTAGTTTGGAGGAGACTGAGGAGTGACCTTATTAATGTTTATAAATATATAAAGGGTGAGTGCCATGAGGATGGAGCCAGGCTCTTCTCGGTGGCAAACAATGATAGGACAAGGGGTAATGGGATCAAGCTGGAACACAAGAGGTTCCACTTAAATTTGAGAAGAAACTTCTTCTCAGTGAGGTTGACAGAGCACTGGAACAGGCTGCCCAGGGGGGTTGTGGAGTCTCCTTCTCTGGAGACATTCAAAACCCGCCTGGACATGTTCCTGTGCGACCTCACCTAGGCGTTCGTGCTCCAGCAGGGGGATTGGACTAGATGATCTTTTGAGGTCCCTTCCGATCCCAAACATACTGTGATACTGTGAACTACCTTTACCTTTTCCTTCCAGAGGGAATACTGCCAACCTGTTGATCAAACCAACGATTAGTTTGTCTGTACCAGCACTGTGACCCCTACAGCAGCAACAGGAGATCCTATGTAGAACAACGTAAACAGGTTTGTAGGCAGGTTTACAGACAGGTCTGTGATCCCTTTTTGCACTACTTGAGACTGTCTTCTGCCACAAACATTTGTAACATTAATTTTCAGTCTGCTACTCACTGGCCAGACTCCCCACCCTTTCTTTTTAAACTTATCTTCTCCTATTTCAGTGAGTGCCTCTTAGTTCTAAGACTGCAAGATTTAGCCTGTAATATTAGTAGAAATTTTTTCACCTTGACACTGCTTTTCTCTTCCTGAAACTTAAGTCATGTTCTTCCCAAGGTGTTTTCCGTGCAAATAGTCCAAATCTGTTGAACGTCTTATTAAAGACAGCTGTTCCATCATCTTCATTTAATGTTGCCTTTCTCCAACTCCATGCCCTCCTTTAGATGCAAATACCAGACTTATACTCTGTATTTGAGGCTGTGAAATGATCCTTTATTCTCAGTGCCCTTTGTAAGGATGTCCAGTGTTTTGCTGGCTTACGTAGCTGCTGCTACACATTAGGTCAATCTTGACTCAAAAGAGCTTTTTTTCAGAGTTATAACTACTGGTTCTGAGTGCAGCATCACATTGGAATGGCGTATTTTTCTCTTTTGTATATAGAGAAGCTGTTCTGTCACTTTTTTGACCACCAAGGTTTTTGGGGTCCTTCAGTTGTTCTCACCTTTGGCATGGCATGGAATTACCTGAAAGTGTCAACTCCTAGTCTTACAGGAGTTGACACTGTGACATAAAGCACTATTTGGGCAACTCAGGCTGGAATGCCTCTTCTGCTTACCCTTTTGGATAAATACATGGTTTAAATCCATGGGATAAAGCAAGGTTAATTCCTTTCACTAGGAAGAGAAAAAATGAAATTAAAAACCAAAATCTCTATGAAGTGTAACAATACCAAGATTTGTTTTTAAGTCAGGTTGTTACCACTGCAACAAAAATAGATTATGTATGTAAAGTGGGTGACTAACAAAAGCAGTACTCTTGAAGTTGATTTAAAAAAACCCCTTTCTCAGATCATGTTGAAATTGAATACTCGAAAAATAAAATTCCATGTTACAGTCTTCTTCTGTGTTTGTGCTTGCCCCTGCTTCTCTTAAGAATTCAATTTATTATTCTGGTCCATTGAAATATATGTGGAAACTGATTTATTTTCATAGTGCAAATATTTATTTCAAGTCCTACAAAACTGGGTTCTGCGCTTGGATTGCATGTAGGGACAGGCAAAGCCACCAGAGGGCAAAAGTGGGAATGGAGAAGACTGTTACCTGCAACTTTATGCATGCGGGCAGGCTTGTGTGCAAACACATCCGGGTTTTCTGTTTTCTTGTTCCAAACAAGTTAGGAGCCACTTTGGAGTGGATATACTCAATATAAATAGCTTAGTTTTGTAGATCCAGAATATGCAGGCATACAAACACAAAACTGCTGTTTAATTTTGATGAAAAGGAAAATAAAGTTTGCATTTAAAATCCACTAATTTAAAACATTAAATCAGCCATGAGTTATGGCTGTCTGGTGCGTTGCACTTATCATACAGTAAACTTGTGTATTATAAAAAACTTCCTGCAGAGGAAATTAATCAGTAAGGGTATTGGAAATAATGCTGCTGCTGATGCTCTCAACTGCTTCGTATTGATGACAGCAGGAGACTTTACTGGTCTCACTTCACTTTGCTGTAGTGAAAACCCTCCAAGTCAGGAAATCACTGCACAGCTCTGGGAGATGCTGCAGCCATTAAAATGTGAAGGGAAGTTGAATGTGTCTCTCTAAATATTCCCCAGTGCTCTTCTCAGCAGTACTGGCGGGACAGATGGAAGAAAGTTTATTCTTGTAGTTTGAGGGAAGAAGTAAATGTTCTCCTAGTGTTCTTTGTAGCTGGTGCCTGTTGTGGTTTTGTGGGTGTGTGGGTTTGTTTTGTTTTTTTAATTCTAGCTGTTATATGTAACTTGTGTTCCTTTTTAAGTACTCTCCAATATGGTTTTAAGTGAAATGATTGGCTATCTGATCCATTTGGTAGAAAACCACTACAGAAGTGGTGAAGGGCTTGAGATTTTTTTCCATGGTAGTTACTGTTCCAGTTTGAAGGCCTCTGTGTGTAAATGTATCTTATGTTCAGTCCAAATGACAGGTGACATACCTGTGTTATCTTAGTCTGTACTACAGTCTTATTCACCTGTATGACTGCTGTGTAAGTCAAGCTCAATAGTGTCTCAGCCAGTGTGGAAGAACAGGTACATAGGGAAAAGTGTAAGAATTGAGAGGGTGTATATAATATAATTAACTTGAAGCACAGATGCTTGTTATCCCTTGATTTAAGAATTCATCTTTATTTGACAACCATTATCAGGATAATTGTAATGTTTGTGCTATGAAGCAAAGTAGAACTAATGTTAGAAACAAGAGGGAGGAGCGAGAATGACTGAAATTGAAGTATTACAGGATGGTCATGATGTTGAAAAGTGCTTCTAAAATACAGAAAGTGGATAAAACGCTTCTGAATTAAACTGTCACTGGGAGAGAATCTTAAATTATCAGGATGCTCTATCCTTCTGCATTAGAAGGTTTCATTCTCTTACCCGCTTTTTTGAAAGATAAGAGCAAGAAAAATGTGGGTTTTTTTTTTCTTCAATTTCTAGTAGCTTTTTAACTCAAAATTTTCAAATACTGAACTAGTATAGTAAACTGAAAGAAAACATTTTCTCTCTCCATTTCTAGTCAATACTGTTATTGCAGTAAATGAGGTTTTGCAGCTACACAGAAGGTCTTCCAGCACGTGTTTAGGGATTCTTGTCCAACTAGCTTGTTAATAAGTACAATATAGAAGCTCACTTTTCTCTGGTTTGTATTAGATTTTGGAGTTACCCACAAATCATGCAAGTGAAACCAAGTATACTGTGCAAGTTCCTTCCGGTAAACATTAAGACATTTTACAGGTTTACCTTTTTCACATTCTACTTTTTGTGGACCTCTTTCTGCCATGGAAGGGCAGGCTGCTTCAGCTTCCTCAGATCCCATCTTGCTTGAAAGCTGAAGAGGCTGAAGGAGAGTCATTTGCTTCATAGTCTCTTAAGAGAACACTAAAGAGTTTTTAATTTTTTTTTTTTTTTCTGACATATCAGCACCACAATTAAAGTCCTTACCATATCCTAAATATTTAGCCAATTGATAATTTTTTTTATAAAGGAGCAAATGTAGAGTTCACTCTAGTAATCTGATAGCACTAAATCTTTAGTGTATTCTGTTCTCTGTGGTGCTTACATGAAAACATGTTACGAATGTTTTGAAAACTATTCTAGTTTGAGGAGTTTTTCCTAATGTTCAGGGATAACTTACACAGTTTAAGATAATTAAGGTTTTAAGTGTTTTTTAAAATAAAACTTCTCCAGGTGGTCAGTCCCCAGTGTGTGCTGGAGCATGAGATTGCATTTCACTGTGTTGAACTTCATGAGGTTCCTGTTGGTCCATTTCTCCAGACTGTTGCAGTCCATCTGGAGTTCCCTGAGCTCATTAATGAAGATGTAAAATGGTATTGGCCCCACAGTATTTGTTCTTTTTCTTTCTCTGGACTTTCTGGATGTGGTAGCTGTTGGTATTGAGGTGTCAGGTAAGTGGAATTTAACTTAAAAAAAAAAAAACCACACAAGTAACTTGTTTCTTGTATTAGTAAAACCAGCATTTTTATCGTAGGGTTTGTAATTGACTTTATGAACAGAACATCAAATGATACTGTATCTAGCTACTAATTGTTTATAATTATTTTTTCTATTAAATATCTGTACTTGATGTGTGAGCACATCTGAAAGATAGCTACCCAAGTTTGCCAGACAAAGATTTAAGGAGCTTATGACTCAGAGCGAAACTCTCAATCACAACTAATTGCTGGAAAAAAGTCTGTGTGTCAGTCTGTGTGTCTGAGGTACAGGATAAAGTGGAGGCTGGGAAAGGAAAGGCTGGTGGAAGGGGTAGTGGACCCACCTTTTCAGATCAAGCTGGTGCTTATAACTTGATCTGGTAAACTTGGGACAGCCAGATAAACTGCTCGCATTGGACACAAAGACATTTGTCCTGTTTGAAGGAGGTTTCCATGAACTGTCAAGTTATCCTATTTGTGTTTGGAACTCCCATGGAGTAGAATGGGAATGTTAAAGGTTATTGAAATACAATGTTGAATGTGCAGCTGTCTAGTGAGATGCCTGATCTGATTGGGGGATAAGTGGTTTACAGCTCCCATTAACGTTTTAAGGAGTATAGTATTTTATTAGCTCATGAAACATCAAGTGGGAACCTTATTGCATTGCTGTCATCTAGCCTTAACTGACAGCTGCCATGGCTTTGGTGATGGAAATGAGTGCCTCCATTAGATTCCTGCTTTTCCTTTGCCCTTTTTTGTGTGTGAAAGTATCAGTGTTGGTAATAGTGTTCAGCTTCACTGGCCTTTGTGATGATGGAAGCCAACATGTAAATCATTGCCTTTTATTGGTGTGTTGTGCTGCTCTCCTCAGCACAGGGTTAAATACTGCAATGTTTTTTACGTGGCCAGCTGATCCCTTGCTGCTTGTGTGGCTGCCTGTGTTGCAGTTACCATGTGCTCGTTGTAACAGTAGCAGAAAGATTATCTCAAACAAACAAAAACAGCACTAGTCAGTGCTAGTTTCTCCATTCTTTTCTACTCTGTTAAAATACCTGAAGAGATATATCTGAGGTATCAAATGAGCCATAAGTCGTTGTTGTGACTTAGGAGATCTGGTCATGTGAAGTGTCAGAGGGCAAACACGCCTGTTTGTGCTGCTGAGCAGCTTTTACAGTGTTGTAGCCAAATTCTGCCTGAAAAGCAAAGTTCAGCTCATCAATAGAGAGGTGGCTGCAGTCTTTCACTTGGGCTCTCCCTGTGTGGCAGAGTTCCAGACATGCACTCAGTAAATTTTTTAGCTCCTTCCAATAGATACGTATCTGCAGAGCATATCCCCCTCCAAAAGGTATATGCTGGAACATTGTCTGAAATAATCTCTAAATAGCGTAAGAAACATCAGATTTTATTTAAAAAGTGTAATTTATGCCTTCTCCAATTTTTCAGCCTGCTTTCTGTGGGTTCTGTCTCCTGTTTCCATACAACACAAGGGGTGATTTACCTGTCTCTCCATGTTGTGCCCCGTGCCTTCACACACTTAGATTGTTCTCTCTGCGTTTACTGTTCAGCGTGTGAGGTTTTTAAAACCTCCTTACACATCTGTATGTACAATGCAAACATAGGAGCCTGTTGCATAGAGACTTAAGCAGTATCTGTGTTGTATTGGTGTGCAGTAAATGTGAATTTATGGTCACCTGTGATCTGCATACTAACAAGAAGGCTGATGTTTATGTGGTGCTTTCCACATGTTGGAGAAATGAGACAACAGCTAACTATGGAAGATATCCACTGTACGGAAGTCTGGACTGTTGCATGTTACTGTTTTTCTACTTATTACTTCTACTTTCAGCTCCACTTGAAAATATATTTCTATTAGGATACAGAGTGAGCTGCTGTGTTATGTTTCTGCCCTGCTTCTGTGTTTATACTTTTCAAAAAAATCAAAGGCTGTCTTTTGGTAGCTAAAAAGTGCCTCTAAGTGATGAAAAGAAAAATTAAACTGCCTACAACTCTTTATTCCTGCATGTATCTCATCTTGTGTATTTCAGAAAAATGTAATATGAAAGAATACACAGGCTTTTAGCACAAAAAATGAAATTCTTAATCCAGAAACAGAATGGTGTGTTGTTCCCCCGCCACCCTTCTTTAGCCTGTGAAGTACATGTTGTTGAATAAATAGAATATGGTTTGTCTTACAAATTGACTAAAAAGGCTACAAGATTATTATTTTTAAAGTAGATATGTACTTCAATAATTTGGTTTTTATTTCTTCATTTTATTTAACTAGGAGAAGGATGTTTACATTCACTAATGAGGAAGAGTGATAACTCTGTCAATGGTAAGAAGGAGGCATCTGAGTGCTGGCTGCCTGTTCTTGTCACACAGAGAGCATTAATGGGCACCAGCTGAGCTGTAGCCACAGCAGCTTCACTGCTCCAGCCTCGCACAGCAAGAGCTGCTGTAGAAACGCTGCAGAAGGGCCTCCTGTGCAGATTTAGCAAGTATACACTTCAGCTGTTGTTCCCTGGGCAACAGGATAAGCGCAGCCAGCTGGCTTTGCACCACCTGAGCTGATTAAAGAGCAAACCCTGTCAGGCACTGATACTTCAGCTCTTCCAGCCTCAGTGTGAATGTCTGCAGGCAGTGATGTAGGAAGCGTTGTCATTCGGGTTTCAAGGTTAAACACAGGGGAATGAAGTACAATGACAGCAGAAAGTAAAATGAAAACATGGTTCCTGTAGGTACTACCATCTGATGTGTAGAGATATTGGTTAGAGAAAATTAATTTTAATATACTGAATTGCTAACATACATATAAAATGTGTTTTGAAATTATTAAAAAACAGAACAGGAAACTAGCAGTAGCCGGCTTGAGTATATTGTTTTGGGAGAAGGAAAGACAATAAAGAGTGATTTATCATATGTGTTTGGTTAAGAAAGACCATAAAAATGATCAAAGACAAAGATTAAAATGCTTTGTAAAATGATATAATTAGGGAGGACTGAGCAGAACTGGATCTGGTCTGCTTTGGGTGACTGCTGTAAGCTTTTGGTAGGTCATCACTGTAGTTGTTACTTCATGTATTTTTATATATATGTATATGAATATGTCAGAGCATTCTTCAGTGGCATGGTAGGGTTTATTCAGCAAATGGTGCCAGAAGAATGAAAGGTAGAAGATGGAACAGCAGCGAACTGTAATGTTGACTGATGTGGACCTGTACAATTGGGATCAAAATCCACTTGAGTCTGTTGGATGACAGGTAGGAGGGGTAGGTGGTAGCGTTTCTTGTATGTTTATTCTTACACTTTTCCATTTGTATTAATGCAACATCTACTCAACACTTTGCTCAAGAAGGGGATTAACTAGTCAAAATCCTGTTTTAAACTTTGTTATCAAATAATAAAGATTGGTTTGTTTTTTTTTTAATCACTCCTATTAAAATAGGTTTATCTCTTTTTTTTTTTTCCTGATGTCTCTGTTTACTGCCTGTAAAAGATACTAACCTTGCTTTTTGAGAAATTATTCCAGTGGGTGAACTGTTGGCAGGCAGAATTTGGACAAACAGTAGTGCTTAATTACTTTTATCAGGTTATGGATGTGCCTCAATTCACACCTAAAAGAGGAAGGTAAACAGAGCTGGTGGGTTTCTATGTGAACTCAAACATCTTTGCTGAAACTGCAGAGTGTTGATTAGCATCTACACTTCTGATGAGGATTTGGTTTTTCTTTTATATGCCGTGTATTTTTTGGTTTTCTATTTAATATTTGTTCTAGTAGTATTTGATGATGGAAGTGTCATAAGTAGTTTCAGGTGGGGTGATTTTTTTTTTTTTTTTGTTAAAACTCAAACTCTCAAGCTTTTAAGTAAAATAGTTTCTCTAGCTGGCTTACAAAACCAAAACAAAAACAAAAACAAAACCTCAAACAAACAAACAAAACAACAACAAAAAACTCCCAAAACAACAACAGCAACAAAAACCACACCACCACAAAAAACCCCACACATACTTGGGGAGGGAGAATTTCAGTAAAGAGATTCAGTGTGAGAAAACAATGAAGTTACAGGGTTGTTTTCACTTGGAAAATCACTTACAGCTCCAACATTAAAAGTATGGCTTTTTATTCTCAATATAGAACCAAACAGAAGTCTAAGTGAGAACACTTAATTCTCTACAGTGACAGACTAGACTGCATCTTTCTCGTGCAGCTATTCTGATTTATTGCATCAGTCATCCAGATATCAATTGGTTTTTTAGTATGTTTACTAGGGTTGCATGTTATGTCCTTTTTAAAGCTGTTATTTATTAAAGAGAATAAACTGTGTCTTTCAAGAAGTCTGTATAAACAGATTTTTATGACACCTTACGTTCAGTTGAATTCTTTGTAGCTTTGCAGTCTGTGGCATTTTTTGAAGAAATCTTTATAATAATTTTGAGTGACCTAAAATTTGAGGTACTTCTCTCTCTGGAGATGTGGCAGAGCTCACTTTTTTTATTATGTAAGTCTTTAACTGTAGGAATTGCTGAAGCAAAATCAGGGGTTGTGCGAAGATTGTGTGACAATCCCTTCTAGCTTAAATGTCTGCAAATTTGTTGAAAATTGTAGTTTTCCACAAGGGCAGTAATGACTTCCAGCAAATGTATTGCATCTGAAATCAGCAGGCTGTGCTCTTATGTCCACGTTATTCTTCTTGCATGTAGTCCCGAAATGATTGTATACTTGTTAAGGAATGTCTGCTGCCTCCTGCGTTACAGCAACAACAGTACAGCAACCTGATCAGGTGTGTGTGATTTAACTTTATAAAGGAGTAATGAGTATTTGTAGGTAACATTATGTATGTGTTTCTTTTCAAAATCTCAGTAATACTTGCTGATGTGTTTACCTTTCAGGCAGACTTTTTTCTTCTTGGATTACTTCTGTCTCAGAGGCTGTTACTTTAAGTTGGGGCAACTCTCCAAGGGGAATGGTGTTTGGAGAAAGATGAACAGGATGCTTCACCTGTCCACAACTTCTACTTTTTTTTGCTCTATTGAAACAGCTGGTGGTAGTGGAAAGCTGAAAATTGTAATAGCAATAGCCCTCATTGAGAAGTCTTTTTGAGTGCTGCAGTGAAAATTGGTATTGACTTGACCAAGTTGTGACCTTTTGCAAATTGCACACTCTGCATGCAGAGAGTTTTCTCACTTGCTCAACTTGTAAAGTAGGCATCTGAAGAGGGCCTTGTGCTCTGTAGCTGTGGTTATATCTCTTAGGCTTTGGCTGAACTTTCCAAAGTTTGTTTCCTGCAGTTGGTTACTGTACCCTCGTTGCTGCCAGGGATGGAAAAGTGGTTTCCAACTGTGTAAATAGTTTTAAGGAAGGTGTAGAAGCTTGACTTAAATAGACACTGTGTGTTTTGCTTGGCTTGCTTTCTTTTACAGAATAACTAGCATTGTCATTTAACTACTACACTCATATAGGTTCTTAACATTTTTAAGAAATAATACGAGAATGGTAGATAGAAACATTGTCAGTTTGTATGTGTATGTGCAGTAGGGTGATGTGAAGATCGTAAAAGAAGGAGAAATCTGGAGTTTCTCTCTGCCTGTAGGTTTTCTAGGTAAGCGATGGCACTACAGGGGTTGTAGTGAAATTACTTAGTGATACTGCATTTTAAAATTTTAATATGATCACTTGGGAAATAAGACTACATGGGTAATTCCACAGATATTGTGTACTGCTGGCAAGCTTGTCATACAGCCATGAGAAGCTTGTTGTGGGACTTGGATTTCTATGCAATGAAAGTGTTTGGTGTTTTTTTTTTGTTGTTGTTTTGGGGTTTTTTTTGTCTGTATGTTCCCGTAGGTTTGTTGTTAGTGGTTATTTGATTAAGAGCAATTGTGACCCACAAAAAAACCTCCGCTTCACCTGTCATAATGGAGTGACGCTTTTATTTGGCACTATGCCCTCTCTTCTACCAGGTAGAAAATGGTATATTTAAAAAGTTTTTTATATAAAGGGAAATGAAGCCTTGCTTAAGGCCAGTCATATCTAAAATTACTACTACGGTAGGATGTGGCAATTCTATTTTGATTTTATGCATCTTGGAATTATAAAGTATCAGAACTATGGATATATTTGTCCAAAGTTTAAAACTAGAATCTGAAGATTTGCAATGCATATACAACCGTTCATGATGGATGGTCATTCAGTGGCTGGACAGTGGTCTGTTATTTTTCCAGGAGCATCTTCAAGCCCAGCTGAACACAGAGGGTGATGTCTCTGCCGAGTTTTGTGTGTGTTGGGATTTAGTGTTGTCCCTTTCTGTTGCACAGAGAATTTTGTCCTTCACCACCAGTCCAGATGAAAGTGAAACATGCATGGAATGGCACAGAATTCTGTATACGATGCTCTGTGCCAACTTGTACTTCAGACCAT
Organism: Streptopelia decaocto; assembly: GCF_964273445.1. Taxonomy (NCBI): domain Eukaryota; kingdom Metazoa; phylum Chordata; class Aves; order Columbiformes; family Columbidae; genus Streptopelia; species Streptopelia decaocto. The sequence continues at coordinate 102,045,449 of NC_138656.1, read as the reverse complement.
TTTACCAGTTGTTTACAGGAGTATCTATGGTTATAAGAGGAAGCGGAGATAATAGGCATATTTTATACATGTACAGTGGTAACGAGAGAAGAAACATTTAGTGAATGCCAAGATATAATTAAAGTATCAAGAGAATTTTTCTATTTGTAGCTAAAAGAAGTGACAGCTACCTCACTGAGCTTTTCTTAAAAAATTATTTCTTCTTAATTATTATTATTTCTACTTTGCTAAACATAGACAGAAGAAAACAACTAATTTCACTACTTAAGAAAGAATGAATGACTCCTGTGCTATTGGGATCCATACCAAGTTTGATAGGTATCCTTAATTTTAGAATTGTATGTTAAATGTATGTGCTAATATACAAGATTTAGAGCATTTTCAATGATAAAAAAATAAAATTTAAAAAATGCCTAATAGACTACGTAATAACAGCCATTAATTCAGAAATCTACTGTGGTTAAATTATATTTGAAAAAGATAAGGTTCTCTTGCATTCTGGAATACCTGCATTCTGGGCTCCAAGGAATGGCATAGATAGGTCTGCAAAATGTGGAAATCTGATAAACTTGTTTTAACTACTCAAAGAAATCTCTTCTGCCTGGAATATCAACATGCACTTCAGTGTTGCCCCTTAGCAGCATCTGTAGTAATAACTTGGAGACAAATACAAAATCTATGTAGAATTACTGCATACGTTAAACTCAAGCAGATACGTTTAACTGGTGGCTTTTGACAATTTTCAAAACAGCAAAGTATTATAGGAGCCTGGGTGACATCAAGTTTCAGGGGGACTTCAGTGTGTGTGTAGATATATACACACACACACACACACTTTTTTCTTTGAGTCTCCCTCAATCTGCAAAACAGTGATTGTTTAGTTGTTTGTGGGTTTTCAATTTAGAAATCTGATTGTGCAAGAAACTAAGTATTTTTTTTTAAAGTTATTCATAAGGACACACCATCAGAATTTCAAAATATTCAGGTTTTAAGAAGTTAAAATGACATTTCGAGGCTATGTTAAGACTCATGTTGCTGTGTTGAGGGGAAAGTGGCTTAAGAAATGTATACTGTGTTTTACATTATTTGCTTTTGTGGTTCTCTGCTTAGATGTTGATGACAGTGGACAAGCAGATGCTTTATATGCATGGTACAGACCTTTCAGTAATTATAATCTACCAGAAACTTCTTTGTGGTGTTCTTTAATATTTTCTTACATATTGAGTATCTCTGTGAAACATTTGATAAAGCTCACCATCTTAAGCTATATTGCACTTTCAATTTAGGTTATTTATTATTTGTATGGTGTCCAATGTATGCTGTACATTCATTAGCCCTGTGCTAACGAAAGGTAGCTGTCTGCTGCTGCTTCCTCCTCTTCGTTCAGTAATACATGGATTTAGAATAAAGGATTTGCTTCAAATGATTAGGAAATAGCTGTTTAGTTACCATACACTACAATCAGAAAAAGTTCAGTTATGTGATATATAAGGGTTTATCCATCATCTCTAGATGTAAGGAAGTTTGCAGAAGACGACAAGTTGGGCAGGAGTGTTGGTCTGCTGGAGGAGGGTGGGATGGCCTCACAGGGGGATCTGGACCGGCTGGATCATTGGGCTGAGGCCAATTGTATGAAGTTCAACAAGGCCAAGTGCCGGGTCCTGCACTTGGGTCACAACAACCCCAGGCAGCACTACAGGCTCGGGGAAGAGTGGCTGGAAAGCTGCATGAAGAAAAAGGATTTGGGAATGTCAGTTGACAGCTGGCTGAACATGAGCCAGCAGTGTGCCCAGGTGGCCAAAAAGGCCAACAGCATCCTGTCTTGCATCAGGAATTGTGTGGCCAGCAGCACTAGTGGAGTGATTGTGCCCCTGTACTCAGTTCTGGTGAGGCCCCACCTTGAATCCTGTGCTCAGTTTTGGCCCTTCATCATAAGGATGTTGAGGTGCTGGAGAGAGCTGGTGAGGGGTCTGGAGCAGCTGAGGGAACTGGGGCTGTTCAGTCTGGAGAAAAGGAGGCTGAGGGGAGACCTTATTGCTGTCTACAACTACATGAAAGGAGGTTGTGGTATGGAGGGTGTTGGCCTCTTCTCACAAGTAATAAGCAACAGGATGAGAGGAAATGGCCTCAGGTTGTGCCAGGAGAGGTTTAGATTGGATATTATGAAAAATTTATTCACCGAAAGGATTATCAAGCATTGGAACAGGCTGCCCAGGGAAGCGGTTGGGTCACCATCCCTGGAGGTGTTTAAAAGACATGTACATGTGGCACTTAGGAACTTGTCATTGTTAACGGTTGGACTCAATGATCTCAAAGGTCTTCTCCAATCTAAATGGTTCTATGATACTGTGGTCTCCTGATACTGTATTCAACTTGTGTATGCTAAATTACTATGGAATAGTTATGTGCATCATACATATGTTTTATATTTAGTACAATAGATCAAATAACTAGTGCTTGTGTATTCTGTATTATGTGCTTGAACTTAAAGTCCTCTTCCTACCCCAGTCTCTTCCTCACAGAAGTGATCCTTTTCTCTTACTGGTTTGACCTAACTACCTGTGTTTTTTATTTATGTGGCTACTTTTTAAACACACCTGCATTGTTGTATTTTGGGCTTATTTACTATGTATAACCACGTATCAATTGCCTTTTGACCTATTCTCTTTTGTTTGGGTGCCTTTTTGCATGTAAAATATCCAGATTTCCAGCCTTTATAATAGACACTTTTTCCCTCCCCTTTTAGTGTCATTTTACCCTAAGAGGGCCTTTTTCAGGGTTACCATCCTTCCTCTTGAAAACACTCTCTTCACAATTGTTCCTCTTTTCCACTCATGTAAGTTGGTCATGTCTGCTCATAGCTTTGTAATCAGGCACTTTACACTAAAAATCAGCTAAAATGTACTTGGAGACAGAAAACTGAGAAAGAGGATTGCAAAATGCCCTCGGAACAGAAAACGTGTCATTCATTGCTGCCGGTTCTCTGGACTGGTTTAGCACATTCTTCAGCAGGTAGTTGCTCCCCGTGCCTCTGCCTGACGTCAGTGTGGCTGGTTTCTTTTGTTCCCGCTGCGGTGGGTAATACTGACCTGTTCATCCTCTCTGAACCCTGGACCAGCAGCTGGAACGATGTGAATGTACGCGGGGATGCTCTGGTCTCCTCCCATTCTGTACTGCTACAAATTCTTATACTGGGTGATAAGTGATGCCATATAGTGTGTAGATCATACGGTATTTTCTCCTCAAATCTACACTTGGCTTGTTCATCACATGTTGCAATATTTTGCTATGTGCATGTGAATTCCGTTTGTCTTTTGGAAGCCGTTTTTATTTGCTACAATTAGAGGAGCAGAAAACTTCATTTTGCAATAAACAGTTAGTAGTAGTAAAGAACACGACATAATGCTATAGATTCAACTGAATATAGCCCTTGAAATGAAAATGTTAAAACAATATCTAAATCCTGATTGTTAAGGAATCTGGCAATGTAACTTGTGGGTCATTTTCATTAACATCAATATGGGTCCTGAAGCTCAGAAAACTTGCCTCCCAAAGAGTTATTTTTTCATGAGCACTGAATTTTGCCTTCAAATAGGGAGAAGTGCATTAAATGCATGATAATTTTGAGTTTTGCAGCAACTTGAGTGCTAACTTGAAGTCTGGGTCTGTATTCACATTTTGTGTTCTTAAAATTCATTTTGGTATAATATTTTTAAATACTTTAAACAGCAGGTGTGCATTGCTTATAGATTTGTGTAAATGTTGGTGCACTGTATACAAAATATGTCTCCCATACAATGATCTGTTGACATTATTCTCTGTTGCTTAGCTTCAGACAGTAAAGTCATGACATGTGCTGCTGTTTGGAGGATGCCGAAGGAATTGGAATCAGGCAGTCATGAATCCCCTGATGATTCATCAAGCAACACTCAAACCCTGGAGCTACTCTGTCACCTTGACAACACAGCCCATGGCAATATGGCCTGGTAGGATTCTGCATATTTTATACTCCTAGAAAAAGCCTAAAGCTTAGACCTGGGCTGTTAGTTTTGTGCAGATTTATACTGTAGAAGCTGTGCTATACACTTTAAAACTAATCCATCTTAAAAAAAAGAAAAAGTACAAATTGGATTTTTAATCCCAGATGTTTCATAGATTAAAAACATTTGTTATCATCCTGCAAACACATATGGAGTAACAGCCTGTGTACTGTTTTAATGTGTTTCTCCCCACCTGCCCCCATCTAAAACCTTTGCACAAAGGTATAGCATTTAGCATGTCAGTCTTTTTGATGGAATATAAATTTGATGTTGCACTTCAGTTTTTGTTTTTCAGTCAGCTGATTTGGAATAAGTGCAATTAATTTGTTGTTTGCTAAGGATAAGAATTCAGTATATTATGTGATGCCTACTTAACTACTCTTTTCTGTTGCCTAACAAAAGACAAAGAGAGCTACAGTACTGCAGATGGTATTACAGTGGTTTGTTTTCCTTTCTGTTATTTAAAAGAAAGTTAAATTTTTCTGTTGTGTATTTGCAAGTGTTTTGCCTTGTGAGTATGTATATGACATGTTCCCACTGCTTCCTGAACAGATGCAGGGCAAAGAAACGTTAATACATTCAGTCCATATTTTACAAAATACAATTTTGCTGGATGTAATTTTGGGACCACCTGACCATCTTCTACTGGCAGGAAAAGTTGAAACCATAAGAATATGGTTTGCTGTAGTACCAGGAATGTCTGTCAGAATATGGAGTAGGTGATCACGCATGTTGTACAGTACCCTTCACAATTATTAGAGAATCTTAAGAGCAAAATGTGGAATAACACAGCAGATTTTTGTAAATGAAATGTGACAACTCTGAACTGGAACCAAATAAGGATAATGCAACATCTACTTCGGATTTTGCAGTGCCTTACATGAGAGTAGAAAAGGTCCTCTTTGGTTTCTGTATTCAGACACCTACTATGTAATGTATCCCTCATAATCTCATTATACTTCAATATATTCTAGTAGGAGTAATTGTAAAATACATCAAAAGAGAACAATACTTGAAATCAGTCTCAGTTGCTTTACAAAACCTGGCTGCATAAAAGTTTCTATTCATTAGCTAGCTAGTAAAAAAAAAAAAAAGAAATAATAGTTCTGCTTTATTTCTTCATTTCTTCTGTTAAGAAAGCCTGATAGTTGAAAATTGATCTCATTTCTGTTTCTAGTATCATGTACTAGGGAACTAAAGGGGACTTGTTTTTTCCAGGTCTGATATGTCACGTATTGGTTTTGCACAATTGTTTACTGTCATTAAGAACTAATCCTGTGTTTCCTGACCTTTATCTCATCACCTTTGTGGAATTCTGTGCTCAAATGTCTCTGAAGTTTCTTCTTAAAGCTTAGCAGTGACATGTTTAATATCAGTATCTCTTCTGTGAACCAAGGCCAAAGCAGCATTTCCAATTGATTGTAACTAAAATCCTAAACTTTCCATGCATGTGTCTGAACACTATTCCCTTCTACTTCAAGATCTTTTGAAATAATTTTTTGGTCTTGGCAAATCCTTTGGCAAAAATCTGATCTCCAGGACATTGCAGGCAGTTGAAAAAGAACTGTGCATTCTACGGTTCTATTTCATCTGGGTTGCATGAGTTACTTTGTTTAAAAATAACATCTAACTATTTGCTTTCAATTACTGAGAATTTTTTTTAACTGCCTCTGAGCTTTAAATCTGGGACCCATCAGAATTTTTACTCAAACACTTGTATGGTATAAAGAGAGTTCAGAAAATGAAGGAGGTCTTTAAATTAGGCAAACAAATAAGCCTATTAATTGCTCTGTTTGGTTTAAGCTCAAGAATTTTTTTTTTCCATCCTCTACCTACTGTTCCTCATATGAGCCAAAATGCAAAGATTTTGACTGCAAAGTTCCCAAGTGAATTAATTACAGACTGAAAACCCCCAGAGATAAATGGGGATTTGTAGTGGTGGCTTTTTTAATTAAAAAAAAAAAAAAGCTTTTTCATAAATTCATTTTGTAGATAATGTATGTATTCACACAGCGTACACCTACATAACCATAGGTATGTTGCTCTATGCAATGTTTTAAGATTCAGCAGTTAAAGGAGCTTGCCATTGGGCATCTTGCAATAAGTGGCCCAGGGTACAGTCTGGATAGGAGAGGCCAAGGAAACAGGGTAGCATTTAATAAGATTTTGATTACTCATCTGAGTGCAGCTTTGGAGGAATCCTTGAAATTGTGTCTGTTAAAATCCTGAAAACTTCTATTTTGAGTAGCCTACTGTTCTACTTCTTCCTCAGTTTTTCTACAGACTTTTTTGATAGTTGACTTGACAGGATACTCCTCAGAGAAGGAAGCTACTACAGGCCATGGAAGAAAGTGTAATCTGTGAGATGTTGAATTCGGAACTCAGCAGGGACTTTTTCTTTTGTCAGAAGTAAAGGTGCAAAGCTGGAGTTTCTCCGCTAGCATCTACTGGATGCGGGCTTGCCTGTATCTGCTTAATATCCTACTTTATGCTTTCCAAATTTGGCAGGTATAAAATAGGGTAGATGCTGCTCAATAGCAAGGTATGTGCTGTGCTTCAAAGAGAGGGGGAACAAGCAAAGGAAGCTGGATGGTGGTCCATGGAGTAAATCTGGAATAAGTTAAAAAGCAAAATAAGTAAGGGGAAAGTGTTAGATGGACAACATAGGTACAACTGTAATGGGGAAATGAATGGAGATTAGAGAGACAAGAAAAGTGGGAGCTCAACTGTGGGAGGCCTGAAAGGTGAGGAATGAAGTATTCACCTTTTATGAAGAAAACAATAGTCAGCTGCTAAAAAAAGTTGGAAGGGAATGAATATGTTAGGAATAATGATAGCTTATTACATTAAGCTTTTCTGCTTGCTGAAATTGAATTTTTTTTTAGTGTATCCCACTCAATCGATCTTAAATATGGACTTGCAAATATTACCACATCTAAGAAATTAGAGAGGAAGACATTTTTTTTGAAGTTTCACATGTTTCAAGAACTTGAGGGTGTTTATCACTAAAATATTAAACCAGAATTTTGGATTCACAAAGGATAAAATTACTATAAATGAGTTAATCCCACAGACCTTTTTAAAGTACTTATATTTTACATGGTATTTCATCTAACATCTCCAACTGGAGTACTGAGAAGTACCATCTCTTCTTTGCCTTTGTGATTGCACAGTATGGAGCAACCTCATCAAGGTCTGCTTCCCACAAAAGTGCAGGTTTGCTATGTCAGTCCTTTCAACTTGAATGGAAGTTGCTTTATTTAAGATACCTAAGATACTACACATAACATTATTGCTTCAATTTCTTCATATTCACTCTACTGATTAACACAGTCATCTGATGAAAGATGGTATTTGTAAGTAATGCACTGAAGACAGGTGAGTATTCCAGAAATGAAGTCCAGAAGTGTTTTACGTATTCTTTTTGGCCTTTAAAATAGTATTTAAAAAGAAACAAACAAAAAAAAAACAAACAGCAAAAAACCACAAACAATCAAAACTTAAAATACCCCAAAATATTTTCTCAAAGCAGAGGGGGGAGGGAGGAGCGGGGAAGGAAAAAAAACCCCACTAAGTGAATCTGAAACTCAAAAGAGGAGTGAAAATGGTGTTTTCCATAGCTTGGATACTTTCACTTTGTAGTCAGGTGACACTTTGGTTTCTCATTATGATGTTGGTAACACTAATTCTTCTGTAGTATCCCTGTGTTAGGATATACATGTTAAAATTCTGCCTTAGTGTTTCATTAAAAACAAAACAAAACAAGTAACAAGAAAAACCAACACACCACACACCCCCCCCCCCGCCCCCCTCCTACCCCACTCCCCCCAATACTGTTTTTGCTGTTCCTTTGAATGGGAGTGGTGATTTTCCTCAACTAGCAGTGCAGATCCTAGGCTATAATACTTCTTTTCTTTGGCACATATTTCAGATCATTGAAGAAATGTACTGGGATGGAGATTTTGTTTTATTGGGGTTTTCCCCATAATCCAACCATTCAGATGGCCTGTTTGTTACAAACAGCAATAAATTAGCAAGGATAGATTTTGCCATCTTTTGGAAAATCCCACATATGAAAATACTTAGATTCTGTCCCCCCTCAAAGCGGTTATGTGTTTCCTCTAAAATAAGTCTGCAGAGGTTGCTTTTGCCCACTCCAGCTGCTTCATAAATAAGCTTATTTCAGACCTTAATCTTTACATTAGTACATAGAAAAAACTATTGGCATTGCATAGCCTCCAGGGGCTCTGCAGGACTTTTACCTGACAGCTCCCTGTGCTTTCCTGACAGGCATTCGTACTACTGAAAAGTTTTTCCTAGGTTGACCACCTTATCGATCTTTAACAGACAAGCTGGTTATGTGATTTTTTCCCTTTTTTTTTTTTTTAAGGATATGTCACATCTATAATTTTACATTTAGGGGTTTTTAAGCCCTGTTCAAGTGACAGAATGGCAATGGTGACCCTGGCAGCAGCTCCTCCAACAGCAATATTTTGTAGAATGGTAGAAGTTACATGGCCTCTGTCTGTCAGCTTTACACACAGATTCACTGCACCCCACCCCAGTTTCATTAAGAAACTCATGTGCTGGGGGGTGGTTTCTCTTCTACATGTGCTATTCTGTATATAGCAATTAACTCTGGCTGACAGTAACTTATCATCAATGCCTGCTCATGTGAAATGTGTTACTCCTCCTTTCTTTGAAGTTTCTTTTTTTTCCTCTTGGTGTTAAGAAACAAGGTGAAAACAACTTTTAATTCTCATGTGGATCTTTAAACTGTACATACTTCTCCAAATAGTTTTTATTTGACTCTTTGGCCATGTTTCTTGTCGCAAACATGTTGTCAATCAATTCTGTTTCATATTAATAAATAGGTTTCAGCTCCTCAGTGGCTTGTTCCTAAAACTGATGTAAAGATTTGTCTGTGTAATAGTATCTGCAAATACCACCAGCAGATACGCAGCTTTATGTTTAGTAAAGTGCTTTTTCTAGCATGGGATCTGGAGTTCAACAGGTACTGTAAACTATGCTGCCAAAACACTGCATTCCTACAGTAATTTAACTGTGCATACTCTAGACCTTTTGCTATTGTAGTTATGTCACAAAAACCTCCTGCAGTTACAGTGCATTCTGCTGTCTTGGGACACATATCTTACAGGGACTTGTTCTTAAACACTTGCAAAACTAAAAAGAACTTGCAAAATGTTTTAGAACAGCTATTGAGTCCTCAGATATTTTAGCCATCAGTAACAGTAGAATAATTAAAATACTACTGTAAAATATGAATTGTGGTAATGTGAGAGAACCTTAACAAAACTTTTGCAAGACCTGTCCTATATGTAGACATGTATTTAGCACTTGAGCAATATGGGAAGGCTTGGATGACACGTAATGAAGCTAAAAGGGTTTTGCATATTTGCCTTAGAGTATTGTTTCTGAGTGTTTCTGCCATAATATTGAAGTATTCTTGTTTTAAGTAGTCCAATATTAATTACTTCAAGTAAATAATTTCTTAATCTGTTTTGTTGTTTAGACTGTATGTGGTGTTTCATAGAATGTATAACCTTTCTTAATTAAATCCAGCCCCCCTAGAAAAATGTCTTCTCTCTCCTCCAGAAAAAACTAAAAGAGAATAAAACAGCCTCCCAGAAAAACAGCACCCAGAAAGGAAAAAAACAAACAAACAAAAAAATACTGGGAGATCAGGACTAGAGCATGACTAGAGAAGTGATTGTGCCACTGTACTCAGCACCTTGAATCCTGTATTCAGTTTTGGGCCCCTCATCATAAGAAAGACATTGAAGTACTTGAGAGAGTTCAGATGAGGGCGATGAAGCTGGTGAGGGGTCTGATGAGGAGCGACTGAGGGAACTGGGGCTATTTAGCTTGGAGAACAGGAGGCTGAGGGGAGACCTTATCACTGTCTACAGCTACCTGAAAGGAGGTTGTAGCAGAGATGGTGTTGGCCTCTTCTCCCAAGTAGCAAGTGATAGGACAAGAGAAAATGGCCTCAAGTTGTGCCAGGGGAGGTTCAGATTGGATATTAGGTAAAAATTCTTCACGGAAAGGGTTGTCAGGCACTGGAACAGGCTGCCCAGGGCAGTGGTGGAATCACCATCCCTGGAGGTGTTTAAAAGGCATTTAGACGAGGTTCTTAGTGGCGTGGTTTAATGTTAGACTCGGTTAGGTTATGGTTGGACTCAACGATCTTCCAACTGAAGTGATTCTATGAGTCAGTGATCTTTTGGTAAGCTGTGTTTTGTATAGTAGAGATGTTATAAAAATATCTTAATAAACCAAAGGCACATTAGTCTTTAACAGTAGTATTCTGGTCAAACCAAACCAGTGCCATAACTTCTAGCCTAATGGAAATCACCACAACAGGGGAAGCCAGGGGTTATAACCCCTTCTTGTACCCTGATATCATTATAACTTTATTTAACAGCACTTAAAAGACTAGGAAATATGTTGCTTATATGTGATAACTCATTTGTCAGTTACTTGGATTGGATAGACAAAGTAGCTGCAGACAAAGCTGGGACTTTTTAGGAAGGACAGGCAGGGATGATGAGGAGGAGGGTTGTCTGGTCTGTGGGAGAGCTGATGGAACTCTGCCTGGGGAGGGATAATGAGCCAAATGAGAGCTTGTGAGTAAGAATTAAAGGGCAGACCACTATGGGTGACACAGTAATACGTGTATGCTGCAGGCTACTTGATCAGGAAGAACAATTAGATGAGGCCTTCTACAGACAGCTAGAAGTAGCCTTGTATTTGCAGGGCTTGGTCCTCATGGGAGACTTCAACCACCCCAGTATCTGCTGGAAGGACAACACAGCAGGGCATAAGCAATCCAGGGTGTTCCTGGAGAGCATCATTAACTTCCTGACCTAAGTGACAGAGGAGCCAATGAGGAGAAATACTCTACGGGACCTGATAATGATAAAGAAGGAAGAGCTGGTTGTGGATGGGAAGGTCAAAGGCAGCCTTGGCTGCAATGATCATGAGATGGTGGAGTTCAGGATCCTGAGGACAGAGCAGGGCAACAAACAAGCTCACAGCCCTTGACTTCAGGAGAACAGACTTTGGCCTCTTCAGGGATCTGCTTGAATAAGTCCCATGGGATAGGGCTCTAGAAGGAAGAGGGGTCCAAGAAAGCTGTTTAATATTCAAGGATCACCTCCTCCAAGTTCAAGAACAGTCTATCCCAACAAGCATGCAGTTGAGCAAAAATCCAGCATATCTAGTGTATGCTGGATATGCTAGTAAGAGGCAGACCTTAGAGGGGAAAGCAGTGTCCTAAAAATCTAGTGTACCTTTTATGTCTTTGGAATCAGAACTCTTTCTGGAAGGATGAATTAATACTCTGCATCTGTCTGGAATAAATACATGTGACAACAAACAGACAAAATTAACCCTATAATATAATTAATCAACTGTGAGGACTTGTCTCCAATACCAAATTAGCATGGAGAACCCCCATGACCTTGGTAATAAATTATTTCGTAGCTTTTGTCAGTTAAATTCCTATGTAGAGTCTGTGTAATCAATTTGCATGAATTTGCTGTTTTAAGCATTATTAATACATAAACCCATGGCCAACCAGACAGAGGTCTGAGGTTGTTAATGAACTATGAAGATGTTCACCTGTTGGTCATCACTTTAAATCATGAGTAGCTCAACAGGAATTTAATACTTGTTTCTACAAAATGGGTATTTACGAGCTCCTACCTAGAATCAGTGAGTCCTTTATCTTGCTCTCTTGTAGCAAAGTCACTACCATGCTTTCTATTACATTGTGAACTCTTAGGATTCAGGATGTCTTTATTATGTTTACATGTACATAAATGCCTTTCCAATGCTGAAATTAATTTGGCCCATAAGCAAGAATCACAGTTCTTTTTCTCACTATAAGCATGTTCAACAGCAGCTGCAGCAGACAAGGAGATGCAGTGAAGTAAATACAAATATTGATAATGATCCTTTATTATTTTGCCTTCTGCTTTATGATTTTTTTTTTTTAAAAAGACTTTATGGAGTTGCCAAGACTGTAGTATGACAATTTAAGGGGGAAGAATAAAAAGGCAAGTGAGTTTTCTGCATCACCTCCTTGTTGGGTTACTCTTGTATTCATTTGTACAACAGTTTTATTTTTCTGAATGTAAAAATAATTTAAGAGCCAGGAAAAAGCCCAGCTGTCTTTAGGGTTCTTGTCCAAAATCATCTTTAACTTAATTTCTCATCTTCTTAGCAACCTCTTAGCTAAAAAGGCAGCTAAGATAGATTCACCTTACCTTTAGTTTTTTTAGGAAGCCATGGTTCTTGTTTTACTGTATCTTGAGGAGTTGGACACCAAAATATATCTCAGTGGCTGAGAATTTTGAGACAAAGCATAATTTATATGTGCTTCCTGCAGCATGGACTTCAGTATGCTACAAAATAGCCAGAATAGCTTTCATTCAGAAAAGTGGCCACTCTGTAGAGCGTTTGGGTAAGGAGTAAGAATTGTGGGTTCCAGGTTGTCCTCAGTCTTTTCTCCGTGTTCTTTGAATAAAGTTCTAATCACCTAATTAGCAGAATCACCTGTATATTTAAATCATTGTACTGCAAAGAAGCAAGGATATTTGAATCCATAACACATGAATTTTTTTGATTGGCTGCACTGAGGCTGCAGGATGTTCTCCCAAGCTACTGCATGTTTGGGTATATTTTCCATTTTGCAGTGCATGAGAATTTTCAGTGTAGCAAAATTTTTCCACTTACAGAAATAAACGGTTGTCACTTCTGTAATTATGGTTAAGCAGTAGTTAATACTTGCTTTGTCCAACACATTGTACCTGACTGCAATTCACATCTATGAAAGCATTTGCATGTTGCTTTATTCTTATTTAGTCTATAATGGAGAACTTGGAATTGTTCATTTGTAAAAGCTCAGTACGTTAATAAATGATGGTGTTAACTATCTTTTCAGCATAAAGCACAGATAATAGAGTCCTTTTATGTGTGCACTTGAGTGAATATTTTAAATTATCTTTTTACTAGCAAAACGTTCTCTGTAGGATTTATTTTTTTTTTTTACCAAAAACTACTAGCTAGAAGCTAATTTGAAGCATCAGGAGTCAGATGATAACAAAACAGGGTAAAAGGCAACAAATATAATTGCTTGTCTGCTGTTTATAGATTATATGAAAAGCAGCCATGAAGTTGACACTCAGTTTCCAAGTGGCAGCTGTGAATTTGACAATTATTTTGTCATTTCTGAAAAGTATAAGCATCAGCAACTGTTGGTACACTCAAGAAAATGGTATTGCCTGGTTTATCTGATTATCTGGTTAATTGGTCAAACTCGATTTAATTGTCTATAGTTAAAACTATATCTACATATATGCACTTTCTGTAATAGCTAAGAAAAATTATAGACTTAAATAAATATGATCAGAATCGACTTGAAGATTTTATTTACCCATTCAGTATTGTGACGACACTGATGTCTTTTAATTTCACTTTGGAAAACTGGATTGTGGAAGGTTAGCTGTGGTCGCATGTAGGTTATACTGCATTAGTTTTTTTTTATCCTCTTACCTGTTTATAAAATGTTTTCATCTCTTTGAATTATCTAATTGATTTATCTGTGCAGCAGGACTACATGAAATTCTGAAATACCCATGCCAGTACCAGTTGGTTACTTCTCATTATTATGGACAAAATGGTGGTTGAACCTGTAATTGAAACTGCTGCATCATTTTTATTATCAACACTCATTTTCAGTTGCTTATAAGGTTTTCCAAGTTGTACCACACAACTTTAACAAGAAACACTTTAGAAGATAAAATTGGCATTACTACAGACAAAACACCCCAATTTAAAGCAAATCATAGAATCATTCTTTTTCCATGTCCTTGTTAAAATACGTTTAAAAACATGATGGTAGTTTAATGTGCTAAATGAAGTGATTTTGTCCTAATACAAGAGAGCTCATTACAAATAAATTCTTATAAGTAGTTAATCTCCATGGATTGACAACAAAATAAGGATGCAGGTCATGGTTCCAGCAGAAGATAAATGCAGAATCTTGTCCTTCCTTTGATCTGCTTTCTTGCCTTAGGGAGAAGTTCAGTGGGTTCACTAGTTATAGTTCCAGCTTTATCAGCTACTTGCTGTTAAAATTTTCTTTTCTGGCATAGTCTATTTTCATTGCATACTTTGTTTTCTCTGCAACAGCAAACAGGTGTAGCCATCTGCCTTATATATCTAATACTTTTTTTTTTTATTAAAAGTGCAGGGGAAAAAAAATGAACCTGTTCATGGAAGAAGCAAGAGAAATTTGTGTGGAAGGTATCAGCTGAGAATGACTAAGGTTGTGGTTCACTTATGATGTGAAAAAAATAGTGTCTCACTTATTTCTGTTTCCTGCAATTTCCTATTTTCTTTTCCTTATATCTTATACCGTAAGATTAGATCAAGTCACATGGCTTAGATCTGGGGCCAGCAAGGTCATACCCACTGTCCGAGGAAGGTAGGAGTTATGCAAAATCGTGGATAAAACAGAAGCATGCGTAGTGTGCAGTACCAAGTTAGGAAGGTACCTGGTGGCTGCTGAATGTTGGGCTTGCTTGCTGTGCCTACCCATGCAACTTTCTGTCATTTCTTCAATCCAAATGCTGAATTGATTCATGCAAAAAGCTAAACTGACTAGAAAATTGACTTCTAGTCATGAATTCTTGACAAACCTTGACATACTTCTTCATATGTACACTAGGGATGAGAACAGCACATCAAATGCTTTTGAGTGACTTAAGGTTTTGTCTAGAGAGGGGAGGGATTTTCTCCATGTAGCTATTCATAGTGAAGTTGTCATCTCTGCCTTCAGCGATATTGTCACTAAAAGATGATTCAGAGGTTGCACAACTTTCTTTTGAAAGTGCTGGGTATGGAAGCCTGTTATCATCAAATGACAAGTATTATTCCTTTAACCTTACTGATGCCTATAGCAAAATTAGAATTTTAGTGCATATAGAAGAGAAAGCTCTGGGGAGACCTTATAGCAGCCTTCTAGTTCCTAAAGAGGACCTACAAGAAAGCTGGAGACAGAATTTTGACAAGGGTATGGAGTGATAGGACAAGGGGTAATGGCTTTAAACTGAAAGAGGGTAGATTAGATATAAGGAAGAAATTCTTCCGCATGAGGGTGGTGAGGCAGTGGAACAGGCTGCCCAGAGCAGCTGTGGATGCCCCATTTCTGGAAGTGTTCAAGGCCAGGCTGGAGGCTTTGAGCAACCTGGTCTAGTGAAAGGTGTCCCTGAACATGGCAGGGGTGTTGGAAATACCTGACCTTTTGCACTACTTCCAACTCCAACCATTCCACGATACTCAGCTCTGCTGTCCATGCCAACTGGCTTGAATATGCCGCTTCTTATAGGCAGAAGTAGAGATGAGGACTGATTTTTTGCATTCCTTCATGTATGGCACAGAACTGGTGAACTGCAGATAAAAAGTGTATGTCGTTGAGTCACGATGACAGCTGTTGGACTGGAAAGGGTTTGCACCAAGCTCTGAGGCTTATGATTTTTCGTGCATCTTCAAAAAGGATGCACTACAATACATATGAAGAAGAACTTTGAGGTTTCAAGGTAAAGCACTCAAAAGTAAGTGTATGTCAAGGTCTGGGTTTTTTTTTTTTGTTTGTTTTGGTGGGTGTTTTGTTTTGTGGGGTTTTTTTTGTGTGTGTTCTGTGTATGCAGAATGACCTCTCTACAATGATGTAATCACTGTTTTGCATTATTACTGTATGATTCAATATGCAAAATGGATGGCAAATGGAGTAAGGATTTTCAGCAGCTTTCTCTTTATGGGTAGGCTAGCATCTAGGGAAGCTGGATTGCATTCCTTTTTCTGACAGATTTAGATGGGATGTCAAAGGACACTAGGAAAAAAAATATGTGTACATTAGCACTGACTAAAAGATTCCATAATGAAGCCTATGTCTGGTATCACATAGCTCTTAAGTAGCTGATGCTGCAATAGTGTTCAGCTACTATATGTAAAAATTGCTATATTGCTAGTTAGTGGTGAATTTTGCAGTTAAAATGTGATGGATTTCAGCTGAAGGAAGCCATCAGGAATATGGTTTCTTATGTTTTGGAATAGATTAAGTCCACAAAGTTAAAATGGCTTTCCTAGTGCATATTCTGATTGGTTTTAATGTTAGGTTGTTTTGTTTTTTGTTTTACAGCGTTATGTGGGAACCAATGGGGGATGGTAAAAAGATTATTTCACTGGCTGATAATAACATATTATTGTGGGATTTGCAGGAAAGTTCAGCTGAAGCTGTGGTAAGAAATTCTTTTTTTTTCTTTTTTACAAATCATGATATACTTGACTGTAATACAAACAACAACATTCACTAGTCTAGAATTTGCTAATTTCTGAACTACTCCTTCAGAAATATCTTGTTGCCTTTAATGTGGGTAGGGGAAGTGAATATCAGTTGTCTTGAATATGAGTGTTTAAGAGTAGGCCACTTTGTATTTTGTATCTGTTGCTAGAGGTTAAATGTTTTCCTTTTTCTAGAGTTGCCCTTAAATCCCTACTGGTTTAACAATGAGTCATGTAAAATAAAGTGATGCTAATTTGGTGAATGTGTATGAGGGGAAAAACTGGTCATCAGTAAAGCCAAAGATTACTGAATTCGGGTAACAGTATATTAACTCATGTTGGTTAATATCCTGCAGCCTTCTGCTTAATTTACAGCCTTTGTATGTATGAGCATAATATACATTTCTCTGTTGCCTGTGTAGTGCTTTGATTTCTCAGTATGAGAATCTTGTAATGAATTTCAAATCTTTTTTTTTTATATTTTATTTTGCTGGGGATTTATTTACTAAAATTTTGCGTGTTGTGTCTTCCTTTCGCTATTCTGTTCCTCAAAACTAATCTCCTTGCTCTGTCACACATATTTCTGAATGTAACTATGATTTCCATTTTCTTTTTCTTCCATTGCTAGAATTGGAAGATCTTCCCCTCATTTTGGAGGGGTTGGACTAGGTGGCCTTTAAAGGTTCCTTCCAACCCAAACTATTCTGTGATTCTGTGAACTGCGATCCACATAACTTTGGAGAGGACTAGACTCTTCTCCAAACTATATGTAATCTCAGCTTGGTTTTTGGAAATCATTATTTCTGTCCTCAAACCAATATTCAGCTTGCTGATCCATTCAGTATTTCAGTTAGCAGTCCTTACCTATGACATTTGGTTTTTTCTTGTTTACTTGTATCAAATATAACAAAAGTTAAATTGTGCATCAAAAACCTACTTCATCTAATGAAGCTAAGACTGTGAAACCAGATATATCAGACCTTGACTGGCATCTTTAGATAGGAACATTTTGAAACTTTTGTTAAAAAACATAGTTTATGGAAGTTAGGAGGGTCATTTGAAAATTTTTACAGTCAGATTCTCCAGAAACCTGATGCAGAATTTGTTTTCTCTATATTTCTGTCTAAAATAATCTAGTATCTTATGTGAGTGCATTGCAAATTAGGATTGCTCATGATTAAAATTTTACTTGGAACTGTTTACCATCATCACTTTTCTGTCTCAGCAATTTTGAGTTACTCTTAAGCGATATTTGCTTCATCACTAAGTCAGTGACCACTTTTAAAATGAAGTTTTAATAGTGAAAGTTCATGGAAGCTTTGACTCTCAGAAAACATCTCTAGGCATCTAGATCTTAAGCCAGGTGAATCTCATCTAAGGTGATGGATATTGTTGCATTCCTGTTGAATTTTTGTCTTCAACAAATTTATTGAAAATATGTCTGTGGGTTCCTGAGTTAATCAGAGTCCAGCTGAAACAGACTGAGGAAAACATGAGCATCTCTTTAAAATGCCCACCATAGACTTTCTAGTACTTACTAAGATGACAACATGAAGTCCAGTATCACAGGTTTTTTTCCAGCCTAGAATCTACTGCTGTGTGTTTCTGAAATCTTTGAAGATCACCTTCTTCCTAAGAGATTAGCTGCCTGTTAGGATAAGTAGAAGGCTGAAAACCAATAACTGTTCTTCTGTAACATTTTTAGATTTACAAAAAATTATGTAGGACTGACAAGTTACAGGAGCAATGAGTAAAAACAAGAAATTCTGGATCAGAATAGGACAAGGGAGCATGGGCTTAAACTCTACCAGGGGAAATTTAGGCTGGTTATTAGAAATAAATTTTTTACAGAGAGAGTGCTCAGACATTGGAATGGCCTGCCCAGGGAGGTGGTGGACTCGCCGTCCCTGGAGGTTTTTAAACTGAGATTGGACATGGCACTTAGTGCCATGATCTAATAAATGGACTGGAGTTGGACCAAGGGTTGGACTTGATGATCTCTGAGGTCTTTTCCAACTCAGTTGATTCTGTGGTTCTGTGATATTTAATTACTGAGATGACTTTCTGTTTATGAAAATAAGCAAAACAAAACAAATATCACTCTACCCCATCCTTTGCTGCTATGGTGTTTACAATGTGAAAAAAACAGATAGCATTGGTAGGGATAAGCAGTAAATATGTTTTCCATTTGGTTATCACCATGTACAAGAGTTTATAGGCCAATAAGCTGTTGGTGAAATAGTGATTTCTTCCTGTGTCTATCCTGTTTATAAGGGATTGTTGAATGCAGACTATGTCATAACCCCAAAAACCACATCATTCCCATTTTAATGCTTTTTTGGCCAGAGTGTAAAAACACACTTTTCCAGTATATTAATAAAAAAAGCTTTTTGGTCCTTGAAAACAGGTACAGAACAGCCTATATGAAAAAAAGAGTCTCTCACCAGCATTAAAAAAGAGGCATGAGTTTTTTAGTTTGGTTTCCTGAAGAGAGGCCATGGAAACTGTTCACAGTTCCATTGGAGGTTGTAGCTGATTATGGTGCCCTGCAGGAAATTCCTGCCAGAAAGTCCAACTTTAGTTTATATGCAGGTACACAGGATGATTATTTAAATCATAAAAATCATTGTATTTATTCATTAGGATACAGGTTTTCCATTTTTTGTATGTCATAGCCACCTGATGTCTTACTACCTAACATGCTGTTCTAGCCAATGGTAACAAAACAGTAAGCAGCTAGCAAACATATATGTTCTGCAGAGGGGAAAAAGTCTTTACAAAGTATTCTTGTTCCTACAGACTTATAACTGAAATAGCAGTGTGTGTGTGTATACATTATTTGAACGGAATAAATCAATAGCCTAGGATTAACATAATAAAAATGTCAGTGTGTTCTGATTTTTTTCTGTTTTTCTCAAAACCATGAATGGTGTTCAAGTTGAATGACATTGTCATCATTAACTAAAAGTAGGATCTGGTCCACTGTGTGTGTATCAGGAGGTATTCATTACACCAGTGCAGCACTGACCTTCTTGTTTTAAGAAAAAATTTCAATTGCTACCCTTTTAGCTAAGTATGCTTTCTAGGCAATATTAATTTTAATGGCAAGAAGTAAACCCCTTGCTGCCCTTTATGGACTTTTCACGTTTCTGAAAAAATTCACATAAAACTCAATTGTAGTATTAGTGAAAAACTGAAAATACATGCGTCTGTAAAATTTTGCGGATGCCGAAATTTCTGCTTGTCTACACTGATCAAAACTAAGTCTTTTATTGGGTGCATCTTCTATATGTGCCTGGGATTTACAAATCATTTTGTTTAATTAGAATTAGCCTGAAAAAAATTATGGTTCCTGATATTTTCAGAGCTGCTTTGTAATAAAATTACTGGTGTGTTCATTCTCTGAATTATCTGGTCAACCTGTCAGAGGAAATATCTACTAACCATAACTTACTATACAGCTCTATGGTGGGTTTTTTGTTGTTTTTGTTTTCTTTCCTTTCATCATTTTTTGCTAACTTTTTTCTTCATTCCAGTATTTAATATGGAAAGATCCACTTCTATTCACGTTAAGATAAGCTTCTCCTGTCCTTTTGATCACTCTCCTTATTATTATTTTGAGGACATTACCTTCTGGGGTGAAAGTAATCTTATGCTCACTGCATCATTACCTTTTGCAATTAAATTAGCTATTCTTTGCCATTTATAATCATTAGCTGAACTCAAGAGAAGCCCAGCCAGTCTACGAGATCTGGGTAGATTCTGCTGAAAATCTGACTTCAGGTCAGATGTTACCAAGTCACTAAAACTCTTCCTTGCGTAAATGCAGTATGTTTGGAATGGCAGATGAAATGAAGATGTTAAAAATACAGATGTTTTTCTGCTTGTCTTATTATTTCACAAAGAGGAGGAGTAGAGGTGTAGTTTTGATCATTTTTTTCCAAATGATTGATTAGATTATTCTTAGATTTAATGTTCCTTCTGGATTATTAATTAGTATTTAACGTACAGACAATGTTAAATCAAAACAACAGTGACATTCCAGGTAAGAAAGAACATCTTATGGGGAAGATTTCACAGTGTATCTGGATGAAAGTAGCATATACAAATATAGAAGGATGTTAGGAATAAGCATGAGATGCTTTCTTGGCAAGATGGCTGCTGTTCCTCAAGGTAGGAAATACATTGTGGAGTTTAGTGGAGAACTTTGTAGAGTGCCCTGTGATTGCTGCAACTAGGAAAAACACAGATTAATTAAAGAAGGGCAAAAACTGTCTGAAGGAAAATGAAAGAGAAATTATTGGATCAGAAGGAGGATTGAAGACCAGTTCTTAATGAGTTGGTGTTGTGATCGATTTTGTTTAATGGTTTCGTTTATGACAGCATAGAAGTAGGAGTGAAGGAGAAAAGTTGCTGATGACAGAAATTTGGAACACATCATCAGTGTATAGGTGTAACAATATATTTCAGAGGATGAACTATCAGCTCTTGATGTTTAGTTTAATTTTTATAACATAAAACAGAAGACTTGTGTTTAAGGATTTTTTTCTTTTCTTTTTTTTTTTTTTTCCTTTTCTGTGAGTTAAACTCAGCACTTAAAAATATGTAGATTCTGTTACTTGACTATTCTGAGGATGACTCTGAGCTGCCAGTATGATGAGGCTGTTTGAAAAGGCAAATGACTATAAGATGGTTCAGGAGAAAAGAACAGTTATACAGTTATGGAAGGACTAAGTGATGTGGTTGCCTGCAATGGGAAGAATTGAATTCAATGAATTTAGAGTCATCATCAATATTTCTGTTTCTGTCAATAACAAACCAGAACAACAGTCATTAGAAAATGTGAATCTCAGAATAGTCTTTCAATGGCTTTATTACTGTCTTTATTACAAGGACATCTCCTTAAGGCCTTCTTGAGATCTCCACACAATCTCCAGCATGCACAGAATTTTGAACCATTTCCAGTTGATAAGGGTATGGTTAAAAGCAAAATAATAACATGTAATTTCTGTCAGTTAGGTTAGTAATCACTGCCACGAGTTAACTTTTCGGTTGATCCTCTTTAGAAAGTTTAAATATTTATGGCCTTAATTGTTTAAGATGTCTTCGCTACCTGGTCTTCACTAAGGAGGCAGTCAAGATCAAATAAGCATGTGTGGCATAAGCCTATGTATATTTCATAAATGTGATAACAGCTGCTTTAGTGGTTTTGTCTAGAACGTACTTGAACTTCCATCAGATTTTCAGTTATACAACCTCTCAGGTAAGATGTGAGAGTTCCTTAGTGTTCATTTTTTTGTGTGTGTGATTCATTCTGTTTAAAACATAACTGCTGCTATAGGGATAAGAAAATGAAAGTTATTTAATAAATATTTTTAAAAGAGGCATTCAGAAGTCAAAAGGCATGTTTTCTCATTTATCGAGTAAAAGACTTCTAGTTTTTTAGCTTTCAAATAATTTGTGTTTAAAAAAAAACCCACAGTGTCTTTTATGTACTTCATATTATAAAGACCATTTTTGTTCAAGAAAGGAAAACGAAGTCATTTCATTAAAGAAAATGCAGAGCATCAATGTATAGATAAATGTTTAGTATACTGCTGCACTTGTTAAGCCTTTAGAAATTTGCATCTTTTGCTCTCCTTATAGAATGATTGTCATTCACGTTTTTTCTAATGGGAAAATCTTGAAACTAAGATACCAATCTGTGTACCAATATTACACACTCTACCACGTGAACTGATTTTTAATCAACAGAAAAGAAAATGTCGTCTTTTTAATGTTTTTATGCTAGCCTTTATTTTTTTTATAAGAACATTCCTTGAGTGTCACTGATAACTACATATACACTAAGAAATGTAGCATTTATTTAACTTGTTACTCTTTTCATTAACCAGGAAGATGTATGTATTTCTAAATACATCTGGAACATTCTCTATCTTAGGACATGTTTTCTAATGGTTTGTGTCAAAGTCTGAGGAAAAAAAAAACAACACAACTTTCAAATGCATAACACTTTTATTAATTTTTGGTCATTCTATCTTAGAGCTAGTTCATACATTAATAAAAATGCAACCAAGCTGCACATATAAAAACTTATTTTATAAGTGAAGATAGTATAGTGAGGGAACAGAACTTCATGTTTCTGAACACCATTTCATTCAAAGGTCTATAGAACTGTAGAACTGGTCCTCTCACATAATTTTTTCAGAATATGTTGTGAGAGAAGAAAAGTACAGCCCCATCAGTGGAAAAGTTGATAAATTCTGCCATTTGTCTGCTTAATGCTGCTGAGTTCTAAGAGTGGTTACATTGGTCCATGTCTGAGTCCATCCAGCCCTGGTTTTCTGCTTGAAACAGTGGCTGTGGCAGACCCCAAGGAAAAGTTCAGTGGAGCAAATGCGTTGGATGTGCCCTGAACACTCCAACAGTCTTCTGTGCTTTTCAGTCCAAGGATTTTTTTTTTGAGCTTCATTGGATTTGTCTACTTAGTAATCCTCCATAGATCTTTCTTCCAAGTACTTTCCTGTTCTGTTCTAGAACATAAGTAAAGCTTGGTGCATTCAAGTGTCTTTTGTCAAGGAGTGCACTGGGTGGAGAACCACCTTCTTGTTTACTACTGAATCTGACTTCTGTGGCCGTCAATTTGATGGCCTGTAGCTCTTGTTTTAGAAGAGAGCATGAATTGTCTCCATGCTGCTTGTGACTTTTCAAGATAATTTCTGTACCTTCCTAGAGGTTAATACATGCTGAGGTTTCTTTTTAAGGATACTGCCTACCCTTTCTACTTTCCAAGTCAGTCCTTATGGGATCAAAATTTGAAGCAGAAAGAGGCATTTGAAGTTCCTAACTGATGTTGTGTTTAAAAATAAGTTGGAGTAATTGATGTTTTCGTTTGAATACATAGAAATCACACCTTCAAAGCTAGGATAGACTTTTTAATATTGCAGATATGTTACTTATGTACAACACCATCCTTCATTGAGGATAACAACATATCTGGTCATACTACACTGCTTAGTTTTTTTCAGAACCTTTTATTTTTATTTCAAATCATTCCTCTGGTGCAATTCGAGTACCTTTTTATTATTGTTCTTGCGTCCCCAGCATTAGGCACTGATCCGCTTAAGCACTCATGAACAGTGTTAAATCCTTCCTTGTTCTGATAAACATTTTACACAGTTCAAGATTTCATTTTATCAGACTTTTAAAGTCTGTGTGATGTTCGTGCAATGGCAGAGCAATAGCTAGTTCTGTTGTCTAAAAGCAAACATTGGCTCTTACTTCCTTTTTTGTTTTTCTTACAATAAGTCACATTTTTTGTTAATAAAATATTGCAATGAGTTTTTTTCCTTCAGTATCCACTGAGGCCCTCAGAGCTGTGTGTCTTCATCTTCCGGGCCACACAAATCCAAATCCTTATGTGAGATTAGTGTCTAAACCAGACTTTTTTGGTGTTTTCTTTTCCTCATATAGTCAACTCTTCTGCCTTTAAAGAAGTGGAAGGAAGACTTCAAGATTAAAAAAAACTTGCATACCTGTCCATGTATTTAGGTATCAGTTAAAGCTAGAATGGTTTTTGGAACCTGCATTTGTGATTCTGAACTACCAGCTTTGTTTTCTTTAAGCTCATTTGTTGGATTTCCAGAGGGGAGACTTGTGGACTTCCTTGCGTTATATCCAGATCCCTTCTTCTATATGAACATTTCCTTCCCTTACCTCTTAGCTGTCCTTTAAATCTATGCAGTTTCTTTCTGGCTCATAGAAGCCATATAAAAGAACACTAGGAAAACAACCAAATCAAAACATCTTATTCAGTAACTCTGGGATTTCATGTTAGTAACAGAATTCCACCATGACTTGATTGGGAACTTGGCTGTATACATAGTTGGACGTTCATGCAAGAAAACATGTCATTTAATTCCTGCAAATACTTAAGGATTGCTTAGGAAGGCAAGGATGACTTGGCCAATCTTACATGTGTGGGATTTTTTTTCACATGTTATTAAGAAATAGCACAGCATGTGTGTGCTGGCCTCACTTGCAAACTTTTGGCTGAAAATTTAAAAATATTGATCTTATTATAATAGGTTAAATGATAAAGGTTGAAATCAAGACTTTAAAACAAAACCAGGTTGTTCAGCCTTGAGAAGAGAAGGATCCGGGGAGACCTTATTGTGGCCATTCAGTACTTAAAAGAGGATAGAAGGATGGGACAGACTTTTGAGCACGGCCTGTTGTGATAGGACAAAGGGTAATGGTTTTGAACTAAAAGAGGGGAGATTCAGGCTAGATATGAGGAAGAAATTTTTTACAATGAGTGTGGTAAAATACTGGTACAGGTTGCCCAGAGAGGTGGCAGATGCCCCGTCCCTGGAGACATTCAAGGCCAGGCTGGATGGGGCTCTGAGCAACCTGATCTAATTGAAGATGATCCTGCTCACTGCAAGGGGGTTGGGCTAGATGACCTTTAAAGGTCACCCAGACTATTCTATTATTTCAGTTTTACATTTAGAATCGTTGCCAGCTTTGTTTCATTGTTTTAGCTCTCTAGTTCTGCAGCCTTGGAAGGGAAAGGACAATTAAAATTTACTTCTGGAAGATGGAGTCCACACCACAATTGTACACAGATTGCAACAGCCAATGATACCACTGTTCGAGGATGGGATACACGAACCATGAGGTAATGAGAAATTGCGATCTTTTATCTAAAAAAGACAATCTCCTTTTTTTTCTCTCTCTTTTTTTTTTTTTTTTTCAAACTTGGCAAAGAGGTTTCTCTGTTTTTTCCCTTTAGCTTCAGTTCTAACTTGTGTGTTGAGTTTTACTGAAATATGTACTAGTGATATGTTCAATATATAGGCATTACTTGAATTAAGCTGTTCTGTAATTCAATGCAAAAATGACCTAACATCAATCCTGACTATGCTATGAACTGTTTTCATGGCATACTCTTTAAAGGTAACTTTAATCTCTGAAGGTAATTCACAGTGTAAGTTCACTCTTCACTTTTCTAACAACTAGTATGCTATACTATACTATATTAAAGATTGTAGTGTGCTAGTTTTATGAAACTACTGAATCTATCAAAATCATAACCAAATCAATTAAGGCTTTGAGTATACCTACTAAGGTGTTTTTCCTCCTGCTCAGTTGTGGTTTTGATAAGCAAAGGAGTGATGTTGTGCACATCTGTTGCCATGACTACTAAAGCCTGTGCAAGCTCTTTTAAGATATGCTTTATCCCCTTAGCACATCGTAATTTATCACTAAAGCGAGAAGACTGATGTCTGGTAATAACTTTTGTTGCCTTAAAGGGGGATGACTTTAAATTTAGTTCTGTGGTTCCTGCCAGCTCAGGGGTGTAGCAATAAATTCCCATGTTTGCTAGCCTTGTCTGGTTTTGCCAGAAAGGTTTATTTAATTTAATAAACAAAAGCTAAAACCACAAATACAATAATTAAGTCACTTCCTGTATGCTTGTCATCAGATCCTGTTCTTTGCCCTGTAGAAGGATATATAAAAATATAACTTCATATATATATATATATATATATATATATGCATACACACTTTGTGAAGACTCTTTTAAATGAAGCGTACAAGAGAGGAAAGAAAGGTCGAAGGAGAAGGGTTTTTTAAGTTCCTTTTTTGATGTTTCGTAGTCGTCCTATTCTCAGCATATAGCATGCAGACCTTAAAATTAAAACCACTATTTCTAAGGAGAAAATGTTAAGTACAGTCAAGTCTGCTTCATCCTCTGTGTCATTAGAAAAAGCATCTCCATCTTGCATTAAGTGAATACTCTGGGTAACTTTCATAAAAGATAGTCCAGATATTAACAAGATCCTCAATGAAAGGATGGCTTGGTTAACAAAAGCAAACCCCACAATTCTATTTACTTCAAGTGAAGCTCAGATTAGATAGTCCTTGAACCAATTTGTGAGTGATAGGCTGTGGTAAAGAGCTGTTTGCAATGTAGTTGAAAAATATGTGCAAGGATAAGTCTCATCTGCAATTCCACTGTAATATGTCTAGAATGATGTGAATATTTGATCATGAGGCTAGAGGTATGAGTTTAAAGTCGGTGCAGTGTAAACTGTGGCAGTATAAGAAGCAAAAAAAAAATGGGGGGGTAGGAGGGAGGAGGAATCGGAGTAAACTACAGTACCAGCAAAGAATAAGAGGAAAGATACTAAAGAAGTAGCTAGAATACCTACTTCCTTAGAGTGTGATTTGATAGCTGTAAGATAAGAGTGAATGATTTTGCACATAGCAAACAAAGTGGGGAGGGGGGAGAGGTTGGTGGGAAGAGTCCTGGACTAGACTAGGAAGCAATATTAAACAGAGAAGGGCTTGAGAAACAGAGTAGACAGACACTAAGCTGAATGGATTCAGAGAGATAATTTTATCAGGAAAACTCAGACTCAAAGACTAATTTCTGAAAACATAGAATATGAGAAAAGAAGATGAGAAGGTGGAGGAAATGTTCCTGTGATCTGGCATTAATCTTATAAGTGAGAAATTCAGTGTAGGTATTATTGCTGTAGGGAGGATGGTAGATCGAAAGACAAGAATGTTCATGTTTGGGAAGGAAAAGTATGAAGTGGTCAGAATAATAGTGAAGCTGGGCTAAAGGCTTTCATGGTAAGCACTATTGAATGGACAGTGGTATTTATTTTTAAGCCCTTACACATATTTTCATGAGCAATGCAAGAAGGAAGTGAAAGGTGCAATGAAGGAGGAAATAAGTGGTTCGTTGCTGCAAACATTTTCCTATAAAGATACTTCAAGAAATTAAAAGGAATCATTGATTTCAAATCCCAGAATACCTGATAGAAAGGCATACTTAAGTGATCTCCTTAATCTCTCAAACTTGGAGCAGGGTGGTGAAGCTGGGTATCTGCGTGATATCCCTTATCTCAAGAGACTGCTGCAGCTGTCAGGATAGGGCTTAGTATAGGCCTGGTAGACTTTGAATCTCTCCTTATGGAGAAACTTTGTTTTGTATTAGTAGCTGGGTATTAACATCATGAGACTCCTCTGGTATTCAGAGGAGAACATTCAGTGCAGGAAATACAATTTTGGTCACTCTCTTTTCTGAAGAGAAACATTTTTCATTTAAAAAAAAAAAAAAAAAAGAAACAGTGTTGACAAGATCTAGTGAAGGTTGTAGGAGACTGTCAAGTCTAAGCAGAACATTGGTAGATGATGGCTTGGAGAACACACATGGGAACAGGTACAACCTTTTCATGAAAGAGGTAATGCAATAGCGGAAACAACCAAACACAATCCTAAGCTTAAGAGACAGGTTATGGAATGTGATGTTTTGAATAAGGATGCTAGGTTGTTATCAGTACTACAAATGTTTTCTGAAGTGATCCAGGTGCATGAGTATGAGCATGTCTGAGTAGTTTTGGGCCACAGGTAAATTAATGACAAATGCCAGAGCTTAAGAAGGTAAGTCCAAAATAAAGCAATAATAAAAAGCTGTTTTTCATATCCGTTGACTCCCTTGCATTTCAGCTTCTCATATAGAGAGAACTAGATGTCATAAATACAGAACTGTCGTGCCTACTTAGGGGTGGAGAAACTTGTATCTGAAAATAGTGCAGTTTAGTAGCAGACATTTCATAACAGTTGTTGGAGAGCTGTCCTGGAATCATCTGGAGTTACTGTTTCCTTTTAGCTCCAGATGATCCTAATACAAACAAGGAAAGAGCAAAGCTTCAGCACAAGCTGAGAAATCTATACAAGTCACTGTTGTTAACAGCTGGGATTTCCCTAAACTGTGCACTAGCAATGGAACTCTAGGTCTGCGGGTGCTAAGGAAATTATGCAAGTTTCCAGGGAAACAGATTCCTGTCAGCAGAGTGCAGTTAGCCTTTTATAGACCATTTAATTTTTTTAATGTGTTTTACAGACAGATATATTGCATAGAAAATGCACACGGACAGCTGGTACGAGACCTGGACTTTAATCCCAATAAACAGTACTACCTGGCTAGCTGTGGAGATGACTGCAAGGTGAAATTCTGGGACACAAGAAATGTCATGGAACCAGTGAAGACACTAGAGGAGCATTCCCACTGGTAGAACAAATTATCTGCATGCTGTTTTGTGGGTGGATGGCTTATGTAATTTATTCAGCTAATTATTTTACTGTTTAGGAACAATACAAACTAACTATGTTTGTGCTATTGTGAATAATCATTTTTCTGCACTGAGGAAAGGTTTCAACATGTGAATGTTCCTTCTGTAAATGCAAATTAAGAGTTTAGACAATGATAGTCTAATTGGCAAGAAAGTATTATTAACATTGGGAGATAGGGTACACCTTTGAGAAACACAACACAGAACCTGAGTTGTGGGGGCCAGCTGGGACACAGGTGTGCCTGCCCACATTGAGCCTGAGCTGCTGCACCTGCTGTGCAGAAAATCCCTTGAGCTGTTTTGGTTGCAGCAGCTGCCATCAATCCTTCTGGTGTTGAATGGTGGAAATGCTCAATAATTCAGCCACACTTTTTTCATGCTCTTTGCAGCCCTTAAGGCAGAATATGTGAGTGAGTAATTTTATTCTCCGAGATAATATTTAAAGCCTGTATCTACCACTCTGGCCTGTGGCTGGAGCAAGGAGAGAATCTTGTCTGACGTTTGCAGACTTCAGTGGTTAAGGAAAGATGAGAAGTTCATATTTTATAAAATTTGGATTGGAGTAACTCTTGCAAAATAAATCTGGACCCTGAAGCAACTTTGAGGGGAATGAAGATGTGAATTAACAGAAGCAGCATTTATACTTCTTTACAGAAGATTGAAAGAAAAAGAATAAAACAAGAACCATAAGATATTCGGTATTAACTTGATGCGTAAAATGTAACAATTGAAGAGAAATATAATCCTACTTTTGTTTTAGGGTCTATTTTAAACTTTACTGTAAGAATGTTGTGAGATTTTTGTTTAACAGGTTAATTCTAATCTGTATTTTGCTTTGGGGAAATTTTTATATTTGGAACTTAACTATTTATCTGACTTGCCAAACAATGAGTTGGCATGTACCCTCATGGAGTGATACCACTGAATGGTCTGTTTTGTTCTTTGAATTTTTTTTTCCAAAAATTATTTGTTGAATTTTAAAGACACCACTTAGGAAACAGATGATGTGGAAGTTTAAAAGCCAACTGAAGATGGCAAAAAACAGTCTCTGGAATGAGGCATGTCACTTCTATGTGTTTTTATAACATTTAAGTCAAATATCTATTTTTAGTGCTGTTTTTTAAACCAAAATCATTTAATGCAGATGCACTGCCTGCCAAGAATAAACTCTTATTCTTTCTGATTTCATTTTTTAGGGTCTGGAATGTCAGATACAATCATTCTCATGATCAGCTGATCCTTACAGGAAGCAGTGATAGCAGAGTTATCCTGTCCAATATGGTATCAATTTCTTCCGAACCATTTGGTCATATGGTAGATGATGATGAACTAAGTGACCAAGAGGACCAGCATCAAGAAGAGAAGTATGAAGCTTTCTGAGTTTTATGCAGATGCTTATAGTTGTATCTTTTTATTGTAGTGGTTAACATGCTATTCTTTTTGCTGACTAGGATTTTTGTATACAGGCCTTTCAGGTAAGAAGTTCTAATTCCTACTTCGTTTGTCTTTACTTGGAGTCTTGGGTGGAAGACACTCTATTAATCTGGTTGGCATTGTCACTGTATGTTCACTGGTAGGAAGGTGATGGTGATGCTGAAGACCAGTCCTGAAGTCCACTGCATCAGTAAAAAGATTCACTTTAAGGGAGATCGGGATCAAGTCAAGCACGTTCAATAATCTGGGTTAAGTGACAGTTGAAAATCTGCCTTTTGCATTTTCTGTGTATGTATTCTAACCTTTAGAAAACATTACCTGTCTAATGGTGAGCTCCTGCACAGGCAAGAAGGGAAGTATATATACATTCATTTTCATAAATTTAGCTCTTAGTATTGCTGGCTGCTCTAGAAATCAGTAACTCATTAGACCTACTTCAGGCAAAACAGAAGTTTGTTTTTGAAACTCTTGGTAGAGAATAACGGATGTTATTGCAGGTTAACACCATCCACTCGGGTGTGTAACAGATCGTGTATTTTGCATGTGAATTTTTGAGGGATGGGGTTTTTACTAAAGAGTTAACTGAGATGGTGAAATAATCATTTTTAATCTTCCATTTTTGTCTGTTTCCAGCTTTTTCATTGTACAATATGTGATGCTTGTTTTCCTCTCTGTACTTTGTTAATATAAATGCATATAGGGAGTTCTGTAGACCTACTGTGGGCTGAGGCTTTCTAATTTGGGGCTAGCTTATGAGGTGGTCTTCAGCAAATTCTTCCTTTACAAAGTGAAGACAATGGTATGACAATGGCAACTCATGTAAAATATTTTGAGGCAAACAGGCTTTAGTCTGCATTTTTCTGTTCTTTGCAACTGTGACTATCCATGTTCTACATGTCTGTATTGAGCAGTTGTTTTGTTACTTCTGTTAATTTATTGTAATAGTCAAAACTGTCTGCAATGAATTAAACAGGCTACCTCCTGAATTATCTTTTTAAATGAAGAATGGTCAGAGGGGATGAAGAACAAGGAAATTGCAAAAAAAGATCCCCCAGTTACTCAGCTGTTTATTTAGAATTTTAACTGAAACATCTAGTCAAGTTGTTTACTTCTCTAGTTGCATTTTTAAGGTTGCTCATGCACCTTTATTTTATTAATAAAGAAGCAGGATTGCTCCAAATAGTTTTGATATTTTGGTTTTACATAAAGAACTTGGAAACTTTTTTTTTTTTTTTTAGTTTAAATGGGGAAACTGTCCCGTATATAGAAATGGTTAATTTCAAATGTACAAAATGTCTCTAAAAGCAATAGATGATCTAAGTGCCTGGAAAATCAAGGTGCATCAAATTAAGTACCTTGAAAGCTGCTCACATCAACAGTACATACTTATTTTTCAGAATGTAACTAAAGTACAGCATTTTAAATATGATGTACGATTTGGTTCCTTACCTTGGGCTGGGGATTGCAATACTGCTCTGGGTGGAAGAAAAAATTAGCATTAATGGAAGTGAGAAAGAAGCTACAGGGTTTTTTATATGGTGAGACTGTAGTAATATAAATATCATCATAAGTAAATAGTGTTCTGACAGATGTTGTGTAGTAGGTTATCTGGAGTTCTGAATGTATTAGGCTGGGTAGGGTTGCCTCATTAAAACACAAGTCATCTTTTCTAGAGTAGGATTTTTTTGAAACCATAATATGCAAAGCAATATACAACACGTATAATGTACCTTTGACTATGGGATGCACGTAAACCACATCATGAATGACTTGTATTGTAATGATGTGGAGGCTTTGCATGTTCCCAGATGCTTTAAGAGTATCAATACTGCATTTGCTTTTAAAATATATGCTTTTCAGCATATATTTTTCCCTATAAAACAAGGGGAAGCATGTTAGCTTTTGTATAATAACATTTGCTTGTTCCTGTGAGAGTCTTGTTTTGTGGTGTGTTTTGTTGTTTGTTTGTGGAGTTTTTTAATGTTTTTGTTGTTGTTCGGGTTTTGGTGGTTTTTTTAGCTTGTTTTTTTTTTCAGTCTGCCCCCTTGTTGAGTAGAGCTGGAAGGATGTTTTCAAGGTGCTCACCACCAGGTCAGCAACAGATGAATGTCTTTTTTGGTTCTGGGCACACTAATGAAGCAGGATGTAGCAGCTCTTGGGAATGCTTCTTGTTAGTCAACCACTACAGCCAAGTGTTTAGGCTTTAGTACCCGTTTCCCTCCTGGAGACCTCTTTGAAGAGTCAGTTGCGCCATTCCATGGGTCCCGTCTCTTCTGTAAAATACAGGGATTTGTTGTGTGATTTGATGGGGTTTGGGGGCTGTGTGTTTGTTGTTTTTGCTTGGATATGTTCTAGGCTTTCAAGAAAGTGTTATGTTCTCACGGGGTTTATTTTTATTCTGTTTTAGAGGACATCTGTTTTGCTGTTGAATAGCATACAAATCTCGGAAGTGTCTTTTGGGGAGGTGTATCTCAAAATACACCAGGAGGAGCAGGTGTCTGTACAACTAGTATCTCCAGTCAGTCACCTTCAGACTGAGTCACCAAATCCTTTTCCAAAGAAGGCTGAAATATCAAGTGCAAAGAAGGGAAAAGACTATTTCTTCTTGGGCTACCTATGTTCTGAATAAAATGACTTGTAAAAATGCTCCTGGGATTAAATATTAAAAATGAAGAGTATGTACTAGTTGTATCTTCAAAGTTGTTTGTTTTCTTTCCCTACTTAGCAAAAATGCCCATATTTTCTAAATGTTGACTTCCAGTTCTACTCTACACAGCTAAGACTTCTGAAGTCTTTAAGACTCGTGTTAATCAAGTAATGTCGGTTTAACTGCCTCGTTGTTTGACTGTGCATGAGTCTACTCAATCGCTTATTCTTGCTGAACTTTCTGTAGTAAATGCCTAGTTTTTAAGGTACACAACTGAAAAATAATTACTTGGAGATTTTTTTTTTAAGAAAATTATACAGATTCATTGAGTAATGAATAGACAACAACCCAAAAGTTGCTGTTTCTTGTTCTTACTAAGGAATTATTAGTTGAGGTTTCTGCTTTGTGTGTTTGTCCATGTGTATGTTGACATCTTGGGGAATATATATGCTCATATCTTTGGGACCAGAACACTCTTGAGTAGCAATATAACTAGGGCTGTCGCGTATTATCTGTTGTCTAGGTCGAGTGACCTTCAGTTCTTCTTAACCGCTGATTCAGATCAGAGCAGCCAGTTGTTGTCTGTCCCCTACTTTTTAACTGCTGTTATCGTTTCTTCCATCAATCACACAAACGTACAAGCAGCCTTCCTGTATCACACAAAGGTATTCCTGGCCTGTATCATGTCTCTGATAGTGGCCAAGAGGAATGATTATACAAACAGGAGAAGGAGATAATGCTTCCCCTGGGTGCACATCTAGCCCCTGACGGTTTGCAGCTCAGGGACCTTTACTGCCTTCCGAATCATCTTTGGAGAGTTCTGGTTCTTCCCTTTAGGATTTTCTTTTGCCAACAACCATTTTCTCGAGTTTCTCTTCTCACTGTGTTATTGTTTGTTCCAGCATCGTGCATGTGCTGCCTTGGTGAAATGTGTCTACGGGAAATACACCAACTGTGTTTTCTTGCACTGAATAAGGCAAGGCTTAATGGCTCTCTATTTGGGAAGCCCAAAGCCTCTGTCAAAAGTAGATAGTCTTAAAAAGATGATCAAGCTGCCCACAAAAAGGAAGTATAGACATATGACTAGAGGAGAGCTGTGGTATGTTCTGGTCAAGTACCTAGTCTGAACAATTTAATGCACAGTAAAAATATAGCAAACAATTAGTTGAGAAATGGGGAGTGAAACTCCTTTTTTTTCCTAGCTTTATTTCTAGCATCTTGATCCAGATGTAGGAAAAAAGTGTACAAAACAAGTGAAAATAGAACAGTTGAGGTGAGTATTTAGGGTGTGTTTAGTTTTCATCCCCAAAGCAAAGCTGGTTTGCCTGGGTAAGAACACAGGGAGTACTATTTGATGTCTCACTTCGAACGAAACGTTTTAAACATGGGTTCATCCCACATCTATGGATGCAAGTGATTAATGCAGGCTTCTCCGTGGCCTCTCTTTCTTTAACGGTTTTGCATTCTGATGTTGCAAGGACTTCCTCCCTGCAACACTGAACTTGCCTGAATTCCAAAGCTCCCAAAGGTGTCTGTCAGCTCCAATTTGGTCATCTGCAGAGTACTGAGAACTGTCTTCCTCCGAAGGGAGGTCATGACTGTCTTATATATATTTTCTTCGTATTTCAGTCATCCAAAATCCTTATGTTAGTGAGTGAGCATATATTTGGTTGCTCTAACGTTTTAATTCTACATTTCTATTTCTAGCAAAAACTACCGGGTTTTTGCAGTTTAATGTGACCATCTTTACTCGCCACTCAGGATTCCTTTTCTTTAGTTACTGCACCATGTTTGCCTTATCAGTTTGAATTTTAAACTCTGTTTGCCTCTGTTTGATATACTGATGATACACAGCATGAGAAGATCGTCTACTACGTTAGGAGCACCATCAGCAAGGTACATGCTGCATCTATAACGTTTCCATTCTTCATGACATCCCCTGCCAGAACTTTGGGACGAGGCTGGTGGAGGACTTGCTTTTTAAGAGAAAAAGCCTTTTCTGTATCCATACAAATGAGAAGGCTTATATGGTCAATAGGATTTTGAGCTTAAAAATCAGTTTGGAAAAGGAAGCCATCCTTAAACTTTAATTTTGCAGAATGAGCTACCTGTTCTCTTTGGGGTTTACAGGCTTAAAATGTCTGCTGTGTTTTTGCTGTCAGAAGACATTACTAAGGTCAATATGCTGCCTTCTCCCTTTTGCTACATTTTTTGACAATAATTTCTAAGATTTACCTTATCTTTGTTATCTTTGAAGACTGTACCAGAAATGCACATTAGGAAATACTTTTTTTTTTTCCAGTTTTTTCCAGAAGTCTTATGTTACAATAATTGTCACCATACGTGTTAGCTGCACTGTCCTTTGGCATGAACAGAACAAGATCTAACACAGGCATTTCCAACCATTTTGCATTGAAAATGAGAGGTGTAATGGATTTGATCCTTCCAGGACAGAGTATCTCATTGAGACAGTGAAGTGTAGGAGCATCTGCAGCAATTGGAATGGACCAAAGAGAAAACGGTGGCTGGCCTCTCTGTAGAAAATATTTCCTTCAAAAGTCCATTTAAAGGAGATGGTGGTTTGTACTTTTTGTGTTAGAAATGTGATTCGAACCCTTTGGAACAGTAAATAATGTGGTTTCATGATAGTGCATACGAACTGTGTGGTCTAATTTAACATCTTCGAATACATATCCGTGACTTCACGAGAGTGAATTGCAGGTGTTGGTATTTTTAAAAGTATTTGCCAAACATTCATGATAAGGTAAACTTCCAGAGTATTTTTCACACAGCTGCCTATAGTGCTAATTTGGGTGATATTTTGCTTCTGGTATTTATGTCTCAGAGAAGTCTAGAAATTACAGGATTATACTATGGAATCAACCAGGAATCTCAATTAATTAAAACATCTTAAACAGTTTCTGTTTTGGGGAACACCATTATTCAGTGGTTGGCTGGATATGTAAGAAACTGGACCAAATCTAGTGCAGCAGCACTTTCCAAATCCTGGGCTATTCTGCTTTTTCAAAGGGTCATTTATCTGTACAATTTATTTAGCCTTAATCAGCAGATATACCCTCCTTAATTTATTTTGGATATTAGGACTACTGTGGTACTTGTTACGTGGAAATATGCATTTCCTGGTTTTAAAGATGGGAAATTACATATTAGAGAGCAGTGTAGGGGAAAGGGACCTGGGGGTCCTGGTGGACAACAAGATGACCATGAGCCAGCACTGTGCCCTTGTGGCCAGGAAGGCCAATGGCATCCTGGGGTGTATTAGAAGGGGGGTGGTTAGTAGATCGAGAGAGGTCCTCCTTGCCCTCTACTCCACCCTGGTGAGACCACATCTGGAATATTGTGTCCAGTTCTGGGCCCCTCAGTTCAAGAAGGACAGGGAACTGCTGGAGAGGGTCCAGCGCAGGGCAACAAAGATGATTAAGGGAGTGGAGCATCTCCCTTATGAAGAAAGGCTGAGGGAGCTGGGTCTCTTTAGTTTGGAGAAGAGGAGACTGAGGGGTGACTTTATTAATGTTTATAAATATATAAAGGGTGAGTGCCACGAGGATGGAGCCAGGCTCTTCTCGGTGGCAAACAATGATAGGACAAGGGGTAATGGGATCAAGCTGGAACACAAGAGGTTCCACTTAAATTTGAGAAGAAACTTCTTCTCAGTGAGGTTGACAGAGCACTGGAACAGGCTGCCCAGGGGGGTTGTGGAGTCTCCTTCTCTGGAGACATTCAAAACCCGCCTGGACATGTTCCCGTGCGACCTCACCTGGGTGTTCCTGCTCCAGCAGGGGGATTGGACTAGATGATCTTTTGAGGTCACTTCCAATCCCAAACATACTGTGACTGTGATACTGTGATTTTCCTGTAGAAGCTGTTTTTTCAGTAATATATAGATCTATATATATATAGACATATATATATATATAATGCTTACAATAGATGAATGCCCAATTATTATAAATAAAAATTGTGGTCCCGTACAAATATCCTTGAATTCTGCCTTGTGTAACAGGGTGAAAAAGTAAGTAGTGAGTTGCCAAAGCTTATCAGAAATAAAACCTTACAGTTCCTGAGTTTTCTCCTGTAGTTACAGGGAAAGGGGCATCCACAGGGCTTGTTCTGGAATCCAGTGGCACGCATTTCAGGATTCATTTGGGTTGCTGCAGTACATGTTGCTGCTTTATTAAGTTACATCTACTTCATAGTCATTTTTAGATTAAAGAGGATTAAATTTTGGCTGTGATGAGGAATTAATGATTTTTGGTGACTCCGGAAAACTTACTTTATTGCACACTGTGGCGACAAAACAGAATTGCAAGCACTGCAAACTTAAGTGGCTGTTAGCATGAGAAGTAATTGGAAATAACAGCTCACTACATTAAAAAAAAAAAAATTCAAGGCTTAACAGGCTTCTCTCTCAAGTCTGTAACACAATTAACCTCCAAGTTATCTAGTAAAATGAAAACTCTTCACCTTTCATAGGAGAAGCTGGTAGGGGTCATGCTATGTAGATAAGATTACAAGGAGAAAACAGTCCCATGTCAGCTATGTAAGGCACAGGTCTTAAATTTCTGCAGGGTGTAAGTAGAGATTACACATTTCTTACTGTGAGTTCTCAATGATGGAAGAGTTTGATGCCTTGTTAGTTGATGCAATGCAAGAATTTTTATAAAGAGAGAAAAAGGTGTTTTAGTCTGGACAGAAAGTGTCTTTGAAATAGTACAGGAAAACAAGGAAGGAACTTTTTAAGGGACAGGGAGACTTAGGACGAGGAAGAAAATAAATTGCCAGGCATAACAAGTGGTTGCCAAGTGTGCTTATCAAAGATAGTCTAGTTGGACTGCTCCGTCAGGGGATCAATAGGCCAGGCACCTACACCTGTGGTACACTAAACTAGCTATAGCATCACAACTACATTTTTACACCCATAACCTGCAATTTTTATGTAAAACCAGAAATCTCTGTGTTTTGGCAACAACCTGAATTATACATGTTAAAGTAGGATAGAAGAAATTTCGCATACAGCTCTGTACAGGTACTCTTGCTGTTTCTGAACTTCTCCAACTGGGAAAAAATTTCAGGTCCTGAACTCTCTTCCCTGTTTCAAAACCTGCCAAATATCTGACTTAATCCCAGTATCCAGTCCACTGTGAACGGTCTCCTGTGGCTGGTGTTACCCGTCTATCCTAATAAGGCAAATAACCTGAGCATTGTCATCAGGAGGTGGTAACTGTGAAATGCAAAGTTTCTGAGATAAGAACAACGCTCATGAAAGTATAGCAGTGTTCTTTTAATCGTTGCTGCATTATGAATAGAGTATTAGAAAAAGTACACTTATCACTGCTATGATGCGTTAGGCTCTGAAATTACATAGCTTATGTTATGAAGAAATAAAATTTTAGAAACTGATAAAAACAGAAGGATAATTTAAATATCTTAAGACGTTTTTGTCTATTTAGATAAACACAAGTTTTGTATGTATTCTGCTAGCATATACTGTGACCAAAATAATATTTTTTGTAGACTCTGTTTACATATATATAGACATATATATTATTTTATTATATATATTTTAAAGTATTTGTTACCTTGCATAAATAAAAGTCAGTGTCATAGCGGTTAAGTCTGTAGCTTGCATTAACCAAATTATACTTAATATCTGGAGAGTCAGGAGAGTCTGAGCTGATTCTTTAATAAATAAAATGTGTACAAATGTATTGAGAGTCAATAATTTGTTGTGGGACTCGAACTGATTAATTCTAAGTATAATAGATTCATATAGATTCAAAAATAATATCCTCAGCCTATTCTTGGATTGCCAAAAAATCACACACATAGCCAAAATACAGACAAATCTGAGGTGTTTTCTTGGAAGTCTCTTAGCATGAGCTAATGTGATCTGTCTCTAAGAGACTCCTGTTGTGAGGAAAAAAACCCACCACAAACAACCTTGTTCGTTCTGTGTGTGGTTTGGTTTTGGTTTTTAGTTATTTTGAATAGTCTTTCACGTACATGAAATAAATTCTGCTCTTTATTCCACCAGCAGAATCCTTCTGGGCTTATTAGCCTTTAAATTATGTAATGGGTAATCTGTTTTCATTCATAGTGTTTGTAAAGGAAGATTATAGACAGTTTGTTTTGGATCTTCTCTACTGTTCCTGAGACGTGTCATTCTGAGATTATTTTTTTCCATCCTGTTTTCTTGTCTAGTATCTAGCTCTGTTACACCAAGTGATCACTTCCATTAGGATTTTCTCAGATTCTTAATATCTGTCTCAAGGCTATGCCATTCTTATGCACTAGTAGTCTATACATAATATTATCATAGATCTGTGCTATTTTAAACAAAAAAACCCTGAAAAGAGAGGAACCACATGGAACAGCATGCTTTCTTTTTGTGGGAGGGCACAAAGTTCCCTTCATACCCAAAAATAAATTTGGTGTATAGGCAATAACAAAAGACAGTTAGGAATTGTAGTTATAAATTGAAATGCCAAATAGAAGTTCATCTGCAGGCTTCTTTCCTGAACACTCATTCCCCTATGATTTCTGTAAATTAGATTAGATTAACAGTGTTATTTAAATGAAACACGGAAACAGCTCTGAGCATACAGAAAGTAGTATAATCTAGAAGCTTATTTGTCCTTGTTTATCCAGCCTTTGGTTAACTGAGACTCCTGGTTAACTGAAAGTCGGTCGTGTCCCCTGACAGCCATGTGCACTGTGCATTACTCCCCTGCTCATCCGGAGAGACATCTGAAACCTTTGGAATAATGGAGTTGTGGGTAAGTGGGTGAGCACGGCGTGAAGCACATGGCTGTCTGGGGACATGACCAACTTTCACTTAACCAGGCATGTCAGTTAACGGGGAGTTAGAAAAACACATCGCAGGAGATGAAGTGTCTGCGTGCGTCTGTGTGTTCATTAGCTCTCTGCTGTTAGATGGTTTGTATCAAAGTACGTATTCAGGAGAATTGCAAAACAAGCTGCTTCTTTGCAGTTAACCAGGGACTGCCTGGTGTTTGTGCTGTGACCTTCTTTCGTTAGTTGACCTTAAAAGTAGCATAAGTAAATAATAAAAGTCCTTGAAACTAAATATCTGAAGCTATTCTGCAGTATCAGACTGTTTTTGGTTTATTCATTCAGTTCAGTTTTAATTGCGATGTTAGGTTCACAGCTGGTGGGGCTGGCTAGGTGGAGCAATGACACCGAGCAAGCGATTCAAATGTGATAGAATATCCGCTTTGTGAGCACAGGGAGCTGTGCTTTCAGAGAGCGGTAAAGGGCAAAGAATGGCCAATAACAACACTTCATTTCTGTGGTAGCAGCATCTGTTTAAATGATTGAGTGGCGTTCACGGGGCTCTTCAGCTTTGCTTTCTATTAGGAGGATTGCAGCTGTAATACAAGGCTGTCTCTGGGAGGCAGGGGGATGCTTCTGAAAGGCTGACTGATTGCTGTCAGACAGAGGTGATCCTCTGTGGGCGACGGAGCTCTAAGGTCATCCTCTGAAAACTCACCTACCCCGTAGCTATGGAATAATGTGCTGTGGTGTTGCTGTGAGAGGAGGGACTGACACTGTGAGTGGAGGGAGCAAGGGCTGTTCTCCGCTAGCAGAGCACAATTGACGACTCTGGGGGGGGTTGGACTTCAGAGAATAGCCTGAATCTGTGTTTATATATTTGCAATGCAAAAGAGAACCTGTCTCTCGTGATGTAGGTGACCAGGAGCTTGGGTGTTGCGGTGAGAGGTGAGGTATACAATAATAGATGAGAATCTGGTGTTGGTATAACTCTAGAAATGAGAGGAAAAAAAAAATAAATCAAAGCATTCAGAGTGATGCCTCTATTTCCTTTCCATTTTTCTGGAGAGAATGTGTTCAGGATGGCAGCAGAGGAGTGACTGTGACATTAAGGACTGCAACTTTTTACCTACTTATGTGTCTCTAATAAGATATTTTAAGAATTCATTTAACAACAGAGGGGGAAAGGAAGGGATGGAGCATGGTGGGAGAAAAGCTGTTGATTAAAAATGGGTGTTTAAGTGCATTTAGGTCACACCCTGTGGTTTAACTTGCTTTAGAGAGAGAGAAATGCTTAGCGTAGGTTCTGAGAGACTTGGGAATGCACTGAAGTTGAAAATAAGAGGTACTTTGTCTCTGCAAATGGAGTCTTTAATATTGACTTTGCTGTGTTATCTAAAACATAGGTACATGCAGGTGTCTGGTGTAAAGTATTTCCTTAGGGTCTGCTACCACATTCTTATACTTTAAATGGTAGGTTGCATATCTAGATGTTAGTGGTGCTTTATAATGCCTTTTAAATTGTGTTCACAGATCCTTACCAATTTCTTTCTTTTTTTTTTTATTTTATTTTATTATAGGGTTAAAGAGCCCCTTCAGGACAGTGTAATAGCTACCTATGAAGAACATGAAGATAGCGTATATGCAGTTGAATGGTCCTCAGCAGACCCGTGGCTGTTTGCCTCTTTAAGTTACGATGGGAGACTTGTGATTAACAGGGTTCCCAGAGCTCTTAAATATCATATACTGTTATAATTTGTTTGGATTCTGATGGAGTTCTTATCTTGATGTACATAAATGGTAGGTATTATCTAGGGGTTTTTTTCCATTTCTATTTTTAGTAAGTATAAATATTAAAAATTTGTTAAAAATACCTGTACTAATATAGACACTTTTAATTTGTCTTTTGTATTTGCCTTGGAAAACTGTGATGCATTTTCGGAAGGCTGTGCTACTCAGATTTTTTTTTTTTTGCCGGGGCTAATAACTTTGTGAATTATAAAGTTTCTGGAGATACTGGGTACTTCCCATGCTGCTGTTGCTTTATTACTTCAGCTTTTGCACGTATAGTGGATTACAGAGGTGTTATGCTGATATAAAACTGGGACAATGTAGGGTGCATGTAGCAGAAGTGACCTACTTGTTTACAAGAATAATATTTTCCCTTTCTGATATAAGCAGCCTTCTGCTCTTAGCTAGGCCCACATTCTGCTAACTATTCTGGTCATTCTTCAGTGTTTAGAGATAGAGATACAGTTGGGAACGGTCTTAAAGGCTTTCTTAATTCAGTCATATATTTTAAATGCTTTTTCTCCTGTTTTGCCTATCGTAAGAAGAAATGTTAATTGTGAAGGTGAAACCTTCAAAATATATTTTTCATTTAAGCCTTATGGTAGTATTAACAAAGTACCATCCTTTAATTTGCAAACTAAATGCAACTTTGAGCTACATGTTATTGGGAACATATTAATCTCTACTGAAATCTCTTATTCTCGTGTAATGTATTATCCCATGTTTATGGAACTTTGTTGTGCTCTAGTGTATTTTGAGGGACTCTGGAGCTATGCCATTGTTAACCTGAAAAATCTCTTCAGTATTCGTAAGTAGTCTCCTTATCCTTTTGGCCCTATGTCATTCCATACTGGCATACTCCATACTGGTACGCTGGCATGATGCTGCAGGCTTTCAGCAAAGCTCTAAACAGCCT
The DNA here is from genome assembly GCF_964273445.1 of Streptopelia decaocto. Taxonomy (NCBI): domain Eukaryota; kingdom Metazoa; phylum Chordata; class Aves; order Columbiformes; family Columbidae; genus Streptopelia; species Streptopelia decaocto. The sequence goes on along the minus strand of NC_138656.1, from coordinate 102,003,287 downwards.
GAGCTATATCCCACATTTGCAGTACCTCACCTGGCACTGGTGACTCTCTTGTTACAAACGCTGAGAAAAGGCAGGTGCTGTTCGGCAGGAGACTGCGCAGAAGACTTGAAATGTAGATGGAAGGCATGGTGAAACATGTCTGTGCTTACTGACACCTCCCCCCCCCCACCCCGCCGCGTAGCTTGTGTTAGGATGAAAATTCCACTGCCTTTTCATTGTGTACTCAGACCGACCTCCGCAGTAATTATTCCCTGTTACCTTTTCATCACTATTATTTCCCATTAACTTCAGAACGTGGGTATGTATGACGGTGTTAGTTCTGGTGCCGTTGTGTAAGATCACTCTGAAGAAATGGCAAGAACATGGGATGGAAAGATCAATACCAGCCTCTTCCCATGATTCCTCCCGTTACTATGGCAACTGTTGGTGTTAGTGTTGAGGGACAGCCTGCTGCTCACCTCTGCTTGTCCTTACCCATCCTGGGTCGAAATATGTCCAAATGTGATTTGTTGCGTAGACACTGCTGCTTCTGTGAGAACACGCTTTGAGAGCGTGACTGACTGCTATAGGCCAAAATGTCCGGAAACCACGGAAGTTTAATTCTATTTCTGGTTTTCTTAAAGAGCTTGTTTGGAAGGATTCATAGAGTGAAGTAATCTAATTAAATAATCTGTACTATTGTTTGTATTTGTGTTATGATGCTGCCTGCCTGCTCCAGAGTGAATACACTATTGGAAATTCTGATGGTCTGATTTTCTGCGTTAATATTTTAAACTTGTGCTAGTTGAAATTGTCTCAGTCTGTAATTAGGCATGAGTTATTCACCTGTATACTGTAAGAAAAATTACATTTCCAAATCAGTAGTGCTTCAGCTGTCTGAATATCAAAATCCTTGGTTGCTGCAGCTTTATATGTGGAGCTCTCAAACTTCAGACACAAAACCTTATGGTGGGTTTTGTTGGTTTTGGTTGTCTGTGTGTGTGTTTCCATGTCCCCTCCCAAAAAAACCCTGCAGTATATCTTTGGTATGCAACAGAACTCTTTAAAACTTTCTTCACGTTAGCAATAAGGGTCTAATGAAACGTCAACATTTGTGGCTTGCAGTGTGAAGGTGACAGGGGATTACATAACAGTATGTGGGATTTGATTTTTTTAACATGTAATAAATGTGGGACAGATTTCAGACTAATTTTGATGTGACTATTTTCTTTCTTTTAACAAGTTGGAGAGGTCTGTAAACAAATATCAAGAAATATTTTATTTTGTTTAAGTTTAAAGTGTGTATAATATCAATAGGGAAGAAGAGAGGGGATGAACACTGGTCAGGAAGGGGCGTAGCAAGTCAAATTTGAATATGTTACAGTAGAATCAAGAGAGCAGGAAGGGTTGAGTTCTAATCATTTTCATCTGTCTGTAAAGCAGGATCTGAGCTCTATGCACAGCCTTGGCAGCAATATAGAAATGACCTTCAGAAAGGGAAGACTTTTGACAAGGTTTCATCCCAGGCTGTTAGAGAAAGCAAGCTGCTGTAGGGTAAGAGGGAGGGTTCAAACATAACTGGTTAAAAGATAGGAAGCAGGAATAAATCATCACATTTCTCAGCAAAAAGAAATTACCAGTGAAGTCTTGCAAGGATCTGTGCCTAGGCCTGTGCTTTACAGTATACTTGTGACCCTTTTAGAAAAAGGGCTGCATAGAAATATGGCAACGTTTGCAGGTGCTGTTCAGAGCAGTAGAGATGACTGAAGAATTATGGAAAGGCCTTGTTTTACAGAGTGCCTGGATGATAAAACAGTAGATGAAATTCAGTACAGGAAACATGAAATAACAGATATGGGAGAAAACATTCATCTTGCATGGCTACTGGGGACCGTCAATATATGGCTATTACAGATTGGAAATAAGATCTTAGGGTTTTCATAGATCTTTAAAAATGTCAGCTTAATAGAGGTTAAAAATTTAATTAAAATGTTGGGAATTAGCAAATAGAGAATAAAAGAAAGTGTTGTTAATCCATTAAATAATAGATATTTATAAATCTGTGGTGTGTGTGTGCATCTTGAATGCTATGTGTAGTTCTGGTTTCTTCTATCTCAAACCCAATGTAGTAAAACTGGGAAAGATTTCAAAGGAGGGTGACAGGAGTGATGAATAGCATGCAACACCTGTATGAGGATAACTAAATAGACTGAAAGGCAGATGGTTGAGAGGGAATGATAAAAGTCCATAAAATCACAAGTGGCAGAGGGAAAGGATGAATAGGGAATGATTGTTCACTGTCTCTCCTGATACCACAACTAGAGGTTATTAAATGGAATCTGCAGGTGATGGCTCAAAGCATACAAGATGAGGTGGGTCTCCACAGGCGTGAGGGTGAGCTGTGGCACTTGTCTTTAACAACCCCTTCCCCTCGCAACAAAAAAAAACCTCCTGAAGAAACAACACAAAAAATCTCATTAATGTTAAAGTTAACGTGACTTGAAAGTAACTGAACTGCTACTTGTAAGATGAATCCATTAAAGGCTGCTGAATATAAAGGCAGCACCTCTGGCTTAGAAAATCCTTTTGAACCATGAATTGCTGGACACTACAAAAAGCACTGGCAGAGAATCCCTGTGTGCTTGTCCAGTCTTTGCTTACCTCCCTGGACATGTGCTATTTGCCACTGAAGGTAGAAAATGGAAGTTAAAAATAATAATTTATTCTCTAAAGCTCTGTCTCCAGTGCTGAGACAGCATGTTGCTCCTGCATGTTTGTCTCGCACCTGTTTCCTTTGGTTGCGAGTTGCATTTGAGGGGATTTCAAAAAATACTCATGTCTGAGTTGAATGTCATATAGAATCTCAGTATTATTTCTGGAAACTACTTTGTTGCAAAACACTCCTTGGCAGTAAGACTGTGGAGGCAAGATGATTTCTGTACAGCAGGGAGTCCATCACCGCTTTGGAAGTTCAAATCATGTTCTAACTGAAATCACAGCACTGGCTTGTTTCAGTGTCTCATAGAGTCACATATCAGAATTGGTAAGCACATAATGGTTGTGTTTTCAAACCAGCATCTCTTAAATTATTATTCTTTTTTTTTAAGACTGACTCCAGGTAAGAAGCTTTAATAAGTTTTGGTTTGGAAAAAGGGAATTATGGTATTCCTTAAAAATGTCAGATGTTGCTATCTTAAAAGTTGTTTTATTCCACATCTGATGGTGAAAATCTTTTCTTTGTCACCAATGTAATATACATGTCTGGTATGGAATTGCAAAAACGCTTGAGATGTGGAATTTTTATTCCACATAAAGTGAATTATTGGAGGAGAAGGGAATTGATAATATTTTTAAAAGGTTCGAGCATGATATAAATGAGGCTGACCAAAGTCAATACGAGTCTTGGCCATTTAATGAGAAGCTTGAAGTAACAATCTCTTTCACTTGAACTAAAAATAGTCCTTACATAAAATTATATTTATACGAGGAAAACAAACCCCACAGATCTCCAAAAAGCGAAACCCCTCAGTACTGACTTGAACTTTACCTGTGGTGTCAGTGTTAAAATTAGCCTGGCCTGTACTGGAGCCCATGAAGTTAATGAAGTTGTCAGCATTTGAATTAATGAAGAACATGTAATGGAATAGGATGGGTAGACTTCATGTTTGCTCTAGACTAGTGGTGTCAAACTCATTTTCACTGGGGGCCACATCAGCCTTGCAGTTGTCTTCAAACGGCCAAATGTAATTTTAGGACTGTATAAATGTAACTACTACTACTACTCCTAACTACACTGGACAAATTCTCCTTAACTCATACCTTTTCATTTCACAAAAGTGAGTGAAAATAAGAAGCTGTATGATCTGGATTATACTTGACGCTAAAATTAGGTGAAAACGGTGCTTTGTAAAGAACTAAGCTGCCTAACTATTGTATTTGCCAGCTGACAAGAGAAAGCATTGCTTCTGTGTTTGTCTTTTCATTTAAAATACCCAAGTCTTATAGTCCAGTACCTCTTTGCAGTGTTTGAGACTGAAATTTTACAGCTACAGTATCATCTGACAAGAGTCTGACATGGTTAGACACTGTGAGGTAGAAATGGCTTTGACATAACTGAAGCAATGAGAAGGTAATTGTTAATAGTGGTGTTTGGATACAAGCTCATAGTGCTGTAGAGCTGCTATTTGACTTCACAGAAGGTATCGAGGGGTGGTGTTCTTATTAATTTTTCTAAGGAATACAAAGAAAGTGCTTAAAACTTTGTTGTGGAGCCTGTGGTATGAAGGCCATTCTGAGGCTGCAGAAAGTCTATGATTTCTGCAATAGCAAGTGGAGTGACTGAGAGAAGAGTGCAAATCAGTTTTTAGAGAAGCCTGTTCTTCCCATAACAGGAGCTGCTGGGTGTGAAGCTGTGGACACTCTCCAGAACAATTTGCACGTTGCGCCTGCTGGTTCCTCCTGCCACTTCGATCAGTGAGGAGCTGGTGAAGGGCGAAGAAAACAGAGGTTTGGAGGAAGAGACAAAGGAGAAGAAAAAGTAAAAGGAAGACTGACAAATACAGAGTGAAATGTGAATTGTGAAAGATCAGGGGAAGATCAGTTTGGAAAACAGGAATAGGAAAGCTGGGATAAATTGGCAGTAAACGAAGAAAAGCAAAAGATACAAGGATAAGGAGTGAAAAACTAAAAAAATATTTGTTCACTTGTTTTGGCTATGATATTAAAGGTCCTTTAAAATCTTCTGTGTTATTCCTCCTGTGTTAACTGTTTTAAATGCTAGAGAATTGCCATTTTATATTGCAGCCTTTTAGTTCTGATATTGGAGGTGGTTCATGCAGGATAGTTCCTGTCAAGTTTTTAACTGATCCATACGTTATTAATCTGAACTTGTTTGTTTTAAGGGGTCAGGATTGTTAGCTGGTCATTATTCTTTTCAGAGATCAGGCTGCACATGTGAGCAGCTGCAGTCTGTTCTGGTGCAAAGTTACCAGATTGGGTAATGAACCCGAGGGAGCAGGATCCTGTAAGAAGAGCTGTAAGAAAATTTCAAGTGGGCTGTTTCTTGAGTCACGCTATTTAGATCTGCAAAAGCATCTGTTTATGACAGACACTGTTTATCCCCTTGTTTATGACTTCAGGTGAGTATCCTAGTCAGAATAACTCAAGATATTATATGTGATTAATGAAGTATCTGAGTCACATCCTCCCTTACAGCGAACAAATTTTGATCTGTTCTTGAGAAAATCCCCCCTGTTCTGGTGCGGCAGCAGCCCCAACTTCATAAAGGGGTTTTAGTGCTCCAGCACAGAAGGTTGCTTTGGGGAGAAAGAGATGAATGAGTCTTGCTAAATCCAGGAGCCAAGCTCCCCGTGTGGAGATGCATGGCAAATGTGTGGGTTGCTGTTGCCCTGGAGCTGCAGTAACAGCTGCCAAGCAGCTGGGCTGAGCAGAGAGGACCTCTAATGTACCTTCTCAGCAAATTGTCCATTTATTCTGATGCTGCCCCGAGTTCAGGATTTTGGCAAGAGGAACTATGGAAAAACTTTTTAACAGGATGAATTTAGAAGAGTATGGGAAACCTTGGAAAACCCAGAGATACTACATGCTAATTGGGAAGTCTGGATGAGCTGAATCCTGGAGTGGTAATAGATTTGGCAGACAAATTCTGTGAACCACTGCCAGTTTCTAAAAATTTGCAGAGGACTGAGAAGACAAAGTCTGGAAAACAGCAGAAGTGCTATTGGTGTTTGGAGCTGTGTGGAACAGCAATGCACCAAGTTGGATAAGAAAACATGTTTCTGAGAGGAAGTTTTTAGCCAAATTATTAATGTTTTATTTGCCTTTTTTAATTAGTGTTTTTTGTTGTTTTGGTTTTTGGTTTTTTTTATATATATATAAACACCAGTCAAAATAGTAACAAATACCAGGAATGATGTGACCGCATCCATGCAACAAAGTGCAGATTATCCATGGTGTTGCAAAAAATACCCAGAATTATAATCTGAACATTTGTATTATTTCCCTTACAACTCTCTGTTCTCCAGAGAGGATGGGTGGAAAGTAGTATATAATTGTAACTTGTCTCCACACACAGATTAAAAATAAATAAATAAATAAATAAATGTACATTTTCTCATAGTTTCTTACAATGGGAAAGTGTTTCTTCTAAAGAAAACAATGAACCATCCTTTGACTCTGTTCATGGAACGTTGGGGGGGACAGGAATACCTGGAATTTGCCTTTGCAGAGATTATGAACACTAGTGATTTGTGGGGTAACACATTCACTTCAGTACTTTCATCTCAGTAGACAAGTTATCAGTATTTTACACAGAAGTTACCTATCTAAAACTGCTTCCAATAAAGGATTATTGGACTCAGGGCAAGGATATACCAACACAAACAGGAAAGCATCATCTTAAAATTAAGAATATTTCCTTCTCCGTAGGAGAGTGGCTGTGTAACACGTTTATTTGCAACTACAAAAGAGTTAGGCTTGGGTGCATCCAAGTCTGCTGGTAGCAGCTGCTACATAAATGGAGCCATAGCTACTTTGATGCTGCTACTTTGGGGTTTTTTTGGTGTATGTGTGGTGGTGTTTGGTTTTTTTTTTTTTCTCTCTAGAAGTCAATCTGGGTGAAATGGGAGAAATCTGGTACATATATTATTATTGGAAGTCTGTTAGGAAAAGCACAAATGGAAACTTCATCACAATGAGAGCTGTTATTCCTTCACAAGGCGAATACCACAGAGCTTCAACAACTGTTCTGACCATCCTGTCAGTTGTGAGTGACAGTTACTTGGATTCGGTTTCCTAGATACATGCATATTTCTGATCTGTGTTTTTATAATCTATTTACAGTGTTAATACTGCTTGAATATCTTCAGTCTATTGTTTGAATGACTTGGGTAAATACTGTACAATTTTCAGTTGCAGTTCACAAGCAGTGAGAGAGAGGGAAAAGCTGCTTTTGTTTTTAAGTCTTCATGCTTCTTTATCAGGAGGTATTGTGGTTTCTATTCCTGTCTCCTATACCTCAAGACTCAAATCACAATTTAAATTCTACAGGTTTTGGCTTGGTCATTGCTGAGGGCAAAGAAGAGCTACGGACGAAGGCCGAACATGACTGACGTGTTCAAATTCATCAGAAAATAGAGTCAGCTGGAGAGAAACAGAGTAATTGTTGCTGTGCTCCCTCCCTCACTGCTTGCGCAAAAAGATGTAGGCTGCGGGGAGGAAGCTACCTGAGGTTATTAAGATTAATACTGCTAGAAATTCCAATCAGCTCACACAAGGCTGCTCCTCAAGGCTGTCAGGTGCTTACTGCCTTCTCTGACTCAGGCGGGGCCACGTCGGTTTTGAATTTCCCAACAGAGATTGCTGTGATTTATGAGTTTAGGAGGCTGATGAATGTGGTTAGTTGAAGTGTTCGTGAAATAATTGAATCAGAATAATTTCAGTCAGCTGTGCTCAATTTATTTTCTCCAATAACCACAGGAGGGTGCAGTTTTGAATTGGGAGCTTCATCTCAAGGATTCCTATCACAGGAAAGACATTGTGGAATCTGGAAAAAGAGCAAGGTATTTTTGCTGCCAGGCCTGTAGGACAGATTTATGAGCTGGCTTAAGACCCATCAGAACTGGAGAGTAAGTACCTTGAGCTCTTCTGGTATTGCCCCTAACAGAGGCTGAGTCACTTCTGGTTTATGCATTGTGGGATAATACCTGCTGGGAACAATAATGAGAGTTTACTATTTAGCGTTTGAAAAATTCTTTATTGTTCAGTTGGCTGGATGTTGTTCTTTACACTCGTTTCTAGCAAATTATTTTCAGATGACAAGTGTTATGAATATTTCACTTCTGGATTTTATGAATTCTTCTGAGTGGCGATGAACATCAATTCCATCCTTACAATGAAGGGGGTGCCCATGCCTACCTGAAGAGTGTAACTTGAAACTTCTAAAAAAGAAATTTGTCCCTACAAATGTATAATTTGTCTGCTTCACTTTTCCACATAGCTAAAACAAACAAACAAAAAAGGCGTTTTGAGTGGAATGTCCTAGAAAGAGTACTGAATGTAAAGGGCATTGTAAAACAGGAAGGTGAGCAGGTTACAGTGTTGTAATGACTGGATGAAGTCAGTAGAGAATGGAAAATCACAGCAAGCAGAGCTAGGGAGCAAGCATGTTGCAGACAAATATCTTCCTGTTGTCATGAATAAGATTTTTTGTAATGATGTGAGAGCTGCAAGCAGGGGAGTGTGTGTGGGAACGGCAGTGGCTTCTGTTTGTCTTTGTGCTAGTCAGTTTGGGTGTCTTTTGAAATGTTCAGAGAGACTCTGCAAGAACAATACGGGCAAAAAGGTAACAGGCTACTGGGTCTAGCACTGGCACGTTCTCCATATCTGGTAAGATGCCTGAAGTGAACTTTGCTGGCCAGGAAGGTGTCAGTAGAGTAGGGAAGGGTTGTTCTCTCTGCTTGCTTGATCCTCTGTTACAGAGTTGTCATTTTCTAGCTCCATTTATCCCATTTTGGTGTCTTTCCCTATTGAATCCGTGAGCTGCTGATGTTTCCCACAGCAACAGTATTACCTCTCTCTGCAGTTTTATGTTTATTGCGTGCGGCTTTTCCCCATAGATTTTCATCCAGCCTTTTCTCACAACTCATCTGCTTTCTCAGAAGTCATAAGCAAAGGTGGGCAGCATGCCATGGGTGACACAGGGTTGCTGAGAGAGCAGCTTTCCCAAGAGTCCTAATCTGTGTAAGACAAAAGCAGACTGGTTTATTCTATGGTGAGCCAGGAATGTATGCCACGAGACATATGTGTTACCCCAGATGGTTTGTATCAGCATGGATAGACCAACGATTGTATGACATAACCTGTCCTGCATGTGAACTGTTATCTAGTCACCCATGACGGAAGAGCAGTGGGGTATGTCCTTTTACTGTGCGGTGAAGAACAGCCCTACACTTGCGCAGGAAGAAATAAATCTCTTTCTGAGCTGTTATTCTCAAAGTTCCCTCATCTTGAAACTCGGATATCTTTAATTTTATGAAATATCCTAAATTTATTTTCTTTTTTTTTATTCTATCCTTGATTTTAGCGGGGGGGGGGAGGGGGAGACAGGTCAGAACATGAGAGAACCAGTAGGATTTGGTGGTGAATTATTTCTGACTGCATAGAAAGATTTGTGGTGCTAGTGTAAAGGGATATATGCTTTAGAGCCCATGATGGCAGTTTGTGTGGTGGGGTAGGTCAGATGCATTGAGCAGCTATATTGAAGAAGAATATGGTTCACTCAGTTTTTACTGGAAAATAAGTGATATTCTGAATAATGATGTCCTGCTAAAGTTCAGCTACCCAAGTTTGGTGAGTTTTCTGTGGGTACATGTTAATTCCTGGAATTAATTCATAATGGTTCTTATGTCTCCAATGGCAGTTCCTATTGTCTCCAGATAATTTGATACTGTCCTTACCTGCTGTAACTTATTTCTGTAAATCGTATAAATGCCTGTTTTGTGTAGTCTAAAGAATGTTCTGTGGAGTGCAGGATCTCTTAGTGACGTGCTCAGTATTGTGGCAGCATTATGCTATCCAGGAGTATAGTAGAAGTTAATTTAGGAGAAAAACATTTGCAAAGGTTTTACCTGCTTCCCTTTTACACTGCTCAGCAGTTAGGAAGATGCTTCCATGAATAACTCTTACTGAATCTGCTTGCTGAGGCCTCCTTGCCTGTGTAAGAGAATGGCGGAAAGGACAGTGTGAAAAATCTGCTACTTAGTCAGGATGTGGGTATAAACCACAAAACGTTTTGCAAATCAAATTTGGATTTGGGGCTTAGCATAAAATTAGGGCACAAAATAACTACACTGTGTGCAGAAAATGTTAATAGAAAAAGTGCTGATTACTGTAATGTGTTGTGTGTGGTCTGGTGAGTAGAGACAACAGCAGAAGGGCATGTGGCAGGACTGTCTCACTGGTGGTTTTGCTTCTGCTGTTGTGAAAAGCATTTTCAATACTTGCATAATTTAGAGCATGACATTATGATTTTCAAAGCTTCGAATTGGAGTAAAGCATTTACATAATCTAATTAAATCATGTAAATGTTTCATGATAATATTCAAGTAAGTGCAAAACTCATTCTGCAGATGCATCCCATTCTTAGGCCATTGGGGAAACCCGATTTATGCATACAGATCTATGTTTCTAACCCTGCATGCTCTGGGAGGTCAACAGGGTACTTACTGAATGCTCTGTTCTTAGTATAACTTCTGAAGCCTGCTTCGCAGAGCATCATCTTTCCAAGAAGCTTGAAGGTAAGCTGGTACCGGAGGGAAAGGCAAAGCAGATTTAAAAGGCTACTTGCAACCTCTTATAATTTGAATGAAAGCAATGCTACTGCAGTATGTAATAAATTGCTTCAATTTCAGTGCACATTAAAATAATCCCATGGTGACACTCGTAGCAGCAGCCCTGCCACATGTAGTATCAGATCTCACAAAGCATGTATCGTACTTGGATGGGAAGCTACCAGGGGAAGCCCCACAAATCCTCCTGGTGATTGTTGGGTTTGTTTTTGCCTCTGGCTGCACTAACTCTCAAAATATTGGAAGCACTTGGCCAGCATCCATGATGAGAGATGCTGCTTGTAGTGAGATTATTTAAATAATATTTTTTATCAGCACATTCTCACTAAGCTGTGTTCAACAGTAGCTCTTGTTGAATGCTGTCTTTGCTAGACCATACCACTGCAATAAGCAAGTGAATTGAATCCTAATTTTCCAAATGTAGCCAAGCTAACACAAAGCTAGTATTAGCAAGATTCTTCTAGAAAGTGCAGCACTGCTGTGCTAAAATGAATTCATGTAGTTGACAGAGGTAGTTTGTTCAAGACCGGGTCCCTGTCTGTTTTAAATAAGATCATTGCCATTGACTTTGATCAGGGCTGTACTGATTTACCCTAACTGATGACAGAAATGTGTGTGTATACACTGCCAGGTGTTCTGTGCTTTCTCAGTAATTATAATTGTTAGGAAGCACGTGGATATTATCTGTGCCAGGCTGCTGATGAAGCCCATGTGCTCTTAGAAACACAGGGCTGCCTGCACACATGGTGTTGACCTGGTTTGTGCACACACTGTGACTGCGGTGAGCCCAGCAGCTCTGTGTTTTCTCTGAAAATGTGGATGTTTTAAGGGAAGCCTAGATCTAACATACCTCTAAATCTGGAATTTGTAGTTTTTACTGTCACAGTACATTATAATATCCAAAGTTTATAAATTCATTTGGAGCTCAGTGGTAGAGAAAGCTCTGAATATGTGAAAGTCATTGCTAAAGTAGCTCACAGAAAGATGAAATTTATCAGTAGTGAATTAAGTCATTGCTAATTAGACATAGAAATCTAATTACTTTGCAAATTTTTCATCTAATTTTTAAGGGAGTGAAGCTAGTGTAAAACTCAAATGGAAGCAGAGGTGTTCAGCACACAGTGTTAACTGCCAAGGAGAACAACACGGTGACCTTATTTGCAGCTGCACATGTATCATGTGTAGGAATGCCTGTCATAGCCATAATGATTTAACATCAGGGCAGGCCAATATTTCTTGGTTCTTCCTCTGCAGTGTAGGCAGTTTCCTTTATAGGTTGAATGGGAAGCTGTAGGTGTTTCTGGTGAAAAATGGTAATGCTACAGAGGTGCCCTTTACTACAAATTCAGCACCATTTGCTTCAGTTCACCTCATGAAAAAGAATTAGCAAAGTCACAGCCTGGGGGATGAAGTCACAGCTGGGTGAAGTTTAAGTTTTGGCATGGTTGGATTCTGCTTGTTTGGATTACTCAGCTGTTAATTGTACAATGTTTAAGCATAGTAGGTGACACGAGAAATTTAAAGCTACTTATTTTTTTTTTAAGGTGCTAAGACTATTTCATTGCAGAAAATAATCCTTTTAGTTTAAAACCAGCAATATTTCTGTCATAGTAGTTACTTTACATTTAGACACGAAAGCTTATAGAGCTAAGTTTAACTCCAAACACTAAAACATTTACCTTAGTACAGCTATTCATACTTAATACTTGTCTTCTTACAAAATACTTTAACTGCCATTAAATATCCTGTGTGAATTGCCGTTAATAGTTCCATAATAAAGTCCCTTTCAATTACCTTTCAATACTATATTGACTTTGAGCCTGATAAATCACCTCTTTAAACTCTACTAAAGGATCTCAGGTAACAGTCTTTAAAAATGTATGGGCCCTTACCCATCAGTCTTTGTAAGCACCTGATGCACAAGAATCCATGGTCTCTGAATCGCTTCTGAAGTCCACAGCCTCTCTGTTCAAGTCTTCATGGTTTATATTCCCGTCACTGCTCACCTGGGGCATCCACACTTCAACAGGAGGGGCAGAGCATTTAAGTCAGCTTTTTTTAATTGCTAAAAATGGTAATTTAGGTTGCAGATCGATGGAGTTTGTAAATTCTTGTTTCCAAATTACTGTGATTTTTGTGGAAAAATTTGAAAAGTTTGGGAAAAGGGAGAATAAATGGAAGAACAAGTAAGGCAAACTTTAATCTTCTCTACACACATACAAAAAACTTTTTTTTTTTTTTTTTTTTGCTCTGGATTGCTGGTAACTGAGCAGGTGATATGGCTGAACGATACGGCCGTGTTCGTTCTTACTCCTGAAGCATCTCTACTGGCTGGTTGTGGAGGTAGGTCACGGGTTAGATGTCTTTGCTATGATGAAATGCAGCCATGCTCTGTCTTCCCTAGGACCTCCCTGGACCTCCATGAATAACCATTTCCTTATTTACAGTTATGTTCCACATTTTAAATAGTAATCTTTGAGAGATTTATGTGCATGTGCATTTGTCTACTTGGATCATGAAACTATATAACCCTGTCTGGGATATGTATGAAAACTATAATGCCATCACCACGTAAATACAACCAGGGGAATGTGAGCCTGATATAAAGCTCATTAATGATGACACAACCTTTTCTGTAGTAGTTATGTTAGTTACATTACTTGTAGAATAGTTATGTCTCTTCTATCAAGGCATACAAGCTGAGGTTTGTTCTTCTACAGTCGATGAATCCATGAAATGAGGTAGGATTGTGTTTTTCTTTGCAGAAATTTCATTAATGTTGTCTGTTTAGTTAGAAAAGAATACCTAACCAAATATTAATGGCAAGAGAGAGGGTACTTATTTTTCTCCTGCACTTCTGTATATTTCATAACAAAAATCTTAACATTGTGTCTCTTATATCCTATATACCAAAGGGCAATCTTTTTCAGTATTCCATTTCTTTGTTGACTTCAGTTTAAAAAAAAAATCTGAACTCGGTATAAGATTTTTTTTTTAATTAGTTTTCTAATTTTTTAGTATAAAGTGAAACATCTACAGCATGAGGGATAGAAATTCACCTTTTGGTGCAGAGCCATGAGATTTTGTTACTCTGAATTCAAAATCAGCTCATCCAACACTGTTCACACTTGGGGTGGGAGCAGGGGAAGAAGGAAGCAGCTTTTCTTACTGAACAGCAACAGCATTATTCTTGTTACTCTTTTCTAGTCTTAAGTGGGATAAACTTTTATTAACACATCATATTATTGATCCTGTTTTTTTCTAGATTGTGTGGGCTGTCATTGAAGCTTTTGAGCATTTGAATGCTTTCTGTGTTCAAACAGGAAGGACTCTGACAATCAAGTCTAAAATATGAAAGATCTGACAGTTTTCAGATGAACTTTAAAAGAATAGTAAATTTATTTTAAGAAAACACATGCTAACCCAGACTTGTGGCTCCATCTAATGTAACTTTATAGATTCAGTGACTTTGAATGAGTTGCCTTGTTTCTTCTAATTCTTTCTCTTGCTTCCCCCTTCATCTGCTGCAGTCCGCTACTGCAGATAAGATGTTTACTTCCCATAAGAATATGGGCCCTGTTGCAAGGAAACAAATTTGAGGTTTAATTTAATTTAATTTCCTAGTCTTTGCCTTAAATTTTTAATGCATAATCTTACAAATGTGGCCAACATTTCCACAGGGCAAGAGGAATTCGGTTGAGTCTTACAAAAAAATAAGAATGAACCCATCTCTAGTGTTGCTGGCTGTCTAGCTGCAACTGCTTAAGAGAGTGAAGAAGTTAAATGGAAGTACTGCAAGAAAGCTGAATATCATAGCAGTACATGATAACTCTCAAATGTTTCTGGAGGAAAACATAAAATAATTAGTGTTTAAAAAATTGTGTGGTTCTTCAGCTCTGGTTTGTTGCCACCGATCACTTTTAACCATGCCAGTTCCAAAATGTGAAAAGAGTTAACTCAATCACATTATTTGCATAGTGTCTATTTGCCGCCTTACATTGTTCCCAGCATAAGGGAGACTGGTTACAAAAGAAAAAGTAGTTCTGTCTAGCTGGAGATTGGCATAGGTTCAGTCAGGATTTTTTCTGAAGTTTTTGATACATTTTTTTAATGCAACCTTAGCATGTTCACTACAGCTTTCTGGCATGTTCACCACTTTTCCTTTTGCTGCTGTCTTTTAAGATGGTTTTACAAATGCCATAGTTAGTGTCGCTGACAGCATACTTAACACACATTAAACAAGAGGGCATGGTCTAATCTTCAGCAAACCCTGTGTCTAACATGACTCTTCTCATCCTTGATCAAACACTTTTGCATGTTATTCTAGTTGACTGTAGCTTAAAATCACTGTTTTCTTGTAGTTTGCAAATACTCTGGGTCCTGTTAATCTTGGTATTCTGAATATAGAATCTGTTTTGTTCTCTACAACTACAGGGTCTGTACCCATAACACAATTAATTTTATTTGCACAATATCAAACTGCAACACAGAGAAAGAAGGATCCCCAGAGTAATAACAGGAAACAAAGGCACAAGTAAGTTTAAGTGATTTACTCAGGTAAATCAAGCAGAAGTTGTCTGTGGATATGGCAGAAAATGTGCGCCAGGACCCTGAGATTCTGTCCAGCAACTCAGTTTTCAGGTCATCCTTTTTAGCGTTGTAGAAACATTACATTATGATATTTATTAACAGTGTAATGATTCAGGGGAATACCTGTTGATACAGTTTTATGTTAGAAAAGTGTATAATTGGAAGAGAGCAGTTAGATGGTTAGTGCCCAGGTGTTACTTTTTGATGTCTGAATCTGTTCAGCAGCTGAGATCATGTCTACGAGAACATCCTCACTGAAGCACGATGTGTGATGGAAACAAGCTGTCTCCTGTGCTCCACAGCTGGTTGTAGGTCGTGGAGCTGTTTGCCATGCTCTGGGATCACAGTCCCATCAGTTTTTCTTTCACCCTTGGAGAACACAAAGAATAGCTGAAATGAACAGAAGAACAGCCGTACATTATAAGAATAAAACCTCTGCACTGTAATTCAGAATTAAGTAATCTTGCAAAATCAAATACTCTCATGAAGTACAGCCAGTTACTGCTCCGCTATGATGACGTGTGATCTTAAGTGTTGGGAAGGGAGTTTAATTAAAAAAAAAACAACAAACTTCAGTGCATCTGGCAATGGAAAAAAAAAATTAATTTTGTTTAATTTTTAATCAGACAGCCCGAGACAACCACTGAGCACTACTTGCCAATTAGAATACTAATGAACTGCACACTGGGTTAGCCTGTTTTTAAAGGATGGCAAACAATGCACTCAAAGTTGATGGATTCTATTTCATTCCAGTCAAGTCTTCACATATTTACCTTCTCACTTTACAAGAATTCGGGAAATGTTTGCCTTGTTGTCTTCTTTAAAAATCCCACCCCATGGCTAATTATTTTTCAAATGCAAAAAGCACAGAAAGTGGTAAGTGGCTTTCTTGAAAGCATTCTTCAAAAATATATAAACAGTGCAAAACATTAATCTTCACTGTTTGGCACACCTTCAGTGCCTTAAGAGTTTTCTTTTTGTTTGTTTGTTTTCATTCTTCCTCTAGCATATTTGCGACTCTACCATTCTGCAGCAGTGTGAAGTCCCTGGTTTTCATGCTTTCTATAGATATTGTTGTTATTGCCCTATAGCACACAATTTCACAAAAGATAGTGAGGTTGAGAGAAGAGATAAATTACCTATGCCTAAAGTGGTTATTTCTTATAACCTTTATAAGCAGCTACCTATAGCAATGCTGAATGTAGTAGAGAATGCTTAATGAATTCAGATGAGTTCCGAAATTAAGTAGCCTAACCACCCGTAGCCTAACCACCCGTAGTAGCCATGTCATACTGGCCTCACTGTGAAATGGATATTTTATTGGCCCCTCTGTGTCACATTGTCGAGCAGAATGCTGTAATTATGCCCTACCTGGGATGAAGAATTCACACTAGCTTACATTAGACTCTCCTCCAGTTCCAGCTTCAAAAGCTTGTGGAGCTGTAGGTGACTGTTCTGAGATGTAATCCTTTCAGATGTAATCCCTTTGTTTGCTCCTCCAGCATGTGGCACTTCCGGAAGGCCCTGACCCAAGGCTTGGTGCTGTGCACGTTCGGTGTTGAGGTAACATGTGGGCAGATGTTTGCTGAGCGGGGCTGACCGCTTTCTGTAGGCCAGGGCCCCAGAAAGCCAGGCTTGCTGCATCTCCTCTCAGCAGCAGAAGCCCAGTAGAGGCAAAGACATCGTCACTAAGAGGAGGGAGGCCAATGTTACCCAAAGTAGAGTCATTGACCTGCACCCCTCATGCTTCCAGTGGGGAACAGAGCAATGAGCCTGCTTCTTTACCATAGAACTATAGAATAGTTTGGGTTAGAAGGGACCTTCAAACGTTATCTAGTCCAACCCCCTTGCAATGAGTGGGGGCATTTTCAACTAGATCAGGTTGCTCAGGGCCCTGTCCAGCCTGGCCTTGAATGGGATGGAGCATCTACCACCTCTCTGGGCAACCTGTTCTAGTACTTTACTACCCTCATTTAGGGCTTTGGGTTCTCTTTTCAATTAGCTCTTCATTCTCCCCTCCTCACAGCAGGAACTGTCAGTAACCGGCTTGTGAGGTAAAACTTGGTTCTTCCTACACTGCTGAGCTTTGCAGATTCCTGGTTTACCCTCATCCAGGTGTCCACTGCCCCGCATTGCCATGTCAGTTTGTCCCACTCCAGCCTCATCTCTTCCAGCTCTGAAGGCCTCGCTGTGGGAGGCAGAGACAAATCTACAGCAAGAAATACCATTTCCCTAACTGGTTCAAAGGGACACCAACTAGGGATGGAAATACAAAATGAGCTGACAAGTCTCACCTTACATGAGTTATACTATAGCTACTGAGAAAGAGTTACACCCAAAATAGCTGAAGCCCAAGTCATCCAGGTCAAAGCTGGGATATACCAAGCCAACAGCTGTCAGTTTTAAAGGAGAGGTTTGCTCACTGGTTGTGAATTTGCTTATGAGACAATGTATAGGGAAAATTTCTGTTAAAAAGGGCTGCTTCAATTTGAGTTCTTTGCAAGATTGTTTCAATCTTGCCTCTACTTCGCAAAAAGAACATGTGGGAAAATTCTAATTCATATCATCATTCATTTTCTGTAATACTGTGCTGAACTTAAAAAAAAAAAGTAAATAAACCAATAGTTTTGCTTTTTAGGCTTTTCTGTAAAACCTAAAATACAGAACTTTAAAAATTGAACACAAGTGTTGAAATCAAACCTCAAAATTAAATTTGTTAAAATGACTCATGTCAAACTCTTTTATGCCAGTATGTAAAAACAGTCTGACATATCTTTCTGCATATTGTTCCTCCATTAAAAAATAAAACCTTCTTTTAAGAGCTTACATTGTCTTACATGTACATTCCTCATGACAAGAGACTGAATTTTTGTTAGGATTTCTTGTACAATTCCTGATTCTGGGGGATATCGTTGGTTTTCCTGTCTCTTTTGGACACACAAAATGAGCTGTAATTAGTGGGTTCATATTTCAAGAGAAGATGCATTTTCAACAGCTGGTTCAATGTGGAATCCAGGTTGTGTAGTGAAGTATCTATGTATCAGTAGAAGCCCTTATTCTTTGTAGGCCCATAAAAACTTTTAAACTTGAATTACATAAATAAAGTTACCATTGTATTTTCATCTTATTTATTTTTTTTTGCCCCAGCTGACATTACTTTTAGGAATAGAAATTTATGCGAACAGTCATTGTACAGTAACAGTGTCATGTGGAGCTGGATAAATTCTCATGCAATCAGGAAAAACTGTTTTTTTCTTCTAGTTATATGTACCAAAAAAATTTAAAACTAATAACACAGGAGAGACAGAATAGTACCTAACTATGATAAGCCCAATACAGAAGCAGTTGGATGCACTGGAAATAAAACTCCGTCCCACTTAAACTGCCAGCAACAGTAAAGGAAGAACACTGTGTTTAATGAAGTATGTAAAATGTAATACCAGGGAACTAAGATATTTAAATGAGGAACATTTTTAAGATGTTTCCTGGGAAATGAATAATGTGGTAGTGGAAGTGGGAAGTAAGGAATGAAGAAGAGATTGTGAGAAGAATCTGCAGAACACCTTGTCCTCCAAAGAAGGTGTAGCAGCCCTTGGATGACTGTAGAGGTTTTCATGGTGAACTGGGCTCAGATAAGCAGGATGCTGTGCATTTTAAGTAATAAAATCTTATAAACAGACTTTCACTGAAATGAGAATGAGAACTTCATATTCTGTTCAGTGTCTTGCTTTTGCTCCTGTAAAACCCAATACTTGGGATTTAGTGCATTATAAAGATGGAACCAATGTGATGTCACATCAAAGAGTTACTTTCTTGTGTGTAGACAACATTGTAGTTCGCTCCTCCAGTGTGGGGATGTGGGGTGGGAGCTGCTGGTTTTTGGGCTGAGCAGCTCGATCTCATCTCTGTGCGAGGCAGTAGCCCCTGCTAGTGTTAAAGTGCAACTTTTTGCCAGAGACAGTGAAAGAATAATGTTGGAAGTAAAGAGCGGCTTGTATGGCATGTTGGTGCATGTTGCATTACCAAGAAGCACAAATAGGTAACATTTCATTGTTTAGTAAGCTGGGACTGCCTTCAGCTGGATGATAGAAATCTTTCCACTTTTCCTTCCTCAGCCTCTGCTCTCTTGGCTGTCAAAGTTACAGTGAAAGCAACTGCACATTTGTCACTGCTCTGAGCGCTGTGCTGCTCTATGATGATTTGTGTTACTCTGTCATTGTAATCTGGTTTTGAACCTTGCTGCAGTGTATGTGTGCGAAAGCTACCTGGCATGTCTGGCAGTGCAGGAGAAGCCAAAAGTCTTGTGGTTTACAGGTGGCATTTTTTTATGGCTTCTGTGTAGTGTGTTTAGTCTCTAGAAATCATTTGATGCATTTAAACAAAGAATATTGATGAGGCATTATTTTTAATTATTATTTTAAATGTCTTGAAATTAATTTAAAAAAAACACCAAACTTCTGTTTTAAATCACCATAAATCAATCTTAATGCTAGGATGAGTTGTTTAATATAGAAGCACCAGTTTTCGATGGGAAAGCAAGGCGCTGGTTGCCGTTCACAATTCTTTGTCAATGTGCCCATGCCTCTTAGCAAGCGGTATGTTTTGTTAAAGACTACAGCTTTTCATAGGAGGATATGTATCTGAAGTCCTCAACAGAAGTTACTGAAAAAGATAAGTTTCATTTCTTAAAATGTACTAACCAGAGAAGTAGAACAAATTAGTACAGCTCAGTGTTTTACAGTAACAGTGAGTAGTATTAATCAAAAGTCAAATTCAGTTACCAGACTTTAGTTACAAGTCAGTTCTCTGAATATTACTCCCTCTCTTGGAAAAAAGGGATTTTATTTCCCTGTACATGAGTAGTCTGCAGGCTGATGTCTTACAGAAATCTGTGGTATTCACAACTAAGAACATTAAACCTGTATGCTTGAACTCCTGTCCTGCTGCTTTGAAGGTTGTCAGCAGTTTTAAATGTCTCAAACTATCCTTTTTATTTTTTCCTACATAAATTATCTGTGATGTGTTATATTAGACTTTGAAATGCTTTTGGAAATATGTCAGAAAATAATTTGGTAGAATCCTCTTTGTGATAAACGTACTTACGTACCAAGTCATGTATGTAAGTTACTAGTAATACAAGTGATACTTTTACTCACAGGGGTTCTTAAAGTACTCTTGTAAAGTAATTTCATCCTCTTCTGAAGGGTTGTCTGTTATTGATGGTCTCTTGTTTATGCAAAGATATTAAAATTTGTCTATGAGGAAATGCTCATTGTCAGTTGGAATACCATTCTTTCAAGGAGATAATATATTGTTAGAACTTAAACGCAAGGGAAAAAAACTCACTGTCAAAATTGAGCAGGCTTCTTTTGCTTAGCAAATCTGTGTTGCTTATAAGGACAAGCTTAAGTACATCAAATTCATATGTGGAAGTAAAGGTGTCCCAAGTGGACCTTGACTCCAGTATGACTGATCTTGTCCAAGAGAAAGTGAACAAAATGAGAATTTTTATAACCAGGTCTCTCTAATATCCCATTTAAGGCATCGATCAGATTATCTTCTAAACTGTATAAACAAACTTCCTCTGCTGAGCAGCACCATAAACTCAAAAGTTCAAATACATCCAACTGAGGAAAGCAGAGAAGTTATAATATCCTGTAAATATTATATAAATAATATAAATGTTAACATAATGTCCCATATAGTCACATCTGTAAATGTGATGTTGAGTGACATTATGGACAGTAGTTTGAAGAATAAACCAATATTCTTTTGATACTGTGTTGGTTTAAGTTACTTGGCTTATTTCTTGGGTATCTTTCAACATGCAAATTGGGAATGACTGTTTTAGGGGAGTGGTAAACGTGTGAATAATAAACATCTGGAAAATGCTCTTAGGTGCCACTATCATGAACACATAAAAATATCTGGCTAGATATGAGCGGCCTGATAAACTCAAAACATCCACCAGCTTGCTTCAAGAAAAGCTCCATGATGCTATTGGAAAATGAGAGATGGTGATTCCTCATTGTTTGGAAAAATAAGCCAGGTCCCTTCATTGAGGACAGTGAAACTGCAAGTTTCAGGCATGGCGAGTGCATTTTCAATGCAATCAAGTCTTGCATCCACAGATACATGCACAGAAATGTAGCTGCTATCTTTCCAGTGACTGAGGCAGCAATGTTAATAGGTTCCAAGCACAGACAAGCACTATCTGTTTCCAGAAAAAAACACAGTAATTGGAAACAATTAGGAGAGTGTACACTGAATACAAAGTAAGCTGAATAGTTAGGCGGCTGCTTGTGCTGCTTGATCAGTTTAATATTGCTTTGAGACCTGGAGAGAGCGTATTCAGCCTGGCAAAATTCTCCTTGGGTGCCTGCGAGTCAGAGCTACATAACTCAACATCTTTAGTTTGCTTCCTCCTTCTGACCCTAAATGCAGCCAGGGATATTAGATGGAGTAAATGTGGGGAGAATTGCAAGCTGGCTCCTTTCCTGTTAGCCCGGTGTGAATACATAACATGTTTTCCTCTCAGCCCTGTTTTTCACCAGACATAGGATGGCTGAGGAACTGAGGTTATCTCTGTCCTATGATCAGAATCCGGTAAATCAACTGAACTTAAAGACATCCATTTCTTGGTCTCTGAGGGAAGCTTGGAGAAGACTTCCATTGATTTCAGTGTTAGGAATTTCAGTTAGCAGCATTTAAGTCCAAAAATGTATTTAAACAGGAGACAGAGATTTAAAAGACTCCCTGTTTCTGTAAACAGGCATGCTTAATAAACAAAAATATTATGGAAAAACTGCATAGCTACATTTGGCAAGTACTCAACATTTTAGAGTACACCTTGTGTTCAACTAGGCATCATACAGCGCTGTTTCTAGACTTACTCCTTTTGTTCATTGTGGATTTAGGCTTACAATTGTTGAACTCAACAGTTGATTTTTGTGGGTTTTTTGTTTGTTCGAGCTTTTGTTTGTTGGTTTGTTTTTGTTTTGTTTTACTTTCTTTCATTTTCAGTTATGCCAGATTTATATAGCTATGCGAAAGAACTGGACTCTTTCTAGTGTAAGTTTTTGTTTTTTTACAATTCTCGTAGCAGTTAAATGAAAATTCTACTCTGGAAAATGACTAGGAGAAATGGTTGCCTGGTCATTTATTAACTTTTTGTAAACCACTCTTTGATCACATAATCTTTTTTATTCCTAACACATCTGCATCAAAGGCTGATTTTTAGGTTTCTTTGTGGGACTAGGGATAATTGGGATAATTGGGAAAGAAACCTTGCAGTATGACAACATAGCCTGTTAGATGAGGTTTTTGAGGGGGTTTTTAATAGTTATTTGCAGGTGCAAAACTGCATCTTAAGAGTTCTCAGGATTGTCAATAATACATAATATTCACTGAAGTTGACAGGTATTGTAAATGAAAAGGTTTTTGGGACCAAAGGTCTTGTAACCACTTCTCTGTTGAAATAAGAGAGATTTTTAAAAATTATATATTTGACTACATACAAAAGTCCAGTTGTCCTCTGTTTTAAATCAAAATGGAGAATAACCAGAGAGAATTCAGTTTTGATTAGCAAAACAAAGTGAAAGACTTGGTGCCCAAGGCTATGGTTTTCAGAAGGCAGCTTGCTACTCAGATCAGTGGCGGGAGTAAAAACCAGCATGACAATATCCGTGTGTTTGTGACAAAGCACGTTCTAGTCTGATACATAAGGAAAATGTGGAGTAGCAATTCTTTTACCTTTGGAGTCTCATGATATTCAGCAGGCGCTTTTGGTGATGGGTGACTATTTGAGTGTAATTATTTTGGGAATCTCTGTCTGGAAGTTAGATTCCACCTGCCATATCATCTCTGTAACTCATTCTTCTTTTCCCTTCCTTTCTATTCATATCTCACATTATTTTGAGCTGCCATGGTATTGCTTGCTTCTGATGCACTCGGTATGGATGCCACAATACAGAACGGTGTGCCAAACCTCAACCAAGTTAATTTAATTGGACATCTACCAGAAATTTTGGGGAAGTCTGAGGTTCAACAAGGGATGGTAATGTATCTCCCTGATACTTGGAAATTATTTCAGAACAATTTTAATGAAATAAGGAAGCTTTGCTTGAGCATCTTATCTTTGTCTACAAACTCCTTTAGCTTTGATACATTCCAAGGATTGAAGTTAACAGTTGAGACTGTTCAGTTCTTGGTTTGTGTGTTTTTACTCGTGAAGTGAGTAAAGCATCTGTATATTTATAAGCTATGCTACCATGGCCTTCAGCAAACATTGCATTTGATTAAAACATTGGGCAGATCAGGTTTTTCTCAATGCAATTCATCAGCATCCAGAGGTTATGAACCTCAGCTTATTAGGGCCGTATTAAGATGTGATTAACGGTATAGCACTTCTTCCTTCCAGTTTTGCTCTGGAGGTTGACTTCCATAGCAACAGGCCATCATCAGGGAAAATTCTGGGGTAAAGTCTATTAATGATTCCGATCTGAAGGCTAGAAGCTCTGAATCATATTGGAGATTCACACTTAGCAGTTACAACCAAACCCTTGCTAGAAAACATATTATTAGAAAGGGAAAAATGGATGTGGCATAAGTTTCATTCCGCTAAAAAAACAAAACTGAGATGTGTCTCTCTTCTCTATATTTGGATTTTGAGGTGGTTCCCACTCTCCCTTTTGCTTCCAAAGATCGAAACAGTGTTTGCTGGTATTTGGGACTACCACATCCATAAACCCACTCCTAAAGAATTAAAAATGATTAATCAGTGTCCATTGTATAACAGATTGTGTTTATACAGGGGAAATGCACATGTGTGACAGGATGCCCTTAAAATAGGACACAGTAGTTTTATTGTTTTGGAAAGCTGCCTTGGAGGAGACTTGGAGAAGCCACCCTTGTGCTCCAAGTAGGATCAGATTGTCATTTCTATTTTGTAGATCATCAGTGGTGGAAAACTCATAGTTTCCCTTGACAATATATTCCAGTGATTCATTATTATTCTCAATTGAGAGGTTTTCCTAAAATCTCTCCTGGATCTTTCTGGATGGTGTTTGAACCCATTGCTACTTGTCCTGTCCACCACTGGTACAGAGAACAGTTTATTTTCTTCTTTGTTTTCCTGTGTTGTTGCTTAGTTTCTCCAGCTCTGATAGTTCTCTTTGCTCTGGTTTTGAATGTTTCCTATTTGGTCACCTCTTCCTTGAATATCCAAAATGATTGAGCAGTGTTATGCTTGTGATTCATAGACTGGAAATACTCCCCAGGTGACAACCCCCTCTCTTTTTTACACAGAACTGTTATTTTTACACAGAACTGTTACTAACTAGCTTAACAGTTGGATTTGATGATCTTAAATGTCTTTTCCAACCGAAATGTTTCTGTGATTTCTTATCTTATATTTGTGATTGAGTAAATGCTGTTTCTCCAGCTTGTTAATATCTATTTGAATACTTCTCTAGTCCTCCAACATACTTGCAATCCCTCTTACTGTCAGGAATATTTTCTTCTGTCATCTAGGTTGTTAAGAGAAATGCTGAAAAGGACTGAACCCTGGACAGACCCTCTGAAGCACCACTCAATACATCTTTGTGTTTGACAGTGAAACATTGGTCCTTCATGGGTACAGTTATCTAATTTCTGTTTTCAAATTTCATCATGACTTACTAAAGTCAAGATGTATGACAATTACTCCTCTCCTACTAAAAAGGCCTATTAGCCACACACAGGAAGAAATGGGATTGTTCTGTCAGTTTGTTCTTGACAGTTCTATATTGATTGCTACTTATGTCTGTTATATAGCTGCACACAGTGGTTTGCTTCATCCAGAAATGTTCTTGCATCTGAAGTTCAGCTTGAGTTGTCTGTGGTTTCCCACACAGCTCCTCTTTCCTCCCATTCTAACACAGGCAATACACTTGCCCTTTCACCTGTCTTCCATGAGACATCACAGAACTGCTATCAGTTCTTACATTAGTTCAACTATTTTTTATATATCTCAGCTGATATTTGTCAAGCCAACTAACTTTGAAAAAAATTAATAATCTCTGTTCTCAGTTGAGCTCTGACTATTGTTTCTATTAATTCTTTTTGATGCCAATAGATCTTTTTCATTAAGATTAATGCAAAAAGTCATTAAACCCTCTGGCATTCTCTGCATCATCTCTATATTCTCTCTGAATAGTTGGCTAATGTCTTCTTTCTAGTTGTAAAGGCTAAAATCTGCTT
The DNA here is from genome assembly GCF_964273445.1 of Streptopelia decaocto. NCBI lineage: Eukaryota > Metazoa > Chordata > Aves > Columbiformes > Columbidae > Streptopelia > Streptopelia decaocto. Next base: position 101,978,112 of record NC_138656.1, on the reverse strand, counting down.
TATTTATTTGTTTAGAGCTCACTGCGTAGACACTTTAGGTTGTGTTTAATAGCTCATATGGTTCCCTTCTCATGGCTGCCTGTATTTGGAATTGTATCAAAATCTCTAGAGAGGGAGATTGCTTCTTTCCTGAGAGGGTGCTCAGGAGGGACAAGTTTCTGGAAGGTTGACTTTGGCAGCTGGGTTTTGGAACAGAACAAATTAAGAGAGTGACTGACTAACGAGACAGACAGGGAAGGGGCATGCGGGGGCCAGGAGGAGCCTGGAGTACCCATATACCTCGAAAGGACAGAGTGGCTGCTGGATTAGAACAAGACCGATGACGAAAAACAGACTGAGGATGTGGTAGGGAGAAAGTAGCTTCATTTTCAAAGCTATTTACATGTTTCTTATTTGACCAGTCTGAGATTTTTCTGTTTAAAATATTACATCGTTCTACGTCATGTTTAGAGATTGCAAGCACTTTGGTGTTTTGGAGCACCCACTTTAAGGGCAAGTTACGGGCAGATCGACTTCAGAAGTGTGCTTGACCTGATCTCTTCTCAGCAATGATCATAGGGTTCCTTTGTTTCTTATGGTCATATTTTGTGCCTTGACCTTTTTACTTGTGTTCCAGCTGCTTGTGCCATTCTTTTATGCCATTCTTTAGTGACCTGACCTAGTTGCTGAGTTCTTTCCTGTGTTTGGTGTCAGTGAGAAGTCATAATTTAGCAAGGTTAGTCTCTTATAACACTTCTGTCCTTTTTAATGGAGATGGAGAGAATATATGTCCCCATTTATTAGTTTTCTCCTGGCTCTTAAACTCATGTCTTCTGCTTGTAATGTTGTATGGCCTTAAGGAGATACTAGCAAACAGCTGCAGCTGCTGGATTATTCTTTGCTACTGGCTTCTGTTGTGTATAGCTGTCCAAGTGGTTCATCATAGGGGCCTTTGTATCCTTTGGCATCCTCCCGACCACAGGTGTATCTCTGAGCATATCCTTTAGCTCTCCTCCTTGCTTCCTAAAAGTTTATACTGGCAGGCAAGATTAAATCAGACATCTTCTTCCCAGCCTTCCCAACACAGGAACACAAGTGTCAGTGCCTCTTCTTTCAAGTACTGTTCAAGACTATGGCCAAGATGTTCGGAGTCCTGACTGGGCCTGGCTCACAGCTGCAGGTAGACACAGAACAAGCAGATGGCTGTGGTGCTATTGTTTGTTCTCATTGGTCTTCTGTGTGTTGTAACATTTATTAATGGATCTTTATATCATCTCAGGAATTTCTTCCATTGCTCAAACACATCAGGCTATGGAAATTATTAATATGTTCCTGTTAGTTGCAAATTAATGAGTTTCCCATCTTCTCCACCTCCAAATGCAGAGCCCTTTTATACCAAACCCTAAATGTTACTATTTTCAAGAAGAAAGAAACTGGAAAAGAGGATAAGATCTGACTGTATCAATGAAGAAGGATGTAGGAGAATTCTATTTAAAATTATGTATAATTAGACTATTATGTTCTGAATGTTCATGCATTATCTTGGAAAAGAACTGCCAGGCATAGATGAACATATTTAGACCTAGAACTGGATTACACGATAAGGAACTTTACTTCAATTATTGCAAGACACTCAAGTGACATTTAAAAGGCCTTTACTGTGCAAACTCTTGTTCAAAATAGTTTGGCTTCACTGTTGTGATGAAGTGCAAGATTATTTGGTAAATTACCAGGGATTTACAGAGTACTCAAGATAATCTGAGGCAAATTTTGAAAAATAAGATAAAATACTCTTCTGCTGTGATGTTGTTTTAAGAAACATATTAGTGGTGTAATTAATTGCAGGAAGACTTATTGCATTGTAGGAATGATGGGAATATTTACTTTGGATAAATTCCTTCTCTTGTGTCAGGACACAAACAACTAAAATATATATTTACAATATAGAGGTTTGTTATGTCCTTCTCTGAATGTCTGATGCTAGCTCATGTCCAAGACAGAATATTTAATTAGATGAACATGAGTTGTCATCTGGAATGACAGTCTGTATATTTTGGTCGATATTTTCACAAATGCGTAGAGGAATTGGAAATTACAGAAGTTTTGTCCACATCTAAAAATTTACACAAATTTGGTTTTCTAACAGGTTTTTTTTTTCCTTTCATAAAAGATAGCAGTTTATATAAAGTCCAAAGAAAGAAATTAGCAGGAGTGAACAGAAGTCGGCAAAGCTGAACATTTTCGTGGTAAATTTTTATGTGGCTATGAAAATGATGGATTTCACGGATTATTTTCTTTAGTGTAGGAACAGTACTAATTGTAGTTTGCCATCAGTGTTAAACTAGGATTTTGAATTTAGCCTGCGGCAGTATAACAAGAACTTATGCCAACTTGCAGCGCTGTGCAGCTGCTGAAAAGCCCCACTCTAGCAAGAGCCTTGAAAATGTATGAATGCAGAGCTTCAGCTCTGTCGATCTTCTTTGAAAAACATTGGAGCAGATTCAACTCTAATGTGTGCCAGTATAAACCTAGAATTGCTTCCGTGATGACTGTTGAACAGTTTTCATCAATGCAAGTGAAATAGTGGTTTTGTTTATTGAAGCAGGCATGAATTTACAGGGAAGGGAGGACTAAGAAGGCTAAGCTGTCCAATTAGCATCAGACAGCCTGGCTTCTCCATTTAAATTGAGGTTGTATCTGTCCCTGAGAGGCAGTAACCAGTGTAGCAAGACCGTAGTAAAGCAGAGGATATAACTACAGCGAATTAAGACAGTCTTTGCTGATGTTGGTAGATGCAGATGGAATTGTGCAACACCTGCACTGCCTTTCTTGTTTTTCAAAAGCATCAAAATAAGCTAAAAACTAATCCTAACTGATTTTTTTTTTTTTTTTGTGGAGCTTCACCCTATAAATTCCTTAGAAACATTTTCGAAGTCCGTTCTAAGTCATTATCATTCAGTTTTCCATTAAATTGTTAAGGTAAAACATTTCAGTGGTAATAACAGTTGATAAGCATAAGGCACAGAATGTATCCCTGCTGTAATTCTGCTGCAGAAAACTGAAATCAAGTAATAACAAGGACTAATAGTCTAAGGACATTTTAAGGGTGCACTTGGGGTTGTCTCTCCTTCTGTTATTGATGATTTTAACCCTGAAAATTTTTTTCAGGGCGCACAAGGAAGATGTGCATATTGTGGATATGAATAGTTTGGCCTTATAATGTACTCACTGTTAAAACTTCAGGAATTAAGCCCACAACAACCATGTTTCTTCCTTCCACCTCTGAATAATAAAGATGCTGGATATGGGTCTTAGGTGGGCTTTATGTTTCTCTACCACCTTCAGAGCTGTGTGAACAGAAGGGATGGAGAACCTTCTTCCAGTGAGGAGTTACTGATTCCTCCCTGGCCAGTAAGTAATGGGATTTCTGTCATTTAATTTGGTCTGTCTAAAAGCCAGACTTCTAGATTGAAATAATAATTTTTACCTTCTGTAGTCATCAAAGAGTAAGGGCAGCTGTAAAGAGCAAGTCATCTATCTTAGGATGTTGATTAGTTGCCCTGTGAAAGTACTTGTTTCTCCCCAGTGATACCAGAGGAAACTTAGGCAATGATCTCAGTCTATTAAAAAAGGGTGAAAAGATACTTATTTTAACGGGTAGCTGCTAGTAATCAATAATGTAGTCCCACCTGCCCTATACGCAGGCGTGCACTGATCCCAGTATTGCTATGTTTATTTCTCTTAAATGATTCAAAAGGATGTGTGACTAGATCTGAAGCAGATCTTATCTGCATTTCGGTAAGGTTTAGGTACTATTGTAACTGGAATGATTTCACTGTTTGGAGAACTTCCATCTTTGATATGTGTTGTGATATACCCTCCAGAAGGGAGCTTTAGAGCAGTACTGACTTCAAATTTAGATGAGATTGCACAGGTCCAGTGGAATGTTGAAAACAGAATCACAGAATGGTTTGGGTTGGAAGGGACACTAAAGATCATCTAGTTCTAACCCCTCTGTCATGACCAGGAACACCTTCCACGAGACCAGGTTGCTCAAAGCCCTATCCAACCTGACCTTGAACACTTCCAGGGATGGGGCATCCACAGCTGCTCTGGGCAGCCTATTCCAGTGCCTCACCACCCTCATGGGGAAGAATTTCTTCCTTATATCTGTAGTAATCTAAATCTACCATCTTTCAGTTTAAAGCCATTACCCCTTGTCCTATCATTACATGCCCTTGTAAAAAATCCCTTACAAAATGACTCAGAAAAGTTGTCCTGTGTGGGATGCAGAAGTCAGCAATCCTAGTCTTACTTTTTCTTATATTTTCCCTTTCCTCGCTATGACAGTAAATCAGCTTCTACTGAGTTCTTACTTTGGAATTATTCTCTGAGCTGATTGCAGACTCCCAAAGGATACAATTCCAGTGGCCTAGTCAGGTGCATCTTTGTGGTATCATGTAGTGGCATTTGAGGGATGCCTTCCAAAGGCCTTGCCAGTCAAGTACGTTTTGCTTTGTTGGGAAAGAATGCTTTTCATTATGTTTTTAATTTCATTTTGGGTTTAAACTTTTCTGTAAAACACATAAAGGTACAGAGCAGAGCTGTAGGTTTTCTCTGTTTCCTGCTTCCAAGCCAGGTGATTATTTTGGAGACCAATGACAAGCATTTGGGAAAAAAAACAAAAGCAATACTTCAAGTGTGTCCATTGGATAAGATGGATGGCAGTAACAAAAAAATTAGATTTTCAATGTATTACTTCAACCTATTTTATTTTAGTCTTTAAAAGGAATCACTGTTGTTTCAGATACTCAGCTAAATCTGGGGAGACAAATATTATACTTCCTATAAAGCTGAGAAAATACACATTCTAGAATCAGTTCTTTGTCATCTCCAGGTGAAAGGGAAAGTTTGTTTCTTGCTATGCAGTCTTATGGTTTGCAGGCACTGTATGTGCGTATGTTGGTGGCATTCTGAGATTTAGCTTGCAATTTCAGCAAATAAGGAGACTTTTTCACTTGAGTTTTAGTCAGTTCCAAACCCAGACGTTAGATGTTTCGATAGCAGGAGAATTCCTGACTTTCCACCTGGTTTTGAGAACTGCTGGCATTTTTACAGACTCTTCTGAGAATCCTGAGTACTCTACATTTTGCAGGATTACATTTTGCAAAGGTGTCTACTGTGTTTTTCCTTTTATTTTTTTTTCTTCGCTATTCAGGCTCCTCTATTCTCCCTCTGCTGCAGCACGTTATAAATTGCTTTCATATAACCTGTGTTTCCCACTGAGGTGCAGATATTTTGGATTCAAGAACAGCCCTGTAGAGATGAAGCTTTCCTAAGAATTTTTATTTCTATTAGAGCTTACAATGTTAGTATTTTTAGTAAGGCTTTTCAACTTATGTTAGAGAAGGTATGCTTTCCTGAGTAGATGAGGCATGTTATCTCTCTGCAGGAATCCTTCTCATGTCATAGCCAAAAATGGCAGTTTAAAATCTCCTATTTAGACTTCATTAAGCAGAACCTTGCAGTGCAAAAACCCAGATGTTTTAATGCATGAAAAAATACTCTGTTGCATACACCTAGCCAAATTAATTATTCAGTAAAATGTTTGTGGTGAAGCAGCAGTTAATCGAAGAGTGGCAGATGTCATACACAGAAGTGTCCATTTCGCTATGGTGCTTTATGGTCTGTTGTGACAGCTAAATGGAGCAGCTCAACAGCTGTCAGCATGTTAATGTTTTGGATTAAATAAACACACTTGGAAGAACTTTCCTCTGATTTTTGAGATGTAATGACTTTGAAGGCAGCCATGCTGCTTTGCAGATGAAGCTTTAAGAGTTTTTTAAGTGATGCCCATAAGAAATGGGGAATAGCATTGGGCGGACAGGTAGACCAGCATGTTTTAGTTTCTTTGGAGCTGTGTAACTCTGGACCTCAATGGGGCTTAGAAATTTCTACCCAGTCTGGACACCATAAACAGAGGAGATTTAAAGAAGGGTTGCAGAGGGGTAGATACCCTTCTTCCTTTGTTTCATAATCTTTATTAAGCATAGGGGAAAAAAGCTTAAAAAAACCCAACCAACCAAAACTAAACAAACTTGTGAAAAGTGATGGAACCAGTCAAAAAAGTTGGACACATATAAGCATAAAACCAATACAGTTTCTGTCCGTTTCTGTTAAATTCAATCCAGAAGACTCAGGGCTGAACGCATGATCACTTTGACATATTTGTTTTAGCTTTGTTGTTGTTCAGTGCTTGCTTTGTAATGTAGTCAGCTGATTGTCCAAGAAATCTTCTGTTTTGCCAGAGGGTTTTCTTGATTGCCTTCCTGATCTCAACTATTTTGGAGTCACAGTACCCAATATGGGTGTAATATATGGACAGATTTGGCTGTGTGTAGCTGGCCAGTCCTTGATGTTTTTCAAATGGCTGGGATGCTTACGCATTTAACAGAATCTGAGCGGATATACTTTATTTTTATGCAAAGTACAGCTGGTGGGATTCTCTTGGGAATGATATTTTTCATTTCTGTTTCAAATAGAGTAGGGTCTTACCTTCAGCATCAAGGCTGCAAGAGAAGCAATGAGATAAATTATTATTATAGTTTACTTCTCTCCACCTTGAGTGTCTGCTTCTGACAGTGGCTGATGGGTTTGTGTCACAAAACAAGAAATGCACAGGACACGCAAGGTCTAAACCGTTCACCTGGGCTTACAGGAATAAGCTAATGAAGATTTACCATCATTGGAACATCTCAAGAGTTGGAAAGAAGCATTTGTGATGACAACAAGGAACCACAAGGGAGCTGCGTCTTTAATTGTATCTGTGAATGAAGCAATGACCACTTGTTTCCTGATGCTCCCTGCCATTCCCAGTACCTAATTTTTGAAGAGTGCAATTGTGAGCAATCATTGAATATCTTGTCCTCTTGCTCCATCATCGTTTGTTCAGGAAAGAGACTGGAGGCTTAGTGGGCTCCTTTGAGAAATATACCAAGACCAGGGAAAACTGGAGTAGGATTTTGCCTGGGAACTCTACAAAAAAGTTATTTTTGCAACTTTTTCTACATCAACTCTGGAAGCTTTATTACATAACTTTACTTAAGAAAGCTAAATACAGCAACAGAAGAATAAACCGATTCTTTCAATCCAAATGAACAAACAAAAACAAGCCAAAAACCCCACCAAAAACCCACAAAAACAAACAACAACAAAACAAAAACAAACAAAAAACCCACAACAAACAAATAACAAACCAGAAATGCATGGATGACAAGAAATATTAAACATCTGTATGAAATAAGTGGAAGTGAATTGGAATGCTGTTGGAAAAGGAGGGTTGTCACAACTTAAGCACAGAAGCTTGTAGGCTTTTGTTGTGTGGATGCTTCTTGGGGGAAAATTGTTTGGCAGCCATTCCACATTCAGCCTGGAGGAGTCAGGCAGGATCTCTCAAGAGCTGCTGCCTCAGGGCTCTGTGGGAGCAAGTCTGGTAGGCTTGTTTTCTGAAGTCTGCTGAGGCCGTTGGGTGGTGGTAGCATCCCCATGGGAAGATGTCTTTGTGTTTTTCTGTATCCACTTCTTTCCTGAATTATTGCAGTAGTCATCAATAAACAGGCAGGCCATGATCCCTTGCTTAGTGAGCTTCCAGCACACCTCTTTTATCTCCTGTTTCTCAGCTCAGACATGCCCCTTCCGGTTCTCAAACATCTGTCCTTCCTTCTTTGGTCTGACCAAGTGTGGCCGTTCTTAAATAATAAAAATCAGTTTTGAATAGTATGGAGAAGGTGGGAAGAAAAGAAGCTGACCAAACCCTAAGGTGGACACCCTGATTGCAGGTAAGCTAAACATGTAGCTTTCAGACAGAATGGTGCACTGTCAACAAGGCTAGAAAACTGTCTGTGCATGCAGAGGGCTAGAGTATCTAACATCAGATCCTTAATATGTTGTAATGACTGTTAAGCCTTCTGAACTGGTTTTGACGCCCCAACAGAATAACAAGCACATGGCCATTAGCTACTTTTGGGCTTGAAAGCAGCTCTGATCACAATAATTTTTCACTAACTTCTCTTTCATGTTTACTCTTAAATTCCAGTTTAAACAAGGGCCTGGCACATAGATATTTTAAATTATATTTTTTAAATCTTCAAAAATCTGTTGCGTACAGCTGCTTTTTTTTCAACTCAATAAGCAGATTTGCCCTGGAAAACACTTTGTCACCTTTTCACCCATATGACAAATAAATGAGCTTTAATTACTGCTTTTATAGGGGTTCAGTCTCTTTCAGGTTTTGATTTCTAATTTGATATTGGGTAAATAAAATAAATGCGGTTTCTGTGTCAATAGAAGGCAAAGAAAGATTAAAAAGTAAGGTGCTACTTCCGTAGCTTTGCAACAATAGAGTAAAACTGGAATAATGAACTGTAAATGTGTCTAATTACATAAATAATGCATTTGTGTAATTGTCTAGTAGGGGTGTGCTAATGAATCAATTATTTCTAATTGTAGGATGCTTGATTGTTTCAGAAATATAATTGATTGTAATCAAGAATCAATTAAATGTTAGTAGTAATTGTATGTATCAAATTTAATATATTATTATGGTTTAGAAACGTTTTTGAAAAAGGAAGTATTAAAGGACTATACTAGTGTTATGTGTTCATACCATTGGGTTGATGGGGGTGGCACTTACCGTAATAGTGCATGATAAATGAAACATTTATTTTCTCCTCATCTTAGTGTTCCAATCTCATCTGATCTGTGAGGATAAACAAGGGTTTAGACTTGCTTCATATTCATAACTTTTAGCTTGCTGTATGAAGAAGGCTTTGATAGAAACCAAGTGCCCCCATGTGAGACTCTTTCAAAGGTGTGAGACTCTTTCAAAAGTGTGAAACTCACGGTTCTGACCACATCACAAAAACAGTGCTCTGCACAGCAGGGTGGTAGAGCACAAGGGGTTTGTACCAGCCAGCCTTCCCCAAATGCCCTGGCAAGTGGTCAACCCTAAATACGCTTTCTCTTCTGAACTATTTCTGGATTGAAGTGTGCCATGTGAACTGTTAGCTTTCACTCCAAATCTGTTATTCTTCTTGCAAATAAAACTTTAGTAATTTTAATTCTAGGGAACTTCATGTGCACAAGTTATAAAGTTAGAAGGTTATGGATGATGAAAGCATTCAAATGTTGACAAACTTTTGCCACAAGAAAGTGGACACCTGTCTCTGCAATATTTCTTTGAGTGTGATGAGCAGTTTTCACATTCTTAAGAAAGATTCTGTAACAGAATTTGAGAATTTGGCTTACAGAAAAGGCGTTCAGTCTGCCTTCCCATGACTGTGCTGGCTATACAGATACGAAGGGCAAACAACAAAGTGAAGCCAGTACGACTGTATATATGTAGTGAACTGACCAGGTAAATGAAAAGGGTTCGTTTTAACATAAACCTATTTTTGGTATCGTATGCAGATGTTTTGTTTATGCTGAAAACTTTTTTAGCCTTTGAGAAAGGGCCAATTTTGAGCCTAGTATTGTGGATAGGAGAGTGGCTTATCTATTAATTGCATAGACCACATGTACTGTTCATGTTTCCATGGGTTTATGTGCCCTGGTCAACATGTGTGACCAACTTGTGTGCCCAGGGAAAGCTGAAATCTGCACTAAAGAGTAGGTAAAGCACAGAGCTCCCTGCTGAGGGAACCTGTGTAAGGACCTGTGATCTACTACTGCAGTTCCATGAGAAGAAACATTTTTTTGGGAAGTGTGCAAAATATGTAGATAGTAAATATAGAGTGCCATCTACTGACATGTAAGGGGAGAACATATATGTGGCATTGTCCAGAAATGTGCCAAGTCAATAAAGTTGTTGTTATGCTCCAAATGGCCTCCTGACTGTAGATGCAAGTGTGAGTCTAGTCTTGGCTTGTCTTTCCCCTGTAGGGATCAGTTGAGCTGCCTGATGTGGTCCTGGTATTTCTAAAAGCTTGTCCTTGTAACCAAAAGTCCAAGATTGATCAGCAAAATTTCAACAGGAAGGAGGTGGTTTGTTTTTGTTTTGTTGTTTTGGTTTTTATTATTATTATTATTTTAAAATCAGGTTGGGAAGAGTCTAAACTGGTTATTCTTTGCCTGATGTCACTGGAAACCTGGCGTAACTTGTGCCTTGTCCTTAGGTCTCTTGCTGGTTGGGCTGTGGAGGAGCTGCAGAAGAAGTGGGAAGCTGAGTCACCTCTCCCTTGTTTTTTTTCCTCAGGAAATTGAGTGTTGAATTATCATTTGACTACAGAAAAGTGCTCTATCAGAAAATATCTGACTATCATTATAAATTGCTCCATACTTTGACAAAGATAAATTATCAGAATCATTTGCTTTCCTGCCTGTGGGGGCTAATTATTTGAGTAGTGAGTTTCTGAACTTGAGGATGAAGAGAATAATTGACCTTTTTTTCTTTTTCTTTCTAGCACTGTTTTCTGAATGTAAATGTTGTGTGTGAAAAAGATATCACAGTAAAGAAAAAATTTTAGGCTTCCCTCACGAGAACATCAGCTTGCTGCTCAGAAAAGTTTAAAAAGACAAAACATTAGGAAATATTAGACTAGGAGTGAAGAGCAAAACAATGAACCTTATTATTCCAGTGTATAAATCTATGGTGAATCGTATCTGGAATGCTACACACAGCTTTGGTCTCTCTGCTTCAAAAGAAATGTTACACAGGCTGGAGAAGGGTAACAAAGATGATCAGGAGTTAAGGAGCTGCTGCTGCTGCACTCAAGAAGGTTCTACAAAAAAACACGGAAGGGAGAAAATGGTTGTTCTCCACTACTCAGAAGAACTGAGAGACAACAACAACAAAGTTCATGTGCATGTATAAAGTTGTGGAACTTGGTGCCAGAGTATGATCTGAGAGCCAGAATAATGGAATTCATGAAGAAATCATGAGTACTGTGGCTGTTAAAAGTTGCTGCAGTTGCAACCTTTGGCTTGGAAAGCCCTTTCTCTTCTAATTTGAGGCAATCAACACTGCATACCCAGGAGGCATCACTTTCTTTTCATCTCATTTCCTATGTTTTCCTTTAATTATGGCCTACTGGACCTAGAAGGAGATAGACTAAAAACCCACCTGGTTTAATAATCTAACCTAAACCAGCAGGAGCCAGAAGATAGGAACTCCCCTCTTACCATGTGCCTACACAGTCATGCCCTGTTTTCTGTCTGCTCTTTCATTGTCCCAAAGAATTTAACAATTTTCACACAGGTGCCACTGGGTGTCATTTGGGTGGCTGGTGGGCTCTGCTCAGGGTCTCCTTCAGGAAGGGATGGAGTTGTGTTAAGACCACGATTCCTGACTCCACTTTGTAACACAGTTACCTAAAGTAACTAGGGACTGCAGAGCAAATCTCTCAGATTCCCAAGGTGTTTATTGGCTCTTTCCCTTAATTATGAACCAAAGACAATATTCTTCAATTCATCTGTAAATATCTCTTGAAGCTACTTGTCAAGAGAATTTCTTCTGGCTTTTCAAACTCAAGTGAACTATTCTGATTATAAGATAAAATAAACATGTCACTAATCATGTGAACATGTTTGTATTGTAAGCATGCTACGTAATTTCCATTAGATGTTTGAAATGGAAAATAAGGTACAAAAATTCCAAACTTCTGCAGTTGAAACCCCTCTTGGTGTCCTCAGCTTCTTCCCAGGTACCTGCCTGCCTTTCAGATGTGCTACACCAGCTCCCACATTTCCATAAAAGCCTTGGTCGTCAAAGCAAATTTCCTTGTTTATAATTTTAACCGTATTATTTGCCTCAGATTGAATGTCACCATTGGCCCACATTGACAAATAACCTTCAAAGGATTAAGTAACTCTTTCTTTCTGTCTCCTTTGTTGCTTGCTTTCCTTCAGTAATTCTTTACCACTGAGGTGATGCCAAAGAACGCCCATTGGGGAACAATATGTACGTACCATCTTCAAGTATACAAAGAAAGAAAACAAACAAACAAAACAAAACAAAACAGAGAAAGATCTTCATTCCAGTCAGTTGTCAAACCTAGCAATCGTGCCAGCTTCAGTTACCAGTTATGTTCTGTAATCTCTTTGCTTCCTACAGTATAAAAATGCTTGTCACAAACCTTGTTAGTAGGGTTCCTCCTGTGGTTTTAACACCCACATTTAATTTCTGGGACCATTCTTTTAAATTTTTGTGCTATTTGCATCCAAGCTGGTGTCAGAATGTCTGTTGAGGATGGTTTCCCTGAAGAAGGCTCTCTGGAAGGGTATTAGTGTCCTGATGCAGCTGAGTCTTACAAGCTTGCATCTGGAGATGGGAACATTGCACCCATGTTCTTCTGGGTTTTTTGTTTGTTATGTGACAAACAAGTGCATGTCTAGTGTGAAGAAATGTTCTTAAGCAAACTTAATTCTGTGTGATTGAAATATTTTGCTTTAGAATGGCACCTGGACTAGAAATCTCAGTCCTTGCAGTGCTACACCACTAGTCCAGGAGGTCACACTTTGGCAAACACAGAGCTCATGCATTTCTTTCAGTGATAATACTGTCAACTCTAATTTACAGCAGTCTGGCTTAACACAGAGATTACCAATAATTTGTAGTGATCAGAAGATCAATGAGATGCAGTGTTTGCGTTCTGAATGTACAAGTAAGGGTTAAGTGGCCTCCTGGGGGCTCCTTTCTTGTCTTTGGCTGCAACAGCTTAGAGTCCTCAAAGTTGAAGCTGTAATTCATTGATGTAATTTTAATTTTAGGATGTAAAACCCCAAACACTTGGTGTTTTTAAAGTCAGCAATTCATGAAAGTAAAATCAGGGTGCTGTGTCAGTGATGGAATTTTATCTCCTTTTTAGCCATACAAATGTAAGCAAGCCCTGGCTAATGGGCTCTGTTGTCAGCAGCAGCGTGCTCTGACACAGCGGTGCGGTTGGGTAGCAATCTTTCTTAAGGGCTCTCTTTTCCCCATGGGGTGACCTCTTTCCTGGCTCATTGAGATAAATTCTCCAAGATTCTTGACCTGATCTGATGGAGGTGGAAACCGAGCAGCAGTTTTAAAATCAGTAGTCTCCACATGAGCGCTGTGTCTAGCACATATTGTGCCTTTAAAAATGAAATAAATGCCCTCTCTGCACCCAAAATCCAGCCATCATTTTGGCATCTTCTGGCATAGAGGCATTTCATGCAAACTGTTCAATTAAAGCGATGTTTTTTCCTCCCCATATCTAATTTTTATGTATGCAACACTGAACTTTTCTCAAAAAAAACCCACTTACTCAAAGCAGGAAGGCATTAAGAATAAACTACTGAGAGCTCTAGTGAGAAGCATGTCATGTGAAATCATGGAGGAAAAAGAACCAGCAGCTGTTACTGTGTTACTAGGAGAAAAACCCTTTCAATACCCTTTTAATAAACCTGAAATCTGTTCTTTTATGTTGTCATCTACTGCAGCTCTCTCAGAAGGAAATATTTGAGATCTGAGATTGGACACTTGATGTAAAGCCACTTCTGATTTAGAAGTGGGAAAAGAAGTGTATTAGAAAATAAGAATTCGTCTGACAAGAAATGTGAATTACCTGTAATACTTGTTGCTAGTCATAGTCCTGTCGATTGGTCAATGTATATGAGATTTTTCCACTGTATTACAAGATCAATCTAGATTTTGGCATATATACAAATTCACATTATGTTTACCTTTCATGCATATCAACTACACGTGTTAATGTATGTGTTCTTAAAAGAAATCATACATCAACTGCAATTTGTAGCATAAAAGCGATACAAAGACATTCTTATCTTTTAGCTTTTGTTAGTTAAGCATGGTTATGAAAGCCAAAACAGCTTCACATTTAAAATTAGCAAATTTCTAAGATTTAGGACTTTGTCAGGAATTGACAAGTTATTTTTGCCCCACACAAATGACAAGTAGATACAGAACGGTTAGGGTAAATTTGGTAGGTTATTGCTCAGAATTCAGTATCTCCTATACTCTGGTTAGTACAGGCTCTGGATATGTGAATTTTATTCATATTCCTAAACTGAGTCATATAGGCATGAGTTATTTGAGGTGACATTGCAATTTTTCCCTAGCTACTTAATACCTGTTTAGAAAAAAATCTATTCAGATTCTACTCTCACTGCTGGAGAAAGCTGGCAGGTTAATCCACTTTGCTTACTTTGCAGTTACTTAAATTTATTCTTTTGGGGAGGATTTTTTCAGAAACTTGGCCTCAAATTGCTAAAAGTGCACTTCTGGAGTTCTTATCATTGTTTCTTCTGTCTAGGAAGTGACAGTGTAGAGGATTCTTTTGCTTCCACGTTGCATTTTAAGGTTCAGGTAGCAAACGGCCTGAGCAGAGCAGGATGGTCTCGGCCATCACGGCCAGGACACACAGCTTGCCTACTCAGGGCTCTCTGCGTTCAGCATTTCGGAGTCTTTTCCCATCTCTGCCATTTGCTGTGCTGACTGTTTTCAAGTGCATAACTGCTCCCAGTAGCCTGTAATTGCAAGGTCAGTCTAAGGTGAAGCTGTGCCTTGTTTAGGGAAAGACATGAACAGTCTGTTTAGGCCATATGTTGTTGCCTTGTCCTTTTCTTGAAACCTTTGGGTAGCTCAGCCTGTTACGTACAATGATTAGGAGCATCAAAATCTATCGGAGTACATGACTGGGGCCAGCTTAGCTACAGTGTAATTGGCAGCTTTGTGAAGTCTGTGCTTGAGTCCTAGATGGGCATAGTAAGAAATGATATTTTATCTGATGCGTGATATCAGATATCTGATCTGATATTTGATTTTGAGGATGAGCTACTCTGTGTTCCTTGATTTTTTTCCTTGCTATCCTCTGCACTTTTTGTTGCAGAGAATGAAACCTATAGCATCACTTTTCCCATTATGCCTGGACTTGACTGCTCTATATCAGCCAGCAGCTACTGGCTGGAGGAAGCTTTTTAATTTTATTTATTTATTTATTTTTAAAGAATTGAGACTTTCTTTGCCATGAATGCAAAAACAAGAAAAGGGTCAAACTATGTAAGGATGCTTCTTTGACAAGCAACTTGCTTACGGCCTTCTATTGATGTTCAGTCTAGACATTCACTCTAACTATTAATTTGGTTAGAAACACTTAGGGACAGGGATCTATTATTTCCTCACTGAAAAAAAGGCACAGACTAAAGCTTTGTTTTAAAACCAATTATGGTTGCTAAGTAACAGTGTTCCCTAAATTGAGTGTCTTCCTCAACAACTAATCCTAAAGTCTTAAAAAATGAGAAATTAAAGACATGATAAACCTTCCTCTGTCCATGTGATTAACAGATATTTTGATTTAAACCTTGATCCCAGTGTTGTAGGTGGAGAAAGCTTCCACTGGCTTAGTGACATTAACATTTTTCCCCTGGTTCTTGTCCAGAGTAGAGAAATTTGTAGCATAACATACCTTCATGGCAAATTCTGTTATTTTTAATGAACTAATTACTAGAATTTCCCAAGTTTCTTTCACCTTCTTACATTGGTAGTGGTGTTTTGTTTTGCTTTTGATGGAGATGAAGAAATATTTAAAAACAAACACAGGAATGAAATCAGATATTGTCATTAAATCAAAAGGAGAATGTTTCAGGCTCAGCTAACGATGGCTCTTTCCGTCAGCACATATGTTCTGTTCCCCAGTGCGTTATGTTTGTTACATGGGTGTAATGCAGCTCTGCTTTTCCTCACAATTCTCACAAAAGAACTTTTTCAAATACATAGCAGATAAAACTAATACCAGAGGCAATGTAGGCCCACTGATGAATGGGGTGGGTGCCCTGGTGGCAGAAGATACAGAGAAGGCAGAATTACTGAATGCCTTCTTTGCCTCTGTCTACTCTGCCGGAGGCTGTCCTGGGGAGCCCTGTACCCCTGAGACCCCAGATGAAGCCAGGTCAATGGAGGAGTTTGCTTTAGTTGATGAGGACTGGGTTAGGGAACAATTAAATAGTCTGGACATTCATAAGTCCATGGGTCCAGATGGGATGCATCCGCGGGTGCTGAGGGAGCTGGCTGAGGTCATTGCTGGACCACTCTCCATCATCTTTGCCAAGTCTTGGGAAATGGAAGAGGTGCCCGAGGATTGGAGGAAAGCAAATGTCACTCCAGTCTTCAAAAAGGGCAAGAAGGAGGACCCAGGTAATTATAGACCGGTCAGCCTCACCTCTGTCCCTGGGAAAGTAATGGAACAGCTTATCCTTGGTACCATCTCAAGGCATATCAAGAATAAGAGGGTTATTAGGGGCAGTCAGCATGGCTTTACCAAGGGTAAGTCATGCTTGACCAACCTCATTGACTTTTATGAGAATGTAACAAGGTGGATGGATGATGGCAGAGCGGTGGATGTGGTCTACCTTGACTTCAGTAAAGCCTTTGACACAGTCTCCCACAGCATCCTCACAGCTAAGTTGACGAGGTGTGGTCTAGACAATAGAGTAGTGAGGTGGGTTGCAAACTGGCTTTAGGAGAGAAGCTAGAGAGTGGTAGTCGATGGTGCGGAGTCTAGTTGGAGGCCAGTATCTAGTGGAGTGCCTCAGGGGTCAGTACTGGGGCCAGTATTATTCAATATATTCATTAACGATTTAGATGAGGGAATTGAGTGTACTATCAGCAAGTTTGCTGATGACACTAAGCTGGGAGGAGTGGCTGACACGCCGGAAGGCTGTGCTGCCATCCAGCAGGACCTGGACAGGCTGGAGAGTTGGGCGGGGAATAACCTGATGAAATTTACAAGGGAAAGTGTAGAGTCCTGCATCTGGGCAGGAACAACCCCAGGTTCCAGTATAAGTTGGGAAATTGCATACTAGAGAGCAGTGTAGGGGAAAGGGACCTGGGGGTCCTGGTGGACAGCAGGATGACCATGAGCCAGCACTGTGCCCTTGTGGCCAGGAAGGCCAATGGCATCCTGGGGTGTATTACAAGGGAGGTGGTTAGTAGGTCAAGAGAGGTTCTTCTTCCCCTCTACTCTGCCCTGGTGAGACTCCATCTGGAATATTGTGTCCAGTTCTGGGCCCCTCAGTTCAAGAAGGACAGGGAACTGCTGGAGAGAGTCCAGCGTAGGGCAACAAAGATGATGAAGGGAGTGGAGTATCTCCCTTGTGAAGAAAGGCTGAGGGAGCTGGGTCTCCTTAGTTTGGAGAAGAGGAGACTGAGGGATGACCTTATTAATGTTTATAAATATATAAAGGGTGAGTGCCATGAGGATGGAGCCAGGCTCTTCTCGGTGGCAAACAATGATAGGACAAGGGGTAATGGGATCAAGCTGGAACACAAGAGGTTCCACTTAAATTTGAGAAAAAACTTCTTCTCAGTGAGGGTGCCAGAGCACTGGAACAGGCTGCCCAGGGGGGTTGTGGAGTCTCCTTCTCTGGAGACATTCAAAACCCGCCTGGACATGTTCCTGTGCGACCTCACCTAGGCGTTCCTGCTCGAGCAGGGGGATTGGACTAGATGATCTTTTGAGGTCCCTTCCAATCCCAAACATACTGTGATACTGTGTTTTAGTGGAAAGGTCTAAGTGCGGGGAATCCCCCTCCACCCCCTCCCAGGAAATGGGTTGGTACCCAGAACATCATCAGACTCAGGAAAATGGGAAGTTCATGCAACTGCATTGTAAAACAGGGACTATTAAGTTATCTTACTCTCCCTTTAGATTTAATTCACTGAAGTTTGTTTTGTCCTTTTCTGTCTAAATGTAAACTCCTTGCAGGCAGCTTGGTTTTTAAAACAAGGCAAAACTACAGTAAAACTAGATACTCTTTGTGTTCTGCACAGTAACAAACTGAGAAAATCCTGTCTGGTCGTTGTAAACTGTGTTGTTTCTTTAGAGGTTTATTTTTTTTGTTCATGTTAGGATCTATTTAAAGCATTTTCATGCTTTTTGGTCATCTAGCCAAGTGATTCAGACTGTTTGTAGCAGTAACCAGCTCCCTCATTACTCACTGCTTCATGAATCTTTGTCAACTAAAACATTTAACCACCGAAGGTTTTCTATTCTCATCAAAAATATTCTCAGATCATCAATTAAATATATTGATGAGAATTAGACCAAAATGATCTTTGAGGAGCTTCAGTGTTTAGTTGCCCAGTTCATTAATATTTTCCCAGTCACTTTGATTTCAGATATGCCGGTGAAGTACTTTTTGATACATTTAATGAGTGTTGTTACTTCTGTACATTGCCATTTTTAAAATGGTAGGATTTTAAAATCAAGATGTCACTCAGTACTAAGATTTTTTTTTATAGTCCGAGTACTTTATCAATAGAAATGTTTTTAACATCCAGACTTGTATCCTGTCAAAGAAGGTTAGTGATTTATTTGAGAAGACCTAGTTACCATGGCACTTGTTGACAGAAATGGTTTGATTTTTTTTAGCGTTTATTTCTTTGTTGATAGTGTCTATTTTTGAATGATCTATTTATCTATCTTAGAAGCTCTAAACCCTTATCAGCACCACCCCCCTCTCTTTTTTACTTTTTAAAAAACTCATATGGAACCACATTTCCCTTTCTGTAATCATGTAGAAATAATCTGTTTTATCGAAAGATTTATGACTAATTAACAAAATTTGTGAAGTCCCGAATCCTTTAAAAAATAATAAATTGTACTGTTATTATTTTTGCTTTCTCTCATTACTTGTGTATACATGGCTTTTTTGTTTCATTGCTCCTTTTGGGGCATCTAATAATGTATGTGTAATTTGTTCCCAGTTATTGCTGATACTTCTCTAATATTTCTGTGCTCCAAAAATACAGTTATGGTGATAGCTACTTACAGTTTTGAGAAGCTGACCCTTTTAAAATTTCTTACTGTATTCTTTAGTGTTTGGTGTACTACATGTTGCTTGAAGGAAGTAAGTGCAACATAATAATTGATTTTTTCAATTCATCTCCTAACTTTTAAAGTCAGTTTGTAACTCTGTCAGTGAAGCTCAGTATTGCATTACCTCTGTTGAGTGCCAAACATGCTC
The DNA here is from genome assembly GCF_964273445.1 of Streptopelia decaocto. Taxonomy (NCBI): domain Eukaryota; kingdom Metazoa; phylum Chordata; class Aves; order Columbiformes; family Columbidae; genus Streptopelia; species Streptopelia decaocto. The sequence continues at coordinate 101,959,131 of NC_138656.1, read as the reverse complement.
ACAAAGTATTGTGTAGTGTTTTAAAAATCTGTAAGTATCAGATGTTTTCCAATTTCCAAATGTTCTTATAATATAAAATTTGCCTGTTTTCTAGTGGTGCTTGCTATTCGGAAGGAGTGGAGCGGACGACATCCAGTATCCCATCTTTGGTTTTGTGAGTCAGAGTCCTCAAAGCCTCAATCATCTGCTGGAAAGATGATGCAGACACAGTGACATACCATGTTGCTGGCCAACTTCAGTTTCAGCATCTTAGTATTTTGATCCATTCCACTGGTTTCATTAATATTTCCAGGACTTTGTTTTTCCCTCTATATATGAATATCTTCAATTCCTCTTGCCGGTTACTTAGGCAGATAGTATTCATTGATGAGCACTTTTTTTTTTTTTTTAAAGTCTGTGCGTTTTGTGCTGGATAGTAGTTCAGTTCTTTCCTCTAGCTACTTCTTCCTTCTCTTCAGAACCCTCATTCAGTGTTTTGACATACCTGTGAAGACATATTTTCAGTCCTTCTTGGTATATTAACGACAGCTTGCAAACTGACATTGCAACTGGGTACATTCGTGAAATATGTATCTTTAAGATGTGTATTCAGTCTTTGTAAACTACAATTGTAATACTGTCTACCAGGTCACATTGTCACCAACAATATGAATATTAGAACACCTTGACCAATTTCAAAATTATGGAACTAATAAATACCTTGTTTATTTTTTCCAAATTAATTTTTCACAAATCGATGATTTGTCTTAGAAGGAAAATTGCACTTATAACTGTGTTATTTCCAGAATTACCTTGAGAATGTGTAATTTTATAAGATTGAAAAGAAGGGCTTTACAGGAAAGAAAAAGTCCACCAGATAACAATTATTTTGTGTTCTATTACCTTAGACTTGCTATCTAGATATCTGGTGAATTTTAAACAAACTGCTAGGTAAGTTCAGTAGGGGTTTCCCCATTATTTTATCAGATTTGTGCTTTCCTTTCTTTTCTACTGTCACTTACCTTTAAACATCCGCTTTTTATGTTTTGATCAAAACCAGAAAAATCCCTGTTTTTATTTGAAAAGAACTAGTACAACATGAATCTCTCTTCCCTTTTTATGATGTGCTTATTTGTGATCAACTCTAACCATTTACAAATACGCTTAAGAGAACCTGTACCCATGGGCATGAAACTGGCTAAACAGAAATCCCTGGTTATGTGACAAAAGAACTTCCTTCCACTTAATTTAAGTGCAATGTTGAAATGAGACATTAGTACATAGAGATTTAAAGGTATTGCATTTTAGCAATCAAGTTATTGTGGTATGATGGTAACAAAAAACATTCTCATAGGTCATCAAACTTAGATTAAGTTAGGGAATCTATAAAGAAAATTAAAGCTATTTAAATTATTCATGACACAGAGCCCTGAAAATAATAAGTGCCTTATAAAGAAGAAGTTGTTTTGCTAAGAGTCTCAGAATAACATGTTTTTATTTCATATAAGAAATACTGGTTAATGCACCTAGTTAGATAATGAACAAGGATAGCTATGTGATGTAAAAGATGGGGCAAAATGCTTAATTTGTGAGATGGGATGCCAATAAAAAGTGCAGTTCTTTAAAGTCTGCCTTAATTCAGTGTGCCACAAGAACAGAATGGTGACTGAGATCTGTTTGAAGCTTGACTAGAAGTAGGTAGACACCCTGCTCCAAAGTACTCAGATGAAGTAAATCCAGTTCATAAATCAAATAAGAATACATATAATGAACAGTTTTTTAAAAATAAGGTGTTTATACAGCTGTTTAATCTTGCTGATACAGAATCAAGTTCAGTGCGGGAAAGAATGGCAAGGTTCCTAATGCCATATAATAAACTAAACTATCTAAAAGCATCAGGACTTCAGAGACAAGAAGGACAATTTGTTTTACCAAAAGGAATGCGGTACCGTGTTATAGAAGGTTCCAGGAAAGCTACCACAGCTAGAGAAATATCAAAATAGCAGATTCTTGTTAGAAACAATTTAATTACTAATATCCACTAGCTGCCTTAACTAGGAAAATTCTGAAATAAGTATCTAAATATGTGGCTTGAAAGACTTTGATCTGGAAAGCACAATCCACATTGGTAATGTGTGGTCATAACTGTGTGGTAGAGGGGCTGTCTTGTTGAACTCCAGGGAGGCACATCATAAATCTCACACCACTGTGGTTTGTTTGTGGACATACTCTCCATGGTGGTCCAGCTTTCCCAGTTTTGCTTGCTTTAGGGGCTCCTTAAAAAGCATGCTGACTGCTCTCAGCTGGACTCTGGATGGGTACAGAAGACTTGTGCTTCTAACTCCGCTCCTCCAGCTCCCCTTGGTATCAGTGCTTTGAGCTGGTAAATATATAGGCTTTGGTATATAGGTTGTATATGCAGGAGAAGATATTTCTTAACAGCAGCATCCTCTCATTCTCCCAAACATCTTTTCTACATCTTTTTTGAATGGAGGCAGCCTGCAAAGTGGACGTAGCCCCTAGGCTGCTGGTTCAGGTACACACAGGCTCTTTGATTGTTCTTTCTTTGTTTCTTTCACACTTTACTTTGATTAAAATGAAACATTTAAAATGTGAATCTGCATTTTACTAAAGATGGCCTTGCTAAGTCATTACTTTAATTATTTAACTAGTGGTGATTTCATATTGTATCAAAACTTACCATGACATCTGTGAGAAGTTGTGCTTGATTGCTATCAGTGGCTGACACAATGGCTCCTTCCCTTGCAAATCATGGAATGTGGGTGAACAGCATAAAAATGCTTTCAGATATGTACTGGCATTCAAAGTTTGTATGTTCTCCCCTCCTTCCACCTACTTTGGACACCCTTCTGGAAAACAATTTTGTAAAAGGCTTCACTGGCAGAAACAGCAAATGTTAAATCCATGTAAGTAAGTATTGGTGGAAATAATGTTTTCATCTCTTTCACATGAAAAATTAACCTATTATGTTTAACCATTCAGGCAACGGAAAATGAGAATAGAACCTGATCTTTGCAGCCAATGAAAAGTAAAAAAAATGCACATTTCGAATGTAAACAATATTTTTCAATTTGCTTGGGATCAGACTATATGGGCCCAGGTCTGATTTACAGAAATTGCTCAATGAATAGTGAATATATTTGTGATTTATATGAAAACTTAAACATTGTAAACTGCTCCTCATTAATTCACAGAGGGGGAAAACAATAAAATAAAAAGCTTAATTAATTTGAATAATTTATTCCTCTATAAAGTCAGGCATTCAACTTGAAATCCATTTCCATCCCACTCCTCAGAGGTTATATGGCCAAATTAAAGAGTAGCCAGAGGGGACACGCACCTTTTGCACATGATCACAGCATCCCTAGAAAACAGACCTGGGACAAATTCTAGTTTGACTGAATTAATGCCTGAGGACGACACTTGGGCACATCCTGCACATTTCTTCTGGACACTGCTAGCAGCAAAAACTGAGGAACTTGCCCATTGTTTAGTCAAGCCTTATTATTTCAATATGCTTCAAGTGGTGCCTCAGAATGGTTTCTTGCTGGAAGATTATTTTTTTTTTAAAGAAATCCACCTTTTGGCCTAAGTCAAATCAATCTCTAGAGCTGTTTATAGGCCCAGCAGTAGCAGACAGGTGTAACACATAGGAAAAGTGCCCTTCACTTTCATACATGTTCTTAGAGAAGCCGTTGTCCACCCAGAAGCCAATCACAGATTTCCCTACACTTAAAATTCAGACGTATGTGTAATTCATACTGAAACAAGGAAATAATTCCAAGTTGTCAATTCAGATGTTTTCTTAACACAGGTCTGAAATTGTGCCACAATACTGTTGACTTGGCCTGTTGCCATTAAGAGTTGTCTCATGTACAAAGTTATCTACATATCTTCAGGCCACTTTGCAAAGAATACACAGAAGATTCCTGAGCAGAGCAGGAAAAAACGGGCAACAGTTTTCATCTCCTAGTCTGCTTTGCTGCAGGCCTGTGCTCCTGTGCTTTCTTCTCTTCTTTTCAAATGCTCCCTTGTTAATCTGCATGTTTTCTTCTTCTGCACTCAGTGTAAGGAACCTCTTGGGCTTTGCATTTGCAGACAATTTTCGTGGTCATGCACCACAGCTTCTGCTCAGACCTCACCATACTTGTTTGTACCTGAAGCCATCAGTTCATGTTCATGTTCCATTCCAGATGCTCACAAAACTAAATGGGAAGATTGGTTCTTTCTGTTGTTTCAGCCATCATTAAATATGAGGGAGTATAGCTGGAACCCTTTGCTGGTACTCTTGCTGACTGAATTCAGCATAGTTAGGGGTGTTTCAGAAGCATCCATACATCGTTAGCTATTCCAGGACAATAATAGTGTGGGGATCTGTGTTTTTTAAGATGTATTATTATGTAGGGTTTTAGATCAGTATTAGGACTATATTGTACTGAAAGAGCAGCTATACATGGCAAATAATTTGAATCAGAAGTGGGAAATAAATCCTTTGATTAATGTAATGCCATCTTTTTATTTCACTAGTTTTTTAAAAAAAATCTGCACATTGGATGTTCTCATCATCTAAAACCTAGATACATAATGCAGGACCTGAGAGTGGATGAATTAGGAGATCAGAATACAATATATCTAAGTGGAATAAATCAGCAGTGAAATGGTATTTTGAAAAGAAACAGCTAACTGAAAAAGCAGACATATAGGTGCTGCCATTTGTTTGAAGATGGCTTCTCTATTATAAATTAACAATTTTTATTAAATTTTTCTATTTACTGTTGCTTCATCTAGAGGTATAGTTATAAAAACTAAAAAACAAATTGCCCAAATGTGTTGCCTTATGTTTCTCTTTTCTGCTGAGGTTAAGGTTCATTTTGCAGCTTGTTGCCTGTTTTTTCATAGTGCCACTGCCAAATGACATTAAAATTACAAATACAGAACTAGATTAAAAGACCATGATTAAGATTGCGAAGTCAGGAAAAATCATAATTAAGGTTGCCTGTGCAGTTTTAACTCAGTTCCTGTGTGTACATCCATCCCGATAAGAGTGCTTAATTACATAGTCATGGCCATTTTTTTCACAGGGCTCTTTCCCAGACAGTAAGCACCACCAGGCCTGTATGTGTACAGAGTAGTTATTCAAAACTCTCTTTCTCCCTGTTATACATCCCCAGGCCTCAGTCACTGCTGCCTTGCCAAATCTTGTTGTGGAGGGAGAATTACTAATCCATTGTGTCTCTTCAGTGGTGTTTATCCCTGTTGTATTTCATGACTTTCAAATAAGAATGGAAGTATTTTCACACATGATAAGTTGGTACTGTTATCTTTCTATAAAGGATAATAGAGATAAATTTTTGACATTAAAGTATGCCAACTTTGAGCATCCAATTTAAGGTATCTGCAACTTTGTATTTGAGTCAACTAATATGCTGCTAAAGCCCACTGACTTGTGCACAGCTCTTCCTTTGGAGAGCTTCTCCTTGCTGTCTGCAGTTAGCAATGAGGACACAGAGACCAAGGTCTCTTTTCTCTGAACTGGGCTTGAGATGTCCCATCCTGGCCCAGAACTGCACTTACTGGGGACACCTAAATCCAAAGTGGACTTAGGAAATTATCTTTTGAAAATGTAGGTAATAAGTTTGTTTGTTTTGGGTTGGTTGGTTGGTTGGTTTGTCTTTACTGGATTAGAGTGTGGAAGAGAAGATGGAATACGATTCTTTAACTGAAAGATCAGAACATTAGGATGCTGTCAGCAGTATTTCACTGTATCATAGCTCCTGTATAACAGAAGTTTCTTAACTGGAACAAAATATCTGACCAATATCCTTGACTGAATCACTCCAGGCCTTGTCTTCCTCAGCCCCACAGAAGAACTCAGTTTCAAGTCCAAATGCCCAAGCATGGGCAGACAAAAGCAGCATGAAGCAGAAATAAAGCAATGAAATTTAAGATTTACTAAAGCGACAAACACCTGAAAATACAATTTTATGATAGAACATTTTGGTGATCGTTTGTTTGTCTCATGTTTTAAGTTATCATTATTTAAAATGCTTCAGCTGAACTGAGAAGTGAAGGGAAGGTTTCTGAATGTTTGTTTTGCCTATTGGAGCTATTTAAATTATTTCATTATATGAACCATGAAATGTTTAGTATTACTTTTCTTTGTGTACAGTGAGTTGGATCCTACTCATTCTTCCCTTCTTAAACAACATGTTCACAATAGCTGTGAACAAGTTTTCAAGTAAGGACTCAAGTAAGAATATTTTAAATGTAATTTTGGAATAATAAAAGTTTGATTCTCATTTTAAAGTATTTTTTTTATTTTGAAAAATTAAGAAAATATTATTTAAATTGATTAGGAAAGCTGTAAGAGCAGATAACAATAGAAAGCACGTAACCAGAAGGAAGGAAAAAAAGAAAATATAGTTCACCAAATTTTTGTGGAATTTTCATTGACCTTTTTGATGGGAATCTTTTGAATTTCAATCAGGACAAATGTGAAGCCCTGTAACTGGAAAGGAAAAACCTCTTGTAATAGCATGCACTGGGGAGTACCTGGCTGAGGAACGGCTCTGGTGAAGAGACTAGAGGTCTTCGTGGTCACAGAATCACTCAGAATCACAGGATGTTAGGGATTGGAAGGGACCTCAAAAGATCACCTAGTCCAACTCCCCTGCTGGAGCAGGAACAACTAGATGAGGTTACACAGGAATGTGTCCAGGCAGGTTTTGAATGTCTCCAGAGAAGGAGACTCCACAACCTCCCTCGACAGCCTGTTCCAGTGGTCCATCAGCTCAAACAAGCTTGAATGAAAGCATAGTTGAAGGATTAATTCCCTTGGTGTTGCTGTACCTGTGAATGTTTGTCACACTTGTATATCTGGCAGCATTTAGGACTCAGAGTTCTGCAGTGAAAGAAACGTGCAAAGAAAGTCCTAGCTGATGACCATTTCTTTTGAAAGAATGGCCTACAAGCCTTGAGTAAAGCCTTCTGCAGCTTTGGTGGTTATAAATGCCTAAAATGTGTGAATCAGACATAATATCAGTAAAAATATTTCAGACTAATAATTCAGTTCTACGGTCTTGTGTAGTTAAATCCAGTATCTGAATGTCATGTCCTGATAAATTAGTAGCTGGGTATTTAATTTTTCTAGCCTCACTCAGTCACATATGCTTTATCCTTCAAAAGGATTGTTCAGAAGACAGGACGACTGAAAAAAAGCAAGGTTTATGATACAAGGTTTCCTGGTCTGGGCATAATGAGATGTTGGCAATTAGCCTGACAATTTGTGTACTCACGCTGGTTTGTGTCCAGCCAGGCAGGTGCCTGTGCAAAGATTCAGTCTGTATCTGTCTGCAGGCCTGTGCCTGCAATTACCATATCTGACAAAGAATGAGCTGCAATTATAACATATGTGACATGGGAAGTCTTGAAATAAGCTTTTTTCTCCATGACTGGCAGGAAAGATTGAGTGGCTTTAGCATTGAGAACTGAAGTGTATTTCTGAATTAGTTTCACCTTTATTTCAGAGAAACCAGAAAGGTAATAATTTCATAATTTCATAAGAATGTTATCAAGATCTAGAGAAGAATGCTGTTCATTTGAATTTGGAAGAGAATCCAAGTGGCTGCTTTGCATCAGTAAACTTGAGAGTGCTCTCGTAATTCGTCATGCTCGACAGGAAGAAGACTAAATTGAAGGAAGTGCGTGTGTAGTGCTCTTAGCGCAGTTTCGGATTTAGCTGAACTTTACTCTTCAGTTCACTGGCTTGTGTGACATTAAGAAGACAAGAAAGGTCAGTCAAATGGCAACGTCAAAAAGGTTCTTAAATTCCAAGGGTGGCTCTTGACTTTGGCCAGGCTGGTGAATCCATAGTTAATTATCATGGTATACCAGTAGACAAACACTCTATTCCCGATGTATAACAATGTTCTTTTGATTTTCAAATAATGTGCAATAGCATAGCAACATTCCCAAATTCCCACCGCAATCAAACACAAAATAGATTTTGCAAATGTGTTACTTAACACTTTTAACAGATTCTAAAAGATGGAGACTTTGATTTGTGCAAAGCTGTTATTGGTACTCTAATATTTGACCACTACCTTGATACTATTATAAGTGGGAATATAATATTTCTTCCTGGAACTAGGGCCAGCAGGTCAGTAGTTGCTCAGGAAAGGAAAGGTATTATACCTATGCCAAGAAGGAGCTCTACTTTTTGAAGTTCTGCTTGTACTAAGTGAGGTTGTAGCTTGGTAGATAAGGAAGCTGTAATCGAAACCTGGAAAGTGGAGAAATGAGGGACTGTTTGAATCACTTACATTTGACCTACACACTTTTTTTTTTAATCTCATTGGACCTCCTGCATAGACTTGTAGCCAGTTTGGCATGCATTTATTCACTATCCTCAACTCTTTTTCATGAGTCATGTTGAAAATCATAGTAAGGCTGGCAAACTTCCAGAGTTAGCAAACCATTGTAGAACCTTCTCTCTTTGAAGAGTAAACAGTAAAGAATAAATGAGTCTTTCTCAAATGTCCACAGATGGAAATTAGCCCTGATGGCTTATGGATGGATGTTAGCAGAATAGAGGCATAAATTAAAAATACCAATAAAATACTGTTCAAGTGATTTAATCGAAGGCATCAAGGCCAGCTAGTTCAAGAAAGAAAATGAAAAGGAATAATTCCAGAGATGACTTTTGATTTAACCTGTTGCAATTAATACACTTCAGTGCCCTTGAAATGCCTCCAATTGATGAATGCAATTGTAATGACTACTGAATCCATCAAAAATAAACATATTCATTGTGGCTGACTTTTCATTTTAGAGCAACCAGAACAGAAAGTTAAGCCATTGGTCTAATTTGAGGCACCTCACCACTGCAGTAGATAGCATTCTCACTTCTTGCATAATGTATGGCTGCATGCAATTAGCAAGAGGAAACCAGAGTGCATGGAGAAGACCTACAGAGATGATGAAAACTATAACTTAACAGAGAGTTTTCCCTATATTCTCAAGACATATTTATGCATCAGTTCATTTTCCAGGCTAAACACATTGACGATGGATTTTGCAAATATGGGTGTGCATGACCACTGAGGTAAATTTTTCTGTGCATCAGTGTGAATTTATTCAGTCTAGACAGTGCACCACAAGCATTACATTTGTTCCCCCAAGATAGAAAGCCAAGTTACTTCTTGGAACTACTTTTTGGATTCTGTTGAACGGCTGTTTCCTCTATTGTAGCACTTCAAACAGCTGAATGGACAGATCCTGACAAGATTGGTTAGTGCCCTTTAGAAATTTTGTGTGAACGCTAGGCTTAATTTTTGCTATGCAAAAGACTGATAAGCTTCAGTGCCTGTAGATCACCTATAAATAGGTGCCACTGTGGACGCAAACCACATCTTAAAGCTGATATCCCAGTGCTCCAGGTATTGAATCAGTAGTGGTTCCCCTACTGACATCAAATGCAATATAAATGCATAATGATAACAACAGCATTAAAATAACTATTTTAATGAAAATTATGAAAATCTGAAAGACCAACTGCCTGACCACTTCAGGGCGGACCAAAAGTTAAAGAGTGTTATTAAGGGCATTGTCCAAATGCCTCTTAAACACTAACAGGCTTGGGGCCTTGACTAGCTCTCTGTGGTCAATGTGCAATACAGAATCCATAACAACCTCTTACAGCTAATTGCACCAAACAATTGCACCTCAACCACATGGTTCCATTTTCTAAGGAAAGACTGTGTAAGACATAAATTTAACTACTTTACTGTGGTCAGTATTTAAAACATAGTCACAGTCTTTTATTTGTTGTGAAATAAACATAGTTATGGGGGGAGGGGTTGGGCAAATTCCCAGCTTTCTGGTGTTCTCTGTTAGAAGCCTATCCCAGGCATGTCATCGTGATGGTAAGGAACAGAGTCTTTGGAGAGGCTGCAGCTCATTTGCAGTGAATTCCTCGATGGTTTTTCTTAAATTGGCTCTTCCCCAGGAGTAGCTTAAATGTGGTTATTCATTTAAATAGTTTACTACTGGGAAAACAAAGCTCTATAAAGTACAAGATCTCATTTGCAAAGGGGGTCCTGGGGACTGAAAGTGGATATACACGTGCCATGTGTTGCAGCCTCCATCTTCTGCTTTTCCTGCTGTTAGGAAATAATTTGAAAATTGCCTAAAATAGGAACAATATACTCAATTGCTGAACAAAAGACTCAGGTCTGTCTCCATAGCAGAGCCCACAGTGGTAGCCTTCAGCAATAGTTCCTGTAGTCCACACAGAAAAAAGAAGTGAGTGTTTTTTGGAAGGAACAGCAGAGCCTGCTCCCAGGAGGGATGTTACAGACCCAGGGAGGGCTTGGCTGGGTGTGCAGGAGCCTCTGGCCACCACTGGACTAGTAAAAGGGACCATTCTTTGGTCCTGAGAGAATCTGCATGTAACAGCTCATATGCATGCTAATTTTAGGGGGGGAAAAAAAAAGCTCTGAAATAGAGAGGCTGCTTCAAAAATATGTTTGGAAATTATTTCTGGCTGATATTAAATCTTGAGTCATGCCTATGCCCAAGGTATGTCAGGGGTGGGTCCGACAACAACAAAAGTTATTGACTTCCATTGCAACTTCTATTTTCAGAGATCCCTTGGAAATATATAAGTTTTTTTCATCTAATTTAGGGATACAATAAACTCAATCCTTGGATCATTCATGCTTATTAAAAGAGCCAAAACCACTGGTGATGAAAGCTCTTGGGAAACAATGCTGCTTTGATACATCCAAAATTTCTTTACCTGGAATAGTTTCTTCAGTGGCAGCATGGAGAATATCTTTAAGGAAATACGCTGTAAAACTGTTCATGAGCACAATGAATTGCCCTGAAGAAAACAACTATGCTACTAAGACACTCCAGCACTGGCCCTTTCTATCTAATGCTTCCTTGAAACATCAGAAAAATTTTTAAACACCATCAGAAAGTCCCATAATGTGATGAGGTTTGTTGGGACAGAACCTGATATCATCTACAATTTTAATTTTATTGTCCAACAGAATTAAAAAAAAAAGTCTCAGAAATAATTGCCTACATTTTTCTTTTGGATTTTGCCCAGTGCTCTGTTCAGGCCCTCGTGCAGTCTGCGTTCAGCTGAAGTATTTTTTGAGAGGCTGAAAGACTTCAGAGACACTTCTAAAAGTATTTACATTAACTACAGAGCATAGAAAAGAAGAAGGGGGATCTTTAAATTTGAATTTGATTCTCTTTTACACTGTAGTGTCTGTAGGTTGGAAACTTTATCAGTTTATTGCACATGCCTTTTCTGGCATACTATTTCTGTTAAAATTTGATATCATGTAGGGCATCATCGCTGCTATTATATATTAATGAAGAAGACAAAACTCCTTTTCAGGTAAAGTACATAACTTTAAAAAACGCATATTTCTCTTATATTCCTTGTTTTTCTTCTGCCATCTATTTTATCATAAACACAAAAACTAGCTACAGTTCCCAAAGGAAAGAAATAAATTTAAGAATGCAGATACCACTCCTAGGTATTTCAAATTATCTGAAAAACTGTGATTTAGATTTTCTAAATGGAATCACAGTTGTTATACTCCAGACGTGATTTTTATTTATTTTAAGGGGGTAATTGGAAGTGAACTGAAGGTTCATATACTTTATAAACCCAGCATTTTATGATGTTTTTCTTCTCCCCCGAACAATGATTTCTATCAGTGTCTTGTACAATTATGCTTGTTTGATTATTAATGGTTTCATAAAAACATATTTTTTTTACCCTTTTTCTATTATTTTTTTTTCTGTCTGGGAAGGAGATTTCTTTCTAAAAAGACAAAGACTCCTGTTGCCTGAACGTAATTGTATTCTCAGTTTACTTTAAGCAGAGACTTTAGTTGATCTGAAGTTAAAAATGTTTGTTTGTTTGTTTGTTCTTCTGTAAGCCAAGTGAACAGAAGCTGTGCTTTCCTATTTTTTCCCTGACTTTATTACCTAATTGATATTCCTTATTACAAGGTGTCTGCTATTATTTTATTTATTTTGCAAGAGGCTCCTTTTCTCTTACACTTGTTCTAACTGGTAGTAAACCCTTAATGTCACAGTGACTAATGGAAAATCATGGTGTCTGACACTAGGAGACAAAAGAAGCAGGAGGGATCTGTGAAAAACACCTGCAAGGAGCAAAGCACAGTGTGGATGGAGGTGATTCATGTCTCTGCAGTGATTCTTCAGTAAAAGGTAGCAGAGCAGAACCAAAGACCATTTTCACTTGTCTTGAATTCATTTCACCTGATCTCTAAAGTATTTCCCTGCTACCCACTGGAGCTTTGAAACAGGCTGCATATCTGAGTACTGCTTTTCTTTTTTTAATTCCTAAAAATGTGAGATTAAAAAAGGCAGCTAGCAGAGGGAGAAGCTGCAGGCAAGTAATGCAGAAAAGAAAGCCATTTGGCCATCTGTCTGTCCATCCATTTAAACTTTCACAGATTTTTGTGCAGTCTGATTTAGAATATAAAAGTTTTTCAAAAACATGTAATGATCTTAAGTTCCTGAATCACTTCAATGCTTTTGAAAATATTGCTAGACATTGATGTATCTGTATTTAAAAAAAACAAATGTTTTATATTTAACAAAGCTGCTGATACTTTTGTAATCTATTTTTATGGCTGTTTTAGTTGCTTTCTAGAAAAATGAACATTTTTTTTTCCTCTTTTCCAAATATTTTAATGACTGTTTGATTTAATAACTTAGAGCCATCTTATTCCTGTTCAAGTATATGAAAATCTGCTGGTTGCTTTTAATGAAGCAGAATCAAACCCTGCTGCCTTTCATCCTGCAAAGCTATAGGCACATGCTTATGTGAGTCTTGTACAAAGTAAGTAAATTTAAGCTTGCACAGATAAAATGACACTGAGCTGGGAGTGACCTCGTGGATCACTGTGTTCCCTTCTTGCATAAGGCAACTGCACCTTTCTTATCAGTTGATTTTCTTTGGGTTTAAACCATTAATAGGGCTTGCTCTATTAGTATTACTAAAAATATGCTCTGTATTGTCCTTCCTTCCTGGTTGAAACCTTTTCTGGCATACCAACTCATATCTGCAGCAGAAGCGACCTGGGATCCAAGTCTGAGTTCTTTCTGATGGACTTCAGCTGAAGCTGGAAAAAAATCAATAAAGATTTTGCCACCATGGAGGTGGTGCACCTGGATTCCTCACACATGTAAATTTCAATCTCATTTCACTGGGAAGCAGATTACCTTATTAAATTCTTCGGGGAGTTGCCTGCATCTTTTCCTGGCTGCTCAAGTGCCAAATGTGTTACCTGGAATGCCATAGCTGGGACTTTGAAGAATTCACCACCCAGGCCCCCTCGGTTCCTTACAGCAGCTGTTTGCTGCTGCTCACTTTTGCAATGGAATTTTGGGTCCTTGTGAAAAATTACTTTTTCTAAGACTTCTGACCATCTAAAAATATTGCCATTGTTACTGGTGCGCTACCACGCTATGTAACTTGTTATGTGATTTAGACTTATTATGCTTTTCAAAGTTTAAAAGGGAGATGTTAAGGCCAGTGGATCTGAATCTTTGCTAAAGCAGCAGTAATTTACTACCCAGAACGTGATAGACAATTAGGGCTGGCAATTGTAATGCCACAGGAAAGTAAAGAATGGCCCATTTCCTCTTGCACAAACAGGACATAATCTTTTTATGCTAAGTACTCTGCTCTGCAGATGCACAAGAGAGCCTCTGCACTTGCATCCTAGAAGAATAAGCCTGCCACTATAATATATGTTATGCTCATTGATGCTATATATTGTAAGGTTTTTACTGTAGAAGTGCTTTTGCCTTGCCAGAGTTAGACAAATATCACATCAACCTTTTTGTTTTGCTACCATCCCTGCTGTTCCAGGCCCTGAGAGCTAGAGGTAGGTTTCACTACCTGCCAGGGTAACTGCAGAGAAACTGGGGCTCAGCCTGCCCTGTCTGAGATTTGCTGCTACAGCTCAGGGTGTGAGACAAAGGAAAAAGAGAAAGAAAATGTGTGTGCGTGCACACATGTAGGCAGCTTTATCAGAAGGGAATTAGCTGGCTCAGAGCTTTGGTTATCGAAGACAGAGAATTTCAGCTCTGGTCTCTTGCCTGAATCAGTCAGATCCACAATATCCAAAAGTGGTTATCAGCTGATGACTGATTGCCTGTGAAGTAATTAGTTCAAACTGGGCTCCCCCAGTGAGACTGACCTGATGTTTGTGCTCCCTTTCCAGGTGTCCCTGGGTCAGCTGAAGAGGCTGCTGCCTCCAGCCATCCCCAGCTGCCTGTGATCATCCCTTTCACAGTATCACAGTATCACAGTATGTTTGGGATTGGAAGGGACCTCAAAAGATCATCTACTCCAATCCCCCTGCTGGAGCAGGAACGCCTAGATGAGATCGCACAGGAACATGTCCAGGCGGGGTTTGAATGTCTCCAGAGAAGGAGACTCCACAACCCCCCTGGGCAGCCTGTTCCAGTGCTCTGTCACCCTTACTGAGAAGAAGTTTTTTCTCACATTTAAGTGGAACCTCTTGTGTTCCAGCTTGATCCCATTACCCCTTGTCCTATCATTGTTTGCCACCGAGAAGAGCCCGGCTCCATCCTCATGGCACTCTCCCTTTATATATTTATAAACATTAATAAGGTCACCCCTCAGTCTCCTCCAGACTAAAGAGACCCAGCTCCCTAGGCCTTTCTTCATAAGGGAGGTGCTCCACTCCCTTAATCATCTTTGTTGCCCTGCGCTGGACCCTCTCCAGCAGTTCCGTGTCCTTCTTGAACTGAGGGGCCCAGAACTGGACACAATATTCCAGATGTGGTCTCACCAGGGCGGAGTAGAGGGGAAGGAGGACCTCTCTCGACCTACTAACCACCCCCCTTGTAATAGACCCCAGGATGCCATTGGCCTTCCTGGCCACAAGGGCACAGTGCTGGCTCATGGTCATCCTGTTGTCCACCAGGACCCCCAGGTCCCTTTCCCCTACACTGCTCTCTAATATGGAATTTCCCAACCTATACTGGAACCTGGGGTTGTTCCTGCCCAGATGCAGGACTCTACACTTTCTCTTGTTAAATTTCATTAGGTTATTCCCTGCCCAACTCTCCAGCCTGTCCAGGTCCTGCTGGAGGGCAGCACAGCCCTCTGGCGTGTCAGCCACTCCTCATCCCTTTGCTGCAGTGAGAGCTCACTCTCCCACAGGCCTGCTGCCCAACTGCTGCTGTAGTTGCTTCCAAACCAGTCTCGGTCAAAGTGAGCCAAATAACCTTAAGAAGTGGAAATAATTGGTCTCAGCTAACCTGGCTCATTTGCTCCACAAGACCTTCTGCCAGCAGGCTGAATGAGCTGGCTGGCTGCAGAGTGGGACAGACGGATGGGGCTGGGATCTGTAACCCGTACAGCCAGCATGACTGTGCCTGGAAGGGGATCAAAGGGGATCTACAAATATTGAGCTGCTTTCTTCACTCTTGTGGTAGCTCCAAACCCATTCCCAGAGACTAATTCATCCACTTGGCCTTACTCATCATCCTCTGATTTTCCAGTTATGTATACCAGTCACTTAATGATTGTGGCTTAATCTATTTAGACTAGACCTTTGTCCCATTACCAGAACAACCAAATAATCATTGCTTTCTGTGATATCAGCAGTTAGTTCTTAAATTATGAGTTTGTAATTAACCAATCTACAGTAATGCAAAAGTGCTCAGTGCAGCAAACATAAACCCTTGTCCTGGACCCGCCTGATGAACAATTTCATTTCATTAAAGTGAGTGGGACAAGGTGTGGGAACTGATGTTTGCTGCCAGTCCTGCAGCCAGGTTGCCTGACCTGGTTGTAAAAGGTCTGTGATTCCAGTAATTTTGACAAGCAGTGAAGTTACCATTAAATACTTAAATGGGAAGAGAGAGAAGCAGAGATTTCCTTTTGGTGTCAACAAAATTTCTCAGATTGTAGTTTTGCGCTGCTGTTGTATTATAAATCACTTACAGCAGTAATGGGATGAGGTCAAATTTCTGTGGGAGGGAGCAGCAGCTAACTGAGGGATAGGTATGAGGTGTGGCCCTGAGGTTTTCATTTGTGGAACCACTTTTTCAGCATGAGCTGCAGATAATCACCATGTAATGGAAGTTACCACCTTTTGGCCTCTTCGTGTCTAACCCTCAAATAATGGACAAAAAAGTGAAGTCATTCAAATTAAAATTTTTACATCTGTCAGGCTATAAATACATAGAGGAGAAGGTCTGTTATTCAGTCATGTTAAAAAGAAGTTGAAAAGCCTCTGAACTAGAGCATGGCCACCATTATATAAGAATACATTTTTAAAGAACATACTCTTATTTTAATAAAATCCTCAATTTAAGCTTCATTTTTTCCTGTCTCTTATTATTTGAAGAGCAGCATATGTTAACTCCACTAAAACTGAACTACTATTACAATGCTCTGTGTGTATTACACATATCTCCTCCAGTCTGATTGCCTGTTGACAAGGTAGTTACCACTAATGATCTGTTTGGTCATCTGGTTCCTGTTATTTCAGTGTTTAATTTCCTTTTCTGACACTAACTGGCAATGCGAGCATGAAATGTTTCCTACTGGGCGTCCCTTCTCTGTGACAGCGTTGGGCTGCAGCTGGCACGGCTTGAGCAGTGCAGGAGTGAGGGTACCTGCCTGGCGTTGCTCCTGGTCTTTGTCTGCATTTCTCGAAGGAGCATCAAACCCAGAATTGTGCTGGTTAACCTGATAAGTCCTACAAACAATGTTGGACCTTTGCTATATTAGATACCCTATACAGGTCTGAAAAAGTGAACTAAGGTATTTCTGCATAGCATTTTATTGGGCAATTGGAGCAATTTACACATGACGTGGAGTGATGGGTCAGCTGATGTTTGTTTTAACTGAAACTGTTGTCCTCTGAAAGCGTTACTTGGTACAGGTTCAGCAATCCCACCCCAGCTGGTCCAACTAGTTTACATTCTGGATGCAGCAGGGCTGGATCAAGTGGTTCCCATCCAGCCCACCCTTTGCCTGCTCATTTCTTCTCCCGGTGCCAAAGGGTACCTGTCACATTTCTGCAGGCTTTACTGTTTGTCTGAGAGGTTTCCAAGCGGGATGAGAGATGATCCTACTTAAAAAAGACCCCTTAACCTAACGATTGTGGACAGAAGTCGGGAAAGGAGCAAAATCTGAGTTATAGCCAGAGCTGATGATTCTGTTAGGATGAGCATTTTACAAAATCTGGAGAGGTCACTGTGCCTGTGTACTTTCTGAAGACATGTTGTAGGACAATACCATCTGTCCAGGATATGTAAAGTTCTTCACTGATTTAGTAAAGTCAGTATTATTAAGGTTTTATTTTCAAGTATTTGCATTTGTTTAAAGATGTATCTACTTGTGAGTGTTTGCAATGCTGTATGCTTATTTATTTATTTAACTATTTATTTATTTATTTATTTGTGTTCACTATAACTAGATAAAAGCATGCACCGACACTTACCGGGGCTGATATATAACATGGTGTTATTTCAGCACAAATGCTTACTGTTCAGCACCTGCATAAGATCAGCCGTGACAGCTGATGGCTTAAAATTTATGATGCATCATGTTGCCAATATGATTTCAGCTCCAAAAACATATAAACTCTATTTTAGTCTGCTTGTCTTTGCACATATATAATTTTAAGTAAAGAGAGAAGAACTCTAGTCTCTTCTGACAATTTTATATCTTATTGCATCATATAATGTGGATTATATACAGCAGAGACAGCTGAAAAGTACAGTTTCCCTGCAGACTCAACCCTGACAGATTTGCAGTCTGCTGAATCCTGCAGAGAATTGAGGATATGCATTACAATGCGTTGTCTCCTGCAGGATGCCATGAACTTTCAAGTTGTTTTCACTGTGTAATTGCTACAGTTTTTAAAGTCAGGTAATAGCAGTGGAAGACTAAGAGCTAGATACAAAAAATACAATTTATGAGCAGTGTTTTCACATTCAGAGTAATACATATAGTAAATCAGATCATTGTCTAGCTTACTAATACATGGCACATTGTACTGTAATGTAAAACTAGAGCAGAGCACTTAACACATCTGGATGCTATTACTTAATTGAATGCATATCACATGCCAAAAAAGGCAGACATAATATATATAAGGACAAAAGTAGAGTAGGATGACATTATGGAGAAAGGCACAATGCTTTTTGCTTTGACACCTGATGATGAAGTGGCCACAATCCATATATTTCAAGCCTTGTCATTCACCTATTTCATGCCAGCAATGGTATTTATTAATTTATCTTCAGCATTAAAAAGATTAATATTATAACTTGTAAATAATATAGCTGGATGCACAATTAGTTTTTCAAAATCAGTGGTGGGTTTATCACAACACTGAAGAAATCATGGCCTCAAGGTTTGAAACCAAAACTAGTAATGAAGTAAAGAAACTGACTGTTAGTGTGCTGGTGTCAGATTTGTCAGGAGGAAGTGGAGCAATTTTGTAAATTTAACGTTACATAAGGTAGCTATTAATAATTTGATATTTACTATTTAATGAGCTTGGATTTAAGCAAATGCAACACTTGCCACAAACATTTATTTCCCTGTTTATGTTTCTCCACAGAAAAAGTATAAACTGATGTATTACGCAAATGGCATCATCTTTGGTAAACCCACCAGCTTCCTTCATCCACACTGACTTGTCTGTGTGATTCCATGTTGACACCTTCATTTTGAATATCCCTCTAATCCTTTATTTAGAACCGTCTCATCAAGAAAACACTTCTATAGAGCTTATTTCTTTTCTGTGGGCTACAAGGTGTTGGTAAAATACAGCTTCTTCCCAAGGCACCTTTGGACTTGCTGCATTTGGTTTTGTAGCTGGCTCTTGCTGTGAGTAAAGGACTTGCTATTGTTTGCTCTCTGTGTTATGAGAGAAAATCAGGTGTTAAACAACTTCGCTTTCATGAGACTCTGAGCCAAACTGTCCCTGTCATGTGGAGTGACCAAGCCAAGCAAATTTCCATATGATATAAGGAAACAAGTGTGGTAAAGGGGCAAAAATGGTAGTTGTGACTACAGCACATTCCCAGAAAATAAATATCACAGAATCATAGAATTGTTCGGGTTGGAAGAGACCATCAGAGTTCACCTAGTCCAACCCCCTGCAATGAGCAGGGACGTTTTCTTCCAGATCAGGTTGCTCAGAACACCATCAAGCCTGGCCCTGAATGTCTCTAGGGATGGGGCATCTACCACGTCTCTGGGCAACCTGTTATAGTGTTTTACCACCTGCATTATAAAAAATTTCTTCCTCATGTCTAGCCTGAATTTCCCCTCCTTTAGTTTAAAGCCATTACCCCTTGTCCTATTGTAACAAGCCCTGCTAATAAGTCTGTCCCCATCTTTCTCATAGGTCCCTTTTAAGTACTGAAAGGCAGCAATAAGGTCTCCTCAGAGCCTTCTGTTCTCCAGGCTGAACAATCTCAGCTCTCTTAGCCTGTCCTCATAAGAGAGGTGTTCCAGCCCTCTGATCATTTTTGTGGTCTCCTCTGAGCTGTCTCTAAGAGGTCCATGTCTTTCCTGTACTCAGTTTATATATATATATACTTAGTTTATTTGTATAAACTGAAATGTGAAGAAGCAAGAGCATATGAGACCCTTCAAGGTTGCAGGTCACAATTGCTAGAAGCCATTAGCTTGACTTCCCTCCTCCCATCCCTAGTTGTCTGTTCATACCTCTCTATGAAATTTAGGCAAGAGCTTTTCACTTACATACCTCTTTGTAATCTCCCTAATGCAATTTTAGGAAGTGGGAAAAAAAATACAGTAGTATTAAGACAGTATAAATAGTGGTGCTTGTATCATTCTTCTTTAGAGGCGAGCACTGATTTACCTTTATGCTAATTTTCTTATCTGAAGAAGATAATAAGATAGTAAAAGTAATAATAAAACAGTAAAAATCAGGGCTTCTGACGTAAGTGGTCTTCTCTCCAGAAGTTTCTGGAAAGTACATGCAAATGTCCATTAACAATATACACAACGGAAAGGGCTGGACCTAAATTGTTATTGTGATGAGATCAGTGGGAAGGGGATAAGTGAAGCACAGACAACAGTTGTTGCTGTAGGGTGGTGCTGAGCTTGTCATTGGCCCTGGTGTGAAGAAATACTACATGGAGGTGCTGCAGGCAAGCCTGTGCATGAGGGTCGAGGACGATGTATTTGTTGTGAATGTTTATAATTTCTCTGATAATAGATTGTCATGTTCAGTGCAGAGAACAAAGAGCAACTCTCACCTCTCCTCCCTTGAATATCAAGTCACCTTATCCTGTGATGTACAAGGCAGAGTAATTGCATCTCAAATGTGTGGTGCATTTTTGTTTAGAAGGTTAGTGCAAAATTGATTTATGAAACCATTTTCCCTGTTTATGTCAGAGAGGCCATTTTCTGGTGAATAATTAGATGTGGGTTCTTCTGTATGGTGACATACACTTCTGTGAAGCTAGGTAATGTTGCTGCTTTTCATTACATAAAACTCAGAGGATATCCTGTCTAGTCGCTCATGAGAAATTTTTTTCCTGTGACATCATTTTAAAGATTGATTCTAGTTGATTTTGGAAGAGTAATGTTTTGAATTGTGTTTACCTGTGCTCACCGTGACGTGCAGCAGCAACGATCTTGTGCTGCTCTGGAGGTTACTTCCCCCTTTTCATCTTGAAATCAATTACTTGTTAATCCGAGATCAACGCATACGAGAATACCTGTACCACGTAATTGCACTTGACATGGAAAAAAATTGTCTTCTAGGTCCTCAAACTGCCACCTGGGCTTTCGTTTTGGTAGCAGACAGCTTAGGGCAAAAATATTCTCCTGACCTAGTGCCTTTATTTTATCACAGTCTTCTATTAATATAAGAGGTAGCCAAGGTTTATGCATGCTGATTATTTGGGGTTTTTTTTCTTTCTTTTACATAGAATTTAGATAATTTTTTCAACTTCGGTACCTAGAATTGTATATAAACATTTTTACTTGTTTTTTTTTTTTAATAATGTAAGTACTGGATTAGATTCAGATGTCCGGTAGATTTAATCTCTTAAATTTGAAATAGTGCTCTGCCTTTTATTAGACATTGAATCGAACCAATTTTTTTTTTAGGAAGTTATAGGGTTTCCAATTATTTCCTTAAAATATAATTCAAATCTCATCAAGTTTATACAAGAAAAACTGGGCATTAAATGAGCTATTTACTTTTTATAGCCTTATATTTAATCTGGGAATACAGCAAGCAAAAACTTATAGAATATATTTGGTATGTTATGGCATATTAACACAATTTTTTTAAAAAAGAATATATTTATGAATTTATTAGATTAAGTGGATCTCTTTTAAATGTACTGTATAAGAAAGGAGTTGTAATTCATTGCATAAGCTGACACTGGGAAAAATCAGACCAAATTTTTAAGAAACTGTGGTGTTTATACAAATCCATGATTTCAAAAGGGTTTCTTTTTAATTTGTAAGTATTTTAACTTTACTTCCTTCTTTTTTTAGTGTGGACTGAAAAAGTATATTTTTTCCGGGAAAATGATACTCCAGTCCCATTTAAATTTTATCTCGAATTTCAGAATTTAGCTTTCATGTTACTGGAAGTAATCTTACAGTACATTAACACAATTGAAACTCATTTTGTCTGTGATGATTTGTTTACTGTTTGGTGGGACAGCAATGAAAGCACTTTTTTCTTTCTACTTCATAGAATCGTAGAATGGTTTGGGTTGGAAGAGACCTTAAAGATCATCTAGTTCCAGCCCCCATGCCATGGGCAGGGACACCTTCCACTCAACCAGGTTGCTCAAAGCCCCATCCAACCTGACCCTGAACACTTCCAGGGATGGGGCACCCACAGGTGCTCTGGGCAGCCTGTTCCAGTGCCTCATCACCCTCTTGGTGAATAATTTCTTCCTTATGTCTTATCTAAATTTACCCTCTTTTAGTTTAAAGCCATAGGACAAAGGGTCCTATCACTACATGTCATGGTAAAAAGTCCCTCTCCAGCTTTCTTGTAGGCCCCCTTTAGGTACTGGAAGGCTGCTATGAGGTGTCCCCAGAACCTTCCCTTCTTCAGGCTGAACAACCCCAACTCTCTCAACCTGTCTTAATAGGAGAGGTGCTCCGGCCCCCTGATTATCTTTGTGGTCCTTGTCCAGTTTTAAGTGTTCTAAGAATGCTCTGTCTTCTCCATCCGCTGGGCCTGCCCCCCTCCCCAAGTGCTTATAAATAAAAACATTTGAAGAACTTACTTTTTTTTTTTTTGCAAGCTTTAGGTTAGGATCCTTTGGAAGAGAGGAAGAGGAGATTTTGCTCCAAAATATTTTGAGTAGTAACACCAGAGATTCTTTTCAGCTGGTTTTATAGTTACACAGGTTCTGTGATAAAAACACTGTACATATTGGTTTAAATGCCTAGAAGTATATTTCTCAATTGTTGCCTGTTAGACAGAACCTTGTATTGGAATTATGAGAAACTTAGCTTTTCCAAATGCATGGAGAGGAGGGAAGTACGGAGAGTCTGACAAGTATAGGGAATATTAACAGAAATTTCTACTATCAATATGAGGGCTTCTGTAAACCCAGAACACACCCTGAGTGTCACAGTCAGCTCTGTAATGGGATGGGCAGATTAAAACTCTTCAGGCAGATGATTTCTGACAAGGTGTTCCAGAATTTACACTGCTGTGACCTTCCACCAAACCCTAGATAACAAAGGCGGATTAGAAATAGTACTAACTACGGTCATAAAAATCATCCACCCAGACTGAAATCTTCCTTAAAATAGAAGTTACAGCCTTCTTGGGAGGATCATTCCTAAAGATTAACAGAGCATTTGCCACTTGTAGGAAAAAAAAAAAAGGGTCTAAAATTGGAAAGTGTCATTTTATACATGGCAGACATGGCAGGACAGAGATGGCGAGTCATGGTGGAGGAAAGTGAGGACACCCCCAGCATCTCAGAGGAAATAATTGAGATGAACTTAGTTGGTGGGGGGAAAAAAATCACCCTTTTGATGTGAACATTACTAAGAGGTCCCTGCACTGCAGGTCCCTGCACTGGATGACTCTGGCGAGTGGAGGCTAGACAGATGCAGAACTCTGATTATATTGATCTGGGTAATAAAAAATTTAGAAAGAATAAGAAAAAAGTCTGTTTTTTGTAGGAGCAGAAATGAGCTAGGAAACTGATTGTAGCATAAATTGGTAACTTATTGATCACTGTTCAGGGCCACTAGAAGTAAAATAAAGGACATAGGGAGGGAAAAGCCAGCAGCCAGCCCCTAAAAACCAAATATATGAGCTCTGGTTAATGAATGGGAAAACCTGGATCCAGATGCATAACCTTTTGATCATGCTATATGGCAGAAATTTAAACAAGAAGCAGAGACAGGAGACTTACCAGTTTTTGAAGCTTATAGTTATGCAAATTCCAGGACAGTCTTTCCTTACAAGTTTCCCATCACTCTGTCTTAAGTGGTTGGCCAGTCATTGTCCACTGCAGTATTTTAGACACAGGTTGACACAGAAAACCATGTTGATAAGTAGATGGTTGAGATCAATAGACTTGTGGTGCCATTAACAGACATATATTATAGCATACAGAGAATTGATTATTTATTCATACATATAATAGGTTTCAATGGAGCAGACATTTTACAACCTACATGAAAAATCGACTCAGTGAGATAAAAATATGAATGCTATAACTCCTGTGGGCAGGTTCGGAAAGGGAAGAAAACATAACTTTCTCATGTATTTGCTCATTAAAAAGTGTATTTCCATAACAAATGAAATACCGACAATGCCATGCTGTCCTCAGTTTCAGTGTTATTAATAAACTGATAGGCGTGGCAGGAGACTGACTGCAGTGTGGAGGAGCCTTGTGGATTGCTCTAGAGCAGGGGCGTCAAACTAATTTTCGTGTGGGTCCACATCAGCCTCGTATTTGCCTTCGAAGAGTCGAATGTAATTTTAGGACTGTATAAATGTACCTACTCCTATATTTATACAGTCCTAAAATTACATGTGGCCCTTTCAAGGCAACTGCAAAGCTGATGTAGCCCCCGGTGAAAATGCATTTGACACCCCTGCTCTAGAGGATGTTCTAGACACTGTTGTCTCCTGGCTTACTCTGCCAGAGGTTGCTGAATAGAGTCTGTACTCTGTACTCCATTCCATTACACCACTTGCCACCATATGATAACAACCAGCATTCATTACTACTAACTAACTAACCTGCAGTGTTGTTCACAAACCAGGAACATCTTACATCCTGCTCAGCTAAACTACTGCTTCTGCCTTTGCATTCCTAAATAACAGAGTCCAGTGAATGACAAGTCATACAACCAATGCATTACTTGATTTAACATTCTGAAAATGTAATACCACTTCACATATGATTTAAAATAGAGTGAAAAGGTTGTTATCTTTTCATATACAAGAAAACAAATTTCATCTTTGTAAGTGCCCTGGATCTGCTATAGAAACACTATAATAAAAGAGGTGGCCACTTCTTAATGATTTTTGACTGGTGATGACAAGTAATACTCCAAATAGGAGAATCTGAGGGAGATTATTATTTCCAATTGTCTGCAACTACATAAATATATGAGAAAAATCTTGACATAATGAATATTGGTGAGAAATTAATTTGTCTTTATCTGTAATGCACTATCTTTAGTGGTATCAGCCCTTCATGTTTTCTGTGAAGCATCTGGTTCAATGCAGGCTCAGCTTCTCATGTGTTCAGTCCCTTTAGTTTCAATACATCCAGTCTAATTTTTGTACAAGAGTTTTGACTGAGATATGTTCAAATTCCTTATGTACATCCTACAGCATTCATTTGCCAGATTCATAGTCTGCAGGGAGCTCTGCTGCACCATTAATGAGAGAAAGAACCTGAAATCTTACTCACGTTTCCCAAACCTATTTGACATAGTGGCTTAATATACTGCATGTTTTTCTGAGAACTATAAGAAGATTTTGATGAAATTTCAAAAGTCTACCTTATCCTTCCATTGAATGGCAATCAAATGTATCTGTAGAGAAGAAACAAGTTCTGTAGCTCTGGTACTAAATGGCATGTTCTGTCAATGACCACAATCTCCAATGGTCCCTTCCAACCTCAACCATTCTATGATCCTATAATTACTTTGATGAAAAAAATTAAGATGTGTGTGGATATACATTTCACAAGAACACTGTCTTATTTTCATTCATCAAATATGGTTATTTGAGATTCTCATCACTGCAGGGTACAATCAGACAGCGAAACATGGCTTTTTTTATGACGTGGGTACCAGACTGAGCTTTGTACTTTTCTGAGCTTTCAGTCATAACAACATATTGAAGGTGTATATTTTATTAGAGCTGATGTTCTTATGGATTTGTGTACTCATAGGATACAGCTTTTTGACCTCTTTTCCTACACCTTGACTTCTTGGATTTCTCATATGTCACTACATCCTTTACAAAAAGATCTCTGAACCACAGTTCAGTTGTTATTGTCCTTTTTATAGTTTTCATCTTAGTTTCAGCCATCTCCAGCCTTGAATATTCAAATGTGCATGACTCTTTCCTGTCATGCTTTGACTAATATGTGAATTCCTTGAAGGGAGGCAGAATTTTGTCATGGACATCCCATGGGACTGGAATTTTGCTCCTTCTCCCAATACTACACAATTGCTCTAAAGCTGTGAGGACAATTTACTAAATTTAAAGCAAAATTGTTCTTCATGCTGCAAAGCAACTTTAAGGCATCTGGTTCAAAGATTTCAAAGATCTTTTACTCATTGACATCTTCATAGATTTTCAGGGATAAATGGGTAAAAACAAAATTGGAAAAGCCCAAAGTATCTATGAGCTCTTCATAGGCTCTCATACTATGATTGTTGCTTTCTGACTAAACCAGTAATGTCATGACACATTACAACACCTACCCTACACTCACACACATTTGGTTAAAAATATTATATCTGCTAGGAACACCTGAAATTTCTGCATTTAGAAAATAAAACATCTTGCTGTCTCTTTGAGTCCAGAACATGATTCTTTGGTTAACCTGCTGCTTGTGTCCACATTTGTATTCAGCTGGACGACAGTTACTGCTAATGCTTCTCTGTAGCAATGAGTTATCTATATAACTGAATACGTTTACGGCCTAAGTTAAGTGTTTTTTCTTTTTTCCTGCAGGATATAGAATGCTTAACATAGGTCAGAGAACAGTTTACAAGAGCTTTTATACAAAGTCTCATTTATGAAAGTGTGAATGTATGAAAGCACTCTTCCTCACCCCCCCACCTCTGAATCGTCACACTTAAATCTAGATTTATATGCATATAAATATATAGAACATTTTCCGTAATTGGTCTCCTAGCAGAGGAGATGAGTTGTCAGTAGATAATAATATACTTACCATTTAAATAATTCTTTCATATGTACTATTAGAAAGCATTTTACAAATACGGTTATAGAAATGACCACTTTACAGTTAGAGAAAGAAGAGAAATATTAATTGATTTGTTAAGAGCTAAGCAATGGATAAAAGCAGGATCAAACATAGGACAGTAAGATAAAATTCTGATGTGTTTTCTATCAACAAGAAGTTTGCCGTTGATTTTTATGGAGCAACAATTTTATCCCAATTGTCCTACCTTCTTACCTATTGGACAGCATAGCCTAGCACTCATTGCATTTACCTGCACTTGAGATAACTGACCTGACATAGAGTGTTAACTCTTAATATAATACTTTGATTTACATTTTTATCCTAGTATGGACTTCCACGCTCATGGATGAGATCCCTCTCACTTCAGCTACCTGAAATTAGAAACTTAAGCTTACACTAGTTTTTTGACCTTCCTTTGTTTTCAGTGAAAAAAAGAGAGGCAACTTCAGAATATGCTTGATTCCATCTATCTGAAGACAACAATGAATTATCAGTTTAAGCTGCCCCTGCTGTCAGAAGCAGCAGTCCTGGAGTCTTGCCCTCTCTTCATGCATTCATCAGAAAGCATGAGATGTGCTGTGTGATGAGCGAATCTGAGTTAAAACTAACTTGGGGGAAAAATGGCCAGTTTTCAGCCACGTCGGCTCCCTGAAACAATTTGTCAAACAGTTGTACAAATGTTGGTATCAGCACAAGAGGCAAATCTGTGCAGGACTGTGGATAAGGGAGTGCAGGACTGTGGATAAGGGAGTGCAGGACTGCTTTCTTTCCCTGGCAACACCAGGTTAAAAGATCTGTTGAACTCTAGTCTCAGCCACCTACCATATTAAATAAGATTAATCTCGCCTAGAGTTTACGCGTAATCAACGCTACCTGGCATTAACCTTGTTGGCTGAAATAGTGTGATATCAGTACAACAATGAGGCTTTTCTTAAAAGCCACCTCCTTGAAGGAATCTGACATGGTTAAATAACAATTAGAGAAATACCATTCTTGGAAGTGGAAATGCTGAGTTCTCTGATTATTTGTAACATCTTACGCATGAAGAGGTTGTTCACTTCCAGACATTATAATTATTAAAATTTTAAGAAATATAAAATTGAAAAAGACTGAACAGGTTCACCACATCCTCTAATTTTATATTTGATATAGTTACAATTCTCTTAGATACTTATTTATTTCAGTGAGAAGGCAAGCCCAAAAGGATTAAACCTTGCCTGCAGCTTTGTTTTTGTGCAAAAGTCAATTATGGCTAGCTAAATATCCCTGAGGTAAACATGTGTGAGGTTGATAATGTGGTTAGAATAGCAACAGCAGTTGTAAAGGAGACACTGGTGTTCACAGAGTGAACACATTCCATATTGCTGTCATGCAAAAAATTACAGACACTTCCAGTCCAGGAGCATCAGTCAATTTTAGTTAACTTTCAGGATTTTTTTTTTTTTCCTGATAGAGCTAATATTACATCTAAATATTATATGTGCTGCATCTGTAAATTTCATTCCATTTATTTAAGGAATCCTTCTGTATGAAAGATGTGATTTAGAAAACTATGTTATTTACATGGTGCCACGGGTCTGACCATAGAATGGGTCAAATTCTGCAATCCTTAATAAGGAAAATACTAACTAATGGCTTAAGTAAATATTATCTGAATTCAATGAATGTTTATGTCTCTTGTATTAAGTATTCAGAAGAGCAGAAACTGCTTCATAGCTTTTCCTCCTATGAGTACACTTAACCAGCCGTGCTCACTACTGCTATTTCCCTCTATATTTTGCCAATCAAAATGTTGCAACTTCAACAGGCAGTGCTACAAACATATCATGACATTATGCAACCTCATAGCAGAAGGATTCACCTGGGAATTGCAACTTCCTCACAATTAGAGAAAGGAACTAAAAGAATGTTCCCACAGGCTAGCTGAGCATTTTAACCACTGGCACTGGATAAAGGGAGGCAGGAGCTGCAGTACAACTGCCTTCCAATTGTATTTTGGAGAAAAGGCTGATTTTTACTTCAGGAGAAGGTAAAGGTACCATGATATGCAGTCAGAAAGAGAAAAAACAGCATTCCTTCATCCCTAGAGAGACATGAGGCCTAGCACACCTCTGCAGCATCTGCTTGCTTGAAGCAACTCCTGACCAGGATGCTGACCTAACACACTCTGCGTGGCACTGCAGGCTCTTGCCATGCATCGTTTAGGAGCCTAATGCCAAACTTTGGTCTACCATACTTTTTATGTATGGTAGAGCATCTAATGCCTTTGTCCCTCTAGTGTTCTCAATGTATTTTGTTGCTCACGCTATACAATGGAAATGGTTTAATCTCTTGGGATGCTGGGAGTAGATGACTGCAAGATGCTTAACTATTGGCATGAGCCATGGGTAAAACACTCAAATATCAGCACATAGCAAAAAGGTGGAGAAGAACCTTGAATTTTAAAATATTTGTGGATGTATTATACCTACTTTGTTGAAATGTCTGGCCAGGAAAAGAACCAGTAAAAGTAAAAGGAATAGATAATGTTACAACAGATGCTATTTTTATTTCTTGACAATCTGTGAAATACCATCCTTCAGGAAACATTCTGATTGCCACCGGCTGGGAGAGGATTCATTCCCTCTGTCTTCTTAAGGTATTTTGCATTTATTTAACAAACAGTTAAATACTACTAGGGGGTAGTTTTCCTTGATCTTCTATTTGCTTTCCTCTCCCCTCTGCCATTCCAGCAAAGGTTATGGTAACCAAAAAGGAAATAGAAGGCCAG
The DNA here is from genome assembly GCF_964273445.1 of Streptopelia decaocto. Taxonomy (NCBI): domain Eukaryota; kingdom Metazoa; phylum Chordata; class Aves; order Columbiformes; family Columbidae; genus Streptopelia; species Streptopelia decaocto. The sequence goes on along the minus strand of NC_138656.1, from coordinate 101,929,817 downwards.
CATGAAAAAAATATTTGGCCACGTGTTGATCTCACTGCATACGGAAAATAATAATTTCCCTCTCAAGTGTGCTCTTAATGTCTATACTCATTCAAAAATAATCGGCAAGATAGCAACAAAAATTTAAAGGCACAGATATTTTAAGTTATTCAGGTGCAAAATCCCTGTAAAATGATTTCAATGAGAAGTAAGCACTAAGGTGCTTTTGAGGGTCTAGGCTATAGAGTTTCATTTTCTACTAAATCACACAATTGTACTTGTATTTGCACTAGTACATTTTACCTATTTATTGGAGTACAAAAGACCAATTTATCAATTTTCATCTGGTCTGGCATTATTCATGTTATGGTGGAATATAGTTATAGCTATTGATTCAAAGCTGTTTCAGTTCCGTGGCCAAACATGATGAGCACAGGACAATGAATATCAAAGTACTCTCAACTAATTTTGAGATGTAAGAGCATAGAGTTGAAATTTCCATCAGTGGAAGAAACTTGAATGCATTGGACTCTGAACGGAATTATAAAGGTGGAATAAAACATCGTATAGCATTATGAAATATTACATTTTGAGAAGTTTAAGACTGCAAAATCAAGAACATAAATGTTTAGAAATACTAGAAGCTGCCTTAACTTTGCAATCTTAATATGAAAGTGTCTTTAATTACAAGATCTCTTTTATTTTTTTTTCCTATTCCCTGTCTAATTTGACACCCTGAATGGTTGGTACCCATGAGAGTAGTAATTTGATATTCACTTTAGTTTTCTTTGTTTGAGATATGGTTCCTCCTTTTGTTTCCTTTCTAAAATTCAAACCTAACCCTAAGTGTAGAAATACTGACCTTGTCATTATCTTTTCTATGGTACTTTTGCCTAGAGTCCTAGTGCTTCTTGGCTGTTTATTGATTCAACTTAAGTGTGTCCCTGCATTAAAGGATGTTGTTATCCCTGTTTTACAGATGAAAGAACTAAAGTGAAGGAAGACTGTTGGCAAGATTCCCAAACATGCTTAAAACTAGGTGGGGTGTTCTTTCACGGTTTGTATTCATAATATGATTTTCACAATTTGTTTTCATAATTTGTGTTAAGCTGGTAGCAAAGATCTATGGACTATGAGGAGTAACCCTGAGTGCTTAACTTATCTATAAAGCAGATTCCATGGACCATGTGGGGACCATAAATTGAGGAGCACACAGTTGCCTAGGAGAAGTCTGATTTAAGGGACTGTACACTGATAGTGTAACACAGAAACGCCATAGCAGAACTAAGAATAAAACTTAACTCTTGAAGGTAATGCATGCAGTATTATATTTCTTCCTTGGCACTCCCTTGTCACACTCACTACACAGATTTCAGCTTCTGTGGTGAGTGGTGTGAGTGAGACTAATTCACTCCACAGCCCCAGCTTGTCCTCTGACCCAGTGGAGAGTGAAGGTGCCATCAGTGGGAAAAGGTGACAAATTATTCTTTGTATGCAATTATTTATAATTATTTGTAATATGATAATGTAATATCAGGTGTTTTTTTAAACTGGCTGTAATTCATGTGGAATTGTTTTGTCCAAAACAGGTAACATAAGCAGTGTCAGGGCTCTTTGAACTCCAGCAAAAGACAGTGTGGAGATGGCAGCAACAGACTCTCACCACATCACTAAGACTGTTAGGGGGTGATCTTCATCCTTAACAGTGGGCTTCATAGCTAATTTTTAATAATAGGACAATGCTTGTAACTTTTCTAACTTGGTTATCTCAGGGTGTCCTTGACTATCTTAACCACTTTGTCCCCAACAGTAAAATGAAAACCCAGGTGTCATTCCACACAAGCTCTGCCTAAAATATGAGATATCAGCCTTGATAGTACTTTTATTTCACTACTGAGTTTTATTTTTTTTTTAAGAAATACAATGCACTTAAAAGATCATACTTGGATTGTTGCATTTAAATACCCTCAATACAAATCCCTAAATGAAAAGGTCCACAAACTGAAAAGAATTCTAGTATCTTGTCTTTGTTTACTCTAATTTTGTAGATTATAAAATCAAACCATTTTTGTAAAAACTCTTTCTTGTCAGTGAAAATACTTAATTTTTTCCATTTTGACAAATGTTAATTCAGGGGTGTTAATTCAGTGATCTGTACATAGTTTAACTCCTTTAGGGAGGTTAATGCTGAGCTACACTCATAAAAGGTGTTCAGCTCTCTCGTGTTATTTGACAAGGATTTGAAAACACATTGCATCTTCTGTCCTTATATGCTAGGAGAATTGATGATCACTGATAAATATGTAGATATTAAACCTTGAGTGAAATTAAGACATTTCTGCTAGAAGCACAAAGGAAAGATTTGTGTTTTTCATGCAAATACATGTAATAAGGATATCTTTTTTTTTCCTTCCCCCAAATGTCTGTGCCTCTAACATACCATAAGGGATGAACTGCCATTTCAACAACCTAGGGGGTTGCTTTTAGAAACAGTTGCCCTTGGTAAAGAATATATTTGTGAAGGATCTGAATGACCTTGTACTTTTGAGCCAGACTGGTGCTATTAGTATGTGATTTTGCTGAGAAACTCCTGAAGAGGCAGTTATATTGTCTGTCACCGCAAGTACAACAGACATAATAATACAAGTGGTATAATACTTGCTATATCATTGCATTAAAACCGCAGAGATTTTTACACTCTATTGATAACCATAAGGTTTCAAACACACACGTAGGGTTTTTTTGTGCTCTCTTTCATTCAAAATAGCAGCACATGTGTGAATGCTGTGCTAGAGTCACAGCAGGTGTTCCAGGTCTCCTTGAAGACACAAAACCTTGGTATCTGTTCTGTTTTAGTTTGTGGTCCCCTTAAATCACTGACCTACTAGCTGTGGAGGAGTATGTAGAAAAATAAGGAAAAAATCAGGATCTCAATTTTGTACATAAAATGTAGAACAGTCTTGAAATCCTGAAGTCAAGGGGCAGAGGATGTTATTTCTCACCCAAATATACAAGTGGTAGGTTCCTACTGACTCATTGCTTGTCATGCATCAGAAGCAGCAGTGACCTAAAGAATGCAGGCTTTCAGAAAAACAAGGAAGGGGGGTAATGCACTTCTCAGAGGGGAGTTTTAGGCACAGCAAAACTGGAGCTGGAGTTTTTTTGCTATATGCTTCCACATTAAAAACAAAACAAAACAAAACTCAGACACACAAAAACCAACCAACCAACCAACCCAAAAAACCCCAACAACACTAAGTCCTAAATATTCAGAAAGACTTGAATACAATGGGTATTAATTTTGTTAAGGAGCAGACTATGAAAGGCATAAACTCACATGAGATTTTATTCAATAAAATTTGGGATTGTCCCCCTTTCTATGACACATCTGTCACTGACAGGAGCAGAAGCCCAGAGTAGAAAGAACCATTCCCTGATCAAATAGGAGTAGTATGTAGTATTACAAGTGTTCATTTGCATTATAAGACAGTGGTCCTCAACTAATTTGGATGTCTCTCATTAAAAAAAAAAATCCGTACATCGAAGCTAAAGCAAAAAAAATTGAAAAAAAAAATCCCAAACAAAAGAACCAAATCTGTGCAAATGTCTGCAAGTTTCAGCTCTATTCAGCTGAAATTCCTTTTGATTTGATGTTTATTCTGCATGCTCTCAGGATGAGCTCTCGCACTGGCTAAGCTCCTGTTTCAGCTGACATGTGTGCATTCCTGCCTGCCTAGAAGGTCTAACCTTGTGCCCATCCAAGTGATATCTGAATGCCCTTCTGACACTGTGGTGGGAATTTCTCCTTCTCAGATCTTACTTCTTTACAACACCTGAAACAAAGGACTTATTTTTTCATTTCTTAAAGTCCTTTGCACCAAAGCATTTACTGTTTTGTGTAGGGGAAAATAAAAGCCCAAAAAGCTACAAGAAAAAATCGCATCACCTTTCATATATATATAAAGATAACTTTACATTTGCTTTCTATTTACAGATGGGAACATAAGCTGCAATTCAAGTGCAGAAGTGCCTTTTAGCATTCCTGTTATAATTTACATCCTGGGCTTCCAGAATTCCTGCATTATTAAAGCCTATAGAACGTGACCCTACAGGGTGCTGCTACTTTGGCCTTGATCTACCAATGCACTTAAGCATATTGGTGAGATATGTTCACCAATAGCTCTTATATAGCACTGCACTAGGCTTTCTATAATTATGAGCTGTAATTGACAGGGTAACAGAGGAATGTGAAGAAGAAGTTAGAACTCAGGAACACCCCAGGAGCAGGGAAGAAAAGCCTTCAAGTTTTTTTTTAAAACAATCAAAGAGTTGTTTTGAAGGTTGCACTACATTAGAGTCCAAAATCTGCAAGGATGAGGAATAGCTCTTGTGAGAGGAAATAAATATTCAAGTGGAATTTGCTTATTTATTTTTCAATGTTAATGGCTTTCAGTTTTCTGCTATTGTAGGCTGCTTTTCTGAGTTGGATCAAGTGGTTTGCATAGCAAGGTAAGTGTCATTCTCCTCCTTTTACTTTGGCACAGAGAGCTGAGATGACTTGACCAAGCTCACTTAACAGATCACAGCATACCCAGGCTTTGAATCCTCAAGACAGGTGAGTGAATAATGGCTCTTGTGTGACGAACATGCTGTAAAAGAAAGGAGCCTTCAGTGACTCATTTTATAGGGGACCCAAACTAACGAGCATTTGTTGAATGATACCACAGATAGGATGGTGCTTGAGCAGGTACTGAGGTAAATTTAATGGTTTAGGAGACAGATATGTTAAACATGTATATACTCATATATTACTATAGTATATATATAGTAATGAATTTATACTATTTATATGTACTGTTGCATGTTGCATGTTGTACTATTTATTTGCAAACATATACGTAGTGTTTAGATTCTGTGGAAATGCTCAATGAGGCAGCAGCTGGCTGAGAGTTCACAAGATGTCTGTGCCTGCCTCTGGTTTGAAGCACTTAAAGTTTTTTGAGGAACATGATTTTAGTTAATTTAGGATGTTAGAAAAGTTTATCAACCACCTGTAAAGCAATCACTTAAATTTAGCTACTTCTGATATAAAAACCTAGTATGTTAGAATATTGTTTCAATGCTTTATAATTGTCAGATGTTCTTGATTTTCCAGCACCAGCCAGTCCCAGAGGACTTCTAGTGCAAAAAAAAAAATTGGGGTTGCAATATCTATACTAAACCTTTCTGTAATGCGCAAGGATCTAAAAAGCAGCGATTAATTTACCTTTTTGTTCCTCCTGTGAATAGAGCTGGTCACTATTATTTAATTTCTTTTAAAAACTTGAAGTGCTGCTTTTACCTAAAGCAAATTAAAAATATTTCAGCTTGTGATGAGAAAAAAAGTGGTGAATGGGATCGACTTAACTACCTGAAGGGAAGTTATAGCCAGGTGGGGATTGGTCTCTTCTCCCAGGCAGTTAGCAATAGGACAAGGGGGCATGGGCTTAAACTCTGCCAGGGGGAATTTAGGCTGGATATTAGAAAGAAATTCTTTACAGAGAGAGTGGTCAGGCATTGGAATGGCCTGCCCAGGGAGGTGGTGGACTCGCCGTCCCTGGAGGTTTTTAAACTGAGATTGGACATGGCACTTAGTGCCATGATCTAATAAACGGACTAGAGTTGGACCAAGGGTTGGACTCGATGATCTCTGAGGTCTTTTCCAACCCAGTCGATTCTGTGATTCTGTGATTCTGTGATTCTGTGACTTGGTCTGTGGGTAGAGTTAGTGCACAACAGATAAAACTAGTGCTCTAATCGTGCTCTGGCTGCTATTGCAGGCTATGCTTCCCTCACTATATTCTGTACTATTAAAGCTGTTCTATTCCGTACATATAGATTTATATTAAGCTTCAGAGAGAAAGACTGATGAGGTACAGAAAGGATGGAAGTTGTAGGTATGTCACATGCTGCATGAACGCCTCCACTTGGGCTGAATACTCAAAACCTCAAACTCTAATCTCTTTTTTGAATACTCAGAAATGAAAGAGGGAAAACCTGCTCCAACCCCCAGGGAGTAGAATTTTTTTAGGCTGCACAGAGACAAAAACAGAGGAGGGAGAAAAGAATAATTGCACCAGGAAAGGGAAAGCAACTGTTAACTTCAGTGCTAGACAAAGCAAAATATCACGAATAGCAAGACAAAGGAAGCAGAGGAGATATGTAGATCTTTATTGAAGGATGGATTTTTTTTTCTCCCTCTTCTTCACACCATGATCCCCTGTGTCTTCCTCCTTTCTCTCTTGTGATGTGGTTATTTCCTCTTGTGTTTTCACCATGATGTGGCAACCAGAGAAGGACCTTTCTAGATGAGTTCATTTGTTCTGCATATTTACCACAAGAAATACTCCTATATCTTCTCCTGGTTAAAGTGGTAAACCAATTTGTGCTTGTTCAGTTGTACTGAACCCCATGCTTTTTGGTTTGTGGTTATGTACTCTCAGACCCTAACATCTGACAGAAGGCAAGGACAAGCACTGAAGCAACTTTATTTCTCTTTTACCTGTCATTTGCGGGTTCAACTCTTAACATTTATATTCCATTAATATTGTAGTTTCTGGACTGAATGAATATGAAATCTAATCTGTGTTCTCCAGAGGAAATCACTGTAACACTTGAACATGCTACTGTTGAAGGGATTTAGGTCAAATATTGATTTTTTTTTCCAGTATGCCAGTATCAATCAGTGTATTTTAATTTAATTCAAAATATGAGGAACTGAGAGTTCATGAGAACTGAGATGGACTTCATTTTCTCAGGGCTGGTATCTCTCAGTCTACTGACACAGTGAAGAGCAGCGATAACTCAGTACTTTAAGAAACAGCTAGGCTGCTGGGTTGAGATAGTCCGTATATACACTCATTCTGATAAAACTGAGAGGCGATCTGTTAACTGAAGTCTCTCCAGAGGAGTCTGAGCTAAGTGCCCTTCGCTGGGTAGTGGTACAGCCAGAGGGACTGAGTTGGGGTGCTAGAACTGGTGGAAGGGAACTGATTCAGTAGTGTATTATTATGGTGCACACTGAAACAAAAGTATATGTCAGAAATGCCTAATCTAGAATATTTATTGCAATGAGCCTCAGAAAATAGGTGGGCCATGGAAAACTCCAGTTGTTCATAGAAAATTAAAGCAGATAATGTTGCTGAATGTGTACTTCTATCCAGACATTTCACACTCTGGTAGAACCTCTGGGTTCACAGAAGTGAGCGACTCCTCTGGAAAAAGAGCTGAATTATGATGGTTTCAGTGTATTTGCTATTGAGATTTCTGGCTAGTACAGGGAGAAGTTTAGAGAGATGTGAGAATAGATATCATTAATTAGCTTACAGGGGAGAAATTAGGAAATATTTTCCAAATTGTAGATACCTGGTTTTGAAAGTTTTGAACCATTATCTAAGACACAATGTTTTGGTCTGAAGGAGGTGAAAGAAAACTTTGTGTTGGTTCACATATCTCCGTGAACTAGTGTGTTTGTTGTTTCTGTAATGGAAACATTTTCTAGGGTCCAATGTTGTGCTGTATCATCAGTGGAGGGATTCTAATAATCCTGGCAGCAGATTGATTTTCAATAAGTAGAGTTCAGATTATGAAATCCCTTCTCTTGTTAATGAACACCTGCTCCTGCAAACAGATTTGTTGAGACTAGCAGAATTACTTGCAAGAGTGCTGACTAATTTTGGTGAGACCTCCCCAGTCCTGGCCCACTTTGGGAAATTTGATTTAGTTGTGTTTGAAAAGGAATGGAACCAAAATATAGTACAGGGAAGGGAAGAAATCTTAGTGGTTCCTATGGTTATGCCTTCATAGCAGGTGAAATCCACTTTCTTGTCTGAGGTTTACTTCAAATCTGCCCTTCAAATCTGAAAATTTCTGACCTTTTCCCTTCTACTGCACCAGAAACTACATGTGTGTTCGTGTGTGGTTACCATTTAAATCCTCATTTCAGAGGCTTTACCTCATATCTGATGAGCCAAATCTGTCTCAGCCCAGAAATTAAAAAAAGGAAAAAAAAGAAAAATCTCTTTGAGGTTGATGATTGACCTGAGCCTGCTAAGTCAGTCATCATGATATAGACAAGTAGAACATGTGAATGACCCTGCCCACGTCTGAAGAAAAGACAAAAATTGGCTTCTGCGCTAGGTACACATAAGCACGTCTTGAAGTATCTTATCTGTGCCACTTAATTTAGAAAGCTGAGTTGGAAGCCTGAGTTCCCAAGTGCAACATCCAGAAGGAGATGTCAGCAAACGAGCCAGAAGGAGGAAAAAAAAAAAACAGAGTGAAAGGGTGGACAGGAGAAAAAAGACTTCATGAGTAAAGGTAATTGTTGCCATTTGCTCTCATACAGCATTTCATAAAGAAGTGTTTTGAGTTGTCCTCTGGACCCTCCACTGACTCTTGTACAGAAGGCCAAGGTTGCTAATTGAGGAATGTAGACACATGGCAAAATTTGTAACTATGCATCCTGCCATGGACTTCAAGACAACTCTGAAGAGGCCAGCACACTTTTCAGTAGCAACGCCTCTATTGAGTCATGACCCTGATATGGTTCTTGCAGCACAAATTAATCTGTTGTTGCAAGGAGGAGAGAAGCTGCTCTCAAACTCCAGTGCAGAAGAGGAGCCACATAACACACATTTCTTTCCTCCCACTGACATCCTACTGGTTACTGACTCTTATGGTCTGCTAATCTAATAAACTAAACTAGAGCAAAGTGTCCTTTCAGTGCATGCATTCAGCCCTGGAGTTATTGCATGACTCACTGTAACTTCACATAGACTTGTCCTGCTCTCTTATCCTGGTATTTTTGTTTTATCCCTGTGTAGTCTTAATGCAAAGCCTAGTGTCACCTTAGTCTGCCTTTAGTAAGACCACACAAATGCATTGGAGTAGTAAAGGGTTTTCCATTTGTTTCTGGCCAAAAGAAAGAGGGGTTGGTATAAATTCTGAAAACCACAGCAATGGGCAAGTCTGGCAGCTGGCCACCCACCTAGACTTTGCACAATCTTTCCTTACTGTTCCATGTACCCTCATCCACAAACTTTGGGGCTGCTCTCTTTCAGGCCAAGGTCTGGGGTCAGTGCTGGTGGGCCCCATAGCAGGAGAAGGAAGAAGAAACAGACCTGATGACCTGGAAGTCCAGCTGGGCAAGATGCTGAGGACCTACAGAAGTTGAATCTTTGGGATGAAGCAGCAACAAAGTCACAGACCAGTAAATGGCTGCCACTGTCTGTGTGACTGTTACTGAAGAAACAGCAGCAAGAAAGGGAACATTTCCCAGGTAGTAATCAATATAGTAAGTGCTAGAAAAAACTATTGCACTGCTGTATTCTGGGTCAGAGCTGCAGGGAGCTGCTAGGGCCTTTCCCCGTGGCTGCAATTCATCCTCTGCCATGTATGATGCAAGACTAATTTATACATATGAAAAATGTAAGAGTGGAAGTAAAAGTTTACTCCAGCTGCATCTGTTCTGATTGTGAAGCTTGTTATCTATTATCCTTACATAATTATATTATCTGGGCAGACTTTTTTGCTGTTATGCCAACATTATCATTGCAGCACTGTCCCAGACACTGCAAAAATCCCGGATATTGTACTAAATGAAAATGTCTCTTGATGTTTGTCCTACTTCATATCCTTCTGGTTTTCAGCTATAGCTGAGAGAGGAAGGAGATTTATTTTGTTGCTCACAATGTCTTAATTCAGCACCTTATTAATCTATGTACAAATTTTCCTCTCTTTCATTTGGCTATAGGTGCTTGATAACATGTTTTTATTAAAATTAGAAACAAGGTCCTTGGTTGAAACAGGTTTCCAACAATTGCAGTACCTACCAGTCTTGTGTATTTGGTGGCAAGCTGCCCAGTAAGCAGCCATGAAGTTTTCCTCTCTCTCTCCTGAGGATAACCAGTTTTCTAATGGGGGTTTGTAAAAATAGCCCTTACTTCAGACTTGATCTGATTTCCCTGCTGTGCCACCTTTTCCTCTTTCTTCTTCAACTCACCTCCAATCTTTCCTTCCTCAGAGTTTTATTCCATTTGCTTTATGAGGTGTTGGCCAGTCACAGTCTTTCAACGTACCTTTTCTGTCTGTCATATCGTCTTCTACATTTTAACTAGCTGCTCCTTATTAGCAGACTGCTTAAGGCAATTGTTAGGTAGTAAACTTCTTGTACTGTTGCTGAATGGTTTTACCTTAACTGTTTAGTCAAATCACATCTCCACAATTCAAGAATAGGTGACTCAATTTTTTATTTCTGGTCATTTGACCTTGCCCATTACTGAAAGACACAGAAGGTCCTTCTATGTTAGGTTCATATGAGCACACATTTTGGCATAGGCATTATGCAATTTAGTTCCTGAATCAGGAATCTAAGCTTCCAAAGTGTAATTGGAGCCTCCAGAACAACGAAGGATCTGGAAAAGGAGAATGTGAAGGATGAGTTGGAAAAATAGGAGAGCGCAGAAGCTCAGTTGTCACTTGCTCCTAAACAGCACTCCACACCAAAGACTATGAATTGCCCTCTAAAGGCCTGAGTGACTATTCCAGAAAAGCTTCTACATTGGCACTCCTTAGACGCACAAAGTTTATATGAATACCTGCTCACTTCCCTTCTGCCCCTTGTGCCCCTTTAATAGGGAGAAAATTGATTCCCCGTTTCTGAACAAAGGTCTGTAGCCAGGAGAGAGCATGGTCTCCCTGGCTGAGTAACAGCTGGGGAAAAATGAATAGACCATATGCCAGAGAGCAGCCGCCAGAACATTGGGACAAAGCTGTGGAGCACTGCCAAGCCTCGCAGCCAAAGCCATGGCAGCCAGGGTGGGGGGAGACTGCTCAGAAACACACTGACAGGGACCCTGCACTGAGCTGCTTCCAGGGGCTGCAGTGTATAAATCCTGAATAAAAGAAGGAAAATTACTTATTTTCAGAAAGCTCTTTGGACAAGAAAATTATTTACCTGAGTGGTGCTGAGCACCCTTGTTAAAACTTTCCTAGTTGCTATAGGCTTTCTTTTTTTCACCTGCTTGATCATTCTCAGAAAAACCTAGACAGCTGCAGAATTTTATTTAAGGAAGTCAGTAGCTCCTGCTTTCTTTATTTTGGCTTTTCAGCCCGTACTCCTCTTTGTGTAGAAGCCAGTTGATTTCTGTTTGTCCTGTGGCCTAGGCTCAATGGCAGGTTGGGGTCTGCTCAGGTGAACACCTCTAACAGTTCTGCAGCCTCAGCAAGAGGAACTTAATTTGTGAAGACTTTTATGCAACAGAAATCAGTCTGCAATATGTTCACTCTGAAACTTTTTTACCTCCTACCTGTAAAGTGATTATATATGCTAGTCTGTTCCAGGCCCATAGAGGATGCCCTTGGTGGTGATGTATAATTTTATTAGAGGTGGACTGGAGAGCAGAAGCTAATGAACTTTGTGAGCTTTGGGAAATAAATATGGTCAGAGTAGAGTATGTGTAGAGTCTTGCATCTGGGCAGGAACAACCCCAGGTTCCAGTATAGGTTGGAGAATGACCTATTAGAGAGCAGTGTAGGGGGAAGGAACCTGGGGGCCCTCCCTAGTGGACAGCAGGATGGCCATGAGCCAGCACTGTGCCCTTGTTGACAGGAAGGCCAATGGCATCCTGGGATGTATAGAAGGGGGGTGGTTAGTAGGTCGAGAGAGGTTCTCCTCACCCTCTCCTCTGCCCTGGTGAGACCACGCCTGGAATATTGTGTCCAGTTCTGGGCCCCTCAGTTCCAGAAGGACAGGGAACTGCTGGAGAGAGTCCAGCGCAGGGCAACAAAGATGATTAAGGGAGTGGAGCATCTCCAGTATGAGGAAAGGCTGAGGGAGCTGGGGCTCTTTAGCTTGGAGAAGAGGAGACTGAGGGGTGACCTTATTAATGTTTATAAATATGTAAAGGGTGAGTGTTACAAGGATGGAGCCGGGCTCTTCTCGGTGACAACCAATGGTAGGACAAAGGGAAATGGGTTCAAACTGGAACACAAGAGGTTCCACTTAAATTTGAGAAGAAACTTCTTCTCAGTAAGGGTATCAGAACACTGGAACAGGCTGCCCAGGGAGGTTGTGGAGTCTCCTACTCTGGAGACATTCAAAACTAGCCTGGACACCTTCCTGTGTAACCTCATCTAGGTGTTCCTGCTCTGGCAGGGGGACTGGAGTAGATGATCTTTCGAGATCCCTTCCAATCCCTAACATTCTGTGATTCTGTAGTTCTGTAGCAGCTCTCAGGCTAAAAAAAAAGAGACTCAGGCCTGGACACGAAATGTAACCCCATGAGCTGTAGGACACAGCCTTTTTTTTTTTTTTTTTGTATGAAATATAACTGCAAGCTGGGATGGCTGGGAGCCACTGACCCATTCTGTACCTTGTGGTAAGTCTATATGGGGTGCTACACACCTGATCAGTCTTACTCTGCGCAGGTGTAAGTCAATAACCAATTTGATAAGGGGGGAAACAAAATAGAATCTTGGCTAAGTTTTGGGTTTAAACAAATTAAAGTTTTAAAGTAGGGCAATTCTTTACAGAAAGAATCTACAGATGTTATTAATACCCACATGTCAGGTTTGTAGTAAGAATCACATTCATTATAGTCCTAATTAGATTTCTTTAAATCGACAGGTCCCTTCTGAAACTTTGTACTTTAAAAGAGAGTACCTGCTTAAAGACACTTGAGCAAAAATAGTGAAACTGTTCACATTAATCGATTGTGACTGATTTAAGTGAAACCTAATTGCCTACATTGCTGATACTTATTTGTCTAACAAACCTAAATGAAAGCAATTGGGAAAAAATCCTTATGCAGCATTTTACACTTTGTTGGTTGTTCCTCTGTAATTAGTCATTTTAGATTCCAGATATCCAGTCCAGTGTAACTTCTCATATATTGGCTTATAGTGTTTAAAGGGAAAAATAAATGAGAATATACTTCTGTAATGGCAGTGATATCTACCGAATTTCCTTTTAAATATGCACAACAAAATGGATTGTTAAAAATAATTCCCTGAGGATGGTCCCCCTTTTGTCAGTTTTCTACCAGAGCGCATCCTGCACTCTGACAGAAAATTGCTCATTAATCTCCAAGGAATGACCAGTTTTTCAAAATAGTTGCTCAACTATGCTGCCACTGTTAATTTTTTAAGCATTATGGGTGCCATTAATTGTTTGATGTGGTTGGTAACAACAGTAATCCTTTTTGAATGGGACATTAACTCCAAAACAAGTCATTAGCTTTTGTCCATATACTGTAATTAACACTTACCTTCCAGGAGGTAAACATCATGACTTCACAGAAATTGCAAAGGCCACTGTGTCACTGGAGATTTGGCATCTCTTATTAATATTTATATTTACTTTAAAGATATTATGGTGGGGTGATCTTTTGAGCGATCACTGTTCTATTAGCAACCACTTGCATTTGAAGCAGTAGACATAGTAAAGGTAAGGGAACTCATCTGCACTTTCTGCCTGGGAAATTTTTTCCCTTCTTTTTTTTCCCAGGCTGGTCTCCTGTCAGGAACTCATTGAGCCATCTTTTGGAGCAGAACAGAGATAGTTACTCTGTGTCTGTAAAAGGGAGATGAAGGATTGGCTGGGGTGGAAAAGACAGGAAAGAATATATTTTCCTGTCTCATACACAGCATATATTGTATTTGCAATCTCTGGACATGTCCACTGCATCTCATCCCAGTGGATGCTGGAATGAGAGGTGAAGAAAGAAGGAGCATCTGAGCATCATGGAACAGAAGAACCTGCCAGAACTGGAGCTGCTTAGATGTGAGTTTTGTCAAGAAAAGTCATACCTTTGTTTTAGCTTTAAGGGAGACATGGAGGGATTTGATTTCAATGTCTATTCCTCATTTTGGTACTTGGTAAAAGGTGCAGAATTAGGGGTGGCTGTGCGTATATGCACTATGGAGCTCAAAATCTCTGCAGTGGTGACACTTTTTCCCTCAAGCTACTTTTACATGGCTCTGATGTCAGCGAGGTTGCTTCTAATTCATCATGGTATAACGTTAGACTCAGTTCATTTGATTTTGCAGCCTAGGACCAAACCCAGTGTGTTGAAGTACACACACATGGGCAGACAGGTGAAAGGGTATAAAATATTTTTTGTTTTATATTTAAGAAAACAGTTATTTCATTGGTCTATGTTAAAAACAAAAACCAACAAAACCACAAAAAATGACAGTAAAAACAAAACAACAAACAAAAAAACCAAACAAATCTAACCTGCAAAATAAACCTCTAGTAAGTCTGTTTAGCTGAGATATTTAAAAGCACTACATGATTTAAGATATATGGTCTCCCTGAAAACCTAAGAAGTTTGTGCTTCTAGGCTACTAAAGCACATTTGATATGCCTGTTTATATTGGATTCTTTATATTGGATTCACTGGTAGCTTAGCTCAAATTGAAGCAGAGCTTTGGTATATCATTCCTCCAGGACTAAAATGTCAGCTACTGACACAGTCTCATTTTTTTTTGTCTGTTTCTGGAATGTGCTTTTTCGGAACATTGCTTGGTGGTATCAAAGGGCACTTCCCAGTGGCAGCTTCTGCTGGTTGAGAAATTAGTAACATGGAGATGCTCATAAGTCTTGCCTGCTTTGCTCAGAGATAGTAAACACTCAAGTAAAATCACATGTAGGTAACACTCCCTGCAGACATTCCAAGGAAGCCACTGGAATTTCTTAACCTTGCAGCAGATATGCAGCTTACTTCAGCACATCTTGCTTATCTAACTATTCTTTATCTAGTTATACCCATACTCTGGCCTACAGGTATTTTTATTTTATTTTATTTTTAATTCACACCCCCCCCCCCCCCCGCCCAGCCGCCCAGTTTTCCTAATACCATGGAGTGTGTAGAAAAGGCTGGTATTGAGTCTCAGTACAGGTGCTTTAGCCATGAGGTCATTTGTGTAATATTCTTTGAATGATGCTCTTGCTTAGCAGTGCTTTATATTCTCTATATACTTGGAAGTATTATAGAATTTCCACTCTACCTTTTTAATACATTTAACCTCCTCCAGGTTTTGGGCATCTTGCATTATTTTAACGCTTAGTTTTCCAGGCTTGTTTGCAGCTGGGGCTATATTATTTTTGTTGTTGTTTAAAAATATATTGAATCATAAAAATGGCAGAGGTGAAGAATGCTAACACCTGAGCCAATACAACCAAAGTATTTTTCATTTAGATTAGAAGGATTTTGGACTTCTGACTTCATTTTTTTTTTTTTTTAAGGATTTTGATTACTGATACCATTTTCTGTAACAGCCATTCTGACTTGGATATATGTGCCATGCACTATGCATTACAGTGGAAAAGAATTAAACCATACGTCTTTAAGGCCATGCAACCAAATGTAACAGGGTTTGGTAAAGGCTTGTATTAAGTTGATGGCTGTCCCAAGAAGACTATTTTCACATGGTGATAATGAGTATTGACTACTGTTCTTGAATATTAGGGCAGAGTTAAGGTTGTTGGCTATAAAGTTAATATAAAGATTAAAACTGCATAGATACACCTTTGAAACAAAAAGTCATTTATCTGCATTAGTGTGTGTGTTTTGTCAGGGAAGTGCTCAGCTCTCTAAATAAAATCTTAATGGGATTATTTTCAAGTTGTTTGACTGGAGCTCTTGAAAAGAGGTTTTGTTTATTTTATGGATTTAGATACAATTTCTTTAAAATAATATTTTTACAAGTGGGCCAGTAGATCATACTAAACCATAAGAGAAATATCAGTTTCCTTGATTATTTGTTTATTCTAGAAGAGACATAAATTGGACTTACTGCCCTTGGTGATTGAATTTGATTTTTCAGGAGGATGCAGCTTGCAGAATGGGCAATGAGGGTATTTGGGAAGATATCCACTTTATCTTTTTCTAGAAATGTGTTGGGAAAGTGTTTGAAGAAAAAAAAAAGGAAAAAAAAATCAGCATTCAAGTTGAGAGAACCTGAGTGGACTTTGTGAAACTGGGTAGACAACATTTTCTTTGGACGTGATGGAAGGTATCAAACCAAGCTTTTCTCATCCAGTGGCTGCTGAGCCATTGGGCAAATAAATGGAGCATGAGCAGGTGTCTGAAAAGAAAGCATCTCATTTTGATTTCAAAAGGACTTTTTGTGCTGGATGAAACAACATTTACTGTGGGGTTTTTTTTTAGGTTAAATAATTAAAAAATATTCTGTGCAAGTTGATCTGAGTTTGTTTTATTTTTCAGTTTGACAGCTAACTGAAAAAGTTCCTCATTCACAGTGTATTTTGCAGACTATCACTTTCTTGGTGGCTGCCAGTTGTAAAGGCATCCACAGGTTTGGAAAGTTATTCTGGACATATTTCATAGCCGTGCTTACCCCTAGAAAAATAACATTTGTGATAGCTTCAATAGTAAAAGAAAAAACACAGCTAGAAATTATCTAGCATTACCACTTCCATTAATAACATCATCTGTGTCAGACTGGAGGAAGCAATTGTAAGAGTGGCCATGCTCACGCTTGCTCTTGTTGCCCAGTTCTCGTGTCATCAGTTTTAGAGAAGCTGAGGAGATGTAAGGACAATGATAATTTTCCAATTTTTCTACTTAGCTCTAAGGAGCTTTCACATGTAGCAGAACCTCCAGGTTACTTTCTTATTCTCCAAGTGAGCAGATAATGTATATAACTTGTATTTTGTCTTGGGAGTTGGTTCTCCTCCTCTTTAAGAGTAGTCAGCATTAGCAAGTGACATGAAGGTAGGAGGGTTTTAGTGCAACAGCACTGGCAGCATAAGGAATATCAGCCTGTGTGGAACTTGTGATGGGATAATTGCAGAACCACTGTAATTCAAGATTTCAGTAGCCTGAAGTGCAAATCTGTCAAGACCAGACTATTCAACAAGGAAGACACAATGGGACAGCAAGGTTTTTAGGACTTAGAACATAGCCTGTGGCGAGAGGCTAGAGGGCATAGTCTGCTTCACTAGGTCAGCTTGATTAAATAAGTTGAATCAGGAGTATTCATGCTGCCATAGAAAAGCTGAATAAACAGCATAGGTGCAGTTTCCTGTAGAAGTGGAGAGCTGTGGGACCAAGGGCTGTGGGTTTGACGGGAGAGTGGAGGCTGTTGCAGAGTACTCCCTGAAATCCTTGTCTGTAGGGTTTGATAGTTCCTCCGACCTGGTGGCAGCTCAGAACCTCCATCACTTTTCAGGATTTGTTTTGCACCAGCTAGGTTGAAATGTCTGACATGTTAGAACATGAGCTCAGTGATGCAGAGTGTTCCCGAGTCTGTCTTGATACAAGAAAGCACCTGCCCATGTGTTCAGATCTCGCTGGAGTTAAATTTTGAATTCAGGTTTAAAATTAAACACATACCTAGACTTGTTGCTGAAGAGGAATGAACTTAAGTGTTTTCTGAATTGGGGCTAAGAGGCAATAAAGAAGATCTTTTATGTTTTTAGTTCCTTTAAAAATCTGTGTTCCTGCCTTTCCCTTTCATTCTGAGAGCAGGGGTGGTGGTGCAGTCACCACATCGCGCACCTCTGGCCCCCTGAATCAAATGCTGAAGTGAAATGCTGAGATGAGCAAGGGGGTGGCTTACTCCTTTCTAACCCCTGACTATAGCATTAGGGTGATAATATTATTTAAGCCTAATGTATCACAAGGAAATATTTCCATTGTTATCCAGTGGTGCCCCCATAACAAGGCCATGGTGACTGAGGCTGTAATGAGGAACTGTAAGATTTCAATGGCAAAAGGGATTCATTGCTAGTCCATGACCTCATGATGAAATCATTACAATGCAGTCAGAGATATGAAGGTATTATGGGAAAACTATTTCACAGCATGTCTATAAGGACCTTTTTGATGGTGCCTTTGTGAAGCCAATACAATGTAAGGCTATGATGGCAAAATGGTTTCAATGAAACCCTATTATGGTTTCAAAACAGATTAAATGGTGCCATAGGAAGTTATCTATCCTTCTGAAACATAAAGGAATTAAACAGACCTCTTTCTCTAAACCAAAACAAGGACAAATTAGATGTATGACTTACACTTGATCAGAAGGAGAGAAATTACGATCTCTTGTGAAGAGTCAACTACAATTTCTGCCAGAGTTTTCTAGAAGGAAAATAATGATTACTGAGTTTCTAGGATCTTCTTTAATTCAGTAAATAAATTGAAATATCATCTTCACACAACAGTTTACTTTAATAACATTTTTCTGAATCCTGCTTGCTCTATTACAAAGTAGTGTATTGCAGTTTCTTATGGTTGTAGTGTTTCTGACTCTCATTTTCTTTGATAAGGGTACCTGGGGCTTACCTCAAAAATAAATTAAAATTCCACTGCCACTCCCAGTCTAGGATTTTGAGTGACACCTGAGACTGTCAAAGTAAATAGTATATTTCAAAATGGAGTAAAAATCCCCCTACCTAAGCCTGACATCTCATCAGTAAGATGGTTACAATTTATCTGGTTTAAGATCTAGCCTGATATAATCGCCTACTCTGTCACTAGTGCTGGAAGGGAATAAAATGCATATTTAAATTTTTTTTTGAGTAATGGAACCTCACTATGGGATAATTAGAGAAATATGCCTCTGAAATATCTTTGGATTTTCCAAGTAGAACATTCACTTTTTTTATCAGTGCTGTTTAATTTTCAATGAATAAATACACAATTGTTGCTTTAAAAGTTCAGTTAGAGAAGATCTGATAGCTCAGGGACTTGGATGTGGTACTCCATGGAGACTGTGATGTTTGAGTCCCAACTGGCTGTTCAGGAGGGGAATGAGCCACAAGAACAGAAAGTCTATCCCAAGGCCAAGAACAGTCTTAAAAGGGAATTTCAAAACCAATTACTTAAGTTGGGGCTCTATTTAACCTCTTCACTCAATGTGCATGTAAAACAATCTGGCAGAGGCCCTTTCCTTTCGTTATCAAACCACAGTGTCAGGTGTGAAACATTGTGAATAGTAATTGGTGTGTCTTTCTTGATCTGGCATCCATGTTTTCTAAGACATCTTGAAGTATAATCATTGAGGTTTTTTAATGCATATTTGTCTGTGAAGACTACCACTTCTGAGGGCATATTTTTGGATAGAAGGGCCAGGATTCTTTTTAACCGCTGAAGAATCCCATCCCTTTGCAAAACCTAGGGTAGAAATCAAAGACTTGAACAAGAAGTTTCTTATTGAAAAGCAATATCTTAGTGGTTTACATGAGTTTGAATTACAACTTTGGCATATCTTTTGCGCAGACCTTAAATGGATGCTCTCTGTTCTTTTTTTTGGAACATATGCCATTTCTGTATAGTGACAGCAACAGAAAGTTAGATTAGCAAGTGAAAAATGAGCTCTGTATTTCCCATTTCAGGTAAACTAGAAATTATAGATTTTAAAAATGATTTTGATATTAAAAACCATGACCCAACTATCAGTTCATCAGTCAAATAAATATAATAAAATACGCTAAAGGATGTATTTTGTCTTCTGATATGTTGCATACCAGGAATAAATAAGCTCATCCAAATTAGGTAGGGAAAGCCTCTGTACAATACTGTAGAAACATGTCATCTCCCAACATCAAGTGTCTCAAATTCTGAGCTCCTGATTCTTTTCAGCTTCTTAAGAAGTTCAAAACCTGTTTGACATCCTTGGAACAATACCATCAATCTCTGTTATCTCTGGTAATGAGGAGGTTATCCTGGAAAATGGTTTAAATCTGATATCACAGACAGTGTGGAGTGTATTGCAGAGAGAGACCTCTGAATCACAGCAACACGGAGTCACAGGATGGTTGGAGTTGGAAGGGACCTCTAGGGATCATCTAGTCCAATGCCCCTGCTAAAGCAGGTTCACCTAGAGCAGGCTGCACAGGATCGTGCCCAGGCGGGTTTTTAATATCTCCAGAGGAGACTCCACAACAGACAGAACAAGTCTCTATACTTCCACCTTAGCTCTGCCATTGATAGAACTGAACCTGAGCTCGTCATTCTTTCTGGACTCGTGATTCCTGATGATTAATTGGATGTCTGTATCACAGTTCCACTGAGGTAGGTGGAGGGTGGGTGTATTGCCTCAGGCACTGGCCAGCACAGTCTGCTTGCATGCAGTCATGCCATGCAACATCCAAGATAATGCAAAAGTGCAGCAAATTATGGGATGGACTGTCCTGGTCACATCTCCAGGTCATGCTGCTACAGACAGGTCATAGTCCTTGCCTGAGAACAGATATCTGCAAAGATTTATTTCAAGCACTTTGTCCTCCTCACCCTCTATGAGCAGTAGCCTTAGAGTTGCAGCACTTGCCAGGGGAGTAAAGTCTTAGATTCAGTTTTAGCTTGGATAAGAGAATCCACATCCCATATCTCTTTCTGCCTCTGAAGAATGCCACATAGCACAGTGCAGAACCTGTGTGGTCTCTCCATGCTCTTCCACTGGGCTGCTCAGTTGGTTTGCAGCTGGCAGGGCTTGTGAGTTGCTGATTGGGGGATGAGAGGGGACATGGACGTCAGGCCTTAGATGTCATATGCCTGTAGACTGCAAATGATAGAAATGCATTGTCTCATGTTTCATACTTCTGTGGTCAGTCAATACATCACTACTCTTTCTTCACTGCATCCAGCTGATGGGCTAATGGCAGAAATTATTGTCATTAGTCTTTTACATTTTGTTCTGCTTTTTTATTATTCCAGGGTCATCCATCACTCCTTGTCCTCTTCTGCTTCAATGGTGATGGCTATCTTTGTTTGATCAGTAGATTTAATGACCATGATAGTTTTTTTTTCTCTCTAAAAGTCATTAATGAAAGTATTATATAGGATCTGTCTTATTAAATAAATTTACTTCTAGTGAATTCTGCTATTTTTCTTCCTCTGTTGTCTTGATAAAATTGTCTTTCAAACGAACCTGGAAGAAAATGCAGATGAAGTGAAATTGCTGTGTTGACCAACTTTACAGACTTCACAGCAATCTGTACATATTTCAATCTGAAGAACAATTTTCTACCTGATACTGAAATCTGTATCTGTTAGACGACTGCCTCTTCTTTGCTTGAAAACAAGAACATTGTATTTATTTTTTGTTGTAATTATTACTTTGTTTGGTGAGTTAATGGACTATTGTCTTGATACTTGGTTTGACCATTCTAATTTGAGTAGTGTTTTTACATGACAAGTAAGATAAATGTGGCTTGTGATTTCTTTAAAAAGAAAAGGGTTGGTTAGAGTGTGGGGGTAAAGTGAGACAGAGATTGCTATACAATGTAAGAAATCACTAACCCAAGTTTATGAAGGAATTACTAATCTCTCTATTTTATGGATCAGTTCTTAAAACTGATATAATTTAGTACACTTTACGTCAGTTATCTGTTATGCTAAGCATCATAGGCATACATTACTATCTGATGGAACTTCAGTTTTTCCAGGTTTCCAAAGTCTTGACTCTTTGGTATTTTTTTCATAATTATTGTTACTGAGGAATAACTTTAGGAAGCTGGGTTTTTTTTCTGTCTATCTCTAAAATGTGGGCTGGATACACTTTCCTTTCCTTGGTGGACCACAGATTGCTTCCAATTTAGACACACGAGTTTCTGGCGAGGCATGCAGAGGGATGGTGACCGTCCCCATCTTGTTGTAACACACAGGGTCAGGATGAAGTAATATACCAGTGGATTAGGAGGCATGCTGGGTCACTGCAGTTTAAGACATGCTTTAGCCATAGGCGTAGAAAGTTTAAAAATTTATTTAATGGAAGGTGTGCATTATGAAATCTCTTTGTATTATTTTTACTTGCTTTGCATGAATAACTTGCTCAATGACAGCTGGTGTTCCAAGCTGCCATTAGGGCTTATCTGCAGTAGATTTTTTTTTGTTTTCTTCTGGTTCCCCAGTAAGAGCAGCTAAAGGAAATGTAAAAGTGAAACAAAAAAATAGGTTGTAGCTTGCAGCAAACACATGGGGAGCATCTAACCTTTACAAACATGGAAGAGACCTTCAGCCAATTGGCAATTAGTTAGCAAAAAGTCAAATTCTTTAGTGAACACAAATCTTTATCAATTTGAAAAGTGTCTTGAGACTAGAGTAAGTAGCAACGTTGTGTTAATGTTATCAGTAGCCTTTAGGAAATAGACATAGGATACACTGGATTGTTAGAGTCTCAGTCATTCCTCACTCACATAATACACATCACACAATACACAACCTTCACATCATGCACATCTTAGAGTCATATCCTGATCTGTCATGAATCAAATGTTTTCCAACATATTTTTCTGACCATATTGCACTCTTAAAAAGGGTGATTCTCAATACATTTGCAATTTAAATTAGCAAGGACAGCTAAAAACCTTTTGTTTATACACTTCTCCCCAGTGCTTTGTACTTTTGCTATGGCAATGATTCAGAAACACACCTCTTTAACACTAAATTTACATTGTAAAAAAATTATTTATGAATAAACATTTCCTCTTACTACATCATGGTAATGCTACAGTTTACTTTAGCTAATTCTTCTCTGAATATTTGTTTGTGTAGAGGAGAGCTTGATTATAGAGATGTTTCACAAAGTTCTTAATTCATGGAACAGTTGTATAAGGGTATTTCCTTTTCCAATTTCGTGACCTCTTTTCTCTTCCCAGAGGATGAAGAGGGTTCCCTCCAGGAAACCAGGGCAGCAAATACCCTTTTGGAGAACTGAGTTCTGTATAAAGTCCTTGAAAGAACCTGTCACACAGAAAATGCAGGATCCACGTCTGCATTACACATTCAGAACAACTTGGTTTAGACAACAAAAATGAGCTAGGTATTTAAAAATATATACTGAACAAAGCTGAGACCACATAAAACTAGTGAACCATTTTCAAAAAGGTGCCTATCAGAATTGTAGAAGTATAAATGAATGGAGTGCTCTTAAATCTTTCTTCTTATTATTATTACTACTGCTACTGCTACTATTATCAGTCTCTGTTCTAGGCAGTGCTTTATCTGTTCAGTACACACAAAGGTAAGTTCTGTCCTGAAGAGTTAATGCTTTGAACTAATCTCTGGAAGAACACAGAAAAAAAAAAATCTAAATTTTAACAATACTTTCATGTAGTTCTAAAGTTGCTCCTTATGTTCATCATGGCAGAAATTAGCTTACTAAGAGGGAAAGCGGCAGTAAGGGCATGAGAGAGGGTGTTCCATGTCTGAGTAGTGTGGAAAACTGCAATCAAAAGTGAAAACAGGCAGTAGGCTCTCAAAACTGACAGGTCTGTGTGCACATGTACTAAAGGACTGAGGTGAAGGTCTGTCATATCAGCAGGGGCAGAATTAAAAAGAAACGTACCACCTTTTGGAGGAGGAAATTATGTCAGTATTTATAGGGGGAAAGACTGCTAATGTTCTAGGCGGGCTGGCAGAGATGACAAGGATGCCAGAAATACCAAAGGTGGAGGTAGTTCTAAGTACCATTAATGGATAGGGGTTGAATTTGATTAGGAAGAGGAGTGACATGATTTGGATGTTGCTTTTCCATGACAGATCCAGAGGAAAGAGGCACAAAATTACAGTTGGACTAGATAATAATTTGAAGTCCTTTCCAACTGAACTCCTATTCTCTTCTCTTCTCTTCTCTTCTCTTCTCTTCTCTTCTCTTCTCTTCTCTTCTCTTCTCTTCTCTTCTCTTCTCTTCTCTTCTCTTCTTTCTCTTCTTATCCCATCCTATGCTATAGATCAAGGTCTTATCAGGGAGAAGGAATTAGGGAAGAGGTAATGCACTTGAAAGATGCACAAGCTCCAGGTTAAAATATTAAATGTCAGCTATTAGCAAGTAACCAGGGAAAACTGTCAAAGAGAGAAGCTGCTGGGCAGAACAGGGCACAGGATGCAGAAGTGACCTGTGACTCAGCAGCACAGAGTGACCAGAGCAATATGTGCGAAGGGATGAAACAGCCAGTGGAAATCAATGCTCCAAGGACATAAGGACCACTGTCAATAGAATGGGGTTAATGGACTAGCACATATCTACAAGGGCTGAGGCACAGGTTTTGCAGAGTGTCATTACATCATTTTGGCAGACCCCAGTCCAAAGAAAGATTGGATTTTCTTTGATTTCTAAATTGTGGGCCTTACCATTAGTTAAGAGGGTTTTTTTTATTAAAAGGGGATAAGATACTTACCTACTCCTTGTTTTGTCCTTACACATACAACAAAATCCACAGTTCTGGATCTCTTCCTCAGCTATTTTGTCCCTAAATGATAAAAAGCTTGAATGTTTATATTTTATGAAAGTGTGTATATGATTTCTATCATGTCTGTTCATCATATTTTCTATATCTTTAGTACGTATAACTTTTCATGGCATTATTTCTTCCATGTAGTGCAAGTGCACTTAATCCTCAGAAGAATTTTAGATTAGCCAGATAATTTACTTTTTTCATAAAGAAACAAAATAATGTTTGTATTAAAGTTCACAAAGAGAGTGAATGCTTTATTTTTAAACACAGAAAGTGAACTTTTCATAGGGATTTCAGCAAATAGTTTCACCTCAGTTCTTTCAGGCATATAGTGATTCTTATGTTGCATAAATGATGGAATTATTGGCTTCCCCGCCATGCTTTAGCTGGTATCCTGTGGTTCTTTGGGTTTGATTCATGTTAGGAATCTCCAAATATAATCATGGTAGCCAAGTTTCAGGCAAAACAGGTGATTTTTTTCCGGTTAGAGTGCTTTATTTGGCTATTACAGAATGAAAACGTGTAATGAAAAAAGCAAAACACTTCTGTATACACTGCTGGGTTAGAAATACTGTGAGGCTGTTGCTGCCTGGGATGAGAACTTTCAAATCATAAGGCACATTCCTTTAGTGGGGCATGGACATTTGTTAAATCAAACATGATGAATATTAAAATACCTTTAAAAATCCAAGTTAATGAAACCCTTTATCTCACTGTGAGCTTTCTGGAATATCAGAAACTACAGGTAGCATGTTAATGAAACCCTTTATCTCACTGTGAGCTTTCTGGAATATCAGAAACTACAGGTAGGATTTCTTCCTAATTTTCCCAAGTGCTGCAGTAAAATCTGAAATGTCAGGAGCAATGGCTTACAGGTTTGGCCTCCTCTTGCTCTTCTTGTTCCTGCTCTTCTTGAAAAATCTGGAAAAAAAAAAAAAAAAAAGAAAAGAAAAAAGAAAATCCAATCTCTATGGATGTTATCTAGGAGAACTGAAAACTGAAGAACTATGGAAACTGAAGAGATGTTTCTCACTCTCACAGTTGGATTCTTCCCTTTACAAACTGTTCCAATATATTTCTATCACAGAATTCCTTCCTCATCTCTCTTACAAGCTGAAGTACTGTTAGAGAAGTTCTCCATTCCCTAACAAGTATCTTATTTTATTTAAAATGTCCTCCTATGGAAGACTTCCCATATGGTAACCTCTCTGTTGCCCTATGCTCTTACAGGCCTCACCTAAACTTCCCTGGGATGACCAGTATTGGGTCTTGTGATCAAAATGTGGAAAGACCATGCATCGGCACAGTGGCTTTATGATGTTTGCTGTTTTGCTTGCTACTAATTCACCTTTTTAATAGCAGTTTCTTCATCTGATGACGCCTGGCCACTGAACTTTCATTTTCAGAGAACTGTTCCAATTTCTTCTCATAAATTGTGTTATTTCACTGAGGGACTTGTTACTGTAGCATAGTACAGATACCACAAATTTACATGAATTTAAAAAAATAATGAAGGAAAGAAAATAATTTAGGAAGTCTTTGCCAAAGAATTGTTCTGTGATACTGGGGTGAAATTCATCATCTTTCTAAGAGTGAAAAAGAAAAAAGAAGCATGGCTGGTCTAACAGCACTGAAATTAGAAATAGGGAATTACATAGAAATAAAGAAGTCCACTGCAGGAAAAAACAAACAAACAAACAAACAACCAGTTAAAGGATAAAATACTTGTAAACAAGAAAGGACACTTAAGACTTCACAGTGAAAGCACACTATGCAGCAAAAAGATTCTTCAACCACACAAGGAAGGACAAAAAGTCCTTCTTCAAATATGTTAACAACAAAAGGAGGGGCAAGGAAAACCTCCATTCTCTGTTGGACTTTGAGGGAAATATAGTTAACAAAGATGACGAGAAAGCTGAGGTACTTAATACCTACTTTGCCTCAGTTTTTACCAGTAAGACAGGTGGCCCTCAGGACAACTCATCTCTGGAGGTGGTCAACAGAGATAGGAAGCCAAATAGGCCCCTTGTATTCCAGGAGGAAATAGTTGGTGATTTACTGAGCCATCTGGATCCTCACAAGTCTATGGGACCAGATGGGATCCATCCTAGGGTGATGAGGGAGCTAGCAGAAGAACTCGCCAAGCCGCTCTCCATCATCTTCCAACAGTCCTGGCTCACTGGGGAGGTCCCATATGATTGGAAATTGGCCAATGTTACCCCAGTCCACAAAGAGGGCTGCAAAGCTGACCCTGGCAACTACAGGCCTGTCAGCCTGACCTCGGTGCCTGGCAGGGTTATGGAGCAGATCATCCTGAATGGAATCACACAGCACCTTCAGGATGGACAAGTGATCAGACCCAGCCAGCATGGGTTTAGGAGGGGTGGGTCCTGTCTGACCAACCTGATCTCCTTTTATGATCAAGTGACTCACCTGGTGGATGAGGGGGAAGCTGTGGATGTGGTCTATCTGGACTTCAGCAAGGCCTTCGACACTGTCTCCCATAATATACTCCTGCAAAAGCTGGTAGCCCATGGCTTGGACAAGTGTACTCTACGCTGGGTTAAGAACTGGCTGGAGGGCCGGGCCCAGAGAGTGCTGGTGAATGGGGCTGCATCTAGCTGGCGGCCAGTCACTAGTGGTGTTCCCCAGGGGTCAGTGTTGGGTCCAGTCCTGTTTAACATCTTTATTGACGATTTAGATGAGGGGATTGAGACCATCATCAGCATATTTGCTGATGACACCAAGTTGGGAGGGAGTGTCGACCTGCTGGAAGGCAGGAGGGCTCTGCAGAGGGATCTGGATAGACTGGAAAAATGGGCTGATTCCAATGGGATGAAGTTCAATAAGGCCAAGTGCCGGGTGCTGCACTTTGGTCACAACAACCCCCTGCAGCGCTACAGGCTGGGCACAGAGTGGCTGGAGAGCAGTCAGACAGAAAGGGACCTGGGGGTACTAATTGACAGGAAGCTCAACATGCGCCATCAGTGTGCCCAGGTGGCCAAGAAGGCCAATGGTATCCTGTCCTGTATCAAAAATAGCGTGGTCAGCAGGACAAGGGAAGTGATCCTTCCCCTGTACTCTGCATTGGTGAGGCCACACCTGGAGTATTGTGTTCAGTTCTGGACCCCTCAGTTCAGGAAAGACATTGAGGTGCTGGAACGGGTCCAGAGAAGAGCAACATGACTGGTGAAGGGACTTGAACATAAGACCTATGGGGAGAGGCTGAGGGAGCTGGGGTTGTTTAGTCTAGAGAAGAGGAGGCTTAGAGGTGACCTCATCACTCTCTGTAACTACCTGAAGGGAAGTTATAGCCAGGTGGGGATTGGTCTCTTCTCCCAGGCAGTTAGCAATAGGACAAGGGGGCATGGGCTTAAACTCTGCCAGGGGAAATTTAGGCTGGATATTAGAAAGAAATTCTTTACAGAGAGAGTGGTCAGGCATTGGAATGGCCTGCCCAGGGAGGTGGTGGACTCGCCGTCCCTGGAGGTTTTTAAACTGAGATTGGACATGGCACTTAGTGCCATGATCTAATGAACGGACTAGAGTTGGACCAAGGGTTGGACTCGATGATCTCTGAGGTCTTTTCCAACACAGTCGATTCTGTGATTCTGTGATTCTGTGATATGTACATATCACAGAAGGGTGAATAGAAGACAGCCTGCTGTCTTTGTCTGAAGCAGGAAAATAGGAAATAGAATAAACTAGAAATGCAAATGTGGAATGGTCTTAAGGAAAGCCAAAAAGATTCAGGACGCAACATCTTAAAGGCATAAAGAGTATGAAAAAACATCTCCTTCTCAACACAGAAGTAGAAAGCTTGCCAGTGGTCAAAGTGTCAAGGTGAGTTAAAAGAAGACAAGACCATAACAGATAAGTTAAATTAATGGTTTGTATTACTGTTCATTACACAAAAGTTTTCCATTTTGCAGCCCTTCTCTTCAAGAGGAATATGCTGAAGAACTGCAAATGGAATCCCAGAACAGACCAGTCCAGACTGTGCTCATTCACACAGAATCACAGAATGTCAGGGATTGGAAGGGACGCTGAAAGATCATCTAGTCCAATCCCCCTGCTGGAGCAGGAACACCTAGATGAGGTTACATAGGAAGGTGTCCAGGCGGGGTTTGAATGTCTCCAGAGTAGGAGACTCCACAACCTCCCTGGGCAGCCTGTTCCAGTGTTCTGATACCCTTACTGAGAAGAAGTTTCTTCTCAAATTTAAGTGGAACCTCTTGTTTTCCAGTTTGAACCCATTACCCCTTGATCTACCGTTGGTTGTCACCGAAAAGAGCCTGGCTCCATCCTCGTGACACTCACCCTTTATACATTTGTAAACATTAATAAGGTCATCCCTCAGTCTCCTCTTCTCCAAACTAAAGACACCCAGCTCCCTCAGCCTTTCCTCATAAGGGAGATGCTCCACTCCCTTCATCATCTGTGTTGCCCTGCACTGGACCCTCTCCAGCAGTTCCCTGTCCTTCTTGAACTGAGGCGCCCAGAAGTGGACACAATATTCCAGATGTGGTCTCACCAGGGCAGAGTAGAGGGGAAGAAGAACCTCTCTCGACCTGCTAACCACTGCCCTTCTAATACACCCCAGGATGCCATTGGCCTTCCTGGCCACAAGGGCACAGTGCTGGCTCATGGTCATCCTGCTGTCCACCAGGACCGCCAGGTCCCTTTCCCCTACGCTGCTCTCTAATAGGTCATTCCCCAACTTATACTGTAACCAGGGGTTGTTCCTACCCAGATGCAGGACTCTACACTTTTCCTTGTTATATTTCATTAAATTTTTCCCTGCCCAACTCTCTAGCCTGTCCAGGTCCCGCTGGATGGCAGCACAGCCTTCTGGCGTGTCAGCCACTCCTCCCAGCTTGGTGCCATCAGCAGACTTGCTGATAGTACACTCTATTCCGTCATCCAAGTCATCGATGAATATATTGAATACTGCTGGCCCCAGTACTGACCCCTGAGGCGCTCCACTAGATACAGGCCTCCAACTGGCTCTGTCCTTGTGACACTCACGTTCTTAACGATCTGTGTATTGTGAGTAGTCATTTGATATTTACCTTAACTTTGGCACCAAAACATATTGCCAATCTTTTTAGAGATATCAGGGGAACTGGAAACTGCTCATACCCATTTTCATGTTAGGTAAAGTGGCTACACCAGGAAGAAATTGTAGAATCAGAACATGTGTTCAAATACAATGGGTAAGTGCCTAATTGACTTTTGATCTAAGAAACATGTCTCACAAATCAATTCAACTTCTTTCAAGGAGTAATAAGCAAGTGGAGCAAGATGATACAAAAGGATCTGAAGATATCCATTTGTAGAGACTCAAAGAAACTAAACTGCCACACGTTACAAGGGAAACTCCTTGTGTATATAAATTATTTTTGAAATGATGGGAAAAAATGATCAGGAATTTGGAGGAATTTTACTGGAGGAATTTTACTAAGATAGTCTCCCAGGGAGCTATGATAGAGGCTGCACTGCTCAATATACATGCCAGCTGATAATGACGAAGTTTCAGGATGTTGATACATTCACTAACCCTACAGGAGAGGCTTTCAGATGGTCTCGAGTCTTCAGCAAGTGGGATGTCAGCTGAACTGCAACACTGACAAACACAAAATCATCAGCATGGGAAAAACAGCATGAATATATTAACTAAGCTACTGCTGCTCAGGAACATGGCATAAGAATGACCTTTCTGAGTCAGGTCCATCTAGCCTAATATTCTGCCTGACCAAGGCAAATAGCAAAATTTGAGAGGTATGAAAAGTCAGCTAATGTCCCTTTCTCAGCTCCTGACTATCTGTGATGCATGAATCTCCTTGAACCAGCAACTTTCCCTCTGCATTATTTAATAGCCTTTGATGCATTTTTTCCTTCATGAATTTGAAGGAAAGTCAAATTCCTCATGCCTTTTCTGGGCTCACACCAAGCTTTGTGTATTTTTTGTAGCAAGTAGTGACCAAAATGGCCTCAGCTATGGACTGACATTGTTCAGCAGTCCTTATGCCAGCCCTACACGTGATGTAGCACATGAATGTGATGCATATGCTGAATACTGAAACAACTTTTACAAGGTGCACTTAGTTCAAGAGACCTAAGCTAATCATCCTTGCTGTAGAGGTAAGCCTCTTTGTCCTTGGGGCCTGCAAACTTGGTGCTTCTGGCTGTGGCCATTCATGAAATGTAGTTCGTTACCCCTGTAGAACAGTAACAGTTTTTAACTCTTTGAAATGTAGAGGATATTGTGACTCTTTTCCTCAGAAATCTGTTCTTGGATTGTCCCCTGGCTTGGATTATTCCCTGGTACACAAGAAGTATGACTTCTTATGAGCCTGTGAGTTTCCTGGACCAGGGAACATCTTTTATGCATAATTGGACATCACTTAATAAGCATAATCGTAAATACATTAATATCATAACACCCTCTACTCCATCCTTTTGACCTTACCTACATCATGCATATTTATTATTTCTGCTGATACAAACAGTAACCTTCTACCTTGCATTAGATTCACATTTTCATTCACTACTTGAGAAAACAGAGAGGGAGGGAGGAAGGGAAGGCTGCAGAGTGAAGGAGGGAGGGAAGAAGGAAGAGAGGGACTTTTAGCATTCTGTAGCTGAGCTGCCTGATGTAATGTGTTAGAGGATATAGGTGCCACTAATGTGCAAAGAGCTTGAAGAATGACCAGACAGTGCCAAGCCCACAGCACATGTTGTCAGCAGGCCTAACAGAATAATAAATCAACCTGTCTAGTGTCGAGGGTCAGGTAGTTTGATGTTCAAAGCTGTTTGGCCAGCCTGATCCAGCCAGGCATATTCATTTCCAAGCCGCTAGCACTATTATGACAGTATAATCATCCTAAAGCAGTGACTGCCCTGTGGTGCTTTGGGCTTTAAGATCCCAAAGGGGAAAGTATCTGGAAGAAGGGAGTAAAGTGCCGCTTAGTTTCAGGTCTTATGCTTCTACTGTAATTATTTTTCCTAAGCAGTACTGAGAAGAACATAGAAAACTGCTTGGCAGATAAGGTTTTCCTATTATTTCTGGGTAGGACAATGATGCTTAACCTCTTCCAGCTGGGTGAGCCATACGGGCTCATAGGGGCAGGTAGGGACAACAGAATCGTCCCCCTTCTGTTCACTTGACCGTATACATACTTAAAAAAACATGTCCCATTTTGAGTAAGTGGAGGGTACAAAGCAAAATATGAATAAGTGTTCCCCTCTAAGCACAGCTACTGTACATTTTGGCAGTCGAGTCACTTCCTTATAGATCTCATTCCTGCTGTGCTTTTTACCTGCATTCTATGATGTTTAGATGGGCTGGAGGGAAGACAACCTACTGCTGGCCGTGCTGAGCTAGAATCACCTTCCCATACATATATTTTCTCAACTCAGAGTTTGTAGGGCTGGATAGGTACAGGGAAGCTGCAGTAGGAATTGCAGACCCGTCTGAAACTTCCCATGTTGAGGAGCTTTAATTAGCCTCGCTAGTTGGGAGTATTCAGGGAGAAAGGTTAAGGAAGCAAATCAGGGTAATTACAGGCTGGAGGTCCCAGGAGTTCAGATCAAGTTATCTTCCCTGGCCCTAATCTCTGAGAAAGACTCTGTTAATACCGCGCTGTCCCTGCCGCTGCTGCAGGGCTGCTGGTTTTCATGCCTGGCACACGATGACTTCCTAAAGGGCTGTTCTGCCCTGGATCCCCACGAGGCAGGTCAAGCCACAAACCCGGGTGAGCCAGGTCACAAATTAGAATTCCCCCTCAGTGCTTTTGGGTGGTAATACTGGTAGGACCCAGGTCTCCACCAGAGCATTCACAGATCTGCAGTCTATAAATCCATTCAGCCATGTCCGGGGGTCTTTGCGCTCCTACACCACACCCCAACTTCTCTCACAGCAACTTCATATACAATCATCACCTCTTCACCGCTGTTTCCCATTGCTGTGAAAGTTCTCTTGCACCTTTCCCTCCTCCCCAGCTGCTGTTTGTTGCAGGCTATACTGTCAGCATACTGATATTTCTGATGTTATATAAATTAGTGCCCAAAATATTAGAAATAAAATGTCACAGGTGAAGTTGTGCTAAAGCAGGCAGCTGTGGTACTGAAATATCCAACTGTCAGAAGCAAATTGACGTGAGTAAAAATGATGTGGAGCAGAAAGGCTGGCACTCATTTTACATAGCAAGTAATTCTGCAGCCTAAAACAAGTCTTAGAAGAGCAGGTGTGTGAGAGACATAAGGAAACTCACCAGATACAATATGGAGGCAGCTTCAGTGGGAATCTGGCTTGGTCCAAATGTAAAAAAAAAAAACCTACACAACAACCCCAAACAAAAATCCAAAAGCAAAACAAATTTCCAACTCCAAAATGAAAGACCACTCCACCAAACCTATAAAGCCATTAAGTTTAAACAGTGTGTAGAGGGAAGATTCAGCAGGAGAGGCTTCACGAGTAGTAGACTGGGAATTTGAATAGTTTGCTTCCAGAGTTTTTTTCAGAGATTTGTAAACTCTCATGTTTGAGAGTTTATTTTGTTCAGAGGAACACCTATGGTTATAATGTAAGTCATAATCGTATGTAGTTCTTTAATTATTTCATACATTCCAAGTGGACTTTATTTCCACTGTGAAATATTATTTCAGTGATTTTTTTTTCCCCAGAAAATTACTCTGCTCACTTAGCCCTCATGAATACACTGGTTATGTTTTGCTCAAACTAGAGAAAGTCTCATTGATTTTTGTTTTTCTTGACATACCTAAATCCCGTGAAGGACTTTTTGCCAATTAAGATCAAAAGTTGTTAAATTACTGGACTGGCAACAGCACTGGAATCTCTTACTCAGACACAATGCAACAAAGTCAGCTCTTAGCAGCTCCTTTCCACAGGTGCAGAGACCACGATAATTCTTGATGTCTATGTAAATGGCTTTGAGAAATGTATAAGAAGTCATTTGTGTAAATAGGCAACTCAAGTCATTATCAGAAGAGTGCCTAACTGGAATATTTAAATGCAAGACAAAAGACAAAAACCGGATTTGATCAATGCATGCCTATAAGTATATAGCTAAGATTTAAAATATAAAAATTGATTTTTCATATTGTAATTTCAAAGACACCGACAATGTTAAATGCTCCTGAAAAATCTCACCTATATATTCCAATAGGAACCTTTGTAAAGATGAGGCATTAGAACAGGGAATATCATGCTCTCAGCAGTAGTTTTAGGCAGCGTAATAATAAAAGTAGAACAACAGAGTGTAAAACCAGAGCAAGGCAACAAACAGTGAAGACAGAGGGCAGAAAGGACCACTTGATGTAAAAATGACATATATTCTTTGGCCGTAGCAGTTAAATCAGTACTCTTGATAGCAGTGTTGGATTGTGTGTTATCAAGCTAGACCAGCCAGAGAACAAAAGTTTCATCTCAGAGACTGAAGGGGAAAACTATGAATTAGAATGGGGCGAGAAAATATAAGGAAAGAAAATGTCCAAAGCGTGACATACTGTTTTTGCCAGTGAGCTAAACGAGGAGACGTTTCGTAAGGGTTTTGCCCTTCCGATGCTTTTATGGTTTGAAATATAAGGGTGTCACTGTGTGATACGTTGTCTTTGGCAGCAAAGCTGGCTTGAAAGGTCCCAAGATCCATGACCAATTTACTGCCCCATCAGATACGTTAGTAAAGGCTTATGGTTCTGTCTGCCAAACTGGGTAACTCAGTCACAATAACCATTCAAATCTACCCAGTACTAAAAATAAAACCATTTTGGAAGGTGGGGTAACATGGGTATGAGACATGAGCTTTGCTGCTGAAGTACAATACAGTATCTAGCAACAACAAGAGAGTTATGCAATCTTCCACTTGAATAATGCCACTTATGCAGCTGTGTTCATGGTATTTGATAGGACTAACCTCACACATCCTGATATTAATGGATTTATTCCCATAATCTCATAAGAGTATGCTGTGTGTATAGGGAAGATAGCTACCGTATATATAGCTACCGTAACCAATTTGTACTTGGTGAGTAAGGAATTCTCTCCAATAAAAACATTTCTTCCTGTTGATTCATCTCGTGTCAGGTTGCTGTTAATTTCAGAGAATTAAAATTATTTCTTGTTTATTTCTACGTACATGTATATTAAAAAAAAAATAAATCCAGTAAGTGCTTGCTGTTTCACTAACTTAGGTTTTAGCTGCTTTTTTTTTTAATTAAGAAGTGCATGTTCAACCTGGTACAGAACAATATTTAAATGTTGTGGGAGGTGGGAACTTTTAATTTCCAAAATATTCTGAACTATTACTATAGCTAGTCTAATAATGCAGTATTTAGAATAAACCTGATAACAGCTGTTTCCCTATACAGTTTGTGTTTCTTTAAGCTATACGTACTTAAATTGTTGTAAAGTAGAATATGAATGCTTGTTAATTATGTGCAATGCATTACTATTGGCACTTGTTATGTTTCATAGTGTAGTGGGTGTGGATAGTATATTCTGGATCTACAAGAAGGAAGTGATTGACATCAAATGACCTAAAATGAAGCATGGACTCTGTAGTACCTTGTGTACCATCAGGCAGAAAAACACAATGATCTTCTGGACTTTGCAACAGTGAAGAAAAAGAATAAGAATTTTTAAAAATGCATTCTAGAGATTTCCTCTGCAATATTTTAATGGTCTTATGAATTTCTTGATAATTTTATTTAAATATTTTAGTGCAATTCATTTGAGTTTGTTTTTCTTGTTCCTAATCCTTTCAAGATCAGGTCTTGAGCAATGTGGATAATTGGAGATTAGTGGCAGACTGCTAGTCTTAATGCACTGAGTTATAATGAGGCACCTGCAATGTTTTTCCAATGTGTAACAACCAGTTGACCCTGCAGCCTGTGGTTAATGCAAAGCAGAACTGTGCATTTGGTGGCCATAACAGCGACATGTGGGTGGCATTTTACCTAGTATATGTAAAGATAAAATGTTTTTCAATTCCTCTGCAATCTTTGTTTTTGGAATTATTCAGAGAGCTCTTTTCCTGAGCAGCCTGTTGCTGTGTGTTTTGTGACACACTCCAAATGGAATTTTCTATATGGTTTAATGCAATGTAAAGGTATTTTTGTTACTGAGCAGTTTACAGCCAAGCAAATCACCTGTGTGCTTTCTATCCATCCTGGGTAAGGGGCAGGATGGGGATTACAGGGTTTTCCTGCCCTCCTCCCAACATACCCTTTTATCCCATGAGGAAAGTGCCTCAGTTTCCCACAGGGAACTGACCCAGCATGGGAGGGTCATCTGTATCCTCACACGCCTCAAGAGTGTGCACCGGTCCGGAGAAGTGACCAGCTCTGCCATTCAGACTGCGATGGTGTCCGACCTTGTCTGCTGCACAGATCTCCTGTTCACTGGCTGATCTTGAGGTGGCCTTGCTGAAAGAACTCCCTGCCATTTCGAAATGACAAAAATCTACCTACAACACTGAAAGCAGATGTGCTCTTCTGCTTGAAGGTCAGCACTTGACCTAAAGGTCTCAGAGGTCTCTTGAAACAGATGGTGCAGAGTTTCCAGACACAGAGCTGCAGCTCCTGAAGCACTGAGGTGCTGCTCAGTCCCAGCACCCTGAGCTGCCCGGCCCCAGCACACGGATTTGCAGGGTCAGTGTTTGGAGCCGCAGGACCTGGGGCGGGTGGTGTGGCTCATGGAGTGGTCACCAGGCTGGCCTGCCTGAGTTCTATGGAGAGCAGGCTGAACAGAAATGTGTCTGGAGTCCTGTTTGTCCAGAGTTTGGGGAAATGAGTCATGGCCAGACCCTCCTCCTGGAGACAAGTGTCTATTACTTCTCTTTGATAGAATTCAGCTGGGCTTACCCTTGAGATTAGGAAAACAGAAACACCTATAAGAATAAATGCTAAAGGATGGCAAATTGCAAAGGTTGATAGAGATTTTGAGAGATTAAGCATTTTAGGTGGTAATTTTTCTCACTTAGAAGTTTGAAACAACAAGATTTAAAACTTCAATTAAACAGTTAAAAGCCCCCGGAATATCAAAACCATATTTAAAATTTACAGGTACTGGTGCATGCTGATTGACCATATCATTTTCCTCCAGATCTTCATTTCTCGGGAAAAAAAAGATTTTGAATTTTTATAATTGCTTTGACTAGGATTTTTTTTTTTTTTTCAGGGATGGAGAATGTTTTTTTTTTTCCCAAATATCTCATTGCAAAGCAAATGGTTACAATTTCCTAGGCACTGAAAGACCAGCGTCAAACTGCCACTTACCACTTCAGAGCCCCTCACCATTCCATCTCTCCAGTTTCTGAACTTGCTGTAACCTACGTGCAGCATTCTGTGGAGAGGAACGCACAGCTGATGTGATGATGCAGGTACAACTTTTCAGAGCATGGTAATTCTGTTTCATGGAAGCCCCTATGTTGTCAACATTGTTTTCAATTGGCATGGGGACAAAACCAGAATCAATTGAATGTTTTTCTGAAATGATTGGTTTGAGGTGAAAAATCTTGGATTTTCAAACTGGACATGCTTTCTCTGTCTCTGCCGTCAGAAGTGACCAATACCCTTGAATCTTGAATACCTCCCTGATTAAACCTTCACCTAAACGGACATGTTTTCTGCAAAATATTTTGGCTCTGACAAAACAGCATATTTTGATGAGATTTCATTTATTGGAAATGTTCTGACCAGCTCCAGACGTGTACTTTAGATATGCATGGATAGTTTCGATTGCCTAGAAAGAACCACCTAGTAGACAGAGAGGATTTGTCCAAAGCAATTATATTTTATCTTATTTTGGTTTCAAACCGTTTGTGACCATTCAAGATCATGCTTGTAGTAAAACAAAGCGATGCGGTCAAAACTGCAGCAAGAAGCTGAACTGTAAAAGACAAATACATCCATATATTGTTTGTCTTGCAGTGAAAATTAATATTATGCTGCTAGAGAATTCTGTCCACATCTGTAGCAAATAAAAAAGAGAGAGAATTATAGGATATTATATTCTGAGGAGCAATGTGACCAGTGAGGCAGAACTTGATCCACATTTGCCAAGTTACAGCCTGATAATACACCATCAATTCTGAATTATACCGATCCAGGATGGTGCTTCATAATCTAAGGAATTACTTCAAACAATTCAGCAAAGTTCCAAGATCTACTGCATTGAAAGCAGCAGAAAGATCCATCAGAAGGAGTACTGTAATTTAACTTGAATCAGCAGCTGGTGATAAATCATTTGTGACCTTAAGTAAAGCAATCCCAGTACTGTGGTACTCCCTGAAGCCAGACTGAAACCTCTCATATAATCCATTCCCAGATAAAATTGCTGGTAGTAAAAGGGCAACTACTTGCTTCATCTTTCCCTTCCTCACAGCCCAAAAAAAGAGTGCTGGTCCAGTTATCACCGGGCAGAACAGAGATCTGCAGTGTAAGAGAGGGAAAGCTTTCACCGCTTCTGCTAACAAAGAACAGCTGCAATTTTCGGCAGATCAGGAGACCTGCAGAAAGCAAAGAGTCATTAACCATGTTAGCTATAAATGAAGGAAAGTGCTGAAAGACTGTCCACGAGCAGCCATATGGGCCAAGAGTCAAAACCAGGAGTAATGGAGCATGATTGCTTTCCCAACTGTGTGATCTCAGCAAGAAGCAAATACAAATGTATAACACTTGCAGATATAGGCACTGGTAGCGTAATTACCAGCCGTAGTGCTGAACAGTCGCAGCTGATTAGAAATTCACTCTGTACTCGCTGAATTCCTCACAGGAGGCAGCTGAAGAATTGTGCACAAGGAGTGATTTGTGGAGCAAAATGTGATCAATAGCACAAAATAAGGCTTCAGGTCTGGTTTTCCTCATTAATAACAGGACAAGAAAAAGTAGATCTGGCCGGATCAAAAGCAATGTGCTAAGACTCTACAATAGCTCAGTGCTTTAGGAAACTGATTTCTGGTCTAAACTGCCTTTGAAATAATTCCACATCATGAGCTACTGTCTTCACCTTAGTCAAGTCCCGTTATCACCAAAGCAGATAAAGTAAAGCACAGAAAACTGAGGATGAATCGGGAACTTCACAGACTGATTTTGATTTTAAATTGAAAAACAAAAACAAAAAAAAAAAAAAAACAAACAAAAAAAAATTATTTGTACAAGATGGTTAGGTGGATTAATCTTATGAGATTAATAAAACATTGATTCTCTCATTTAGTCTTGTTGACTTGGAAGACTTTGGTGGGTTGATCACATTACTGCATAATCCTAGTAGAAGCAAGTATGATATATGCAAGACAAACTGTAAATTTTGATCTCTATCAGACAAGCACA
The DNA here is from genome assembly GCF_964273445.1 of Streptopelia decaocto. Lineage (NCBI taxonomy): Eukaryota > Metazoa > Chordata > Aves > Columbiformes > Columbidae > Streptopelia > Streptopelia decaocto. Next base: position 101,891,236 of record NC_138656.1, on the reverse strand, counting down.
GAGATCAAAACAGGAATAACTCGACTCTGCCTTTAATGCGGATCATCTTCTACGAGACTCATTATACCATACTTTTTCTGGTTGGTTGCCCAAAGAGTTTCAGTAGTTCTCCGCCACACTTAGACTAGTGCTGAAACAAAAAACCACCCTTTTCTCATGTTAAATATAGTGGAAACATAGCAAAGAAAGAGAGAAAGGAATAAAATACCACCACTCCCAAAGAGTCATGGATTTTTATACTGACTGCATCTTGATTGTAAGTTTTAATGATCTGGGTCTGGGACTCCATTAGTGTTTAATAAATAATGATGATGATACCCTACCTGCACAATGCATGCGAAGCTCCCATTGATGTCGATGTGAGTTCTTGGCGCAGACTGATGGCAGGATACTCCTGTGACAGAGATGAATTTTCCATTAGAACAAAATGAGAAAGACCTGTCTCAGTCAGCAGAATTCACAGCAACAATAGACATTCCTCAGGGGCTCGGTGAAAGATGCCCATCCTGGGTGGCTGAAAGCAAATTGGGTGGGAAGCAGTGCGGCAGACTTGGACAGCCACAAAACCAATTTGGGCTGAAGTAAAATGGCCCTGATATAAAAAAGAAAACATGTAATTATATCCATATTTAATTTGTATCATCTGGAAATCGTGACTTTCCTTCTCATCACACCATAGGGAAAATTGCTCTTTTTTTCTATGAAGACAAAACATGAAATTAGTATTGGGGGAGGAGGAGGAGAGAGGATGTGGATGCATTGAACTACCTTTTGAAAGCCATCTTTAATTTAGAGTGGATAAAGGAAAAACGAAATGCCATTTTGGTAAACAACAGAAAACCATTACCCACTCAGAAATTTGGACAGTGAACCAGACCATTCAGTTGGATGTTTTTCCTCAAGGATTTTGTAAAAAATACAGAGACAAGGAATTGATGTGAAACCAGCTTTGTGTGAGACAGAGAGACAGCTAAGCACAACAGGGGCACAGAGAGAAAGCTCTTACAGTGTGGTCTTGAGAAAAAAAAGAGAAAAGAAAGCTTTTAGCAAGAATTGGCTGAAAAGACCTGAATATGTAAGCCAAGAAAAAGTCTCTCTGCTAGTTTGACATTAATTTTGTTGTGGAAAAGGGATGTATTTTCTGTGAGTAAAGAACAGCATCTGATTTTGTTATTAGCTTCTTCTCTTGGAAGACTGCATATTTTTCTTGACCATTTGAGCCAAAAGAAGTAACACTTTCTAGCATTTTCTAAGATGATCAATGAAAAAAAAGGAAAAATATAAGGAAACACAAGCAACTCAATTACGTTTTTGATAGATGGTTAATAATAATAGACGGTTAATAATAATAGAGTGTTGCTAGGTGAACAAGTATATTTTCAGGAGCAAACCCATAATTATTAGAACACATGCCTTAGAAAAACAGCTTGAAAGGATGAATTTGGTAAGGGGAATACCTTTGCTTCAGTCTTTATGTTTGATTAATGATCCCAACCAAAAATCACGTCTCAAAATAGGTGATTAAAATGGCACAGGAAACCACCATCCACTTAAGTGAAAAATCAAAGCTAAAAATAGTTATATGCAAGAGGGAGGACAAATTTTGACTGTCAGTGAAATAAACAAATTAAACCAGAAAACTTCTAGTTTTGTTTTTTTCCACTTTAAAGTATTATGTACAGTACAGGGTCAGGATTATTGGCAGTTTCTGTTGTTTTGTAATAACCACTTTTGGATGTGCAGAGCTGGGGTATCTGTCTAGTAAGTGTGCATTTTCAAAATGCAAGATTGACCGTTGATGTCTCTTTAAAATTGTACAAATGACGTACCCAAAACCCACAGTGGTATTTCAAAATTTTAGTCTGGATTTCTGTAAGGGCTAGTAGAAAACTGTCATTTTAATTCAATAATATCATCAGCTTTTATGGCCCCAAATAGTGATCTCAACAATTTGTTTTACTCTTATTACAGCTTTTACAGAGCACAGTGCAAAGAATGTAAATATTTCTTGACCTACTTGTTGGTGCAAATGGAAACGGGAAAATATTTATTGCTGAAACAAAAGTACAATCTGTTTTGCTTAATTATGATAGTTTTGGGAAAATATTCTTGCATAATGCCATATAAAGTAGTAAGAGAAAAAATAGCTAGCTGTTCTTTTCTATCATGTGCCTCAAATAGGTCCAGGTAAGATGTATGAAAACTTGTAATTTCATATTGAATTTCTTATTTAAGATATATTTTGGAAAGCTATAGTATTTTAAAATACAATAGCTATTGCTTGTGTTGGGAGGAGCACTGTTGAAGTGCTGGGAGAAGTTACAGATTTCAGTGTAATGTCATTTAAACTGATGTCTGAAACTGTAGGGATTTTTATTTATGTAGTTGTACTTATTTAACCTTTTTTGACTTTAGGGTCATGAAGCTGTTTTCTAGAGGTTAGAACATTTGGAACAGAACCTAAGTTATTTCTAGTCCTTCTGGCTCTGAAGATATCTTCTTAATATAAATAATTACTACAACTAAGTTCATAGAGTATATAACCCTTGAGGCTGTGGAACTCATTACATTTTGTGTAAATATACATAGATTAGACTTGCCTAATGTGGAATTTTGAAATGTGCGCACTTAGTGTTGATTCCTGCTTTAGAACAACCAACTGGAGAAAATAAATTATTATGGCTTGTAGAATTTGCAAGGTGTTTCATCAGGTTTACGCAGCAGGAGGGTTACTGGCTCTAAGGCTTCAAAGGGCTTTCTGGGGAAAATAACCACACTTCAGCAATAGCAAAAACGATGTAGTGTGGTTTTCTGTGGTGCTCTGTTCGTTTTTGCCTTGTTGTATAGCAAACACGAGAGAAAAGTGCCGAGCTTGCCTATGGCTGGAGCACTTGTAAGAGCTTTGTCCCTTTGGTTGCTTTGGTGTCCAAATGATACCTGAGCTCCTGCCAGTCCCTGTGGTGGGGACTCAGACTTGAGCCTCTCTCCTCCACCTGGCTGTGTACTTCTGTGATGCTTGGAGGAAGTTAATATCCTTGACACCTCTAACACTGCAGCAGAGATAGCTTAAACGGGCAAAATGATTCAAAAGTTACTGAGGAGAGGTGGAAGTCAGACATACAAACCAGGTGAACTTTGTTTCCTTAGGAGACCAATTGAAACCAAGTATGTTTTCAGTCCCAGACGGAAAGTGGTGACACTTCCTAAGGCTGAGTATGAGCTCCCTCAGGAAAACTGGCACCTCCTCCTTCCAGCTGAAACTCTGTCCTGGTTCTGCCTCACAGTCACTTCAAACTGAGTTGAAACCGGGCTGCTCCAGAGATGCCTTTCTTCCCCCTGCTGCTTTTCTTGCAGTGAGTCTACAGACGTTTCTTTTGGTGTGTGTTCTCAGTTAGACCTGCCAATCATCCTGCTGCAGAGTGAGAATGAGCTGAGGATGGCTTCCTGGTCTGCAAGTTAGTTTGCTTTGTTTTAAACATGTTTGGGTATAGGGATTATTTTAAAGACAGCTATTTTGTGGGACTGGTTTTTTTCTTTTTTTTTCTTTTTTTTTTTTCAGTTTTGAGATCTTCAGATTGGTGTTAGGAAGAAGTCAACTGAGTTATCTTCTCTGTGGCTCCCTCTGAACAGTGTAGAAGTGCCCATGAAACTGCTGTATTGGAAGACTGTTGACTTATATGGGAGCTGGCTTGTGCTCTAAATTATCATCATTGTCAACAGTTGGGCAAAATTCTGATCTCTGTTGCATAACCATAAATTTGAGAACATCCCCTTTTATTTCAGTAATTATTCCATTGGTGGAAGCAAGAGAGAGGCTGGATAAAGACAAGCCAGTCTTGGGCACTGCATATCTCACTGAACACTGAAATCACTGGCTGATGACACCTGATGGTACCTTTTCCCAGGTGTTTGCTCTTCCTCACCCAGAGTGACCAAGCTGATTCAGTGTAAATTTTGGTGCATTCAACAGAGAATACAGCCTAAATACTGCCCTTCTCCAGTTTCTTGAGTAATGCATTTTATCCCTTTGATAGGCATGCAACTCTGAGGCAACATCATCTAAGGAAAATCTCAGGGTCCACTTAGTTTCATCACATCTGCATATGTGTGTGATTTGGATGCAGTTTGTGTTTAAAACTCCAGTACTGTATCATCATTCTGTACGTTCTTCAGGACAACTAGTGTGCATTCATTACATAAGGTAAAAACACGGATATTTTTCAACGAAGACATGTCCAGAGCCATGTGACTTTTCATATATTGTTTGTCCAGAAAGTTTTTATCACAGCACAGCACAGTCATGTTTTCCACCTGATTTTCTGCCTGTCACTGCTGGAAGGAAGAGGAAGGTGTTTCAGCTGTGCTCTTATAATTTTATGCTGAATGTTAATAAAAGGCCCGAGCTCTGTGTTCTGGTCTTTGCTTTTCTTTTACTGACTGTCCTTTCACACCTGCTCTTTTATCCCATTCTTTCATTTCTTCTTGCCATCCTTCTTGCTGGATGATCTCTCCGTTCCCACAGTGGCAGGTCCCAGTTGGGGGGACAGGCAGCCACAGCTCTCCTGCCAGGCTCTGCCTGCAGTCCCAGATTGGGGTGGGTGCCAGGTGCAGCATGGGGACAGTGGGAGCATTTTGGGGGTGTCACAGCTGCAGAGCTGCAGGTGGTTTTCCTGTGTCTGGCTTGGAACTTGCAGCCCACTTCACCCTGACTGCCACTGGGTTTCACCCAGCTCCCGAGGGATCTGTGAGCAGAGACCTTGCCCAAAATAGTGAGATAACTGATATTTCTCTGAATGGAAACACAGTCACCATCTTTCATTTTGACCATCTGATTTCATCTGCGTGGCTTGCGATGAAACATTCTGACAGCTGGGGCATGAAACTATAAATTGCTTTTACAATTTCTTTTTCTTCATTTGTATTTGAGAAACATATTTATTACATAAACTCTTGCTACTTTCTAGCAGTAATTCTGCAGCCATGTTTGCAGTAGCAGCTCTCCTGTTACATTACTGCAATTATAATAAATTATTGAAGCATAAGCCTAAATATATACCTAGCCTACTCTTTCAATTTTAATTCCAATTTAAATATTTTATGTAGTTTTCCTATAGATTCTTCACTGATGGCTAGTAATTGCACCACCACAGAAAATATAGTTTTGTTTTGAAAGGTGCTTTTGGAAACTGCACCAGGGCTGTTAATTATTTAAGGCAAAGAAACAAGTTAGGATTGTCTGTCTGCCTTCAGCTTGTCAACAGGATAAAAGAGAAACAGTGTTTGTATCAAAAATGTAATAAATTTGACACTGTATGGAGGGAACAGCCTGAGACACATTATGAACATTTGGTCTTCAATGTAGAGATCAGTTTCTGTGGTTAGAGCTATTTTATTGACTGGCTGAACTCTAAGTTGGAATAGCAATAGAAAAATAATTGGTGTCACCCATGTTCCCAGCACTACCCCTTACTTTTTCCACTTTTCTGATCAAACCAAATGTCTGCTTTCTTTTGATATTCCTTCTCCTTTGCTGTAATTCTTAATGACAACACCAGTCATTGTTCTTTTATTATTGATATGAAGGGCAGTGATAGTGATGTACCAGAATATTATGTAAATCAAAGAGAAGTTCTTTTTATGTCAATATAGAGGTGTGGTTTGGTTTTATTTGGTTGGTTGGTTGGGTTTTTTGTGTTGTGTGTTTTTGTTTTGCTTTCTTTTGTTTTTAATAACCTGTACTTGCTGAGTAATACATTTCTTTAACAGTAATCCAGCAAGGGGGTCAGTTTCTGTTGTCAGCTTCAGATGGGAAATGGCTGGTCTCTGCTTGTCTCTTCTCCTCCAGCTCCTTTTGTTCTACTAACAGTAAACTGTCAGTAAGTTTGAAAAAGAAAAATAATCTGTTATTTTTTTTTTAATCGCCTTGTACTAAACTATAGAATTAGAATTTATATGTAAGTAATTATAAAAACATGTAATGGGAAAAAATTTCTATGAAGACATGAATTCAGAAAGTTGCCATGGATTTTCTAGGCACAGCCTAATGGAGAAAAAGAATAATCTAGCTTAAGTTCCAATATCTGACACAGGAATTATTTATCTTAATAATAGAAGTTTTCTTTTTAATTAGCTAATGTTTAGGTTTTAAGCTAACGGTGGGCAACTAACAAACATAAGAATTATAATACTTGTCTTCACGGTAAACTAGATTCAATAGTTAGGCATGCATTGAAGTGTGCATGGCTAAGATTCATTACTATCTAGCAACCAAATTGCTGTTTTAATAAGTCATTGCTTAATTTCATACATGAAACTATTCATAGTTGAACTCCTTGTTGGTCTCAGGACTCTTTGTGGTTTATCCCCAGCTGGCAACTAAGTCCCACACAGCTGCTCGCTCACTTTCCACCAGTGGGATGGGGGAGAAAATGGCAAGAGTCAAAGTGAGAAAACTCATGCTGAGGTAAAGGCAGTTTAATAGGTAAAACGAAAACTGCACATGCAAGCAAAGCAAAACAAGGAATTCATTTGCTGCTTCTCATCAGCAGGCAGGTGTTCAGCCATCTCCAGGACAGCTGGGCTCCATCATATGTGACAGTGACTCGGGAAGAAAAATGCCCTGACAGCTTTGTATACTGAGTATGATATCATATGGTATGGAATATCAATTTGGGTCAGCTGTCCCAGCTGTGTCTGCTCCCAACCTTTGGTGCACTCCCTACCTTCTCACTAGCAGGCCAGTGTGAGAAGCTGAAAAGTCCTTGACTGCTTAGTGACAACTAAAACATCAGTGTGTTATCAACAGCACTCTCATCATAAATCCAAACCACAACACTATAGCAGTGACTGGGAAGAAAATTAACTCTCTCTCAGCCAAAACAAGGATACTCTTCATTTTACAAAGATTTCTTTACAAAATGATAAGAAAGCAATAGGATAGTGTGAGAAACAGCTTTGCAGTTTGGTGAAACTTTTCTTATTCCGCAAGGTAAAATCACGTTTTGAAGATGAGAGGGAGGATATGGGATTAGAGTGCTCCAGCAGGGAAGCTGGGCTGCAAGTGAACCAGACTCCTGAGTTGGGTCTTTTTAAGGGACCTGGATTTCCATGGCTGTTATAACCACTACGCTATTCTCTTTCCTGTCTTCCTCATTTTGATCATAAATTCTGTCCTGGAGCAAAGAAACCTTTCTCAATGAAAGTTTCATGGGAACTAGTATGCTTCTGTGAAAAGTTGGAATTTCAGCACGTTGGCATGTTTGGCAGAGTTGACTAACGCTATCCATGATTACATATACATAAAATCAAGTATCCAGTGCAGTAAGTAGCTGAGTAATCATATAGTTGTTAGCTAGGACTTTATTTTATTATATTTTGATGTATTACTTCTTAATAAATTGGAGCTTATAAGTGATATAATGCTTAATAAACCTCAAACCTGAAATTCAACACATTTATGGGAAACAGGCTATGGGTAATCCTCAAACTAAAGCTACTTAAATGTGTGCTATACTGGATCTACTTTATTTTTCCACAGAAAGTTACTCCCCCCACCTGATTTGTATTAGGAATGAGTTAAAGAAGGAAAAAATCTATGACAAATGCAGCTAGCAACACTGTGATGGCAGTGTAAGTCTGTTCCTTTCCTGTTAACACTCTGTATACACTGATCCTTTAATGTTCCGTTCTAAAATTGGATAGTACATTTCCTGGGAGGATTTTTATGCTCATTAATCATAACGCTGGATTTAACAACTGAAGGTGTCCAGTCATTTGTTTAGAGACAAGCTCACAAAGCTATTACAATGCTTAACTGTGAAAGCTAAATCTCAGCTAGTGAGATACATAAAATTCAAGATAAAGTGGTTAATATGACACTAAGAAAAGGCTTTGATGGAATCAAAGGGAACTGTTTTCACCTAATTTGGGTACATACTTTTGTTGAAATAATGATGGCAGAATCAAATTGTATCTTTTGTGCATTAATACTGTCATTTGTAATAAACCCTTTAATCCTGAAAAATAGCTTTTAAAATTATTTTGACGAGGGATGATATGAAAACTAAGCAGATGCTGCTCTTTCTCTACATGTTGTACACATTCTAGTTCAAAGGCCACTCAGGCCAATACTGCAGGAGGTTTTTTGAAAAACAGATGCTCAGAACTCAATCTGGCTGCACCCTTATGCCAAAAGGAATGTAATACACTCATTTTTGTTTTAACCATTCTCTTTTTCTTTTGTTTTCCCTATAAAATATCAGTCCTGCACAAGCAATTTACACAGGGAAATCTCATACTAATGCCATCTGCTTAAAGACATACTGCGTATTACTTTTAAAAGTGCATGCAGATGGAGTCAACTTTTTGAAAGAAATAACTTTTCCCTTCATTGCACTTTTCTTTCAGCATTACTGTGATTCATGTGCAAGGACTGGACCTGCAAGAGAACTGCACATTTGTATAAATGGAGATTTTTGTTCATCACCAAGAGGAACGGAGATCACTGTGAAAATAAGTGAATGCTTAAATCGCGTTACATTTCAGCATTCATGGATCCTAAAAGTCATCACTAGTGCAATAACATTTGCCTAATAATTGTATAGCATTACAGTTTGCTCAATCTTTTAAGTGCATTGTAATAAATAAGTGCATATACCGCAGCTACAAGCATAGTAAGCATCAACAGCAAAACCACATTTCTCACAGTTTTCCCTAATGTGCCTTTCACCTTTTTCCCTCAGACCCCCCAAAAAGCACTTCCCCATGTCCACTAATTCCCTCAAACACAGAAGCTGTCAACTGAGAGCCCTGGCTGCCAACTCTGCTAAAAGTTTCTTGGTGCCCCAGTTGCAGTGGGTGATAGCCCTCCACAGGCTTCCAAGGGAAATGGGATCATTTTGCGCCCATTCCTGTGTTCTCAGCACCATCCAATTAACAGTGGACCCCAACCAGCAAGGATATCCAGCAGTGAATATTATTGCTAACCCAACTGAGCACCTGCTGGCAAGGTTTCCCTATTTCCCTCTGCACTCTAAATGCTCTCATTGTTTATTCATAGAGTCAAGGATTAAAGCCAGAAAGGACCACTGTGATCATCTAACCTCTAATCAGGAACTTTTCCCATTTTTCAACCTCATTCACTTGCTGACATTAGATGTAGATGCAGAACACAGTTTACAGAAACCTATTTAATTTTCCACCATAATTCAGTCTTCTGGGCTTGTTCGGGTAACCTGGTTTCTTGTTCAGCTGTCTCTGTAGCAGATCCGTTCTCTGCCATTGAGTCCAGTTTTGAGATAATTCTTGGAGCATTACTTCAGGTCTGTCTCTGAGGTCCCAATGTGACAACTAAGCAGTAGAATACCAGAACTCAGAATCAACCAGGTCCACTGACATTTGTGTAGATTGTGCAGGCTTACACCTGAAAACTTAGAAAAACTGGCATCTTGAGTTTTTCAGACAGTTTTGTCCTCTCTCTCCTCCTTTCCTTTTTGGCTGTAGTTTTTCCCAATAGAACAATGTCACTGTCAGTGTCAAAAGTGAAATATATTTCATAGGAGTCTGGGTTTTCCTAGCGGTAGGTGTCCAGAGTGATTCAAGAGACAAAGCTTGAGGAGGAGAACAGTGAGGAAGGGTTCAAAGTGTTCCTAGAAACACAAGGACTCTGCAGACCCCAGGCTGGCATAACCTTATTATTAGCTTGGCTAATTAGGTCTGGAAAAATGTTCTTTTAACACACATGGTTCCTTGATGTGAACTGGATTGTATCTGACTGATTCTGAAACTGGATGGAGCAGAAATGTGACTGTTGGCAACCCTTTGTGTAGATGTATTCTGAGCTACTTTATTGTTTACTTATTTCTGGTAGGTCAAAGCCTATCTTGAATAATTCTGTATATATATATATAACTAGACAGCTGTTACTGATCTGAGTATGGCATCTTAAATAAAAAATACAGACTATCCTTCATGCCTGATTTTTAATTGTGGGTCATGGTAACTGAATGATAGAGAAATCTTAGCTGTTGGTAGCGTACTAGTATGTTTTACTGTCCAGGACAAGCTCAGACAAACACTGTGCTGAAACAAGATCAGGAATCATTAATGAAAATGGATCTTTACAGACACAGCCCATGGAGGTCCACGGTGAAACAGACATCCACCCTGCAGCCCATGGAGGACCGCGTGCCGGAGCAGATGGATGTGCCCTGAAGGAAGCTGGAGCCCATGGAGAACTCATGCTGGGGCAGACTCTTGGCAGGAACTGCAACCTGTGGAGGGAAACCCACACAGGGGCAGGTTTTCTGGAAGGACCTGTGGCCCATGGTGGACTCTCACTGGAGCAGTCCATTCCTGAGGGATTGTACCCAATGGAAAGGACCCATATCAGAGCAGTTCTTGAAGAACTGCAGACTGTGGGAGGACCCATGTAGATGTTCATGAAGGACTGCCTCGCATGGGAGGGAGCCCATGCCGGAGCAGAGGAAAAGCATAACGAAGAGGGAGCTTCAGAGGCAAGTGTTATGAATGGACCACAACCCTCATTTCACATCCTTCTGCACTACTTGGTGAGAGGAAGTAGAAGAATTATGAGTGAAGTTGAGCCTGCTGAGGGAGGGAGTGATAGAGTGGTTGGTGGATACCTGGAGGCCAGCCAAGGTCAACGCATCACAACCAAAAAGTTGTTTTGAGTGTAAATAGAAGTACATTAGCAAAGTTGTGTTTGGTACCAAAGTGGCAAAGCTTTCTTCCTTTACTAGAACACACCTAGTTTTACTGTTCTCTTTAAGGATACAGGTCCAGGTGGAATAGCTTCAGGGATTCAACTCTGAGTGACACAACAATGCCACAGAAGTCTGGCCTTAGTGAGCAACAGTGCCTGTAAAATTCACAGCTCTCACCAGTTCTCTGAATCTCCCAGCAAAAGTTTGCCTAGTGATTAGGTTACCTGGGGCATTTATTTCAAGCAAAGGCATTGGCTTGCTGGGTGACCTTTATTGAGACATCTCAGGTTGTTCTTCATTTCTCTGCTGTGCAATAGAAAAAAAAATTTCAATAGTGATGTGAAACTTAATTCATTAGTATTTCTAAAGCATTTGCTTATCTGTAGAATAAAGGCATTCTACCTATAAATAATTCTTATATTTGTCTTATAGTAAAAGTGTCTTATTCTTGCCTTTATAATAAAGGCAGAGATAAAATACTACAGCAAGAGATAGTGAAATATACCTTGGTTCTTGCACAATGTTATCTATGAAATTTGTATGTATGTACTAAAACACTGAGAAACCTTAAGAAGAGGAGGATGCTACTTTTATCCTCCTCTTAATTTTCAAAATATGTTTTAAAGCTGTAGTGTAAAGGGATTCTGTTTAATATCCTACTGCATCTTATCACTTTAATAAACACACTAAGGCTAATTGAAGCATATTAGCAATCTATGAGTATCAAAGATGAGGCTCCCCTATATCAACAACTCTATTAGACTATTCAAGCAGAATTTTCATTTCAGCAACTATTTCATAAGGTATGTTTTTTCTTTTCCACTGTATCCCAGTGTATGGATATTTTATTTGGTGCCTTGGTAGTTTCACCAAGACCATATATTATGCTTTCAAATATTGTTAAAAACAAGGTTGGACCAAGAAGCAGGTAAATATTCTAATGATGTCCTACTTTGACATCGAGACGTCTTTAAATCTTTTCTCACACTCCAATATATTTTTGCTTTTTCATGAGCAGGTACATGAGGTGTAACCTAAAGTTGTCACCCTTCTGCCACCGCAGAGTCAGAGGTTGAATCCATCTGAGTCTGAGGTTGCTTCTTTCCTTCAGCAAGTCCTGAAGAATGACTTGTCTGCAAATATTTCCCCCCTGCCATCATTTGTTCTATTTACAATGCTATTTCTTTTCTCTCTACAGATCTCACTTTGCTTGGTATGTAGTGGATCTTTTTGTCATCAGCAGATGGAAGGTGAATGAACTAAGAAAGATAGCTGCCATGAGCAGTATTTGCAGAATTAAGCAGATGAGTATCAAGTACATTTGCTTAGCCACAAAGAGAACTTATGAGTGGTAAAGGGGTAAAATAAAGAGATTTATTTCCTACCTAATGTTTCTGTTTCCTGAAACAATGAATAGAAAGATTAGTGTATCAGCATTTGAACTATTTGGTAAGTCAGACACATTGAAAAACTTATGTACTTTTGGCTAATCTGTGTGCAGTGTACTGTGCCATTACTGTGGACAACTCAAGAGGGAGAATGTAGGACCTCAGACAAATGTTAGGATCTTCTTTTATATAAGATGGAAATTCACATGCTTTATTTAAAATTTTTGTAGTAAAATATGTAGATACATGCTCATTCATTAGGCAAACCCCTCTGACTGCTTAGCAGCATCAGTATTTAATTTTAAACTGTCATTATAACACCAGTAAAAGAAGTTTGTAAAAGCCAGTTTAAAGATGAGACTTCAGTAAATATACTACCTTTCTGTCTGCTCTTTTCCAGTCTGAGTTTCTTGTGATGCATTTATTAACATATTCATATGTCCATCACATTGTTAGTGAGTTTTCTTCTATAAATTGACCCTGACTGCTACTCTAAAATATAGTTTAAGTAAAGTGTGTCTTTGAGACCAGGCAGGTTGTTAAAAAATTAAAGTGTATACATCGCATCATATGAATATCTTTCTTGTTGATATTTCAAGACTAAATATTTTTTTGAAAGATGACCCTTAATGAACAAACTTATGGTCCAAGATGTCCTCATACAAAACCCCTTTTGGATCTTATTTTTCACTGGCTTGCATCTTTTATTCATTTACACATCTGCAAAATAGATTTAAAATAACACCACTTAACCTAGTAGCCTTTGACACTGATTTTACTTCAATGCAGATGAGAGTTTAGGGTGCAAAAGAGATGAAAACTACATCTATTGTCTTCTCTGTGAAATATAAATGTGAGGTGGTGGCAGAAATTAATATATTCTTGGTATAACCAGCAAGCTCAGTTCTTGGTGGGAAAAGTTTATAAAAGCAAGACAGGCTCCTTGTATAATTGTAAAAAAAAAATGTATCTGGCTGAGTGTTTATGTATTCAAAAAAAACACACACATATAGCACTGGAGATTCTTGAAAAAATATCTGTATGCCTGACTGTACTTGGTCACAATGCCTTTATTAGGATTTTACACTAAGTCCTCTTGTTTAGTCCTATTGATTGTCCCTCCAATACAAACTCTTTAAATGAATTCTTTAATTACACACTAGTCCATATAAGCAAACAGAAAATGAGTGTCCATTATGTCTGTCAATGAGAGAAAATTCTTAATTATCTTTAAATGCATACATGCACACACATATACACATTCTGGATTTTTACCCTACAAGTCCCAGTAAACTACTCAGCTGCTAAGTACCATATAAGTTCCTTGAGATATTGTGACCAGATGGTTCACAGGGCTAGTAATGGATTATAGTGTTTTCTAGCTCCAGATTGCCAGTTCAAATCTGGGTCAGGTTGACACTGTCTGAAAATTATTACTGTTTGGTGGCTTACTTGAAATGAGTTGGAGACCTCAATATAGTTCCTAAAGGCTGGGTTAATGTAACACAAATGTCACCAGATGATTGTCGGTTTCAGAGCTTGGGCTGAAGCACACTGAAGTCAGTGGAAAAACTTCCATTGATTTCAGTGGGTATTGAATTAGGTCTTAATTATGGAGAATGAATCCTTTGTACTCTCAGAAGTGGTTATCTACAAGGGGGTGAAGGATGGCCATGAACTGCTTCTGGGAGACATGTACTGCTGCCTGCTAGGATAAAGCAGAAGGAGATGCTTATCTGTCCTTGTACTTCACGGAGTATGCAGATATCAGGATGGGCCAATTCTAGACTAAAGTGCACTAATCTTCCTGAATTGAGGCAAAAGTGGACTGACAGAGAGTGGTAGAGGGCCAAATTCTCTCTGAAGAGTTTGCAATAACATTGTCTCGTTAGGCTCAGTTGTGGCCAACAGGTCAGATAAATGGCTCCTAAGTTTATCACAGATCACCTGCTCTCACCCAAGGATAATTTTGGTTTTCTTTGAAGAGCAGACCTCCTTTGAACTCCACAGATTATGACCTGGTTTCAGTTTGGGGCATGTTTTGTCACCATCCAGACTCCATTAGTGCAGCAGTGAATGAGGACTGACTTGACCCTTGGGGATAAGTGCTATAATAGAGAAGAAATATTAGATATTAAAGACTCTCTAGTTTGACTGACTGGAAATTTAAAACAGACAATTTAAAGGGGGAAATGAGGCACAGTATTATTGCACTAGTTGATTAACCAGGAGATAAGCCAGTAGCAAAAATGGAGGATTTGCTATTTCTGTCTTCACATCAAGTTCAGATATGTCTGGAAGATACTTATTAATCGGGTGTGCTACTGGATTATGTCCAATAACACTGTTTGCATTGTGATAGTGATGTAGTATTATTGCCAAGGGACCCAAACAAAGACATAAAACTGAGCTGCTAATCTAGTGAACTACATGTATTTACTCCTGCTTTCTGCTGTCTTTAGAGCTTGGTTTCTATTCCTGCTACAGCAGCACTCAAATACAACTGGGATTGCATACTTTCTGTACCCCATAAGTTAAATTAATTCAAATTTCAAAGCTAGCTCCTGGCTGTATACCTGAGAACTCAATGTCTAGTTTACTTGATATTCTTCTATGATAAGTTCACCTGAAGGGAAGGTGGTAGATGTAGTTTTTTCTGGATTTTAGTAAGGCTTTTGATACGATCCCTCTCTACAGACTCCTGAGGAAGGAACATGGGAGGTGTTGAGTTCTTCTCCCTGCTATACAGTGACAGGGCACATGGGAATGGTTCAAAGCTGCATCAGGGGAGGTTTAAACTGGATGTTAGGAAACATTTTAACAAGAGGGTGGTGAAACACTGGAAGAGGCTTCCTAGGGATGTAGTCGATGCCCAAAGTCTGTCAGTATTGAAGAGGCATTTGGACAATGCCCTTAATAACGTGGTTTAACTTTTGGTCGGCACTGAATTGGTGAAGTCGTTGAACTTGGTGATCGCTGTAGGTCACTTTCAGTTGGAACTATTCTATTCTATTCTATTCTATTCTATTCTATTCTATTCTATTCTATTCTATTCTATTCTATTCTATTCTATTCTATTCTATTCTATTCTATTCTATTCTATTCAATAAAACTGGCATTTGTTTTTTAATAAAATATCTTTTTTTTTTCTCCCTTAGCAAAACATTTACGGCTCTATATTTAGCCAGATGCTGGTGACTTTCAGATTTTACATTATACATACATGCTCTAAACAAAGTTGCAGGTTTTCTGTTGAATTATTTTATTTTAGAATCTCTCATTTGTTTGCCAGTATATCATTTAGCTTAGATGAAACAACTATCCTTATCAGTTTTTGTTGATAATCAGTAATAATTGATACTTTGAGGATATTCCTCTCCATTAGGAGACCAAATAAACCAAATTTTGACGTTGGGACATGAACAGAGTGGAGGGAAGAGGAAAAAAAAATATTTTCATAGTAGAAGAGGCAGTATGGATGTTCAGTTTAGTCTTGAGATCAAGAGCAAGATAAGCTACAAAAAGAGTTTGTGTGGAGGGGAAAACCTGAAGGAAATAAATTAATGAAAGTTTATTATTTTTGTCTAGGCCTTTACTGTCTTAAACAGGAAAGCAGAAGTGTTTAAAATGCAGAATTTATTGTTATATTATGCCATATGTGCATGAAGAGATAGAATCACAAAACAGAAAGGTCGTATTTTCATTGGGATGCTGTCAAGCAGGTCAAGTGGTGTGAGAGGCAGTTCTGATTTCAACACCTAACATTTGGATGAAGAATGATGTTCGTATTACCAGAAGACATATCAAACATCAGGTCTGTACTTGAGCTGTGCTATAAAACTAGATATGGCTTAAAACCCACTTGCCTTTTGATTAAACTTGTATTTATTTAGCGATGGATTACTGCTGATGCTGTTTAATGATAAAATTGTTATGTCTTTTTTATTAAGTGTAACTAGATTTTAATGAAGAGGTAATTTAGATCATTTCAGCTGCATTCTTCGCATGTTTATAAGCATAGTGTTTCCCATCCAAAAGTTTAGGGTGGATGAAACATGTATAAAAGGAATCTGTAAGGAATGTTCAGATTTACACAAACTCAGGAAAATCTGTTGTTCAGATACCTAAAATGTTTCAGTATCATATATTTAACTTCAGATGTAATTGTAGTATGTTTATGGGTATATATATATGTATAATATTCAATATAAAATGACATTCCTTTGGAAAAGAAGCCTTATTCAGTAGAATAGTTCTTCATCTAATACTAATATAGCCTTATCCTATAAATGTTAATTCCCAGAAAAACAGGACCCATCACTGAATGAAAAAAGATCCTTCTGGTTTTGGTTCCTGCTTAAGGAAGATAAGAATTAGAAGAAAAATAGTCACTTGAAGAATGAAAACAGAAATTTGTAAATGGACAAGTCAGCTTAGCATTTCTACTACTGAATGGTCATGGGAAAATTCCATGATTTATCTACACAAAAATTTGTAGGTAAAGATGGTTGAAACACACATAAGTGCAATCAGCATGATACTAATTTCAAGTTAATCAGCCCTGCCATTTACTGTATTCGTGCTGGTTGGTGCCATGCAGACGTACACTCAAGCACACTCAAGTTCTACCTCTAGAAGATGCATTTTGGCCACAGCCTCAGATTTGTGTGTCTAATTGGTCACTGAAGTAACCAAAGTTTGTTTTGAAAATCCAGGTTCTGTTTTTGATGGTGGAAAACTCTTGGGTAAACTGGAAGGGCAGTAAGTAGGATTACAACCCTAGACTTCAAGAGAGGTAACTGAGCTAGCTTTGGCCTCTTCAATGTCCTGCTTGGAGGAATATTGCAGGTTAGAGCTCTAGAAGGTAGAGGGGTCCAAGAGAGCTGATTGATATTCAAGCATCACTTCCTCCAAGCTCAAGACTGATGCATCCCTATGAGCAAGAAATCAAGCAAAGAGAGCAGGAGACCTGCATGGATGAGGAAGGAGCTTCTGACAAAACTCAGATGGGAGAAGGAAGTTTACAGGATGTGTAAAAAGAGACAAGCTGTTTGGGAAGAATATAGGAATGTTATTAGAGTATGCAGGGATGTGGTGAGAAGGCCAACTCCACTTGGAATTGAATCTGCCAGGGAATGTCAAAGACAACAAGAAGAGCTTCTTCAAGTACATCAGCAGCAAAAAGAAGATTAGGGAGAATGTAGGCCCACTGCTGAATGAGGTGTGTGCCCTGGTGATAGAGGTTACAGAGAAGGCAGAGTTAGTGAATGCCTTCGTTGCTTCTGTCTTTACTGCTAAGACTGGCCCTCAGAAATCCCAGAACCTGGAGGTAAGAAAGAAAGTCTGCAGAAAGGAAGACTTTCTCTTGGTTGAGGAGTATCAGGTAAAAGATTGGTTAGGCAAACTGGACACCCACAAATCCATGGGCCTCAATGGGATGCACTCATGAGCGCTGAGGGAGCTGCCAGATGTGATTGCTAAGCCATTCTTCATCATCTTTGAAAGGTCATGGAGAACAGGAGAGGTGTCTGAGGACCGGAGGAAAGCCAATGTCACTCCAGTCTTCAAAAAGTGCAAAAACGGGGACCCAGGAACTACAGGCCAGTCAGCTTCACCTCCATTCCTGGGAAGGTGATGGAACAGCTCATTCTGGATGTCATGTCCAAGTATGTGGAGGAAAAGAAGGTTATTGGGAGTAGTCAACATGGATTCACCGAGGTGTAATCAAATTTGACCAACCTGATAGCCTTCTGTGATGGCATGGCTGCAGGGGTAAATGAGGGGACAGCAGTGAATGTTGCCTACCTTGACTTCAGCAAGGCTTTTGGAACTGTCTCCCATAGCATCCTCATAGGTAAGCTCAAGAAATGTGGGTTAGATGATGGATTGAGAACTGGTTGTATGGCAGAGCTCAGAGGGTGCAGATCAGCGGTGCAGTCTAGTTGGAGGACTGTAGCTAGCGCTGTATGTCAGTACTGAGCCCAGTCTGGTTCAACCTGTTCATCAGTGACCTGGATGAAGGGATAGAGTGCACCCTCAGCAAGTTTGGTGATGATACAAAACTGGGAGGAAGAGCTGACACACCAGAAAGCTGTGCTGCCATTCAGTGAGACCTGGACAGGCTGGAGAGCTGGGCAGAGAGAAACCTAATGAAGTTCAACAAAGGCAAGTGTGGGATCCTGCACCTGGGGAGGAAAAACTCCATGCACCCAGTACAGGTTGGGGGATGACCTGCTGGAAAGCAGCACTGCAGAGAAGGACTTGGGAGTCCTGGTTGACAACAGGTTGACCATGAGTCAAGAATGTGCCTTTGTGGCCAAGAAGGCCAACAGTATCCTGGGTGCATTAGGAAGAGTGTGAGGTGGAGGGAGGTTCTCCTCCCCCTCTACTCTGCCCTCGTGAGGCCACATCTGGAGTACTGCATCCAGTTCTGGGCTCCCCAGTTCAAGAAAGACAAGGAAATACTGGAGAGTCCAGTGGCGGGCTAAAAAGATGATGTGGGGGCTGGAGCATCTTTCATACAAGGAAAAGCTTGAGAGAGCTGGGTCTGCTCAGCCTGGAGAAGACTGAGAGGGATCTTATTGATGCTGATAAATATCTTAAGGTTGGGTGTCAAGTTAGAGTTTTAATGTGAGATATCCACACTACCCAACTTCAGCAACCTTATTTAGATATCCAAGTTAGATGCTGGAGGCCCTAGATCAGGGGTGTCAAACTCATATTCACTGGGGTCCACATCAGCCTCGCTGTTGCCTTCAAAGGGCCGAATGTAATTTTAGGAGTGTATAAATGTAACTACTCCTCCACCCCTGCCCCAGATGCTCTGTCTGACCAATGGAGAAGAAAGCTGCCTCCAAAAAGCAGTTCAGAACACGACATGAGTGAAACTCACACCCTGCATTGCCAGCAAAAGAAATTGTTAATTACACATAAACACTATCAAGATAGCGTCCTAAGTTGTGGACACTTTGCATTATATACTTTAGTCTCCTCCAAGTTAACATCTGCTCCAGGGCTTTCCTACAATGTGGCTACTACACCAGTCTTTCCTCTTCCCAAAGGATTGCTTATATTTGACACTAAGAAGAGATTTGTAAGTCTGTGAAAGAAAACAACAGGTACATGCTTAACTACAGTTTTCCCCAGCCATTTGTATTGGTCATGAAATTTTACATTGCTTCAGTTGGTAACATGAAAAATATTTAAAGTAACCTAAACAAGATAAATATGAGAAAAATGCAAAGAAATTGATAAAATGTTTTTTAGCACAAGAACATTTTGGGGCTCCCTGAGTTCTATTACACATTTTTTCAAGTACGGTATCTAAATTTCTTGCACTCATTCAGTGCTTTCAGGAGGCTCTTGGTGATGCATGAGGGATTTCAATGCACAGCTAACATGAACTCTGAAGGAAGAATAGAGCCCTTTAGTTTCCTCCTGTCTGTGCAAATCTTCAGATGTTCTGAGCTGCCTTTTGATACTCTTCAGAAGTGTAGCTGGAGCATGGGTGAGAATTTAAGTGTGATAATCCCATGTTGCTAGTAATATTATAAGTAAATTAAATGTCAAAAGATAACAAAAGACTTTTTTTTTTTTTTTTCCATTTTCAGCCAAAGAAATAGGGAGTTGAAAGCTGCAGAATATTTCACAGGTTGTGGTAGAAATCTGACTAACATCGGTGCCTTTTTTTTTTAATGCAGTCAGACTTAGCTGATTTGTACTTATTTTATACATATGTCTGGGCAACCAAAGGAAGTAAGTATTATCTGATCTCACAGCAAATGCCTTGACAGAAAATACTATAGGCTGCAGAGCCCAAAGCTACTGACCACCCACTGTGTTGCATTTATTATCAGGAAAACTCATAGGAAAGCTGCCACTCTCACCAAGTCTGTGCACAGAGACCCAGTAGCAGCTGTCACTCTTGGAGAAGTTGATTTGTATTGAAATTACAGAAAATACAAATAACAAATAAGTTTCTGGACTGCCAAATAATGGCCTGTTTAAGGCAGTTTATAAACTGCTTTTATCCACACTGAGTTTGAGTGAACTGTGATATAACAAAACATTTAAAAGCCATGTGGGGCTTATTTATTTATTCATTTATTCATTTAGTTATTTATTTTTAATTAATGCAGTCTTGTTTGCACTGGTAGTGGGCAAGAAGGTTGGAGCAAGGCTTAATGCCAGCCAACAAGGTATCAGCAAGGAGGCTGAGCAGCGATGGCTGGAATTATGACTGGGTTAAACTTTGCACTTTTGGGAGTCATTCAGCCTACTTCTGAATTAAAAATTTACTAAACTGTAGCCAGAAGAGAGACAAGGAGCTGGGTAAGAGACAAAGCTGGTGAAATAAAGATCAGACCTTATTTACACTGTGTCTAGAACTGAGTTCTCAGTTCACTGTTTTCTTATTTTCTGGTCTACTTTGATACGTAATAAAACCCACGTCTTTTCAGAATTTTGCCAAAAGCATTCTGGCATGGCTCCCTGGTAGACGTTTTTTCAGGACTCTGCAAGTCTTTGGTTTGGATACAAACACAGAAGGCCTGTCAAGCACTAGGGTTAAAGTAGAACCAAGCATCCCTCTTCCATCAAAATGCCTATTGACCAGAAAATGATTTAAGGCTGACCCAACATATTTATGAATTCTGTTGAATTTGGCAAACTGTTTTGCATAAACAAAATGATTAAAAAAAAAAAAAAAGGAAAAATTCTCTCCAGAAAAATCTGCTTCATTTCAGTCTCTTTGAAGGAAAACGTCTTAGTATTGCCAAATGATAGATTTGAAAATTGTCTTTAGAAACAGACTTTTACAAAGAGTTTTGTAAAACCTCACACAAAGTAAAATGTTTTCACTGACTGTGATTCTTGCCCCTTCTCCTCTCTGCTCTCTTGAGCAAATTGATCATGTTTATTTCAGGCAGACCTGACTTTTTTCCCAACTTTTCAGTTTCATGTAATGTTAATTCAGCTTAGGTATAGGTGGCTCTGCACTGAGATATCTCATAAACGCTTCCTGCTCTCAGTGTTTTATAATGGCGTTCCTGCTTTAGTGCTGGCACTGCTGACCCCTTGCAGCTTGTGGTAAAAGGGTTGATTTTTTAGTTCAGGGTAACAGGGAATTGTGTGATATGGCTCAAATTGTAATCACTCCTACCAATGAATCTTCCAGGTCTGCAGCATCACATTTGTCTAGGGCTAACTAGATGTAAGCTGCAAATATCTAGAGCAGAAATGTCACTATTAAGACCCTAACCCAAATCTCAGAGCAGTGCACTTTTTTCCACTAACAAACCACTATTTGCTATTTAACTTATCTCCTGTTTTCAGCTGCAACATCTAGTCAGCTCGAGTGGTTGCAGAGATTCATTTTTCCATTCCAGACAAAGGCCTGGCCTTGTCAACAAATTTTGTATGTGCTTTTAGGGTTAATGGAATGTAATGAGCACTGTTGGCTTTGCTTGCTGAGCATGTGGGTGTCAGGACAGCGGGAACAGGCTGTCTGGCTGGTGCTGTGGGACTGAGAATGACAGGGATGCTGGTGCAGCATTCACACTTGGGGCTGCTGTCAAGAATTGGTCAGAGCTGTCCAGGGACTGGAAGGGCAAAAACGGGATCTAAGTAATGAATCAATATAGAAGCAATATAAATCACTCCAGAATCTGACAGTCTAGCCCACCTGAGCCAGAGGAAATCTTAACCTTGTGTTTGACCATTTCTCTTTATTATAGTGGGAGGGGTTTGAACTTCTTGGTGACCTTACATGAGGTCTCCCTTATAACTTATTAGACTAGCTGGCAAATTCTTGTAGAGAAACTGAGGTACAATACTCCAGCATTGTGTCCTGCTAATAGAGATTACCCTGCAAGTAGCAAAATGTACTTCTAAATGGTTGCACTGCTGTAGATCATGTGTTGCTTTTTGTTAGTGGCTTCCAACAACACAACAAATATATTTAATCTAGGATACGCACAATAAATTCACTTGGCAGGGACAAAAATATTCATGTCTCTCTCAAAACATGGTGATATAAGTATAACCAATGTTAAACACCTATCTACCTTCTGCTGGAAGTGCATTTCAAAACACAACTTTCTGTAGTGGTGGGACAGGACATTAAGGGGTTTACAGGGATATAAGGTTGAATTTTTGAATAGTATCATTGGAGTCTTTGTGCTGACATCATTAGAAATTTTGCCATTCCTACACACCATGAATGTGTGTAGAGACAGAGCTGAAACACAAAGGCGCAATGCTTTGTCTTAAATTTACATGTGTAATCAGCATGCCAACCGATAAGAATGCCTTTGACTTTGAGTGCATGCAAGAAAGGATAGGGATGGTAAATTCTGTAGTTATATTCCAGATGTCACTTGATCCACCCAACTCAACTTTTTCTCCATAAGACTTTTCCCTGCATTCATGGGATTCAGCTCTTTCTGACTCCTTCCTCGGCTCACACTGCATCTCCAGCAGGTCATGGTTCTAGCGAGCTCTGCTGCAATGTAAGGATGCTGAGAGAGCTTCCTGGCCTGGAAATATTGTTGAGGGGAAGCTCTGTGCTGCCATTGATAGATTTCTGTATGTGGAAAGTCTTCTGATTTGGAGCTAGCTTAGATGTCCTTGCACTGTGTTGACCACTGCTAGGTATAACCGTGAACCGGTAAGCAAAGTTTAGTACTCCCACCACATTGCTTGCCAGGGAACTTCAGTGCCTGAAGATGTTTACCTCTTTTGATATGGTCACAAATGTGAACAAGATGTCTGCTAAGAACCTAAAATGTATAGTGATTATAGTTCAAAAGAGATGGCTTACACAATAACCCTCCCCACAACTGATTTTGCACATCTTGTACAACAAATCTTTTCTGCTTTTCTCTGCAACCAAGCTATTAATAGCTCAAATTTCTAGTTAAACAAAACAAAACAAACAAAAAAACCAAAACAAAACAGAAAAAAACACCAAACCCAAAACAAAACCAAAAACACTCCAGAAAAACCAAACCAAACCAAACCTGGTCAACCCTGTAGTTTCTTTTACTTACTGTCCTGGTTTTGCTAAAAAACAGGTTTCTCTTTCAGTGAGTTTTGCCTGTCAGCTAAAGCCTTCATATTAACTGCATTTTCCTGGAGAACCAGACCCATGTTTTGGTAAACCTAGCAATGGAATGCAAACATATTGATAAGCATGGATGGACATCTCGCGAGAGGGGCAACGAGAAACAAGTGACTAAGAAACTGACCAACTGGGTATAACATTCCATTCACGTGAATACTTCATATAAAAGTGGGAGATCACAAGGATCTCGTCCCTTTTTTCCTTATGGCTGACATTAGCAGAGGACCTCGCTACTCATCCCTGTGATCTGAGGCCTAGTGACAGACTGAATCCAGCTCCGGTTGGTTGCAGAGTCTAATCCAGGACTTTGGGTGTCGGCTCTGCAGTTGCTGAGACTTTCAAGATTGGTTTTGTATATTTTGTATTATTTTCTCTATCCTTATTAGTAGCATTAGTAAAACATCTTTAATTTTTCCAACTCTCTTCTCTCTGTTCTTCTTTCCCTCTCGATCGCCCGTCCTGAGTGGGAAGGGGGGAGAGGGAGGGGCAAAGAGGGGGAAGTGGGGGGAGAGGAGGTTAACAATACATCTGCCAGGGTTTTATTGTCACCCCGCAATCTTAACCCTCGACACTTACTAAGGAAATCTTTCTTTATCCTTTAAGCTATCAAGTTCCAGCTGTTCCCAGAGGTCACTTTTGTGTCAGGAAGGAATTACTTTAACAATTCCATAAAGAAATATTTGCTTATACAGACTGTTTAGCTTTGACTGTTGTTCAAGGGACATTGTCTCTTTGCTGCCACTGGCTGTTTCTCTACCTCTTAAACAATCCACTTGGCTGCCCACCATGAGCTGTCCTCTCCCAGCCAAAGTGATCGTGTGTGATTTTCACATTCCATACCCTGACTACCAGAGTTAGATCATACCCTCATGACCCATATAAAATCTGTTATAAATTTTCTCTTGCTACAAAATATGAATTATTAACAGACCTTAAGCCTCTGTTACACTAACTATTTAAAGTCATGATTTTTTTTCTTTAAACAGTAGAAGCAAAGACATGACAACAATTATTTTTATTCTGCAACATAAGTGGATTAGATTTATCACTGTTGGTTCAGGTCCCATAGTAAAGTAGGTTTATTTATTTTTAGCTTGGGTTAACAAAGAGAAGGAGGTGTCCAAAATCCTTTCACATACATCTGTTAGATTTAAACATGGGAGCTCTGGTGCTCACTTTTACTCGTTTGTCTGCTTCATTGCTCTCAGCCTGGAGGGTCAGAATAGTGCTGATGGGAGAGTACAACCAGTTCTCACAGAGTGAAACATGTCAGGCAAGCACAAAACTGAATATGTAGTTGTGTCCTAACAAAAGTAAATGTGGGTATAGATGCTACAGAGGCATTTGCCAAAGCCCTTTTTATGGAGATATGCAAATGTGTGTGTACTGTTCCTCCCAAGAATTAACAAGTGTGTTAGAGTCTTCAGCAGTTTAACTAATATGTATTTTTTCTACTTTTAGGATGATGGGTTGGGCTTGATTGTCTGCTACCACAAGAATCACAGAATCACAGAATCGACTGGGTTGGAAAAGACCTCAGAGATCATTGAGTCCAACCCTTGGTCCAACTCTAGTCCGTTTATTAAATCATGGCACTAAGTGCCATGTCCAACCTGAGTTTAAAAACCTCCAGGGACGGCGAGTCCACCACCTCCCTGGGCAGGCCATTCCAATGCCTGACCACTCTCTCTGTAAAGAATTTCTTTCTAATATCCAGCCTAAATTTCCCTGGCAGAGTTTAAGCCCATGCCCCTTTGTCCTATTGCTAACTGCCTGGGAGAAGAGACCAATCCCCACCTGGCTATAACTTCCCTTCAGGTAGTTACAGAGAGTGATGAGGTCACCTCTAAGCCTCCTCTCTCTAGACTAAACAACCCCAGCTCCCTCAGCCTCTCCCCATAGGTCTTATGTTCAAGTCCCTTCACCAGTCGTGTTGCTCTTCTCTGGACCCGTTCCAGTACTTCAATGTCTTTCCTGAACTGAGGGGTCCAGAACTGAACACAATATTCCAGGTGTGGCCTCACCAATGCAGAGTACAGGGGAAGGATCACTTCCCTTGTCCTGCTGACCATGCTATTTTTGATACAGGACAGGATACCATTGGCCTTCTTGGCCACCTGGGCACACTGATGGCTCATGTTGAGCTTCCTGTCAATTAGTACCCCCAGGTCCCTTTCTGTCTGACTGCTCTCCAGCCACTCTGCGCCCAGCCTGTAGCGCTGCAGGGGGTTGTTGTGACCAAAGTGCAGCACCCGGCACTTGGCCTTATTGAACTTCATCCCATTGGAATCAGCCCATTTTTCCAGTCTATCCAGATCCCCCTGCAGAGCCCTCCTGCCTTCCAGCAGGTCGACACTCCTTCCCAACTTGGTGTCATCAGCAAATTTGCTGATGATGGTCTCAATCCCCTCATATAAATTGTCAATAAAGATGTTAAACAGGACTGGACCCAACACTGACCCCTGGGGAACACCACTAGTGACTGGCCGCCAGCTAGATGCAGCCCCATTCACCAGCACTCTCTGGGCCCGGCCCTCCAGCCAGTTCTTAACCCAGCGTAGAGTACACTTGTCCAAGCCATGGGCTACCAGCTTTTGCAGGAGTATATTATGGGAGACAGTGTCGAAGGCCTTGCTGAAGTCCAGATAGACCACATCCACGGCTTTCCCCTCATCCACCAGGTGAGTCACTTGATCATAAAAGGAGATCAGGTTGGTCAGACAGGACCCGCCCCTCCTAAACCCATGCTGGCTGGGTCTGATCCCTTGTCCATCCTGAAGGTACTGTGTGATTCCATTCAGGATGATCTGCTCCATAACCCTGCCAGGCACCGAGGTCAGGCTGACAGGCCTGTAGTTGCCAGGGTCAGCTTTGCAGCCCTCTTTGTGGACTGGGGTAACATTGGCCAATTTCCAATCATATGGGACCCCCTCAGTGAGCCAGGACTGTTGGAAGATGATGGAGAGCGGCTTGGCGAGTTCTTCTGCTAGCTCCCTCATCACCCTAGGATGGATCCCATCTGGTCCCATAGACTTGTGAGGATCCAGATGGCTCAGTAAATCACCAACTATTTCCTCCTGGAATACAAGGGGCCTATTTGGCTTCCTATCTCTGTTGACCACCTCCAGAGATGAGTTGTCCTGAGGGCCACCTGTCTTACTGGTAAAAATTGAGGCAAAGTAGGTATTAAGTACTTCAGCTTTCTCCTCATCTTTGATAACTATATTTCCCTCAAAGTCCAACAGAGAATGGAGGTTTTCCTTGCCCCTCCTTTTGTTGTTAACATATTTGAAGAAGGACTTTTTATTATCCCTGACAGAATTGGCCAAATTAACTTCAAATTGCACTTTTGTTTCCCTGATTTTTTTTCTGCATGATCTAGCTATTTCCATAAATTCTTCATAAGTAGCCAGCCCTTTTTTCCACAGTCGGTAAAGTCTCTTTTTATTTCTGATTTCATTCAGAATCTCCCTGTTTAGCCAAGCCGGTTGTCTTCCCCGCTGGCTAGCCTTTCGGCACACTGGTATAGCCTGTTCCTGTGCACTCAAAACCTCCTGCTCGAAGCATGTCCAACCCTCCTGGGCCCCCTTGTTTTTAAGCATTGTTTCCCAGGGTATGCTCTGAACTAGACTTCTGAATAGGCAAAAATCTGCCCTCCGGAAGTCCAGAGAAGTCCGGAGAGGTAGTGGAACATGACTGAGTTGGGATACTGGGGGAAGACACTGCATTATCAGACTTATGATCCGTGCTGCTGACAAACAGTTCAGGGTAATAATTGCTGTAGTTTCTGTTCCTTCTCCTCCTCCTTGAAGTAACAGCTCTTACACTGACATGTTCTAAGGAGCACCAGTGCAGCCTGTCTGGCTGCACAGGGTCCTGGCCCAGGCAGCAGAGGAAGGAGATCCTGGGGCTGCTCTGCTGTCACAGCTACTAACTCCCTATGCCTCCAGCTGCTAAATGGTGAATTATTGAGACAGTTTCAGGAGGGTCCAGTGGGTGCTCACAGGTTCAGAGGGCTGGGGAGATGGTGTCTGGGAGCAGCCAGATGTGCTGTTTCTATCTCTGTGCTACTGTATGCTCTCCTGGTGGGGATCCCACAGAGCAACACAGGTCTCAGAGACTCTTAGCTGCACGGATCCTCAGGGAGCTGAATAGCTAAACTAAAATCGGGTGTCTGCATTTTAGTTTGTTAATCAAGTTTGTTTGTTTTTTTTTTCCAAAACCAACAGGGTTCTTTCGGGAAGCTAGAGCAAAGCCTGTTTGAGTAGTGCATTTATATCACGTTTAATGAGTTAGCCTTAGCATCTCATAGGATATATTTTTAATTTCCTGCCCAAAACATCTGTGTGATATTGTGGCATGTTTTTAAGCAGCAGACATTTCCACAGAAGATGCACTAGTGCTTCTACAATGACTGCACATCTGATTTGCAAAGTACCTTGAGATCCTCCACGTTTCTCCTGGGAAATATTGTCTCTGGCTTGTATTTCTATAAGGTTGGTAGATTCATTAAATATCATGGGAAATTCTACATAACGATTTTGTAGCAATGACTGCTGGTTTTCATAACTTTTTAGTATGTCAGTTAATTCTTGCGTCATGACAGGTCAGTTCTTTCACAACAGAGTTCTCCATCATTGGCTTGACATCCACACATTGACAGTCTGCCATTTAAAAGCAAACAGTGTCTAAGACACCATACATAATCATTTTCAAAGTCATACGGTCATTTTTCTACAATCAAGAGATTGCACAAATTTTGCCTACTATAGGCACAAGAAATAATGATCAGGACAAAAATTCTGGGGTTTTGTATAAGAATGCTGTGTTCTTAATTTTTTGTAACTGGAAAAAAGCCCTGAAGCTCTAGTTATCAGGCCACTATCAGCTAACAAACTATGAACATAATTCGTGGATCAACAGGAACATAAAATTATGGTGAAATATTGAAAACCACCGCATATGATCTGCTGGCAGTATTTAATACCACATCTGATATTTTTCTTATTTGAAAGAAAAAAAATGTTTTACAAGTATTTTCTATGGACAATGATTTTTCCTTTCTGTATGAAGCACTTTCATCTTAAGTGCAGCAAACACTTTACAAGCCAGCTGGGGTACACAGCAATTTTAGTGGATAAGTTTGCACAGAGACAGATAGGCACACCCAAATTGAAACCTGGATATGAAAGAGAGCCTCTGATGTAGCTCAGAACAGAGTCCCAGACTCCTCATTCTTCACAGACAACACAAAATACTGGAATACAATCAGTTTTGCTGCCTTAAGTATTCATTCCACATCCTCAGAATGTCATGGCATCTCTGATGCGAGAGCTTAAATCTTCCAAGCAAATATTTATGTAAGAAACATTAGCAATTTAACTGTGATACTGAGAGGAATCGTAGTTTGGGTTTCTGTTTCCTTAGAAAAAGACCAAGGACCAAACTCTTACCAGATTAAATAAAACCCCACTTTCTTATTTGGATTCATGCTGTTGTCTGGGAAGAATTCATAGAGAGATTTGGCCTGTTTTCTGAATCGTAAGCTTCTTTGAGGTTTACACATTGCTGCTATTCCACCTTCCTCTCTACTAAGTGCAGACTTGATTTCCATGATGCCTTTCATCTTCCTGAACAAATAGCAGTCTTTTTTGTTGTGCTCCGTAGTTTTCCCACCTGATTTCTTTCTGTCTTGAGCAGCTGAGAAAACTAGATATGCCATTTCTGATTCAGTAGGGGTCTCATTTATACGATGTTCACCCATTTCCCTTGATTGTTTCATAAACAAAAAGTTCCTTTGGCCTATCTTCATTTCTGGCTATCTGCATTAAAGACTTTAATTCTTCTTTCATTTACAATAGCACATGCTTGTTATCCTTCACAAGACAATATTGTCTCTTAAGCTGAAAGAGCTCATACACTCCATATCTGCAGTAAACTCAGTTTCAGCAATGCCTGGAGACATCTTCAATGCAAACTTTGTAGCTGGCACATCCCTTTGCTGTGCTGCTCTTTAAGTTCCCAATGTCTGCTGGGACCCATAGAGGCCTCCTTCTGTTGTCACCCCATTTCCACACTATTCTTTCTGTGGCTTTGCAGGAAGAATTCCCATGTGAAGGTTGCTCTTTAAGCCCCAACTCCACACAGACCCATGAGAAAAGTTATTTGGTTTATGTCTATGTGAAACAAATAGCGCACTTGAAAGTGCAGATAATGAAACATGGTGCCAAAGGGCATCAAGGCTTTCAGCAATGGATGTTCTCCAGTGCTGGAGGCTGGCCAGCCTGGCCTGCAGGTTTTGCTTCTGGCCATGTTTCGTCCTTCATGTACCACGTTCTCTGCACTGAATCTGAATGCCCTCCAAGGGACAATACCAGTGCCTGTGGGATTAACTGTCCTGCTTCAGGGAAACTGAGACTTTCCATTAGTTTAGCCTCTCTTAACTAAGCCTAACCCTCAAAATCCCAAACCAAATGTATTGGACCACTAAGAGAGTATTTGCTCCACTGGTGGTACTTGCTCTGCCCTGTGGGATCTGTGCTCTCCTCCACCTGCTGGACAGTGCCAGGATTTAGAAAGTAAGCTCCCCAGGGGACAGTATAAGAGAGGCAAAAGAAGAGAGTCCTAATCCCATCTGTTCCTTTCATACCACCGAAACAACTATCTATTAATAGTTTTTATGTCACTACTTGGCCATGAAAGACTGCAAAGCTTTTCAAGATATATGTTATCCTGAGATGAAATGCAATAGTCTGTAATTTTCTGTTTAAAGACCTTGTCATCATCAAAATGATTACAAAATCTGATTTCTCTGTTAGTTTATTTGGATTGTTAATAGAACAAAATTTTAACAGTATGCCTTCTTTCACTTTTTAGGGGTCCCAAAAACTCTACAAACAACATACGGGACTTGCTTCGCTCTTTGCGGAGTTGCAGTCATCTCCAGACTGAAATACAACAATGATTTAGCATTGCTATATAAATTTTTAGAGAGAACATTATGAGAAATGTCATTTGCAGTGGAACTGCAAGGGAGACGTTGGTCTGCAAGATATAAATTTCCAGCTGGAGTCTGATGAGGAGAGCTGAGCACACAGACTCGTAAAGCAGCAGTGTGGGACTGTCAGTGCTGCTGATCTCATTGAATCTTCTCCGGCAGCAATGTCCTCCAGCATTGTGCTGCTATGTCTGCTCTGCTCTGACTCAGAAAGGAGAATGTCACCTACTGAGTCACCGGCGTTCTCCGTCATCTTGGGTTGCACTGGAAATCTTTAATGCATGCAGAGAGACCAAAGTCAAAAACCCAATTGCCTTGTGAATGAGATTTACTAGGCAGAAGCAGGACTGGATCACATTTGCCAGGCTCCACTTCCAAAGCAGACCTCCACAGCCTGCACCAGGCTCCTCTCACCCTCCAGCTACATTTTCTCCCAAGGACCTGTTTTGTCTGACCTGAGCTACTCGCTTTAATTTAGGCATTGTGGAATATGTCGCTGCTCAGCAACTCACTGAAGGCTATGATCTACAATCATTATTTCATTTCAGTGCCTCATCAGCTCCCGATGTGCTGGTCGATACATTAGTAATGTTTTTTGCATGCATTTATCACTCCCAGGTGTCACACAAATGTTATGGGGACCACAGCTGGTTTGCAAAACAGGTAGCAGGGCTGAGGCTGGACTTTTCAAGCAGAGACAACTGCAAAGCAGGATTTAATCTTAGCCACAGGCTGCAACCATGACTATTGGGTTAGATACCAAAAAGGTCAGTGCTCTTCAGATCATGGTTGTGGCCAAATGGTAAGCCAGGGAATATGTGCAGTGAAGGAAGGCAGGGAACTTTGGGACTTATATGCATTGGCTGCTTAAACCAAAGGCCACTATTGATTGTTAATGTAAATTCACTTGTATTATAGCTTTGCACAGGAAGTGTTACTTTTTAAAATACTAAATTCTAGTCATTTGGCCTAAAAACTCTCTCACTGTCAATGAGAGCTAGATTCAGTGGATAATTACACTAATTTATTTTCAATAATTTCAAATTAAAATGATACACTGTGGAGAGTCCTGATTTAAAATCTTGCTGTTCTGTTCCTCATTTGAAAACTTGTTTGCAATTAGTCAAGCTGTCAGATACCCAGGGAATGTGTTTATTTATTTGATTTTACTCAAGGGGGGAGGGGTGAAAGAAAAGCTGTTTCCGTAACCATGTGGGAAAGCCTCTGGTAATCCTTTTTGTGCAGGAGAGATTTCAGAATACAGGGATCATAGTTTACCACGAGATACCTCTTATATTTTGCTTTAGTATGTTGTTTTCCAGTGGTACTAGTATCAATTACAGGCTATTTAGTAGGTGTAAGTCCTAAGAAAAGAAATCAGATACCTGAAATTAGATGTAGGGTGTAATCTTTAAATCCTTTCTCCCCTCTTTCTGTCCCCAGAGCCATGAGTGTGGTTTTCACTTTGCCTTCACCTTCTCAGTGTTTTCTTGTACCCCTGACAGAGCAGCAGAGCAAGGTGCTGCCCTGCGCTCCCTGTTCAATTGCCTCTTGGCCACAACACTTATCCAGAAAGTTAGAAACGGAGGTTCTGGGGTTTGTCTTGTTTTGTTTCGTTTGTTTGTTTCATTGTTTTTGTGTTATTTTTGTTTGTTTTTTTGGGTGGTGGGGATGGGTTTTTGTTTTGTGTTTTGTTTGTTGGTTTTGGTTTGTTTGTTTGTTTGTTTGTTTGTTTTTTCCCCAGGAAAGCGCTCCAGCTGCCTGCTGGCTGTTTCCTCCAGGAAGAAAGGGTTATCACCACTCATCAGCTGTGTCAGTGACTGGAGAAGGAATGTTGTAAGGGTGAGCAAGACATTTCCTCATTGGCAAGAAATGCACTCAGCAGGCAGAAGGGGCCACACTGCATTTCATTGCCAGCTGGTACCTAACTTCCTTCATGCAAAAATACAGACACAGTTCTGGGAGGGGCACAGCATTCCCTCCCTCCCACCAGTGACTTAAGCACAGAGGTACTGAACTGTTTTTATCTCCCCCTGCCCCTTTCTTTTTACTAAATTGTTTTTTCTCCTTTTCTCTCTGTTCCTTCTCATGCTATATCTTTACACCTGGCCTTGCTGAGGGATCACTTTACAGAAAGCTTTTGTATAGCAGTCTGGAGAAAAATCCTAGCTAGAATTTTTCGAAAGCACAAAAAGCAGAGAGATGTTTTAGGCCATGGTCAAATAAATACTGCCTGTGCTAGGTGAAATGTTATTTCCCTGTGCTATCTGCTACTAACCCTAAAAGTCAGAAAAGACAGGCTATAGTTTGAAGTGATTCCTTTTTCATTTGAAGCCAGCAGGGTTAACTTGGGCCAGCAATGCTAACTGTTCAAGCATGTAGAGACATCCTAGAGTCAGGGCTGCCTTACAAAGCACCAGATCCTGTATGAAATTATTGTAAGAGATATCACTTGACACAAGAAGCTTCTGTTCTGGAAATGAGATGAAAACATAAATAAACCAACATACAAGTGAAAAGAAGGGAGAGAGAAAATGGGCTGATAAACTGTAGAATTCTTATATTCAACAGTCCAGAAAGCAGCAAATACCAGAAAAGTCATGGACTTTCACTGTCCTGATAATATTAATAAGAAAATGCTGAGATAGCAATTGCAATGATTTTAAATTTGTGGCGATGTGGCCAAACATTGTCTGACATTTAAGAAGTGGGCTATGTAAGCCGTCTTAATGCTAGAAATTATTTTCTCCTACTCCATACCAACAGAAAAGCAGCTATAGATGTATTCCCTGGCAAAATCATCCCTCTGAAGGCAAAATATCTTTCTGAATTGCAGAATGAGCTCCTGAAAGTAAATGGGCCATTAGTGATTGAATTCAGTCATCCAGATGATAGCTCTAGCTGGCATCAGGGCCAAGTGCAGAATGACAGATTTTACTCTGCATCGTGGGCGGTCATCAAGAGCTCTCCAGAGACAGAATAAAAAGAGGAAGGTACTTGCTGGGTCAACCTGAGGGATGGCTGCATCATGCATAGATACATGCTAGGCAGCTTGGATGCTAGCAGGTGCAATGATGCAGCAAGCATGCTGGCTTTCCTGCACACCACAGCAACCATATGGGGCCTGCGTACAAACTGGCAGTGGGGAGGAGAAGAAGAAACAGTCTCCCATATTATTGTGTTCTTGCTGTTATCTCAGACCTCTTAGAGTCAGTCACCTCTGTATGGGAAGTGACTGCACCCCTGGTGCTGAGGTCACAATGACCTGAGCTCTTACTTCATGGCGTTGGTGCGTGGTCAATGTGCGCAGGGAGCATCGCCTACAGCAGACCCACCTGTTTGCCCTGTGACCTCTCTCTAAGAGAGAGCTGCCTTCTTTATAGGTTTGTTTGCCTGCACAGTCTTGATTCATTGACAGAAGGGAAAAAAAAAGAAAAACAAAAAACCACCAAACCCCACCTTTTCGTACTACGTCTATTTTGTTTTCAAGCCAGGCCACCTAACTTGTCTCGCTTACCCCACGCAGGCAGGCAGGACTGGGAGGACAGGAGGTATTGAAAGAACAGCAGCAATCACGGGGGACCTGTCAGCAAACAACGCAGCTACAGGCAGTGCCCTCCTGCCTCCTGTTTCTTTCTTCAGCCCCAGATCAGTAGCAGACAGGTTATTTCATCTACATGGATACATGGATCGATGTGTCTTGGAGGATGTGCCACAGGAGGGGAGAATTTTGAGATGACTTACCTCTCTGACTGTTTCTGAGGTAACGTGCTGCAGAATCAGGGTGGTTAAAAAACCTGATAATTTGAGAGATCTGATGGACATCTGTAAAAATTCACATGGTTGTCTGTGCTGGAAGAGGGGCAGCTAACTTTACAAGGAAAGCAACAAATTAAAAACTCCTAGGAATCAAACCCACCTGCCACATACTTAGGAGACACACAGACACATGCAGACGCTTGTTCTGCCTAAAGGATAAACACAAGGCTCCCGTCTCTTGAAGGTGTGAATCTTAAAAGCAGTAACTTAGTGGAAGAGGTGTTGGGAAACCAACATGTAACTAGTGCTGGCAGCATCCTAAATTCACGGTTTATAGCTGTGATGCTAACATTGACATAGCAGAGCTATAAACACATTCAGACCTTATCTTATTTCATGTTGTTTTCTTCAGTTCGAACACACAGGCCAGCTGGCCATTCTAGTCCACCCTCATGTCTTTTGTAATTTGACATGGAAGTGGTTCAGTTAATTAAAAAAATATGATCCAATGTAAAATGTACTTTTTATCTCTGTTGCTTGACAGCGTCAATTTAAATAGCCATAGGCATTTGGGTCCAGCAGATTTTCATAGGAAAAAGAATGACCAGACCATAAAAAAGCTACCATTTCACCACAAAACCCTTCAGGTTTTCTTTGTAGGCAACAAATTGGGCCGTATGGACACTAAATGTTCCGCAGATGTAGCTCTCCATTGTCATCCACAGGCAGCCTCTCTTTATAGGCATGATTCTAGGATAACATGCTGCAATGAAGACTGGCTTCAGCTTCCAGGTCTTTGATTAGAAGGAACTTGAAAGATTGAGTTGGATCAGTAAAGTCAGTTTTAATTAGGAAGTAATACAAGTGTTAAAAGCTGCCAGACTCTGGCTCAACCAGAATAAGAAAGGATCAGGAGCCAACCTCAAAGGTGAGTGAAAGATTGGGTCAGTGGGTCTATAGAAAATAGGGATTTTGAGGCAAGTGAGAACATCACTGGTAAGATTTAGGAAAAGCCTAACAGTAGTAAAGTAGCCAGCACACAAACTGAGAACTTGGCACAAAAATGGCAGTAAACATTTTTCCCAAGTTGTTCTGTAGATGTTGAGTATATTACCAGTGTAACCAGCTGCACCTCAGTCTGGATCATTTTCTTGGTGTAGAGTGACTGCCTTCAGGTTATATTCATCTAAGGAGACAGAAACATTA
Source organism: Streptopelia decaocto (assembly GCF_964273445.1). NCBI lineage: Eukaryota > Metazoa > Chordata > Aves > Columbiformes > Columbidae > Streptopelia > Streptopelia decaocto. The sequence continues at coordinate 101,856,040 of NC_138656.1, read as the reverse complement.
GATAGTGCCAAAGCATGAACTGAATTTTGATAAGCATTTGCTTTTAAAAGGTTATACAGAATTTGATTGCAATCAGCAGCTCAGGGTACGCTAGTCATTTTCAGACACCTTCCATATGCTTTGATATTTGGCTGTAGGTACCTGCACAGTCAGAATTTTAGTAAGTAATTTAGGTGTTCGTACACAACTTTTCCAAGCTTGATTTCGGTCCACCTCCTTGATTAAAACCCACATATTTCACTATTCATTAGCTCAATTCTATAGTAATGTCAAAGCTTTGTCTTTTGGCATATTTCTCTGGCTATCATGTGGCTTTTCTGATAGAAAATTCATCTAATCCTTTGTAAAATATATGTTGAAATATTAACCCATGTTTCATTTTTGTCATGTTGAATCAGAATCTGTCACATGTGCACTTGGGATATTATTTCTTTGAACAAATAGTTTCATTTCTTTTAATGATAAAGCTATTATTCTGCCTAGCAGTAGTGGGACCTTGTTTACTTAATATTCTGTGTCACTTAAAGTTCTGCCAGAATAAAACCTCACCCTTATTTTCCATTATAGCTAACTATTTGAAAACTAGATCAGCATTTGGGTGCTTGCCTCTGATAAGAAAATAAATAGGTGATTATTATAAATAAGCAAAAGGCAAATGCCTTCAAGGGGTCGGGAATTTTGTTATCCGACTTTACAAAATGGTAAGAGAAATCAAGCAGCCTGATGGGCTTCTAGCCAAATGGTTATCATATTATAGCCACATGGGTCAAAGTGTTTGCCTAATCACTTTATATACAAATATACACACATTGAATACAAATTTTCCAGTTTAGAGGAAAATGTAATATCTTAAATGTCTCAGAATATTCTATATTTATTCCTCTCAATGTAGTGGGTGTTTCATGCTATATTTTGACATTTGGCTGTGGACATGTATCTTTTTATAGCTGCAGCTATGCTGCCTTGAAGAAGTTTTGCCTTTTAGCTTACTCTCAATACTTATCACTGCCACTCTTATGGAGATGGAAACCTCAAATCTGCTGGTGGAGCTACTTGTGAAACTCTACTCATTTCAGTCAAGATAAGCTGAGTTAACAAAGACATAATAGTTAAACAGAGATAAGTCTAATGAGCTAGATGGGCTTGAGGGAAAGAAGCAAGGCAATAGTATTGCAAACATCCACCTGTGTCTTACCAAAAATGGGGTGGAGAATGTGGTGAACCAAGGAATGGAAGAAGAACAAATGGAAAAAGCTCATCATAACCTTAATTCAATCAAATTATTCTCTGGTGCCAACAGCAAGCCAGAGACAGAAGTAATAGGAATAAGAACAAAGTTATCTTGGGAACCTCAGAATCTGAGTAACAAGAAGGAAATAAGGGGAATTATCAACCGCTCTTGAAAAAAAATGATAGGTTTTCTTCTCAGAAAAAAAAAATAGCAAAGGAAAAGTCAATAGAAGGAAAATAGCATCAGTATGAATGCTTGAAGCAAGAGCTAAATCCAGGAAGTTAACAATGTGCAATACCTGATATTGTCTGCTTAAACTGCACCGGGAGGGTGCAGAAGCCTGCTGACGGGAGCTCACACTGCACAGGGCCCTGGGGTTCTTTCCAGCAATAACATGCTCTAAGTTTTTCCTCTAATTTTTCAAACAATAAGCATAGAGGGCAAAAAGGCAGCAAACAGCTGTTGTAGCATGGCACATGATATTTATACTTTTTTGATTCTGAATTATAATGGCAAAGGGCTAAATCCTGCCCTTTTTACAATGGTGTCTAGGTCCCATCAGAGTTGTCTCAGCATTACAAATGAAACTTAATTCTCCTCTTTCAAGTTAGCATTTTTTTGTGTGTGTGTGTGGTGTTAACAAAACAGTAAGAGATCCACGGGGTTTAGGAAAGGAAGAGAAAAGAAGGCTGGGACACCACACAGCTGGGACTGGCTGAGTTTCAGAGGGGGCGCTAAGGAGGAAGAATTTAAGTTTGGGGTCTTTATCCTCTCTTGCTCCCTCCTTGCTGTGCACACACTTTCAAGATCCACAGACCTGCACCATACCCTTCACTTCATCTGTTAATAGCCATACTTACAATATATACATACATACTTACATACTTACATACATACAATACATACTTAAATACTTACATACATACAATCTGTCTCCTGGAAGAAATTCCATTTACTGTTTACCTCCTTTCTCACTGTCCAGCTGCCCCCAGGTCTTGCCTAACTCTGGAAACAGGACAGATTTGGGTTCACTCACGCTGTAGAATGGAAAAAGGATGTGCTACACCTGCTAGACCTGGCTGAACATTTGCTACTGCTGCAGAATTTCCTTGAAGGGTGGTGAATGTGACTTTCCACACTCTACCTGTTAGGGCAGGGACAGCAACAAATCTAAGGAAGGGTTTGGAACTGGTCATTCAGGAGATTTATGTTGAAGGTGAGGTAGAGACTGTCGAAGTAAATACAGATGGGATTACAGAGATAAAAAAAGGGGGGGGTGCAGGATTTGGTTGGTAACAGAAATGGCTTGTGCCCCATGGGAGGACTTGGAGCATTTGTTCATTCACTTTTTACATCGTAATATCATGGCAGTGTTCCTATTTGTAGTAGAAAATGTCTCCGTATAAATTAAAAATGTAACACTTATTCACTAAGCTAAAGATAATGGAGAACAGTTAACCTGAAACTTTCCAAGCATGAGAAAAGAAGATAGAGAACATTAAATGGATTTGCAGGAGGAAAACTAGCAGAAGGCTGAGGTCATATGGTCAATTTTTCAATTTTGGGATAAAAAAAAATAAAATAACAAACCTAAAGCCAGCTAACAAGCGATGTGGGGTGCCTCTTTCATTCAGAAGAACTCTGGAAGATCCAGAGTTAATCCTTGGAAGTTAGGAGAAGGAAATCACTCTGTGTCAACTAACCTCCTGCAATGCTCAAGAACCCATCGCATTTTACTTCTTCTGAGATACTATTCTTATTTTGCTGAGAAAGACTTACTGGAAGATATAGTCTTCAGTTGGATTACTTGGATCCAATTCACTTTTCATAAATATAATATTTAAAAGTGAGCCACAGTTTACTGTGAGCCATTGAATTAATTAAAATTTGAAACTTGAAGAGTCCATAGCTGAAGGTGGGTAACCATGTGCGCATAATTTCTCTTCTTTCCACTCTGACCAATTCCCAACAAAGCTACAAAGAGCAGCAAACATTTCATTAACAGGCTTTACTTCACCTTGATATTCCCAGGCTGACATTTTTTTGGGCTTTCACCTACCTTGCCATGTTTTGCCTATATTCCTCACATTGTTTTGAGCCATTTTCAGTGACACATATTAACAAATCAGTGTTTTTTCTTGTGTTGCTAAGACAAGAATGCAGATTTATTTCTTAGATTAATATGAAGGCTGTTTGCCCTCATTACATGTCCGTGAAGGAAAACAGGGTAGCACACTCCACATGGATGCCTGGAAATCTCAGTGAGAGTTTAGTATTTGTGGTACGAGAACGGACAGGAAGCTGGACCATTATTTTCAGCTTCCAGGACAGGGATGCAGACAAAGGATCTACACCTATATGTATGCTCGTACAGTCCCAGGCAGAAGGAGTGCCTTGACTTTGGAAACTTAAAAGAGACAAGCAAACTGGAGTAGGACCAACATTAACTTCAGTACTGTTTCAATTAGGGGAAACCTAAGACTAACAAAATGGGCAAAGCACAAGAAATCCAGTGTTCTGTGACAGGTCACCTGGCTGATTAATTATAACATATCTTAGGTTAGTTTCTTGTAATTATAATTATATAATTGCATGTTACTATAATTTTGATATCGCAGTATGTTACACAACATTATATCGTTATTGCAATATGCATGTACTTTACAAAGATTTATACATTCATCAGGACCTCAGACATGCGAGAGGTCGGCCGGGAGGTGTGAGCCAGGTGCTCAGCAAGGCCAGGATTTGCAGCTGGGGTGGGAGCTGTTGAGCCTGGCAGGAGGGAAAGGGCAACAGGAGGGTGAAACCTGGGCTTGACCATGGAGACAATCATGGTATTGCAGAACTGTGAGCACAGGGAAACTACTGACAAGGGGAAATGTATCCACAAACAGCTGCAGTAGAGTACACCACTGCAGGAGTCTCTGGGTGAAATTGTATCTTTTAAAATCAGCATGAAATCTGCCCTTGAATTCAATTTATAATAGCAAGAATGTCTCCCTTTCTTATCAATAATACTTTGTTTGCCTGCTAAAATGTGCTGGTAGGTTTTGCTAAGTTTTGTATTTCTACTTTTCAATTCTTTAGTAAATTATAAAATCTAACAACAGAAATTTTAATTGAAAGCACCTGAAGCTGCTGAGTGACTGACTATGCATCTATCACAACCTTTACAAAAGCTAAGTAGTGAAAAACAAAGAGATGCATAGCTGATATATAATAAATCTTTATACTTTGCCCATCATAAACAAATGCATTACTTCTGTCAAGTGCAACAACATTAATTCTCCATTGCAAAGCAACTACTCTGTCTCATGAACAGTAAGCTTTTAATACATTATTTTGATTTTGTCATCTGATATTTTTAAGTGATGGCATTGATAAGGGAGCCTCCATTAATAAGCTTTGTTTAAATAATTTCATTCTTTCAGAATGATTTTGAGTTTATAATTAGTAGGAAGACCTTGATAACAGTCCTTAGCAAGAATAGGTAGAAACCAAATATTTCAACTGAGGACCATTTTTTGTCACTCACACCTTCCTTTTTAAACTACAAATTTTACAGGAATAAAATAAGCAAATCTTGGAGCATTACACAGTTTATTTCAAGAGATTATTGTAATTTGTTCTGTTTTTCCTTCTGTCTGAACTAAGAATTTTGATACCCAAGGTTATATCAAAACATAACTGTCTTAAGAATGAGTGTATGTCTGTAATGATGTGACTACCTGCAAGACCCCCTATGTTTTTGTCATCTCCTCCTAATGCAGGAAAAATAAAATTATGCAAAATCTTAACTGTCACTTAAATCTAAATTTCTCACTTTTGTGGTTACTAATGGGAACAGTATGTTGTGTTGTTTGAACAAAACCCCAGAGACTGAGATAAAATACTTCCAAAAGGATATGAATTGTTTCTATTAATCTCAATGGCATGTTAATTGTGATATAAAGTAAATTGGGTGCTTCTGTTTAGCCTTTCTTACATAAGAACAAGTTACAAAAGCATCTATCAACTAAACTGATAGGCACAAAATAAATTAAAAATTAACAAATGAAGGACACGATTATGCCAATACCTGTGGAACTTGCCTACACATGGCTTCAGCGTACAAGAGGAGACTAAAGAACAAAAGAGGATTAAAAAATGAGGTACACATATAAAAATAAAGATAAAAATTACCAGTGATGCAAACTTGAGAGAAAAAAAAACAAAACAAAAACAAAAGCCAACACATAATTATCCAGTAGAAGGGCTTTACATTTATTTTTCAAGTTCTGATTCTTGAAGTATTATCTAGGATCAATACAAGCTGCATAGATGACAACACCTTTATATGAAAATTCAAACTATCTTTTTAAAGAGTACAAGACCTAAAGGGAATGGAGTTTAACATCCCAGAATATGGGTCCAAGAAATTCTGATTACAGCCTTTAACTATCAAAATTTCCCAATTGAAAGATGAACAAGTATCTTCACAGAACAAAAGAAGCTACTCTGTCTTTAAGGTCAAGTTTGCATTGAAAGCTTGACTACTTGAATATTGTCCACAAGGATTTATAATTTTTAATTTTTGTCAAGAGTTTTGATGAAAAGCTTGTTGGCTTCATCAGCAAGGGAATATTCTATCAGCTTTTGCAATACTGTAAAATGACAAATTTTTTTTGTGGAAACTAATGTGAAAACTTTCCAGGTATATAAAAAGGATCTTCTTAATCTGTGTAAATTATTAATTCAAACTTGATGATATAACAAATTTATCAAGGCAATGATGCCTTTCTACAATGGAGAACTCAAGGTGTGAATCCAGAACCTCTGTTTGGCACTACTACTACATAGGTAATAATCTATTAAATAAAACTAATAAAAAATGGCTAGCTATGAAGTGAAGTAATTAATTTAAATATTCTCCTCCCTCTCTACCCTTGAAGGGCTACAGTAATGAATACGTCTTTTAGATGGCATACGTATTTGTGTCACATAAAAACATTTAACAACGTGAATAAAAAAGTCCTGGGACTGCAGAAAGCCTATGATATCTCCAGCTTTCCAGAGCACTGGAGGTTATAACCCTTTGTCCTTTACCTCTGCCCTTTAGATTTATATTTCATTAATGCAACAAGACTTGTATAGTGGTGTATTTTATGTTACAAGGGTATCACTTTGAATAATTTTAAATGACAGGATAACATTACATCTTGGTGTCACATGTATTGAAATTTAGAGAACTTCATTTTGTGAAGACTTTGGAGATAACATAGAAACAGGGAGATGGATGACAACTTTCAGCTTGCTCACAGGTAATTTTAAGCACCTTCCTCTAATAATGGAATTCAACATGCTGATTTAAGTGCCCAACTCCCCAAGTTTAAGAACATTCAGTTCTTGGAGGGGATCTACAACAGCTGACTGTAAAGAGCTCCTTCAATTGAATGAAAGGCACCTCTACACCCAAAAGGAGTGGCAAAGAGAAGGGCTTCTGAATCTAGTTCCTGAACAGGTGTTTTAAGTTAGTTTTTGGATGTGAGCATCCATGACTGACCATTGCCCTCTTGTCTCATATTCTTGTTTCCACAAGTCCAAAAGCAGAGACTCCATACCGCAACGTTTGCTATTTCACCCACAGTTGATCAATGGTCTTCTGAAACGACGAGTAATGCTAAAGTGTGGACATAAGACAGTGGTGTACTCTGCACAAACTTCCGCAGTATACCTTAGGTACATGGCACTTCATCAGGATCTATAATTGTCTGTGGGTCACTGTAAATTATCTCCCACACAGCCAGTTCTCTCAGATATATAATACCTTTCTCCATGGTAGTCCATTTGGTTGTGTGGCCTACAATACCATGTTTTAAAGGGTCCTTGATTTTTACTGCTGACAAGATTTTCCTCCAAAGGCTTTGATTTTGTTTCTTCTTTGCAATTGCCTTATCAATGCCACCATTTCTGGCCATTTCCTGGCTTTGTTGCCATCTGATTCCAAACTATTTGCCCCACTATCCCAGCACTGAATGAGCCAAGTGACAATTGGCTCACCTTCGTGACAGCTAAAATCTTGTTTCACAGTCCTCAATTCCTTCAAAGATAAGGAGTAGTCTATTAGCTCTTCCTTTACTGGTTGCTTTGCTTTAGAAGGACCCTCTGGTTGTTTTGCTGGAGAAGGACCCTCTTCTTCCTCCTCTGACTCTACTTCATCTCCCTCTTGTTTTATTCCAGAAATAAGCTCTCCATGCTCTTTATCTTCCTCCACAATGGTTTCCAATTGTGTTTTCTTTTACTTCCTCCTTGAAGTGGCAACTAATACTGCTGAAGTCTGAATGGCCACATCACATGTTGTGGAGGTTTGAGTGGATGCAGAAACTGACATTGCAGTTGGCACAGCTGTTGAAGTTGTTGTGGCTGCAGTATCTGTAGTCAGCATTGGTGTGGCTGCGATGCTTGTCGAGGGGGCTGCAGTAGCTATTGTATCTGTTGTCAGGATTGATGTGGCTGCAGAATCTGTCACGGGAGTTTCAATGGCTGCAGAATCTGTCACAGGAGTTTCAGTGGCTGTAGTGCACATTGTTGAATCTGCAACGGCTGTCGCAGAAGTTAGAATGGCTACAGTACTCCTAAGTAGTTTTAGCCCCAGCAAAGACTGACACACATTCCAGAGATCCAGTAATACCAACAAGTTTTGCTCAAATGTCCAGGGATATTAAAAATTCCCAAAAGCATCTGTAATTTGCCCAAATTAAAAAGGCAGAGAGTAGTTGAATAGCTCTCCTAAAATCTCACTCCTGCAACTGAAAATACAAAAGGTACAGTTCTCTTTAAATTATTTTGCTTCTACTGAAGAATTCAAAAAAATGCATACTCCTGAAGTGTGGCAACAATGAGTAGAAATCGGCTTGAGTATCACTACATAAATCAGTGCTATACAACCCAGGAACAAAGCTATTATATCAACTTTATCCCTACTTCCAGAGATGACATTTTGCACATAAACACTAACAAGAAGCATCAGCCCCCAAAAAAGGCATTATTGAATCCAACCAAGTGAGCAAATAATACAACTAATACCAGATTTGCAACAACATCTTTTAAATCAAAAACAAATAGCAGTCTGCTTAATCGTCACAATATGACCCATAAAGCACACCGATCTATTGTTTCCCTAGGTTTCCTCCCACCAGAGTATTAGAACCCAGACTGCTCACATCAAAGTCCAACACTCTCCCACTTGTGCTACCCACGAAGCTGTTAACACTAATTGTCAGAGACCACTCTTAGCCCATCTCACTCCAGCCCTGTCCCTGCTCTGGCACAAATAAAACCATCAGCCTTTCTCATTCAATAGGAGTCATGGCACCAATAAAATCTGGCATGGTTTCTCTTATCTTTCCCTGTATGGTTTCTCTTCCCCCATACAGGCCACCAATTAAATCTGTCAAGGTTTAATTGCAAGGTGACAATACACCGTGGCAGATGCTCTCTGTTACCCCCACAACCCTCTCCTCATAGGAAAAGTTAGGAGGAAAGAAGAGAGGCTTTGCAAGTTGGACAAAAAGTTTTAAAATGTTTTACTAATGCTACTAATAAATAGAGAAAATAATATAAAATATACAAAACCAATCTTGAATATCCCAGGGTAGAGCAGCTTTGCCCAATATGGAGTTGGTGTCACTCCAGCAGCTGCAGGGCAGACACCTGGAAGTCCTGGGTG